>NC_071395.1:77474580-78081819 GCF_022682495.2 Desmodus rotundus | reverse complement strand
GGGATTGGCAAGAAGTATTCAAAGTGGTGAAAAGCAAGGACCTACAACCTAGGTTACTCTAACCAGCAAAGCTATCATTTAGAATCAAAGGGCAGATAAAGTGCTTCCCAGACAAGGTAAAGCTAAAGGAGTTCATCATCACCAAGCCATTGTTATATGTTAAAAGGACTTATTTAAGAAAAAGAAGATAAAAATTATGAACATTAAAATGGCAATAAATTCACAACTGTCAACAATTGAGTAAAAAAGAAAACTAAGCAAGCAAGCAGAACAGAATCATAGATATGGAGATCATTTGGAGGCTTATCATTTGGGACGGGGAGTAGGGAGAATGGGGGAAAGGTACAGGGAATAAGAAGTACAAATTGGTAGGTACAGAATACACAGAAAGATGTTAAGAACAATATAGAAAATAGAATAGCCAAAGAACTTATATGCATGACCCATGGACATGAACTAAGGGGGGCAGTTACTGGAGGGAATGGGGGGCATTGGGTGGAGGGGGAAAGAGGGAAAATAGGGACAACTGTAATAGCATAATCAATAAAATATATTTTTAAAAATAATGATTTCTGAAAGCTTATTATATGCCAAATAATTTTTATATTAAAGGTTATACACTTATTTGATGCGGATCCAGGCCCTCGGGATCCGTGTGTTGTGGCTGAGATTAGACAAATTCACACGGACTACTGAGTCTTGTGGACGAAAAGGGACAGCGTGGCCACTCTCAAGAGGAGAGTGCCCCGACCCTTGCCTTGACAGGCTTTTATTGCTTTTCTGGGCACATTACATTGAGGATGATCCTCATTTACTATGTACAAGTTGGCTTTAGTTGGTTACAGGAAACAAAGGAGAAGATGTTGCTAATTACATAAAAAAAGGAAGTATATTTGCAAATATAAAGGGAAAAGTGGTTAAACTGGTTACATTCTCCTTGGAAGGTTTAGCATGGATTTTAGGAAATTACTTTAAAGGCATGCAGTAAACGTTTGCTGCCTCATTTCAGGGTGGGGGAGTTTTAGCAAAAGCAAGCCTCATAGCAGCCTAGGTACAATGCAGGACTGATTCCTCACGGGAGAACCTATCCGTGGGTGTGGGTCCTGTGTGCCAGACCTTGCTTTCCACTGGCTTTTCTGAGTGGGAGCTGGGCCCATACCACATAGAACAGTCTCCTATACCTATTATCACATTTAATTCTCAGAAAAGTGAAATAACTTTCCCAAGTTAAAACAGCTAGAAAATGGTTGATCTAAGATTCAGATTCAGTTCTAATGCCAAAACTTATGATCTAATGGTTTTGGTGAAGTTTCCTCTGGATTCTTATCATAGTTACTTTTTTTCTCTGTGTTCTAACAGCATTTTTTTTTGCAGTTCACTACATAGAACCTATTATAGAGATTAAATGCACGAACTCTGAAGCCAGACCCCCTGGGTTTGAGTCCTGGATCTGTGGTTCACCAGCTGTGAGACCTCCAGCCTCAGTCTTTTTCTCTCTGCAGTGAGAATAATCGTACCTATCACAGGATCGTTGTGAGGATGAAATGCATCAGCCAGTGTAAAGGGTTTAGCCCAGTGCCTGTTATAAGCACTGGCCCTGCGGACATATCCTGTCCTGCCTGTGTCCTGTTTCTCTCACTAGACTCTGGCCTCCTGGGACAGAAGTATCCCTCATTCATCTACTAATCTTCCTGCACTGAGCACAGGAGACCTTTCACTAGCGTGGGGGCTCCATAAACAGTTGTCAGATCGAATGTGTGAGTCCATGGGTGTTTCCACCAGACTACGTGACATTTACAAGTTCAATTACCTATGAGTCTTTTAAAGAAAGTGGTTACCGAAGTCAGGCAAGCCATCCAACAGCTCTGCCCTGTTTTTAAAAATCCAAATAGTAACCACTCTGATTCTGTGAACAGGAAGCCTTTCCTCACATTCCCTCACTTAGGAAGCCGAGGCTTTCCTCGGTGGGGAGGAAGAAAGGTCCACCTGTCACAGGGTTCAAGACTTTCCAGGGACAGCTGGAGGTATTTAACTGGAGGTTCCCCTCTAGTGAGCAGTGACAAGGTCAGGAGCTGTGGGTTTCACTTCTAACCACAGGCATAGTGTACCCAGTAAGGATGAAGTCTCCAGACCTGAGAGAGGCTGCAAACATGCCACCTGAGGCCTGAGGGTTCCCAGGAAGGTGCTGGCTCAAGTTACTCCTGTTATTTCACTGCCCTCGTGCTCATTTACATCTCAAGCCTGCGACAGTAGGTGAGGCTGCAGGAGTGAGGTGGCAGGAAGAGGCTTCAAAGGAGAGTGAAAATGGTAGAAAAGGAAGTATTTGATTAGAGGTTAACATGTCCCCTGGGGCGTCTCTGATTTGGATTGTTGCCACAGTGCGTAGGTGATGGTTAAGCACTCCCAGGAGAGCGTGGTCTCTGTGCCGAGTGGGGGTTTTGTTTCTGATGAGTTGCAGCTGCTGTGTGTGATGCAGACTAGACCAAATGGGGTGTGGAGGAGAAGCAGCATTCACAGGACCAGAATGACTGCAGAACAAGTCATCTTCGCCTGAGCCTGTGCTTTCTCCTGTCCTAAAAAAACCTCAATGAACGCCTGTAAGTTGCCTGTAAGTCAGCCTACAATCCTCTTTCTGTCACTAGATCCTGTCCATTTTCCCTCATTAAAGGTCTTTCAAATCCATTTCCTTCTCTCCACCTCCACTGGCACTGCCCTCAAGGGCTCAGTGTCTTACAATGTCCTTTTGGATTATATCTTTCTTACAGTTTTCTCAGTCTTGAGTCTTAGGTCTTCCACTCCATTCTCCATACTGCTGTCAGAGGGATTTTTCTAAACTAGCTTAAAATCCATCCGTGGCTCTCCGTGGTCTCCCAGACAAGTGCTCCCCAGCGCCTGGCTTGTGAGTTTCTTTGGGTTCTGGTCCTGCTTCTCTGGCTTGTGTCCTGTCAGGTCACCTCCACACCTATGAGCTCCTTCACATCAGAAATCCTGATCTGCATGCAGTTCGCAGACTGTGAAGTATGTGCTCTCAAGCCTTGCAGCCTTCTGTGCTTGTTCTTCCTTCTGTGCAGAATTCCTTCCTCCCCCCCAGCCACTCCCACTTTCTCTCCTTCTTCCTTCCTCTTCCTCAGGTTGAATGAGGTTTCCCTTACCTGAGTCCCCATGTCTCTATTGCAGCACTTACCACTAAGTGTATCCAGTCTCCAACTGAGGAGAATGAATTGCTTACCTGCACCAAGCTCTGGCACACAGTAGTTACTCAATAAATATTTGATAAGTGAATTAACTCTTTACTAGTCATACTGGGTTCAATTACAATTCAAGGATGGGGCCTAGAAATGCCTGGCTCTGAAAGAAGGAAATAAAAGTTATTGCAATTATGTTGTTAGATGGGTAGAATTTCACACTTGATAAGAGAAATGTGAGGTTTTGTGTTTCTTCAAGCTGAAGTGATACAGCCTACTTTAAAGACCGGCTTAAAGGTCTCTTTAGAATATAAAACATTGTATTTGCCTGTTTTGACCAAACATTGAATTCAAGAATTATATTCACCAAGCGTTTCCAGAAATGTCAAACCTGCTGTTTTAAAAATGTCATTGTAATGTTACGCTTAAACAAGTCGCTGGGGAAAGTTGTGAAAGGTGGGCAAGTGAATTATGAAATGAATCTGCCTACAGAGGGCTGAGACCAGCACCCACAGGAACTAGTGGCAGTGAAATAATCTGGGGTGACACTAAAGAAATATATAAATGAACACAAAGGGAGCCTACTACATAGCAGATATCCGCTAAACAAAAAGGAGACACCTTCTTTCAACACGGAAACTAAAATTCGAATGAATTGCTTTGTGAGGTAATGGAGCCTCTGCCACTCCAAGTGTCCCATTCTTTTCCATCGCGTGCAGAGGGTTGGGTCTCAAGCCAAGGCAGAACGACTCCGGGGAAGGGTGAAAGGTGGAAAGGGTTAAGGCTTCCCAAGGCTTTTCCAACGTACAGTCTTTCGAATCTTTTGATTCTTTTAATTCTCGGTTTTAAGTGTTAAAGTGCAGCCGGGAAAAACTCCAACAAAGATGGTAGGGGTTCAAAGATGGTAGTAAAAGTACTCAGAGAATGGGGTAAGCCATAAAGAAGAGACTGAGCCAGTAGAGGACAAGCGGAGAAAATGCAAGCGAGAGACTGGGGAGGAGAGAGAGGAACCTTAGCGAAGGAATACAGTGACCAAACTCTTCCCGGACTGGAAGAACGCAGGACCAAAGGGAATCGGCTACTTTAAGGAAAGCCCCGCCTCTCTGCGTGACGCAACAGAAGGCCCTTCCACGATTGGCTGAGACCCGAGGGTTGCTAGGCGCTGAGGGGATCCGGCGGGCCCGGGCCAGCCGCCCGGAGCTCGAAGCTGCGGGAGTGAAGCCCAGCTTCGCCGCGCTGCTGGAAGATGGCGAGCGGCTGGGGCGCGCGGCCGCCCGGGCTGCCAGGGCTCCTCCCGCCGCTGCTGTGCTTGCTGCTGCTGCTGCGGAGCCCGGGCCGGACAGCGCACATCAAAAAGGCGGAGGCGACGACCACGACGACGAGCGCGGGCGCCGGGGCGGACGAGGGCCAGTTCGACCGCTACTACCACGAAGACGAGCTGGGCTCGGCTCTGCGGGAGGCGGCGGCCGCGGGGCCCCCGGGCCTGGCCCGCCTCTTCAGCATAGGCAGTTCGGTGGAGGGCCGGCCGCTGTGGGTGCTGCGCCTCACGGCCGGCCTGGGGCCGCCACCCCCTGACGGCGACGCGGGGCTCGACGCGGCGGGGCCGCTGCTGCCCGGCCGGCCGCAGGTGAAGCTTGTGGGCAACATGCACGGCGACGAGACCGTGTCGCGCCAGGTGCTGGTCTACCTGGCCCGCGAGCTGGCGGCTGGCTACCGCCGCGGAGACCCGCGCTTCGTCCGCTTGCTCAACACCACCGACGTGTACGTGCTGCCCAGCCTCAACCCGGATGGGTTCGAGCGCGCCCGCGAGGGCGACTGCGGCTTCGGCGACAGCGGACCTCCCGGGTCCAGCGGCCGCGACAACAGCCGCGGCCGCGACCTCAACCGCAGCTTCCCGGACCAGTTCAGCACAGGGGAGCCCCCGGCCCTGGACGACGTGCCCGAGGTGCGCGCCCTTATCGACTGGATCCGCAGGAACAAGTGAGTGCCTTCCTCCCTCCCCCCGCAATCCGCGGGAGCCACCAGCGCAGAGGCAGGCCCCCGCACTCAGTGGGCGCTCCAACAGTGCTTGCAGGCCTTAGGGACCGGGGAAGCTAGGGTGGAGGGGACAGGGCCCAGGCCGCTTAGCCTCTTGTTCCGCTAATTGTCCGGGAAGCTCTGCCTAGAGGCTGTCATTTGTTCAGCGGATGCGGAGAGAGCAGTTTGGCTGGAGGGAAGATAAAGAAATTTCTTTCTGGCATTCTGGTTCCTGTTATCACAGGACCTTAGGAGCTGAGTGATGGAAGAGACCTTAAGAATAAGCTAGGTCAGCTCACTTATTTTTATAGATAAGCTGTCAATAATGTGATTATCTTATTACTCTGGGCGAAGCCCTTTCAGGGGCCACAGCCTACCCAGATAGACACCGTTAATACTGCTGTTTCCCATATGGGGAAATTGAGGGTCAGACTGGTTAAATAATTTACATCGTATGGAGTGCAGCTGGGACTTGGGCAGGTTGTTAGTGCTCTCAGCAGCCATTCAGGGAGACTGCACCCCCGAATTGATAAAGGACACTCAGGTCTTCCTCTTGGGGATTTGACAGAAGCCGGTTTTCTTCCAGTCTTTACCACCTCTGACCCAGCTAAGCACCATATGGATATGGCTAGGGAACTTGCACAGATCTGGAACCTTCATCTGTGAGCAGCTTCATTTTAAACTCTGAAGGGTTTCTGATGTCATTTGTGCACTTTATCGTCACACTTAATACACACCTTAAGTGCTATTAAGCACAATATAGGCTTTAAAAATCAAAAGCCTGAGGACCTCAAGGAATTAGTGTATAACAAAGGAATATTATAAATACATATGGTGTGTGTTTATGGACTCAGTAAAACTTTATAGGCATTGTTCCTGCAGCAAAATGCGTGTGGGCAGCAATAGTATGGATCATCTCTGTGGAACAGGTAGAACTTTCACTTAGTCTTGAGAGATGGGTAGGATTTTTAGCAAAACAGGCAAGGAATAAAAGAAGAGGGAACTTACTCTGTATGGAAGAGTGCTTGAAGTGAGGGGAACCTCTTCCCCTTTTCAAGGTTCAGCTTGCCAGAACCCCCCCTTTTTTTTCTTTTTGCCTTCATAAGGCTAGTTAATCTTTCCCTCTTGATTTGAAGAAGATTTTGGAGTGACAAGTAAGATAAAAGTAATAACGAGCAAAGAAGTTTCTCCAGGAGTTGGAATCATCTACAAGATTGCAGTGTATATAACACCTAGAAAATTCGCGGGCATTGTGACAATTCTAGATTCTTCTTTTCTTCTGCCTTCCACTTTACTCCTTTTGAGATCCCTTGTAGGTATTTAATTTCATGAATGCTTTCATTAAAATTTTTTTTTTAAGATAACCATGTCATGACTTCTGAACATTTGCATAAGAAATGTGACTTCAGCGTACATCTTATTGTCAGAGCTGTGATGGCCAGGGCTTTTCTGAGATGATATATCAAATACACTGTTTGCAGTGCTTGAAAGACATGTTTAAAATACCCTGTCACAACCCTTGCAGTGATGTAAATTCTATGACTAGATTCTTCTCTTCACTGTTAGTTCTGCTGTAACCAAAAATGAAAATGAGCTTTGTCTTGGTGCATTCACCTTGAGGCTGTTCTGAAAGCTTTAAACTTTAAAATTTGGAACCCCAAATTCACACTCTGGTTAACTGTTTCATAATGCCAGTATTTAATGATTGTAGGTTATGGTCTGGGTCAGTTAGCTCAATGAGATATTGTGAAGATGTTAAAAGCTCATCTGTCTCAGTTGGTATTGCATAGAAAGTCATTTTGCGTTGTGGCTATGGACTACGCCAATCATACATTCATTTTTCAAACATGTAACTCTAGAAGAGAAAGTAGGTGACTATACAGGGTCTGGCACAAGTAACGCCTGCTTGAGTGTGGTTGGTAGGGTAATAATATGGATGTGATAATTTTAATTTGAACATTTCATCTAAAGTGTCATATGGTGTGCTTGAGTGTGATGTTGTTATGTTACAGAATTACATGCTTATGATTTTGTAATTAAAAAAGGGCCTTATTTGTGCTGGACCCTGTATATAGGAAGAAAAAGTACACCCATCCACCCTCAGTCTTCAAAAATTGACTCAAGCCCTGGCCGGGTGGCTCAGTTGATTGGCGTGTCATCCCATACCCCAAAAACTTGTGGGTTCAATTCCCAGTCAGGGCACGTACCTAGGTTGCAGGTTTTATCCCCTAGTGGGGCATGGGCACAATGGGGAGGCAACCAATCAATGTTTGTCTCTCACATGGATGCTTTTCTCTCTTTCTCCCTTCCTCTCTCTCTAAAATCAACAAAACATATCCTCAGGTGAGGATTAAAAAAATTAACTCAAATAATGATTAGTAGCAAAGGACACAGATATGTGAATAAAATTAACATATGCACACATAATTTGACATTGATCCTTAACTGTAGAGTCAGCTTTACGGTTAGCTTTATGAATAGGAAATTTGAAACCTAAAACATTAGTCTGTATGGGGACATCACCTCTTGCAGTGTATTTTGTGAAATAAATTATTTGAATAATTTCTTGATATCCTATTCACTTAGCTATAGTAGAAATACATTTTTGTTATTATTTTAAATATGTAAAATTTTAAGACTTAATTCTTCCTGCTTAGAAAAGTGAAGTTTATTTTCTTTGTCTCACTTTGAACTTCATCCAATGAATGTTTTTGTACTCCTGATAATTGAGACATATACTTAGGAAAATATTCAAGATTTTAACTACATTGTTAAAGACTTTACAATTTACTTTACAATTTACTCCCATATTCTTGACACACTATATTTCTTTAAAGACATATGCTTAGATTTTAATAGATTAACATATAAATTATTTTTGGTATTTTTGTGAAAAGCATTATCATATTGTCGAAGATGGATGCACATTACTTTTGGAGGCTTGTGTATATCTACAGTTTCCTGAATCTTTAGAATTTAGTGTATTAGACATCAAGTTGTCTTACTTTTTAAAAGTTATTTATAGGGTTATCTGTAGAGCATAATAGAGTTAACTTAGAGATTTATATTTTAGTAGTTGTAGACTTTTGTTTATAATATTTATAACATACTTAGCAGCTACTTTAAATCTTTTGCAAAGAATGAAAGGTGAGCCCTGGCTGGTGTAGCTCAGTGGACTGAGCACAGGCTGCGAACCAAATGGTCTCTGGTTCAATTCCCAGTCAGAGCACATGCCTGAGTTGTGGGCCAGGTCCCCAGTGGGGGGCGTTCAAGAGGCAACCACACATTTGATGCTTTTTGCCCTCTCTTTCTCCTTCCCTTCCCCTCGCTCTGAAAATAAATAATAAAAAAGAATGAAAGGTGATGCTAAAGTCAAGTATGGGAAACCCTTAAGAGAATTGATTTGAATGGAAACCATAAAATACATTTTAAATAAAATTGGATTGATATGCAAAGTTGGTTTGACAAAGAATGGTATTGGTACTTTTATTTTTTATTTTATTATTTTTAAAGATTTTATTTATTTTTTGACAGAGGGGAAGGGAGGGAGAAAGAGAGGGAGAGAAACATCAATATATGGTTGCTTCTAACATGCCCCCTACTGGGCACCTGGCCCGAAACCCAGGCATGTGCCCTGACTGGGAATCAAACCAGCGACCCTGTAGTTCACAGGCCAGCAGTCAGTCCACTGAGCCACACCAGCCAGGGGGCCTTGGTACTTTTAAGACGGTGTAAGTAGAATAAAGAAAATCTAATAATTGAATTTTATCACTGTAGTACGTTGCAAGTATTTCATTGTTCTAAAAGTACCATATTTGATGAGGCCATTTTAATAATATTTCTAAGAAGTCTTGCAAGAATTGTGGAGCAAAGTAAAAAACAGCATTTAGTAGAGAATCTTGGAATTTCAAGTTTTAATTGAAAATACAGAATTCAAGTACCATGTTTCAGTTATTTAGAATATTTAGTTATTTTATTTCACTACAATAGGAATGCCTTGAGGGCATTTTTGTGTTTCGTTTCTTCACTGAGGTTCTCTAGTAGGTAGGCTGTTTGGTACACAGTTGACACTCAAGAAAATGTTACTTGATGGATTCCTGAACTGGGCCCCTTCTTGTAACTTCCCCAAAGTCAGTGGGGGAAAAGTATTTAAATTATTTTAGGCATGCAGACCAGAAAGTAAATGGTTAATACTTTAAGCTGTGGGGGAGGGATGAGTAAGGTGCAGTTAGAGTGTTAGGATATGTAATGAGTTTTTGTTTCAGTGTCATTGTGTCGCGCAAGGGCTGGCAGTGGACCTGGGGAGTAGAACGGTAGTCTGTGGTGCCCTATGCGAGATGCTAGATCTCTCCAAAGAACCAAAACTTGTTGAGCAGGTGCTGTAAAGCAGTCCTTTTGCTGGAGATGTTTCACATATGTTATTTTTTTAATTCTCATAACAGCCGTGGCAAGCAGGTACCATTAATCCCCATTTTACAGATAGGAGAGAAACTGGGGTTCAATTACTGTAAAGGTAGTAACTTCTCCTTACCATACTTTTAGTGAGACGGGTCTGCGAGACTGAATGTTCTTAACCCGCATTTGGCTGGCTCCATAGCCTGTGCTATTGCTGCTACACCAAATGGCGTTCTCCTGTGGTGTCTGGCAGAATGCTAATTACAATTATATTAGTTTTTAATTAGTGTCTTTTTGTAGTCTATTTTAGTGTTTAATCACTGTCTTTAATGGCTAAATTCTATCTACTCATGAGCAGATTCTCTGTAATTTTCACTGTTTGATCTCTTCTGGGACATTCCATAGGTTTGTTTAATCTTCTTTCAAGCCTATAGAAATAAATGTCACATATCAGCCTCCTATGGAATTTCTGTAGGTCAGTTCATTTCGACCACAAAGAGGTCGAAAGAAAATCCAATTTCAAGTACAAAGAGAAAAGTGTTTAATCTCTACTCATAGTTATGGCTTGAACTGTTACATGAGGAAGAGACGTTTAAGTAGGATTTAAGCCCGTTTTTGCCTTTAGCTTTCACCATAAAAGAAGTATTTCTGTATCTGTAAATTTGACCAGATTGTAAATGGCTTCACTTTAAAGTAGAAACATAAAAAAGTAAAAATGTTTCTTCTATAGGAGCAGTCTTGTCTCCCTGTCAGTTGATTTTCCAGTGGCCCAATCAGGAACCTTGGGCCTAGAAAGAGAGCTGCTTTTACAGTGATGCAATGGAGGACTAGTCTTTTATGTGCTGTATTGTTTTTCTCTGAAAGCAGCTCAGTGTATCAGGTTCTTCACCCCCTCCCCCGCCTGTCTTCTCAACTGTGGCTTTTCTCTTGAAAATGTGAATTTAGTATATTGTGAACCCGGAGCAAGGCAAAACACATTCTGTTTTAGATTCCCTATCTTAAAAGTTCTCTTTGGATGGTGATATAAAAGTTATTAACCTAACTAATATATTCAGCAAATATTTATTTATACAAGCCACACTTTCTATGAAATTAACCCATTATGAACTACAAGTTTTAGGTTGAACTATATGATATTGTCATTTTTGTAGGTCAAAAAATGATTAGCTATTGGCAAACTTATTATTTGACCTAATACATGAATCTGGAATTCACTGAATAAGACGTGTCCTGAAAACATTAATTTATACTGTGTTATCTGGCTACTTTTTTAATAATAGAAAAATTCTTTAAAGTTATTTGAGGTTAATTCGAGTTGTAAAAACTGTTTGAAATTTGTTAAATCCACAGTGCTTTCTTTCCATTTTCTTTTTTTTTTGTTGCTGTTAGTCTATTTATAACAGCTGTTAGCGTTGTCTCCTAGGTGTTAAGAGAGATACTGGGTTTATTTATGAAAGATAAATGAAAGATGTAAAAGTTTTAAATATGTGGTGTTTTCTGTGCCTTTTTAAAGTAATATGTGATTGGTTGTATTTTCAAAGGTTTGTGCTTTCTGGAAATCTGCATGGTGGCTCAGTGGTAGCAAGCTATCCTTTTGATGATTCTCCAGAACATAAGGCCACTGGAATCTATAGCAGAACCTCAGACGATGAAGTATTCAAATACTTGGCAAAAGCCTATGCTTCAAACCACCCCATCATGAAAACTGGGGCTCCTCATTGCCCCGGAGATGAAGATGAGACTTTCAAAGATGGGATCACAAATGGTGCACACTGGTATGACGTAGAAGGTACGTACGTAAAGCACTGCATTTGCTATGTTTTCCCCATTGTACATTTAGCTTCTTTACATATACTCTTGAGTGGAAAAGAGGGAACTTTGAAGAATTCTAATTTTTAAAATCTTTTATTTTGAAATTTTCAAGCCCACAGTAAAACAGAAAGAAAACTACATGAACACTTATATACCCTTCATTTAAATTCACCAGTTATTACCCCAGGTGTTTCAGTGTGCTCTCCCTGCCCCTCCCCGCTTCGTTCTCTTTTGTGAAGCCGTGCAAATTAGATAGCAGATTTCATGGCAGTGCACCTGTAAGTACCTCGGCATGTGCTTCCCAAGTGCAGGGACATTCTCCCTGCATGAGTGCATGACCATATACCATGGCTACAGCTGAGAAATCAACAGTAATTCAGTACTGTCATCCCACGTGGGGTCTGTAACTCAAATTTCATCTGTTATTCCAAAAATATTCTTGTTAGCTCCTTTTCCTGCAGATCAGATCCAGTCAGGGTTCAAAAACTGCATTCGGCTCTTGTGGGGGTTTTCGTTTTTGTTTGTTTGTTTGTTTAGTTTCCCCAGTCTAGAGCAATCATCATCAACACTCTCTTTTATTAATGACAGTGAACGCTTGAAGAGTTGAGGCCAGTTGTCCTATAGAACATCCCGTACTCTCCGTGTCACCTTCTTCATGATAAGATTCAGGTCAGACTTTCCAGTGAGGCCACTATATAGGTCACATCGCATCAGGAGGCACATCAAGTCAGGACGCCGGTGGCCACACTGGACAGCGTGGTTAATGGTGATGACCGCCAGTTTTCTTCATTTTATGTGAAGGCACATTTTCCTTTTGTATTCTAACCTGTGGTGTGGTCATGGAATGCTGTATTTTTTTAAATTGTGGTAGCAGGTGTGTGTGTGTGTGTGTGTTTTTAGAAGCATATATAGATAGGTCAATTATAAAATTTGCTATTTTTACCATTTTTAAATGTAGAATTAAGTAGCATTAATTTATCCATATTGTTGTGCAACTGTGTCACTACTGTTTGTAAAGCTTCTTCATCACCTCAGATAGAAACTCTGTAACCATTAAGCATTAAGTCCCCATTCCTTTTTCCTTCCCAGCCACTGGTGATTTTGCTGCTGTTGTTCGGTTTACAGTTGATACAAAATATTGTATTAGTTTCAGGCATACAATATTATAAACATTTATATACTGGTAACTTCTAATCTTTCTATTTCTATGAATTTGCCCATTCTAGGTATTTTGTATAACTGGAATTGTGTAATATTTGCCCTGCAACTGCTTTATTTCACTTAGTATAATGTTTTCAAGATTCATTCATTTTGTAGCATATAGCTTCATTCCTTTAAAAAAAATTTTTTTGAATTCTCACCCGAGGACATGCTTACTGATTTTAGAGAGAGGATAAGGGAGGGAGAGAGAGAGAGGGAATGAAACGTGGATATGAGAGAGAAACCCACGACCTTTCCATTTACAGGACAATGCTCCAACCAACTGAGCCACGCTGGCCAGGAGACAACCTCATTCCTTTTTACGACTGAGAAATATTCTGTTTATGTATGTGTATACTACATTCCTTTATCCGTCTGTGATGAGCGTAGTGTTGTTTCCACCTTTTGGCTGCTGTGAATAATGCTGCTGTGAATGTTGGTGAACAAGTGTCTGTTTGAATCCTTATTTTTAAATCTTTTGGGTATGTGCATACACTCAGGAGTTGAATTGTCGGGTCATATGGTGATTCTATGTTCAGCTTTTAAGGAACAGCCAAATTGGTTACCACGCTGGCTGCACCGTTTTATAATCCCACTAGCGATACCCAAGGCTTCCAACTTCTCATGGAATGCTATATTTAAAAGAATCGTTAAAGTAAACTTGAATTGTTTACCTTTTCTTTTAAATGTTATAAAAGCAGCTATTGTTGATTTTTAAACTTTTGGTATCCTTTGAATAATAACGTTTTTGTTTTTATATGTAGGCTTAGACTGTTTAATTAAGAGTAACCAGAAGGAAGAAGTCAACCCATGGAAATGTCATCAGTATAAACCTTTTATTAGAATCCGCCCATGAGGAAATATAGGTCTTCCCTTTGTTTTTATTGTCAGTCACATTATAAAATATCTTATGATATTTCCGTCTACATGCCTTCACTTAAACTTTTGAATTACTCTTTGAGTAATTGTACCCAGACTGGGCCCTACGTGTGAGGATTCCATACTTTATAGAATTTTCTGATTCCCTATAGCACAGGTGGCAGACACAACGCCCAAGGGCCGAATGTGGCCCTCCACCTTGTTTTATCTGGCCCAGCACCTTGTTTCTACCCAGTGTCTGCGCCGAGCTCCTTGCCCCTAGTTAAGGAGTAGTTACATTTATGCAGCCCTGAAATTACATTTGGCCCTTTGAAGGCAACTGTGAGGCTGATGTGGCCCCTGGTAAAAATGAGTTTGACACCCCTGCCTTATAGTTTCTACCAATGTTTCTTATACAGGGTGGTGCAAAAGTAAGTTTACAATTGTTTGTGTGGAAAGTAATACAATAATTAGTTAATAATAATACAAGAATAAACTCTTTCATGTACTCATAACTGTAAACCTACTTTTGCCCCACCCTATATATAACAAATACCCACAAAGCAGTTTGAAGTGTTTAGGAAAAAACCTGCTGCCCATAACAGTTAGAGGTGATCTGAAAACCATTTAAATTTTTTGTAGATGAGGGGCATACTTTAATATTTAATTCCATTTCAGTTTGCAGCAAATATATTTAATAAAACCTGACTTCATGCGCTGGTAGTTTTGTGATATAGTTAAGTTGCTCCATTATTTGAGATATTATTTAAAATAATGGGTGAAAAATAATTTAGTTTTACTTTTTGGAGAAAGTTATTAGAGGCTAAGAAGTAATTTCTAATTAACAATTGATTATGGGAGCTAAATCTATTTTATACTATTTAAAAAATAAGTGTTCTGCCTTCACAGTGAGATTAAACCAGCTAACAGATTTTTCTGATGCTTCAAACACCTGACAAAGCTTAATTTTTTTGCTGCTATTGTAATTGTTTTTATGAGCACCAACTTATGTCTCATTTTAGCTAAATGGTCAGATGTATTTTATATTGTTATTTCTACAACAGCTAGCTTTTATCTCTTTCTGTCTCAGCAATATCCAACAGTTGCAGTATTTTCAAAAGGCAAATTCATTGTTTACCATGTGTGGGACTGTGTAAGTAAGGTGTCGTAAGATGTTGTGGAACCTTGTGACTAGGCATGTGTTCAGACACTGATGTCTTGGAGTAATTTTACTGATGCTTTATGTGATGTATTTAGAAATTCTGGCTCAAAGAAGTATGACTTTCAGAGCCGAAAGTGAATATACTAACCTAGTCCAACCCTTTTGAATTATAGGAAACCAAGGCCTGAGAGAAGAAATATTTTGTAAATAACTTGTGTAATATTCACTTAGCACATACTTACGGAATACCCGCCACATCCCATACTCTGTATTAGGTGACGGGGATACAGTGGGAGCAAAACAGAAACGATTGCGGCTCTCAAGGACCAGAGTGTCAGAAGTGCAGATGTGAAGTCATCTGGCTCCACTGGGTTCACTTTCACTGCCAGGGCTGACTCAGCATATCTAGCTGCCCAGGTGGGTCAGCCTTGCTTCTCTCTCTCATCAGGTCTCTCCAGCCTGCAGGCCCCACCTAAGGAGTGATTATCCTAGTAAGGCCCATGAGTAGTTGTGCCCCTCTGCTGACGCTTGTTATTGTGGGAGACTAAGCTGAGCTTATTCATGGAGTAGGCCTTCTATTTTTCTTTTAAACCACAATGTGCTGATTTACATGCCTTTTGTCTACCATTCTTCATTATTTTTTTTCCTTCACGGAAGACATTTTAAAAATCATCTGATGGTTGAGTATGTTTATTCCAAAGCAAATTTAATGAAACTGAATTTTAGTTTGTCAACTTTTAAGAATTGTCCTCTTTCAACTTATAAAATTTTTAAAAGGGCAAATAATCCCATTTTATTTTCCTGCAGATAGACTCTGGAAGGCAGTGTAGTGTAGTGGCTAAGACCACTTTGGAATCCTGCTGCCCTGGGTTTGAATCCCAGCTCTGCCACTGACTCGCTGTGTGTGCGTGTGTGTGTGTGTGTGTGTATGAGAGAGAGAGATCCGACAAGTTCAATAACTTCTCTAACCCTCAGTTTCCTCACATACAAAGGGAAGATAGGCACTGCCTACCACACAGGATCAGGAGATCCACGTGAGTGTGAATGGAAAGCACTTACATACACGCTGGTGGAATTTAAACTTCAACTTCATGAGGGATTTAGTTTTATTCATTTTTCTATTTCTAGCGCATAGAACCATTCCTGGTATATAGAAGATGAGTAATAGTCTTTTTTGAATTTTTAAATAAATCAATTTTGGCATCTGATAAATGAATAATAGTTATTTAAAATCTTAGAAAGATGATCTTTAGACTAGAGAATCTTTGAAAAATGGATAAAAATATTCCTCCCAATTTTGCTCCTACTCTGAGAAAGTAAGCTTATCTTACTGGTAGATCCTAGATCAGTAGTTTTAAACTTTTTTTATTGTAACCTACAATACAAAATACTTTTCAGTTATTTATGTACCTTTCATATGTGTGTACATAAAACTGAACCATTTTCATGAAACAATACTTAGCCTTTGCAATGTATTCTGGTATTGTTATATCTAATCTCTACTATTTCGTTAAACAGAAGAACTTATCTTAACCCACTAATATATTTTACAACTCATTAATGGGCCATGACCTGCAGTTTGACAAAAACACTGTTTTTGGTCACTCCATGATAAAATTGATTTATTTTCAAATTGTAAGTAGGAATAAAACACTTTACAATTTGCAAATGATACTACTTTTTTTTTTAAGGCTTTTTCTTTTGTCCTGTCTTTTCTATATATTAGTCATTTCCAGTAATGACTGAGCCCCAGATAGTTATCTCAGATGACCTACTTTTAGATTGCCGTCCTTATCATATGAACGAGTATTGACATAGGAAATTGGTCTGCAGTACAGTTGTCAGGCATCCATGTTGCAGTCTGTGAACTCTGTAATTAGTTAGCTACCATAAGGCTTGCTTACGTCTTTAAAAACCACTACAAACTTGGGGCTCAGTCTTTATAAACTGGTAATTATGAAAAATTTTTTCTTTTCTGGAAATAAAAGAAAATGTTCTATGGATTTGTCAAAGTTTCTTCCCTCTCCTTTTATACTTTGGGCACAGAGTTATGAAATGTGACCAGATGGCATACAATGTAACTGACGTAGTTTTTGTGAATATAAACTCCTGTGATCATGTGGGCAGCGGTGATCTGCTCGAAGCAGAGGTCAGGCTGAGTAGCAGTGCTCGAAATACTGAGGTGTATTTGGCTTGAATAGATTGCTGACGGGAAGGGAAGTAGATTTGGTCCAAAAAGACTGAACAGCTTAAGGGGCATTTTTTTTTGGTGTCATTAAACAGGTTATTATGGGTTAATCCAGATGACACCAGGAAATTAGAATCTATTTAAAACAAAACAAAGTAAGAAACAAAGGAATGGCATAGAACTGAAAAAAAATACAATATCTGGTGTTAAGAAATATCGTAAGGTATATAACTGTCAACTGACTGTGTTGTACACCTGAAACTAATACATTGTATGCCATTATACTTCAATGAAAAATTTTAAAAAGAAATAGACAAACTCATCAACAGAGTGAGACATTTTAAACACGTCCCCTCTTGGCAGTTGTTACATTAGGAAGACACAGTGTATTTAAATAACGAACAAACCAATCTGACTGCCTTATTTCTAATTTTTCTACAGAGTCTGTATACTGATCTGAAGCATAGATGATAACTTCTGAAAGGTGCTTTTGGTTCTGTTGGTGCTTCTGTTACTTTGTTTTTAAAATAATGTATTGGAAACAAAGTAGCAAACACAAATAGTTAAAATAGAGCCTTCTATGTAATATTTGCTAGTTTCACATTTCAACAGGATCAGATCTAAACTTCTCTAGCATGACACTAAGGGTCCCACAGTCTGACCCTAGCAGACATTTCCAGTCTTCTCTCCTGCTTCGTCCTTCCCCCAGAATGTGAAACTTCACACATGTGGCTGCCCTCTGTCTGGAGAGCTTTCTTCCCGTTCAGCTGTAACCTCCTCTGAAATCTCGCCTGCAGTAACTGTCACTCTCATGCCTTCCTAGATCTTTTTGTTTATACCTTCAGTATAATACTTATCCAATTACATTGTTAATAGTTTTTTTTAAAGATATTATTTATTTATGTTTAGAGAGAAGGGTAGGGAGGGAAGAAGGGACAGAGAGAAATACCAATGTGAGAGGGAAACATTGACTGGTTGCCTCTTGCACATGCCCCAGCCTGGCACTGAACCTGCGACCCGGGCATGTGCCCCCACCAGGAATCAACTGGTTGACCTTTCAGCCTTTCGCTTTGCGAGAAGATGCCCAACCCACTGAGCCATGCTAGTCAGGGCATGTTCTTAATAGTCTTTTTTTGTGTCTCCTGCTGGAGTGTGAATTCTTTGATAATAATAACAGTGTGGTGCTTTTCATTTCGGTGCTACCCGTATATAAAGTGTATTGGCAGGGAAGGAATCCTAGACGGAGAGAGGCTAGGGGAATTTTAGTCATTTGGAGTCAGGCCTTTTTTGGGGGGAGATTAGGGCTTTATCTAGAGCAGCAGTTTTTCAACCTTTTTCATCTCATGGCACACATAAACTAATTACTTAAATTCTGCGGCACACCAGAAAACATATTTTTTGCTGATCTGACAAAAAAAACAGGTGTAATTTTGATTCATTCACAGCAGATGGCTATTGTTGTGTTGTTGGCTGTTGTCATTTTTTTTACTTTGACAATCCAAGGGAAAAGAGGTGACCCTGACTAAATTGTCAGGTATTTCATGTTTTAAAAATTCTTGCTGCCCTGGCTGGTCTGGCTGGTGTGGCTCAATTGGTTGAAGTGTTGTCCTGTAAACTAAAAGATCGTGGGTTTGATTCCCGGTCAGGGCACATGCCTAGGTTGCAGGTTCAGTCCCTGGTTGGGTCCCATTTGAGAGGCAACCAATTGATGTTTCTTTTCCTCTCTCTTTCCTTCCCTTCCCCTCTCTCTAAAATCAATAAGCATGTCCTTGGGTGAGGATTTAAAAAAAAATCTTGTGGCACACCGATGTGCCTCCTACAGCACACCTGTTAAAAGTTGCTGATCTTGAGAGATGCTGTGGGAATGAAAAGGGAGTATGAGGTAGTACATAAGAAATTATGCAAGAAAAATTCAGGATTGACCATCGGTTAGATGGTGGAAAAGTGTCAAGGAGGAGGACCCAAAGGTATAACTGAGATTTTGAACCTGGATAAGTTAAGAATGGTAATGGAATGGGAAAATACTAATTGGAGAAGAGTGTGGGTGTGTGTTTTCTTTAGATGGAAGAGGAGTGAAAATTGGAGGTAGGACTTGATATACTAGTTGCAAGTACCCAGTGGGCAGTTGGGAAATAGGCTCTGGAGCTTGAGAAGGAGGTCAAGATGATAGATTTAGGAGTTAGGAGAGCTGTGGAAAGCATATGGCAGTGTACCTGATTTTGGAAATTGAATTAATATTGTTTCCTGGTGTAATAATTGCTTGGAGCCAGAAACTCGTGTGTCCGAGTGTGTATGTAAACACACAGTTACGCACTGTGTAATGATGTTTAGGTCAATGACAGACCACGTATGTGACGGTCCCATGAGATTATAGTGGAGCTGAAATAGCGTTGTAGCTGTTGTAACGTTGCCGTGCGTTACTCGTGTGTGGTGCTGCTGGTGTAAACAAATTGCCGCGCTGCCAGTTGGCTAAAAGTATAGCACATACAATTGTGTACAGTACAGGACACTTGTTAAAGATAATAAATGACTGTTACTGGTTTATATATTTACTGCACTTTTTATGGTTATTTTAGAGTGTACTCTTTCTACTTACAAAAAAGTTTGTGGGAAAATAGTATGTCTTGTTACACTGGTTACAGCCTCGTACATCTTGAGTTTACTGAGTCTCTTGATAGCATCATTTTCTCTTGTTCTTGATTTAATCTCGTGTTGTTTTGTACAGTAACATGCTGTACCGGTTTGTAGCCTAGAAGCAATACCGTATAGCCTAGGCGCGTAGTGGGCTAGACCATCTAGATTTACGTAACAGCATTCTGTGATGTCACACAACGACCAAGTCGCCTAGCAAGGCATGTGTCAGGATGTATACCTGTCACTAAGCAGCACATGACCGCGCATCTTCATCTATCCGAGACTGTGTCTGTGTGCATGTATCTGTGTGTGTGTGTATACACATACACACATGGGTGCTTTTTCACCTCCACAGTGAATGTATTTCTGGCATTTCATACTGGATGTTTTCTTTAAAGAACGTTAATAGTTCAGATATTCTCAACCTGTTGTTCCTGTTTTAGGAATACTGTTGATAATGAAATGTGCATTAATAAGGTGCACAGTTTATAATTTGGTCTTATCTGATCTTCTACATTAAGGAGCTGATTGCATCTCATTCTTTTTCTATTTTAATCCGAGTGCCACGTAGTTTAAAAGGAAAATTGAAAGGTAAAACAAGAGTCAACAGAATATTTGCTTCTATTTGAGTCATGAGTTTGCTTTGGTAAACTAAAATAGAGCCTAATATAAAATCGGACCTTGGGGAGCAGTGCAGTTGTTTATTTTGTAATATGATCTTAAGACTTCTGTGAAAGGTTGAGAATCAAACACTAAACACTATTTTAGGATTTGGCCCCCTACGTCTTCAGATCCAATGTCTAAAATTAGATGTGCTTTCTCCCCATTCTTGTTTTCTGTTTAACTCAGGTGGCAGAGAATTGGAAAGTACTTTTCTGAAAAATAAAAAGGGAACATTCAGTTCTGAGAGCTGTGTGTGAGAGTGTTGACTTCAATAAAACTGAAAACAGATGCAGGACTGTGTAATTCAGTTTAACTTTGTAGAATCGTATCACTAGCAAATATATACTCAGTGGGAGTGGTGAAGGAAGTAGATGTTCATAAGATAAGTTTCTCAGAATACAGAGACCAAGTTCAGTTAAGATTTGATCAAAATGAAGTTGAATTTAAAGACCAAGAATATGGGGAATTTTTTTCAAGAGCAAACTCTGTTTTTTCCATTCACTTGACCCAGTGTTACACTTAAAAGTTTTTATGAACATCATGCTAAGTAGTTTTTAAAAGTGACTCAAGGAGTGCAAAACCATCACTTAATAACTTACTTATCTATAAATAAATTGTTCACAAAACCCCAAATTTTGAGAACTTCCTTCAACGTAGTTTTATTAAAGAAATAACAATAAACTTCAAATTTAAATAGAGTGGAAATTGCCTATCTATATTCCTATACTCTAAAATGCTTCTCCTAATTAAAAAAATACATTGCAGGTTTTTTTCCCTAAAAGATTGATAGGATTCTTGTATAATACAGTCTGATACTTTATAGTTGGCCCATTTAGGCAAGTTAAAAACTTGCTATGTTTATCTTAACACTGAAACATTGATTATATTTTTTTCAACTAGCTTTCTGCTTGAAACATTAGCGCCACACCTTTGAATGCAGGGTATTTAAGCACAACCCCCTCCCTCCCTTAAAGCCAGATCTCTGCAGTGAAAGCAGCCATGGGACCAGGGACGGACTGGTTCCATGATGAAGAGGAACTGGGTATCTTGAAGCATGTGAAGACTAGTTGTGAGACAAATGGATTGAAGCAGTGAAATGGGTATGAGTAGCTCCTTTGATCAGAAGACTGCATTACCCGGAACAGTTAGTGTTGGTAACAGTTTGTTAGAGTACTGGACAGGTTCCTAACGGTTAACACCTTGTGGTCTTGTTCTTTGACACTGATAAAAGAATGAAAGCATTGAGGTTTCATAGTACATTGCATTTAATTTTTCTGAGCATAGAAAATTCTGGATTGGTAAGAAGGTTTAAAAGCAATATTTATACCTTTTTCTTTTATTTTTTTTGTCACCTCCCCTTGTGAATATAGGAAATAGTCTAAATAAGTTGTTTTCAAACTGAGGTATATCTAGGAAGGAGGAAGAGACCAGTTAATTTGGATAACGTCAACGAAATAAATCTGCAGGTCTCCCACACCTTCTCCTTCCTAAAATGGGTCTGCCTGAGAAAGTTCCTTGCTGAAGAGGTTCAACCTCATATTTTCTTCCCCCACTTCCAGGGCACCAAAACAAAAGGGGCACTTGGCAATTACTTTAATAGTCTCATAAATTTCTCACTAAAACATATTTTTTCAGTAACTGTTACCTGTAATGTTTATTATTTATCAAAATTTATGATAATACCATGCCTTTATAGTAAATTGTATACCAGTAGTTATAATAACTTGATCTAGAAGACAGGCATTTAATACTCAGGGCATGAAGGTCATTGGAGAGTAAGAAAAATTTAAATACACATACACACACGTGATAGATTGCAGTATTATAGGATGGTCAATGGGAGTTCAAGCATACAGTTATAGCATGTTCCAATAACAATCTGTGGAGGAAATGGAATGAAAATAAAAGTTCAAAGAGAAGAAGGGGGGATGTAAAAATTCTGCTGTTAGAGTGTGTTCATGCAAGTTTTAAATAGGTGATTCTATAGAAAATCAGTATTGTCCTTATTTATTTGGATACATCTAAAATAGTAATGTTTTATTTAAATATATAAAATTTACATTATGCAGGAAATATTAAAATTTACACGTTACTTTTGCATCTATTCAAACTTAAGATGAAAACTTTCAGATAAAATTTTCTTCGGTCAAAGATGTTCTAAAATCCGACATTTCATCCTTTAGTGTTGAGCCACGTGACATATCAACCTAAAAATAAATAACGAAGGTATTAACTGAATCTGGGACTAGCTACAGCTGTCGTTAACATCAGGCCTCTCTCCAGATTGGTGGTGGTTCTCTGTTTCAGTGAACTGGAGCTTTGAATAAGTAGATTTTCTGTTAAGGAAAATCTCAAGACAACAAATCTGAACCAGATACTTAGTTAAGATTACTTATTATCCAGTCCTTGACGTTTAGTACTGGAAAAATAAATGTTAAGTTTAACACAGATGGCAAGTAATCCCTATTTGTGACATCTCACAAAAAAGTCTTAAATTATTCATAACTCACTTTAACATCCCTGTTTGTTTCCAGTGTTTTAGATTATTTTTAAAGTAATTTTTAAACTAAAACTTTAAATCAGTGAATAAAGACTTTTTGATATTCTAAAGTTAACAGTGGCTTTATTGTTCTTGCAAAGTCAAAGTTTGCTACTCTTCTGATATTGATTGACTTCTGTGAGTTTAGAAACAGATAGATTAAGGTTCAACACTCACTAATTGCCTTCTGGGAAGAGTTCATTATCATTGGCTCCGAGGAAATGTGCTTACTTTTATGAGATTTCATCGAGAAAGCTATTTTGTAGACAGCTTTCTGTTACTGATTTCTGTGTAATTTCATTATGTCAAAGAATATACTTTGTATGATTTCAGTTCTTTTAAATTTGTTAAGTTTGTTTTATGACCTAGGCTGGGATATGGCCTGTCTTGGTGAATGTTCCATGTGTACTTGAACACACTGTGTATTCCGGTGTTGTTTGGTAGGTTGTACTATAAATGTCATTAAGATTTAGTTAGTTGATGGTGTTTTGAATTCTTTATCCTTTGTTGTTTCTCAGCTCCTTGCTTTGCTGATTACTGAGAGAGGAGGAATGTGAAGTCTGAAACCATAATTGTGGATTTGTCCATCTTTTCTTTTAGAACTATCAGGTTTTGTTTAATGTACTTTGAAGTTCTCTTGTTAGGTGCCCCATTTAGGATTATGTCATCGTGGTGAATTGACCCTTTTATCATTACGTAATTTTCCTCTTTATCTCTGCCACTTTTTTTTGCTCTGAAGTCTACTTTATGTGATAATAATATACCCAATCCTTCTTTCTTTTAATTTGTGTTTATATAGTATATCTTTTTTCATTCTTTTACTTTTTACTTATCTATACCTTTATATTTAAAGTTAGTTTCTTGTAGACAGCAAAGGTCTTGTTTTTTAATTCTCTTTGACAATTTCTTTTAGTTGGTGTAAATGTTTGCACCGTTTACATTTAATGTAATTATTGATATGTTTGGATTTAGGTCTGCCATTTTATTAGTATTTTTCTGTTGTTTTTTTTTATTTCATTGCTCCTATTTCCTGCCTTCTATTGGATTGCCTGAATATTTAATAGTTCATTTTTTCTATAGTGTTTTTACTATATTTCTTTGTAGGTTTTGTTTTGGTAGTTGCTCTAAAGATTACAGTTTATTTACATAACTCTTCACAGTTCCACCTAGAATGTTTTACCACTTAAACGTGCAGATCTTACCTCCCCCCTTTATGTTTTAGTTGTCATGTGTGTTATCTGAATGTACACGGCAAACCCCACCAGACAGTGTTACAGTTTTTGCTTTCACTGTCATATATATTTTAAAGAATTTAAGAGAAAAACAGTTTATTATATTTACCCAGATATTTACCATTTCTTTTTTTTAAGTTCCATGTTTGTTTGTTTGTTTTTTTCTGGTATCATTTCTCTTCTGCCTGAAGAGCATTCTGTACCATTTCCTTTAAAGCAAGTCTAGATTTTTTTTTAGTTTTCCTTCACTGAGAATGTCTTTTTGTCTTCATTCCCTGAAGGATATTTTCATTGGCTATAAAACTGGGCTCTGGGTTGATGATTCTGATTCTTTTTTCTTCCTTCCTTTATTTATTTATTTTTAATGTTTTATGCCTTCTGGCCCACATGGCCTCGGACAAGAAATTCACAGTCATTTGAGTTGTTGTCCCCTACATAAATGTATCACTTCTCTCTACTTCTGATGTTCTTCCCTTTATCTTTTGTTTTCAGCAGTGTGATTGTGAAGTATCTAGGCATGAATTTCTTTGAGTTTATCCTGTTTGGGATTTGCTAGGCTACTTGAAATGTAAGTCTATGTCTTTTGCCAAATTTGGGGAGTTTTCAGCCATTATTGCGACATTGTTTTGAGCATGGCACACTTTTTTTTCCTTCCAAGAAGAAAGACAGGAATGTTAAACCTTTTGGTATTATCCCTAAAACTCTGTTTTTTATTTAAATTGCTTTTTTTCCTGTTATTCAGATTGGGTAATTTCTACTTATCTATCTTCGAGTTAACTTACTCTTTCCTCTTGTCATTTCTGTTCCTCTGTTGAACTCATCCAATAAATTTTAAAATTTTGGTTATTGTCTTTTCACTTCTGAAATTTCCATTTTGTTCTTTGTTATGCCTCTGTTTCTTTTATTTCACTTCAAGAATGTTTAATCTTACTTCTTAGAGCATGGCTATTATAATTGTTTTAAGGTTCTGATAATTCCAACATCTTCATCATCCTGGGGTTGGTGTCTATTGATTATTTTTTCCTTTCAAGTTGTTGACATTTTCATGGTTCTTTGAATGTCAAATAATTTTTGATTATATCCTGGATATTTTGAATCTTATGAGATCTGAGCCTTGTTTAAAGATCATTAAAAAACAGTTTTTTTTTTTTTTTATTTGTCCTAGCAGTGAATGGCCCAGTTAGGTTTTGCAAGTTTTGACTCACCTTCTGTGGGCTGTGATTCCAATATCAGTTCAATTTTCGAAGGTTTCGAAGGTTTTGCCTGTTCAGATCTGTCCTGTGTGTGTACCACCCCGGCCCCATCTGGGACATGGATAGTAAGTGACCTGTCCGGTGTGGTTCAGTGCTTTTGGTATATTGTTTAGAGTCACAGCCACACGTGTGCATTTCAGGGTTGAGCTCAGGAGCTCATAGAAAACTTTGTGGGATCCCTTTCTTGAGCCCTCTTCTCTCTGTAATCCTGCTTATAGTCTGTGGTTTCCAAAGTCTGCCAAAATAGATGGTAAATAAACATATGAAAGGATGCACAGTATTATTAGTTATCAGGGAAATACGAACCTTAAAATCACAAAGAGACACCATTACACACCCACCGTATACTTGAAATCAGTAAGGCCAATCAGTCGCTTGACTGTGTGTTCGGTGAGTTGCAGAGCAACTGGAACATTCATACATTGTTGTGGGAATGTGAAATACACCGCCACCTTGGAGAACAGTGTGTGATCTTGGGGACTAGTGACCACTGAATGTATAATAGTAGTTTCCTTTCTTGGAATTAGGTCTTATTTTTAAAAGATTCTGTCTTTCCTTATCCCCTACTCTGGGAATATATTTGTGTGAGTCATTGATTGGAGCTGGCTGGTTACAGTCCTATTAAAGTTACTCTAAAAAGCTGATTAGATAACACACTGTTTCTGTAAACTTGGTCTTCCTATTGCTCTTGGCCAGTATTTCTTAACTTGCTACTGAAGTGAAACAATTAAGGGACAGACAAAAGAATGCTAGGACTCAAGCCTGGTGATTATAGGGTTGTAAGTAGTCTGCCTCACTGCCTCTGGCATAATTAAAATGTGAGTTGGCCGGTTTTGCAATTTAGCACAGCTGTTAAGTTTTACATATGCAAAAAACCCTGTAATTCACACTTGCATTGCTCTGAAATTGGTATTTTTACGTGTTCTGTGTTCTTTGTCACTAAGACTCTAAATTGGAAAGTATGTTTCTTATTTATCAATCTCTATAATCTTAGTATAATATCTTAATACACAATGAGCATTGTACTGTGACTAATATAATAAAATTGGAAACGTTAATACATATCATGAAGAGTAAATAGCATGTGTATGTGCATATGTGTACATACAAGTAAGAGTTAGCAAAAATGATTGTAGGTCTACTATGACTGCGGTGACTAGCATCACTTGGTGACTAAGTAAGACTGGGGAGGGTTATGAAACTCAGCGTCTCACCAGTTTCCTGCCAGATCCGAAGTGAGTGCAAGATGCTAGAAGATAAGAGAAAGCCGAAAGATGGATGCTTTGCTTTCTAAGAAAAACAGGTTAACACCAAGTTACTGGTCTTGTGGTGGTTATAAGTCTGCATATATTCTGGGAAGAGAAAGTCTATTTGATATCTCCACATAGATGCTTAATGGGCGTCTCAACTTTAATACATTCAGAACAGAAGTCTTAATGTCCCACTACCCCACTACTTTACTTTCATTCCTCAACAAATATTTATTGAAGCACTACTATGTGCCAGGTACTGTTTGGGATATCCATCAGTGGGCATATCAAATATCTCCACCCTTGCTTTAAATCTAGAAGGGAAAAACAGGCAGTAAATAAAAAGCATAGTAGGTAAATTATTAAGTGCTGTAGAAAAAATACAAAAGTAGAAAAGAGTGAGAGGAATTACAAGTGCTGATGGAATGGGTTCGGGATATTCAAGGAAAGAAGTAAAGAGCAACTTTAAGTGAGGTGAGGGTAAGGCTTATTATCAAGTTGAAATTGGAGCAAAGAGCTGAAGGTAAGGGAATCAAGTAGGGATATCTGGGGGGAAAGCGTTCGAGACAAAGGGAACACCTAGAGCCAAGATCCAAAGTTAAGAGGTACCTGGCCCATCCAGTACACAGCAAGGAGGCCAGTGTGTCTGGTGCTGAGTCAGTAATGAGGAGAGCATGAAAGGAGGATAGAGGGAAGAGGAGTGGTGGAGGACAAAGTGTGTAGGGCTTTAGGCCACTGCAAAGACTTTGGCTTTTAGTCTGAGTGAAATAGGGAGAGGAATAGCATCTGACTTATCTTTCAATAGAATTATTCTGGCATCTCTATTGAGAAGAGAATATAGAAAAGCAAGACAGGAACAGGAAGATCTATTTAGAGTGATTGCAGAAATCCAGCTGGAGAAAGGATGGTGGCTTGTTCCAGGGCAGCAGCAGTGGAAGTCGGGTGAAACACAAATCTTAGGATTTTGGATATATTGGCCTTTTTAACAACTAGAATGGTGAAAGTACCATTAACCACAGTGAGAGTGGGACTGTGGGTGGAGCAGGTTTGAGAAATACGACACTACGTTAAGTTCACAAGTAGAGATATTGAAGAAGCAATTGGATGTACAAGACTGGAGTCTGGGAAAGAAGCCTAGACTGGAGGTAGACATTTGAGTTGTCAGCCTGTAGATAATATTTAAAACCACAGGGATACAGGAGGCAGCAAGGGAAGAAATAAAGAGAAGAACAGAGATGAGCCTTAGGCATGCTATATCTCTTTCCTTTGTTCTCACTCATCCTCTCAGTAAATGGCACTAGTATCTCCCTCGTTCTTCAAACCAAAATTTAGAAGTCATCCTTGATTCCTTATAAATAAGTCCTTTGAACAGCCAAATCTGTTCACTTCATCTCCACTGTCACCAACCTCATCCAAACCACCATTCTCTTCTCAGTCGTCTCCCTGCTTCCCTTTTTGCAGCCCCTTCCAGTTATTTTCCACCCAGCAGTCAGAATAATCTTTTATAAAAGCAGTTCAAGTGATGTCTCACCTCTGCTCAGAGCCTTCATAGTTCTGTGCAGCAAGTGAAACAGCAATGAAAAGGCAGCCAGTGGAAAATATTTGCAAACCATATATCTGATAAGGAGTAAATATTCAGAATATAAAGAACTCCCACAATTCAACTACAACAAAAAAACCCCAAGTAATCTGATTAGTACATGAGCAAAAGAGTTGAATAGACATTTCTTCAGAGAAGATGTGCGAATGACCAACAAGCATGTGAAAAGCTGCTCAGTATCATTAATCACCAGGGAAATGCAAATCAAAGCCACAATGAGATATCTTACACCTTTTGGGATGGCCACTATAAAAACCAGAATATAGCAAATGTTGGGGAGGCTGTGGAGAATTTGGAACTCTTTGTATGGCTGGTGGGAATACAACACAGTGCAGCCACTATGGAAAACAGTATAAAGCTGGCTCACAAAAGTTAAAAATAGAATTACCGTATGATTCAGCAATCCCTTCTATGTATATAGAAGAATTGAAAATAGCATATTGAAAAGATATTTGCACACTGATGTTCACTGTGCCATTATTCCCAATTGCCAAGACTTACATGTTTGTTGACATATGAATGGAAAAAGAAATGGAGTATTTACATAAAATGGAATGTTATTCAGCCCCAGAAGAAGGAAATCACATCTGATACAGGACTGTTACCTAAAATGTACACAGCAAAAAAAAAACCCTCTTAAGACCCAACAATAAGAAAACCATCACCAGATTTTAAAATGGCCCAAAGACATTAACAGACACTTCATCAAAGAAGACACACAGATGGCAAATAAACACTGAGCATGTGGCTCTCTGAGGGTCGCCAAGATCTCCCCCATGACCATGTCTTCCTTTAAGATTGAGTGTGTCTTGCCTGAGAACTGCCTGTGTGCTGAGTCTCCAGTGTGAGAGGAAGAGCCTGACTCTCTGCTCTTCGTCGATGTTCCTGCAACAAAGGTTGGCTGGTGGGACTCACTCAGCACGCAAGTTAAGTGAGTGGCCGTGGATGCCCTAGTCAGCTCTGTGGCCCCCTGCCAGTCAGGAGGCTATGTTGCCACAGTCCTGTGCTTTGAACTGGGAAGGTCAGTCAGCCATTGTGCTTGCCACAGTAGGTAAAGACAAGAAAGTCATTTCATGACGGGAAGGTGGATCCTGCTGGGAGATACTTTGCTGGCACCAAGGCTGAGGAAACAGCCCTGTCAGTTCTGGTGTGGCATCTAGGGCCCCTGACCTCCCTCTTTCCTGACCACTGTGTGGAAAAGTACGTTGACCCGGCAGGTATCTCCAATGGTTTGGATTGGTCCCTGGACCACAAAATCTTCTATTAAATCAATAGCCTGCCCTACTCTGTGGATGCCTTTGACTATGACCTGCAGACAGCTGTTTACAAGCTGGAGAAAGAAGAACAAATCCCAGGTGGAGTGTGTATCAAGGAGAAGCTCTGGGTGGTCTGTTACAGTGGAGGAAGAGTGATTTGTTTAGACCCTGAGAAAGGGGAAAGACTCTGCACTGTGAAGATGCCTGTTGATAAAACAACCTCGTGCTGCTTCAAAGGGGAGGATTAGTCGAGTGGATGTGACCTGTGCACAGGGTGGAATAGACTCTTTTACAACAACCTGAAGCTGGTGGAATTTTCAGGATAACTAGACCGGAGGGGTGGGGGGTGTCAAAGGAATTCCTCCCTATCCTTGTATAGGATAAGTAACAGGCCTTCTTTTCTAACAGAAGAAACTTTGAAGACAAAGAAGATTCTGGAGCTGAAATTTCAACCTAGTTACAAAAAATGAGGCAGTGATATTATAACAGATTTTCATTTACTATTTTTAAAATGTAGAGATTTTAAACAAGAGGTGGCAGGTGGGTTTGATAACATACTCTAAGGCCTTCTGCAAAGGTGCTGTAGAAATGTCAAGAACCGTTCAACTGTCAACCAGCCTCTTGGTTCTTTGCAAATTTCTGGTGGACAGGGAGAGAGGGGAGAGACTATCTGTTCTTTATTCTGCATTCCATACTTATTATAACTAAAGCTTCAAACAAACTAATAAATAGTAATCTGGTAATGACCTGTTAAAAGAAAGAAAGCATGCTGTACAGCGTATGTCATTAGGGGAGTGCAAATTAAAACAACGAGTTACTGCTACATACCTATCAGCATGGCCAAAGCCTGGAACGCCAACAATGGCAAATGCTGACGAAGATGTTGCCTGACAGGATCCTCACTCACTGTTGGTGGGAATGCAAAAAGGTACAGCCACTTTGGAAAACAGTTTGGTTATTCCTTACAAAACTAATATACTTTACTGTATAATTCAGCAGTTGAGCTTCTTGGCATTTATTTACCCAAAGGAGTTAAAAACTTATATCCACACAAAAACCTGCACACAGATGTTTATAGCAATTTTATTCAAACTCGCCAAAGCATGGAAGCAACCAATATGTCCTTCAGTAGGTGACTAAATAAATAAATTGTGGTACATCCAAACAATGGCCTATTACTCAGCACTTAAAGAAAGGAGCTGTCAAGCCATAAAAAGACATAGAGGAACCTTACATACCTATGACCAAATGAAAGAAACCAGTGGGAAAAGGTTAAATACTGTGTGGTTTAAGCTATACGACATTCTGGAAGAGTCAGAACCATATGAAGATAGTAAGAAGATGAGTGGTTGGCAAGGGTTACGGGGTGGGGGTGCAGGGGGAGAGGGGGGGAGGGATGACTAGTGAGAGAACAGGGAATTTTCAGCACAGTGAAACTCCTCTGTATGTTACTATAGTGGTGGAAACATACACATTTGTCCAAAACCCATAGAATATACAACAAGAGTGAACCCTAATATAAACACTGGATTTTGGGTGGTAATGTTGTATCTATGTAGGTTCATCTGTTGTAACAAAAATATATTTTGGTGCGGGGTGATGGTAAGGGAGACTATGCACGCGTGGAGCAGGGGGTAAATGGGGAAGCTCTGTGCCTTCTGCCTCCGTTTTTCTGTGAACTTGAAATTGACCTAAAATATTATCTACTTTTAAAAATCAAGTGACAGGAGTGATAAGCTAATAGGCTTTATAAGAGTGAGTGTGTGGGCTTGTACAGGTGTCAGTATAGTGAAGGTGGCTAACCATGGATGCTTATTTCCCTTTTTGCTTCCCTCTGTCATTAAACACGTTTTTGAAAGGTTCTGTTGTGTCTTTCCCCCCTGATTAGTGTCACTGCACCACCCTATAGAGAACCTTTCTTTTTTCTCTCTTGCCAGCTTCTTGATCTAGGGGAGGACAGTTAGAATAGTAGGCACTTGATGCTTGGCATGAATATCCTTGACAACTTTAAGATAACATTTACCTTTCATGTTTTTTCTATCAAAAACCTTAACCTCTCTGTGCCTCACTTTTGTAAAATGGGTGAAATAGTAATGCCCATCTCTTACAGTTGCTGTAAGATACTAGACGTCAATATCTTGTAAACATTAAACATTAATAACAAAGCTGGGAAGACATGTTTGGCATGTAGAACTGTTATCTTTATTGCTGCTGTTATTAACTGATGTGTTGGTGCTATTCATGACTGTTTATCCTGTCAATCGGATACATTTCCTTCATGTATATTCATTTTCCTGTGCAAGCCTTCAACCATCCTCCTTAGTCTCCAGCGTAATTCAAGAACCTCCAATTTCAAACAGTTTAATGAAAAGAAAATTTATACAGAGAAAATTCTGCAGAGATGGCAGATTTGGTTTCCTTGGTCTTTTTGAGAGTAGAATCCTGAGAGTAAACTTACTTTCTCCTTCATGTCACAGGTGGGATGCAAGATTATAATTATGTATGGGCCAACTGTTTCGAAATCACATTAGAACTGTCTTGTTGCAAATACCCACCTGCTTCGCAGCTTCGACAAGAATGGGAGAACAATCGTGAGTCTTTGATCACATTGATTGAAAAGGTAAAAGTAGCAGGCTGGAAGGATTGGAAGGTTGGGATATGGAAATAATGGATTAAATATGGGGAAATTCAGTTGCATATAAATAACAGTCTATAGTAAATGCCATTTATCTGTTCTTAGTATTTAAATTTGTAGATTATCTTTAAAAACTGTTGTGTTAGAATCTGTTAGAACATTTTCCAATTGTGCCTCCTTGTCCTCTCCCTGAGCTCTTTTCTTCCTGGGGGCTTCCTTTGACTATTATAGAACACTTTTGTAAACTGAAATAATTAGCCAGACCTGTACTACAATATCATGTGATCATATTTGCTAGAGAGCCTTTATCATATATACACCATGAATATAACTTTTTAAAATCATATTTTATTTTTTATGCTATTACAGTTGTCCCAATTTTTTACCCTTGGTCTCTCTCCGCCCAGCCCCCCCCCCACTCCCTCAGGCAAGCCTCGCACCATTGTCCATGTCCATGGGTCACGCATTATATATGCTCTTTGGCTACTCCACTTCCTATGCTGTACTTCACATCCCCACAGCTATTCTGTAACTACCCATTTGTTCTTCTTAATCCCTTCACTTTTCTCACCCATTCCCTCAACCCCTAATCCCCCTCCCATCTGGCAACCGTCAAAATGTTCTCTGTTATCTATGATTCTCTTTGTGTTCTGCTTGTTTGTGTATTTTGTTTTTTAGATTCAGTTGTTGATAGATAAGTACTTATTGCAGTTTTATTGTTCATAGTTTTAATCTTCTTCTTCTTAAAGAAGACCATTTAACATTTCATATAATACTGGTTTGGTGGTGATGAACTCCTTTAGCTTTTACTTGTCTGGGCAGCTCTTTACCTGTCCTTTGACTCTAAATGATAGCTTTGCTGGGTAGAGTCATCTTGGTTGTAGGTCCTTGCTTTTTATCACTTTGAATATTTCTTGCCAATTCCTTCTAGCCTGCAAAGTTTCTTGGGAGAAATCAGCTGACAGTTTTATGGGGGCTCCCTTGTAGGTAATTAACTGCTTTTCTCTTGCTGCTTTTAAGATTCTCTCTTTGTATTTAACCTTCAGCATTTTAATTATGATGTGTCTTGGACCTCTTTGGGCTCATTTTGTGCGGGACTTTCTGTGCTTCCTGGACTTGTATGTCTATTTCCTTCACCAAGTTAGGGAAGTTTTCTGTCATTATGTTTCCAATTTCTTGCTCTTTCTGTTCTCCGTTTGGTACCCCTGCAGTGTGAATGTTGGAATGCTTGAAATTGTCCCACAGGCTGCTTACATTATCCTCATTTTTTTGGATTCTTTTTTCTTCTTGCTGTCCTATTTGGTTGGGTTTTTTTCCTTATCTTCCAAATCCCTGATTTGATTCTTGGATTTATCTACTCTACTCTTGATTCCCTGTGAATTGTTCTTCATTTCATTTAGTGTATCATTCGTGTCTGACTGTATATTTTTTATGCTGATGAGATCTTCACTAAGTTCCTTGAGCATCCTTATAGCCAATGTTTTGAACTCTGCATCTACTAGATTGCTTGTCTACATTTTGATTAGTTGTTTTTCTGGAGTTTTGTTCTGTGTTTTCATTTGTTCCATGTTTCTTTGTCTCCTCATTTTGACAGCCTCCCTGTGTTTGTTTCTATGTATTAGATAGAGCTGCTAGGTCTTCTAGGCTTCATAGAGTGGCCTAATGTAATGAGTGTCCTGTAGGGTCCACTAGCAAAGCCTCCCCTGGCACCCAAGTTGGGTACTCAAGGTGTGTACTGTGTGGGCTGTATACACCCTCCTGTTGTAGTTGAGCCTTGATTGCTTTTGGCATGTCCGAGGTCAGCCACCACCTGTGTTCTGTTCGGGGTCATACAGAGTAAGCTACAAAGTGATCTACAGATGGCTGCTACTTGTGCTGGGCTTGGAGGTTCCCAGGAGAGGCCAAGAGGTGAACCAAAGCTGACTGCTGCTAGTGCCAGACCTGGGGCCACTTAGTGAGAGATACAGGGCTTGCTGAAGCCAAATGCTGCTGGTTTGAGAGAATTTAGAAAAATCAGAAGCATGGGCCAAGACAAGCCATTTGTATGGAAAAGCCACTGGAAACAACTTTGTGGGGCTGGGATTTGGGCGGGGCGGGGCTTTAGGGAATCACCGGGGTGGGGTGAACAGTGTGAGCCAGGTTGATGGAGTCTCAGATATGACCTGCTGGCTTTGTGTGGTAAGGGCTCAGAAAAGGAACAGTAGCCTCTGACAGCACTTCTGTCTAGGAGAAAGCTGCCCCGCAGCTCTGGCCCTGATGCCAGACAATTCACTTCCTCCCCATATGTCTCTGATGCTTTTTAATCTGCGACCTCGGTGCTGGAGTTCAGAGGGAATGAATCTGAGTAAGTCTGTGCACAGTTAAAAAACTGCTTGGGATTACAGCAGTTTCTGTCTTCTGCAGTCTTAATCCCCACTGCTGTTTACAACCAGAAGTTATGGAGACTTATCTTCCTGGCACTGGAACCCTGAGTTGGGGTATCTGGTGTGGGCTGGGACCCCTCACTCCTGAGGTATCCCTCCCGATTTTTATCCACCACATGTGTGTGTGGGACCAGCCCGTTCCGCATCTCTGCCTCTCCTACCAGTCTTGGTGTGGTTTCTTCTTTAATTCTGTAGTTGTAGGACTTCCATTCAGCTCAATTTCTGATGGTTCTGAATGATGGTTGTTCAGTAGTTTAGTTGTAGTTTTGATGTGGTTGTAGAGGAAGTGAGCCATGTTTGCCTGTGTCTCCATCTTGACCAGAAGCCCATGGGTAATCCAAATATAAGTTTAATTTAAATATCAGACAGGCTCATACACTACTGGATATACCAGAAGTTATTACTTATGCCTTGTTAGAAAATTAGAAGTCTGGCTTGGAGAAGAAATTTCAAAACCACACTACCAGTATAAATTTCAGACACGTAGGGCTTTAGTTTAAGGGTTTAGTATTTTTGTCCATAGTTTACTTAACTTGGAGAGATTGAAAAATATTTCAGGAAGATAGAGGAGTCACCTTATTTTTTAATGAATTCTATATCAATGCAGAGCTGTTATGCTCTTTTACCTTCCAAACCATCTCTGAGCCGTCTGATTTGATTCTTGGTTTTTTAGGTCCACATTGGAGTGACAGGGTTTGTGAAAGACTCAGTGTCGGGATCTGGCTTAGAGAATGCGACCATCGCAGTGGCCGGTATTAATCATAACATCACAACAGGCAGATTCGGTGATTTCCACAGATTACTTGTTCCTGGAACTTACAACGTTACAGCAGTTTTAACTGGGTAAGAATTTAAATTAGACTCTTAAAATGCCAAACTTCCATTTATATCTAAGATCGAAATATAGTTTAGGAAATGTTATTTCTTGTATCTGTTTTTTTTTTTAATTTTCTGATTTTTCCCCTCTTTTATAATGAGAACATACTATTGTAGAGTCTTGTCACATAGTCTAATAGTAAAACTGAGTAGGAAGCATAATTTTAAATTGGGAAGAAGGAGAGTTGTAAAAGCTTAAAAAGATGGTCACCTGTGTAAAGCATTGCTTCAAAGCTAATTGAATACCAGAGTTACATTGTCTCTGTAAAAGATATGTTGAAGAGCTGTCTTTATCATTAGCTTTCTAACATCTGAAATGAGTGGTTTCTCACCTCCCCTGGAAACCTTCCTGTAGGATCAGTTTGCTGAGGATTTAATTGATAACCTTTAATTTAATTTTTAACTTTCCTATTTGGAATATTTGGAATGTAAGTTTGACAAGGCACTGCAAAGAACTGGTAATTTATCCCGTCTTTCGGCATTGTAGCAATGGTTACAGTGGGTAGATGACTTCTATCTTTCATTGTATTCTGTCCTTTGAATGTAATTTTTTAAAAAGATTTTATCTACCCATTTTTTAGAGAGGGGAAAGAGGGAGGGGAGAGAAACATCAATGTGTGGTTGCCTTTCATGGCGCCCCTCATCAGGGACCTGGCCCGCAACCCAGGCATGTGCTTTAGACTGGGAATTGAACCGGCGACCCTTTGATTTGCAGGCCAGCACTCAACCAATGAGCCACACCAGCCAGGGCAGGATGTAATTTTTTAATAAATATTCTGATCTGTGGAGCCTGGGAAGATCATAAGAGAAATAGATCTTTAAAGACTTAATTGGAGCCCTGGGTGGTGTGGCCCAGTGGGTTGAGTGCCAGCTTGTGAACTGAAGGGTCTCTGGTTTGATTCTCAGTCAGGGCACATGCCTGGAATGTGGGCTGATCAAGTTTATATTTAATAGAGTTCTCTACTTTGGTAATTGCTCTTATTTACTAGTTGGTCCCTAGTTGGGGGCATGTGAGAGGCAGCCAATTGATGTATCTGTCACACATTCATGTTTCTCTCCCTCCCTTCCCCTCTCTCTAAAAGTAAATAAATAAATTTTTTTTTAAAAGACGTAATTGGAGATTCTCTATGAGATAATATGCTAACAGTCTTGAATCTACACATTTACGTTTACTTAGTTGAGTTTTGTTAGACCACTGACTCCTAGAGTGTGAAAAGTATTGTTAAGTATGATACAAAACATTGTGTGTTTTAATTTAACTCCAAGCCATCTAGTTTTTCAATTTTTTTTTCAGGTATATGCCACTGACTATTAATAATATAATAGTGAAAGAAGGACCAGCTACAAAGACGAATTTTTCCCTTCGGCCCACCGTGACCTCAGTAATCCCTGACACGACTGAGGCTGCAGTAACCGCTAGCACGGTTGCTGTGCTTAACCCTTCTCCTGGAACTCAGTCCTCCCACCAGCCCATTCAGCCAAAGGACTTTCACCACCACCATTTCCCTGACATGGAAATCTTTTTGAGAAGGTTTGCCAATGAATACCCTAACATCACCCGGCTTTATTCATTGGGGAAATCAGTAGAGTCAAGAGAGCTCTATGTAATGGAGATATCTGACAATCCAGGTGTCCATGAACCAGGTAATGGGTGTGGTCTTACACATAATTTCAGTAGTGTCTCTAAGATCTACGTACTACAGTACTGCTGTGTTTCATCTGAAAGGCCACCTGCTCTATGTATGACTGGAACAAAGAAAATGTAACCAATCTCGCCAGAAAAGAAAAGTCACTTAATAATTCATATTAGGCACAGTATTTAACATTCTACATAGATTCTTTCTGCTAGTAATATTTTTCTTTTCATAGTATATGGCATATATACATGGCTCTGAGCCTGCTCAGACATATATATTAGTAAGGAAGCTGCTTTGTAAGATGCTTTTTTGTTTTGCTTCTATTATTGAAATACATCTTTTCTTAAATTTTTGGCTCCATGTCTTTGTATAGGTTGAGGGGAAAGCAGAGAGAGTTCATGATAAATGGAAAGGAAAAAAAGTCTTGTATGTAATTACTTCATTTTCAGGTGAACCAGAATTTAAGTACATTGGAAACATGCATGGAAATGAAGTGGTTGGGAGAGAATTGCTATTGAACCTGATCGAATACCTTTGTAAGAACTTTGGAACAGACCCTGAAGTTACAGATTTGGTTCGTAGCACTAGAATTCACCTTATGCCATCCATGAATCCTGATGGGTACGAAAAGGCCCAGGAAGGTAAAGAATAGCAGTTTATTAATGCTTAATCATTTTGATTATTATACGGTATGATTGTTTGGGGGTAGAAGAGAATTGGAACTGGTTGTTTCCCTCAAATTTCTTCCTGTTTTATTTTTATAATTTATAATTGCTTCTAGCTTTTGTATTCTTGTAAGACCAGTTTGTTCAATAATAGTATGATCAAGTTTATATTTAATAGAGTTCTCTACTTTGGTAATTGCTCTTATTTACTAAGAATAGATGAAATTGTAGAAATCTGGGTCTTGTATGCTAGTACACGGGTCCCCTGTGGATCAGTCACGCCCACTCAACCTCGTGATCATGTCACTGTGCGTGGACTGTTGACAGTTGAGCAGAACTTTAATAAAATTTGTGTAGTTGGATTATTTCCCCTAAAAGTACGGCCAGAGGGCAGACACAAAAAGAAAATGGTTTTACCTCTGTTCAAAGGATTTGGAAGATAGGTTTCTTAAATGTATAATTTATAAAAGATGTGAATTTTAATTATAGTGTGATTGATCATAGTGAAGTCTGAAGTGTTCACACTTACCTTTGAGATAAGATAGCTAAAGCAGTATGTGTTGGATCAAAATGTAAGTGAAACATGGCTTAAGTTTAAATCCTTTATCATATAGGAGATTCAGTAAGTGTAATTGGCAGAAACAACAGCAACAACTTCGACTTGAACCGAAATTTCCCAGACCAGTTTGTTCAGATCACAGATCCTACCCAACCAGAAACTATTGCTGTAATGAGCTGGATGAAGACCTATCCATTTGTACTGTCAGCTAACCTTCACGGAGGTAAACGCAACTCGATATTCTACTAATTAATTCTTATTGATAGCATTTGAAAATCCTGGTGGGATTTTGTCTGTTTATAGTCTTAGGTTATCTTAAAATGGGTGTCCTATTATTGCTTTTATCGCAGACAACAATAAATTTCCCTTTCATTACTTTTTAAAGCCAATTTTCTCTTTTTGTCCCTTCCTCTCCCATCCTTTCCCTCCCCCATGCTCCTCCCTGCCACAGATTCTTCTTTCTCCCTCTCCCTCAGCTTTCCCTCTCTCCCTTTCTCTCTCTCTCTCTCACTTAGTTCTTCAAGTGTTTTATATTTATCCCTCTCACTGGGAGTTTGGGAACATGCTTGTTGTCATTTGTAAAAATTGAACAATAACAGATCTAAATGTTTAGTCTTATTTCTCCCTAAAGCTTAATAAACTGTTTTATATAGGTCTAAATGTTGACATTTTCTTATCTATTACTTGCTGTATATATGTAACTGTAGCACAGTGACCTCCTTCTCATGTAGTATCTGAGTTTGTACACTTCCGTGTAATTCAGCAGGAATTGATCAGTTGAATAGGATGAGAGGTTAAGATGAAAAATTATCACAATGTCCAACTAGGGTTGTGTGAATAAGAGTGACAGTGTCAATTCCCAGAAGAACTGAAAAACTATGTCTACACAGACTTGTGTATGAATGTTCATAGTAGCATTATTTATAACAATCAAAAAGGATAAACAACCCAAATGTCCATCGACTGATGATTAGATAAATGAAAAGGTGGTGTACCCATTATGATTGAATATTATTTGAACTCAAAAAGGAATGAACTATGCCACATAGATGAACTGAGAAAACATGCTAAGTTAGATAGAAGCCAATCACAAGAAACTGTATATTGTATGATTACATGTTTTATGAAATATTCAGAGTAGGCCGATCCCTAGATAGAAAGCTGTGGGTAGTGGTAGGAGAGAATGGGGAGTGGCTGCTAATGGGTACAGATTTGGGGGGGGATGATGAAATGTTCTATAATTAGATAGTAGTGAAGGAGATTGTCTAACCCTGTGAATATACTAAATAATATCAACTTATACACTTTAAATAGATGAATTGTATGGTACGTGAATTATATCTCGATAAAGTTTTGGGTTTTTTTAAGTTAAGGTATTAGTACCAGGGGCAAGGACAAAGAAATGTAATGTCAACATTTGTTGGAATATTAGAAGAATTATCACAGTTGAGATTTGATGGCATATAGATTAACCTAATGCCATTCCAAAATGTCAGTCCATTTTATACTTAGGATATTTAGAGTTAAGATGTAAATTGAGGTTCTCTAAAAAATTGCTTTAAAAGCTTGCCAGTAGAAGAAAAAAACACTTCCACAGTTGGTAATCATGGATGATTCTCAAAGGCCCAAATAGGAATTGCGGAGTTATAGCCAGGTTGGCAAAATAATTTTTAAAAATATGTTATGTATTTTATACCATTTTTGACAAAATATTTTTTATGTTGAGCTATTAAAAATATTCATGGAATACATCACATATCATGTTGGCTAAACCTGGAGACTTACCTACTAGTTACATTCCAGTGAAAAAAAATACAAATTTGTAAATGTGGTATCAAGACTTTGGCATGGCGGGAGATTCATCTTCAATCATGTAGACACGTTTCTTTCCATGGCATATTTCGTCTTCTCATCTTAAATCTTTAAATGGGTTTTGGACTATTGGCAAAGAAATTTAAAAGAGGATTTCAATTTAGAAGGATATTGAAAGAATATAGAGAAAAGTAAGGTTCCTTTTTGTAAATTTATATACTAATCTTTTGAGATGAAATTTATATGACAAAATTAACCACGTTAAAGGCAACGATTCAGTAATGTTTTTAGTGTATTCACAGTGTTGTGCAACCACCATCTCTGTCCAGTTCCACGGTGTTTTTATCTCCTTATCCAGTAAGCAGTGGCTCCCTCGTCCCCCCTCCCTTGAGCCCTGGCAATCACCAGTGTGTGTGCTGTGTCTGTGGACTTGCCTATTTCGGATATTTCACAGAAGTGGAATCATATAATACGTGACCTTCTTTCGTTTATCATAATATTTTCAAGGTTTATTTATATTTGTAGCTTGTATTATTCCTTTTTATGGCTGAGTAATGTTCCATCGCATACTACAATTTGTTTATTTGTCTGTTTATGGATATTTAGGTTGTTTCTACGTTTTTACTGTTATGAATAATACTGCTGCAAACATTGGCAAACATTATCTACTTGAATCCCTGCTTTCAATTCTTTTGGGTAATTTTATGTTTGGCTTTTCAAGGAATTGCCAAACTACTTTTCACAGTAACTAAACTATTTTACATTCCAATTAGCATGTATAAGAGTTCCAGTTTCTCCACATCTTCACCAGTGCTTGTTATTTTTTTTTATTATGGCCATTCTAGTGGGTGAAAAGTGGTATCTCATTATGGTTTTGATTTGCATTTCCCATTTGACTAAATACGTTGAACATCTCATGTGCTTGTTGGCCATTTGTGTATCTTCTTTGGAGACATATCTGTTCAAGTTTTTTACCTATTTTTAATTTTTTTTTTTTGTCTTTTTGTTGACTTGTAATAGTTCTTTGTATAGTCTAGATTCTCTAACCTTATCAGATTGCTGATTTAAAAGTATTTTTTCTTGTTCTATGGGCGGTATTTTGACTTTCTTAATAATGACCTTTGATGCACAAAAGCTCTTAATTATGAAGTCAAATTTATCTATTTTTCTTTTATTGTTTATGCTTCTGTGTTGATATTAATTATATTTTTAAAATAAACTGTTTCATAGAAGTATTTTAAGTCTTTTATGGCCCTTTTTTTGGCCTTCAAAAATTAGCCATTTGAAAGACAGTATTGAGTAGGTGTTGATGTTGACATTTTTTTGTTTGCCTTTTTATTTTATTTATTTATTTTTATTGTTATTCTATTATAGTTGTCTCAATTTTCCCCTGTTGCTCTCCTGTGCCCTGCCCACCCCTTGGTTTGAATTTTTAGAAATTGGGTCATACATCCAGGGTGAAGTCAAATATTTTTGAGAAATTTGTCTCAGAAGAAGTGTTAAAGTACACTTGTTCTTGTTAGAACTATTTGGGGGAATAGAATGAGCATAGTTCTTCATACTTCTTAAAGAGCATTTTTTTAGATTTTTAAATGTTTGCTGATATTTGTTATCATGGTACTACTTCATCTGAGTTTAAGTTAAATGTGTACCTTCACTTCCATTCTCATGAAGTGGCATGGTAAAAAGAAAAAAAAAGCAAAGGCTGAGTAGAGGCAGAATGAGTGGACAATGGGCAAACGGAAACAATGCGACTAACTGGAAAATGCAGGATCCACCCTCTGGTGGAGGAGTAGGCATGTGCAGCTCTGGGCTCTTGTCTCAGAAGCACCCAAACAGCGTTTTGCCCTGTGGGGAGCACGAAGGGAGTTGATATCCTTTACACATGTCATAAAGCATCACTTTATTTACCTCAGGTCATGAAAAATCATATGTTACAACTCCAATTGACTAATTTTTAATATGAGCATGAGATATTTTTAGCATTTTTTTTTAATGTAGGTCAGGGCTGGCTCTGCTATCCATACATAAGCCATTTAACCTCTCTGTTTTAAACTCCACATCTGCAAAATTAGATGGGTCCCTTCTTTTTTTTTTTCTCCAGAGTTCAGCTTTGTATTGAAGGCGTTACAAAAGAGGTTTAGTCAAAAAGATGAAAGTCCGTGTCATCATCAGACTCTGCAGGTTTTTCTTTCTTTGCTTCCACTCTCTTCTCAGTTGAAGCAGCAGTGGTGGGGGGCAGGAACTCCTGCTGGTGCCGCACTAGCTGTTGAGGCAGGCCCACCAGCCCCTCCTTTGCAGATGAGGCTCCCACTGTTGACACTGGCTGGAGCCTTTGCAAACAAGCCTGGCCAGAAAGGTTCAACATTTACATAGGCTGCTTTAGTGATGGCAGTGACCTTACCCTCCGTGACTGTCACCTCATTGTTGTGTAGGATGAGGACCAAGGGCCAAGTAGATGCATGTGAGCTCTTAGGACAAGGCCACGGTCTGGGCGAGTGCCAGGCAAGTGATGCCAGGCAGCCCGGCGGTGAGGGCCTCACGTCAGTACTGCCTTAGCTTCCTCAGAAGGACCCAGTGCCCACTGGCAGCTGAGGAAGGAAGCCAAGGGTCCCTTATTTTAAGATTTCATGACCCTATAAATGTCTGAATTTTACTGAAAAAGTATCAAATTTTGCTCAATTTTTCTGATTCTATGTATTATGCCAATAAAATTGTTTAAATTAAGCCTGTTTTCTTCTAGTTTCAGCTCTGACATGTAAATTATACCTATAAGTTCAGGCAAATTCCCAAGACCTTTCCAGTTAAGACAGCCTTTAAATGTCATGCATAGTATTTAATATTTTACTTACCTATTTTGATTTTCTGTTGAGGAAATGAGCGACTTTTTCACTTCTATAGGAGAAATTAGCCTTGGAAAATTGGATTGGTTTCCTGTCTCTGACAGTACTATGAAAAGCTTACTATGTTAATGATTCACCTTGAAATGGATAACATGAGACACTTTCCTCTTTTCCCTTGTAGGTTCTTTAGTGGTTAACTACCCTTTCGATGATGGTGAACAAGGGCTTGCCACATACAGCAAATCACCAGATGATGCTGTGTTTCAACAAATAGCACTTTCTTATTCCAAGGTAGGCTTGCGCTTAAACATAACGTGCTATACAACTAATTCTGTACATTTTAGAAAACGCAGTGAAACAAAGTCCTGCAGAACTCAGGTCAGGTGCTTTCTCTCAGAAGGGTAAGCCTTCCACGATTCCTTTCGGGCAGCCTTGCTAATTTTTCTTCCCTGTTTCCCACCTCATGTTTAAACATAGCAAATGTTTTTCCCTATTGGCCTTTAAGCTCAGGTACTGTCTTTCCATCTGTGTATTTTAGCACAGCGCCTGGAGCATATGCATGCTAGTTTATTTCACTTGACAAGTACTTAAGTTATAAAACTAGTGAAGTAGTCCAACACGGGGCTTGACAGACTATAGCTCTGGGGCCAAATCCAGCCTAGCACCTGTTCTTTCAAATAAAGTTCTGTTGACACACAGCCACATCCATTCTTTTACATATTGTCTATGCCTACTTTCTGTTTCAACATTTGAACACGAATCAGTTTAATTTACCATATTAACAGACTAAAAAAGAAAAATGCTGCAATCATGTGGGCTCAGATATTTAAAAAATACAAACAGCAAGAAAAAGAAACAGGAAGAAATGAAGGAGAGTTGATAGAACTCAGGAAAGAAATGGAAGGAAAAGACAAAATTATCTCCAAAATGAGGAATAAATTATAAGCGTTAAAGGCCTTATACTTCCCAATTTCAAACTTACTGCGAAGCTACAGTAATTAAAATACTGTCATACTGGCATAAGGGTGTTACCTGTAGATCAATGAAATAGAACTGAGAGTCCAGAAATAAACTCTTACATTTATGGTCAGTTGATTTTTTTTCTTTACAATGGGCACCAAGACAATTTAATGGGAAAAGAACAATCTTTTCAGCCAATGGCAATGGGAAAACTAGGTGATCACATGGAAGAGAATGAGTTTTGACCCCTTCTTTGCCCCCCAAGGGTTACCAAAATCTATTCTTTTTAATTTTCTTGACCACGGAGTCCGACGCTAATATAGTCTCCCCTTGATTTCTGTCGTGTTATGTAGTAGAGAGCTCTGTGGCGGAGAGCTCTTTTTCCTCCCATTGGCTCAATAGCATGTCTTTTACTTTTTCTTCCATTTCCAAAACATGTCCTTTGCCGTTTTTACTGTCTTGGCAATTTCATGCAGTTTCTTTACCTGTCACCACTATGTAAACGTCTCTTTAAAAAATTCTAACATATAATGAAAGTTATTGTGTAAAGTTTAGAAAATATAGGCAGACAAAATAAGGAAATAAACCCTAGAGATCATCAATCATTTAGTATCTTGTTGTATAACTTTTAGGCTCTTTCTTTGTATATGGCCTGAGACTGGACACCTCCATCCTCACCTTCAGTCTTCTTTTGCCAAAATGTTTGCTTTTAACATTTTAATTAGATTTTTAAAAAATTATCAAAGTAGAACAGTGAGAAATAAGGGAGATGGTGAAATGCACTTGGTAAAATAAAGCTGCCCCAACCTCTTCCGCGCTCATTGTCTCTCACTTGGACTTTTTCCAGTGGTACTCTGATGGGTCTTCCTGGCTGTGGTCCGTTTTTAACATTATTATCAGAATAAACTGCCTAGAGTCATGAATATATCATATATCACCCTTTCTTCAGAGACATTCACTGGCTGCTTATTGCTCTAAGAACAAAGTTGAAATGTTAGTACTACTTAAAACTGGTGTCCGGAGTGGGATTTATACTAGATAAAAATATTAGAAATATATATTTTAAAAATTTGTTCTTTAAATTTTTTATTTTTATACAGGTTTATAATATACATATTATATTAGTACAGTAATATATCTAAATAATTAAATTGATAGCTATATAGATATTGATGGAAATGGAGAAAGAGAGACGTAGAAGACGTGTGCAAGTCTGCAGTGGGAAAACCAGGAAGCAAGAGAGCGTCACAGTGATCTAAACTAACTTTTATTCGACCAGAGAGCAGTGCGATCATAAGCCTGTAGTTGGTATAGTAAGTTCATGAAAGGGGGCTGTTTATGTGTTTTAAGTTAAATGGTTAGTTCTCAGGGATGGAAATGGGACATTGTTATTTTTTTTTTCTATTCATGCTTTTCTGTACTTTTGTACTTTCAAAAGTGAGAAATGAAGTTTTGACCATCTTTTAGAGCCATCCCTGCCACTCTAGTCGGAAGTAATCTTTCTCTTCTCTGGATTCCAGTAGCATTTATTTGTGTCTCCGTGGCAGTTTTTTTACCCTTCATTGAGCGAAGTATTGCCCGTGTGCGGCGTGCTACACACTGTGCTAGGTGTTGAGCACACAGAGACACAGCTGTTTGAAGGACTGTGTTTTCGTTAGGGAAGGAGAAAGGTGCAAGCATTTGGAACGGGCAAGAGAATTGTGCAGAGTGCAGTCGAAGCGCAGAGGCGCCAGCTGCCTTAGTTCCTTTAGAAGTTAGAAAAAGCAGCTTAATGCCCATTATATGTGAATGATCTTTTTTGGACTTTAAGGTTCTTAAAAACATAAAATGAAAATGCTAATATGAACTTTTTATAAGAGGAATTAGATTAGTTTAAATTTAATTGTAAGAAGTAGAGTCCATTTTTTTTACAGAGCACATTTAATTTTGATTCAGAAAATAGATAATAGTCATATGTTGACAATTAAAGTGGCTTAGCAAGCTGTGCATTGAAAAGCCTCACTGCTTCCCATGGCTCCATGCATCTCATTTCCACCTCCACGTACACCCTCTTATTAACTACTTCTTTCTTTTTCCTTATCCTTCCTTTGTTTTTGGATGGAGATACAGACAAATACAAATAAGGATTCTTTTTCTCTCCTCCTCAGGAAAATTCCCAGATGTTTCAAGGTAGACCTTGCAAGAATATATACCCTAATGAATACTTTCCTCATGGAATAACAAACGGGGCTAGTTGGTATAATGTCCCAGGTAAACATACTTTTATATTAAGGCCATATAATTTGGTGGATTTTCTGTTCCCCTGGATGGTGCTGCTTGTTACTATTTTTTTAATTTTGAGAAAGAATTACTCTTTTAAAGATACTGTCTAAATAGTTTAAAACATTCAAATAGCTTTTTCAACTATTTTTACATTTGGTGCACATTGAATAAAAATAATGTACTAAATCTTGGTACAAGTGTTATATTTTACCTCTGGCTATATTACAAAGAACCTTAGATGTGCAAATAAGACAAGGGTAAGCCGTGCTTGAATTCTTGAACATGAAAGTAAAATTGTTTTACCTGTACCACAAGCATCAAACAGCTCTCAAATGAACACGTTATTGTTTTTCAACCAATGCTGAGAAAAGATGAATTTGGATTTTCACTGACAATGTTGCTTACCCTTTGGGCCCTGAGCTACTTAGGATTTCTCCAGAGTGACTGATTTTAACTTTGTATCCTTTAGGTGGTATGCAGGACTGGAACTATTTACAAACAAATTGCTTCGAAGTGACTATTGAACTAGGTTGTGTGAAATACCCGTTGGAAAAGGATCTGCCAAAATTTTGGGAACAGAATCGAAGATCTCTAATCCAGTTTATGAAACAGGTGACTACTCAGGAGCAGAGTATGAAGTTTCTCCCCAAAGCAAGCAGATACATGCGGTTTTCATGTGGTGATTTTAAAATACACCCTTTTGAATTCCAGTTTGGGCTGTTCGGGTTTAGTACATTTATCTAGAAAAGTCATGGATGGGAGTGAGTTTCATTTGTATGCATGGGGAAGAGTTGCAGATGACTAAACAATGCAGTGATGGTTACTTTTTATGGTTAGTGGCCACTTTTTACCCTGTCATAACCTTTATAAAGAAAGGCTAACATTAATTGGACACACACATAAGCATCTGTCAAGTGATAAAAAGGTGGGCTATGGGGTAAACATTTTTACTCTTTTTATTTTTGCCGGTGGTTTAGTGTGAAATGATTTATTTCCTTTTGTTTGGATATGCATGGTGGCCAACAGGTAAGACTGTGAGAAATATGCTAATAATGGTTAATTATTCAGACAGTCTAACCAATACTTTGTGGCAGTACTCTTCTGCTTTACTTTTTTTGCTGGGTGGAGTGGCATAAAGGCTCCAAGTGTGCATACTTATTTTTTAAAAAGTTTGTTCTAAAAAATTTTAAAGATACAGAAATGTTGTAAGACAAATATAATAAACACTATTATTCCTTTACTTAGATTTAACTTTTAACATTTTACTGTATTTGCTTTATTATAAATTATACACATACCTTTTTGCTGAACTATTTCAGTGTAAATTATAGCTGTTATATTTTACACCCAAATATTTCAGAATACACCTTCTGAAAATCAGGATATATTCTCCTACTTGCCATCCTCAAATGCCATTATCTCACCTAAGATCATTAATAGTAATTCCCTAATATTACCTGGTACCTAGTGCACATTTAAATTTCCACCTCTTGTACCCCAAATGATTTTTGTAGTTATATTTTAAAACCAGGATTAAGTCAAGCTTTATGCATTGTGTTTGGTTATTGCAACTTTTGCTCTCTCTAATCTAGAATAGTCCTATTTTTTATGACATTTTTATTCTGAAGAGGCCAAGCCAGTTTTCTTGCAGAATGTCCTATATTCTGAGGTTGTCAGTGTGCTCAGTTTGAACAGTGTGTTTTGCAATACTTATGATAAAGACAAACCTAGCCTATGAAAAATTAGCCTTTCAGAAACTAAAATATTTTGTTTAATAGGCATTTACATCTGGCTTTACTCTGAACTCCTAAAGTCCCATTTGTTCCACATGTTTACATTGCTAACAATCTGTTATTTTGGGTATGAGCTCCCACGATGACTAGATGATGATCTTGGTATCCTTGTACTTTATCCAGGTTCATCAGGGTGTCAAAGGATTTGTCCTGGATGCCACAGATGGCAGGGGTATATTAAATGCCACCATTAGTGTTGCTGAAATAAATCACCCAGTGACCACTTACAAAACTGGAGACTACTGGCGTCTCTTGGTTCCAGGAACTTATAAAATCACAGCATCTGCTCGAGGGTGAGTGACTGAATACTTTGAAATTGAGCGCTTGGGAATAAGACAAACGTAGTTCCATCCTGGAAGGTTATTACCAGACAGCCCTAAAGAGGCCAAGCAACCTTGAGTTTACGGAGGTTGCTTCGAAGTTTAGAGCTGGCTGCACATGAGTCTTCTCTGGTTGCAAAGTGAGTATATGAACTATTAAATGTAAGGAATTTGTGAAATTATGAACCTTGGACAGTGGCCTCTTCTACCCTTGCCATCTCAGATCACCTGCCCCTGTCCAGGTGTAAAGCCATAGTAAGTGATTCCCTTCACTGTTGTAACTGCTCTGGGAAGTCCCTGTTAGTTGGGAAAAAAGACTCCTGTTCTGCTGTACACTTCAGTCCTGTTGCCCAATAGATACTCTTTCTTAGACACTCATTTGTTAGTATTGTACATTTAATGCCTTATTGCTTCAGTGCAATTTTCTTTCTTATTGCAAATTCTTTAAGAAAGGCCATTTTTATCTTTTTTACAGGTTTTTCTTTCCAGAAAGGTTACTTACTTAAAAAGAGAAAATTAACTTAGGACTTTTATTTCCTTGGGGAAAAATTTTTAATTTTCTTTATTTCCCCCTCCTTTACAAACAACTTAGAATTGGACCTCCTGACTGTTTAATCTGAAACTTATCATTTTTACCCCCTTGTAGTTTTCTTTTTTGTATTTTGGTAAGTGTAGATGTTACCACAGGATATTTGCCCTCCCCCTACTGGCCATCTTATTTCTGAAGGGTTTGTTTGAACACCCACTGAAGTAAGGGTAAGTGAAAACATTTATAGTTTTCATCACCTTTTAAAGAAAAGATTTTCAAATATCTAGTGGTCCGTAAATTGATGGAGTAATGAGGTCTTTCCTGTTTTTCTTCCTTTTTGGCCTAGTTTGGGAAAAACTAAAGCAGCAAGGTATCTGAAAAATAGGGCGAGAATGATGTGTTTGGTCCTAAATTAGTACCTCTCAAACTTTCCCAGCCACACACCCTGATGACAGACAGGCGAACTCAGATCCCAGGAGACATGAGGGTATCCGCTGCAAGTACAAACTTGCTTTTGAAGTCATGTATTTAATCTTAAAAACTCATGTATGTTTTACAGTCTGCCCATGTCTGTTCTTTGTTGAATGTTTAAAGCAAATTATCTCAAAGTTAAAAATTTGACTCTTTTAGGAAGACGCACCACGTTTATCTCCAGGACTCACACAGGGTCTGCACACCTCTGTGTCTCCGGGGCTTGTGCACTCCAGCTGCAGAGGCGTGGCTCTGATCTGTCTCCTTTATCACAGGTATAATCCAGTTACCAAGAACGTGACTGTAAAGAGTGATGGTGCCATTCAGGTCAACTTCACACTGGTTCGATCTTCGACTGATTCAAACAATGAATCGAAGAAAGGAAAAGGAGATAGCACCAACACTGACGACGCCAGTGATCCGACTACTAAAGAGTTTGAAGCTTTAATTAAAGACCTTTCAGCTGAGAATGGTTTGGAAGGCCTCATGTTACGCTCCTCCTCAAACCTGGCTCTTTATCGATACCATTCATACAAAGACTTGTCAGAGTTTCTGAGAGGACTTGTGATGAACTACCCACACATTACAAATCTTACCAAGTAAGGGTCACCTTCTTACTGCCTCGCTTTTCTCTCTTTCCATTGTTTGTTTGTTTTTTAAGAAGTTACATTCAGCATAAGCTATGTTGAACAGTTCTGGTCATTTATTTGGGAGCTGAATGTATAGAGTTGAAGTTTACTTATACAGAAACATTTGCTTGGAGAGCTTTCTAACAATGAATCTCGGAAATTTGGAGGAGAATAACTTGTTAGATTAGCAATGTATGTCTTGTGTCCACAGGAAATGTAAAATTATTCCTTCTAATGATTGCTTTGACTGAATTAAAAACCTCTTCACTTCTTAGCTGCAGATTCATGTTCTGACTAAATATTATTTAGTTTATTTTGTCCCTGCTGGGAGCAAGGGACAAATTTGGAACTATGAGCTTACCTGTCAGGGGTTGTTCTTTTTTCTTTCAAACTAGAAAATTAAGCCTGGTTGCTGTCATTTTCCATACTCTAGTCCAGCAATGTTCAACTGGTGTGCCGCAAGAGGGACGCTGGTGTGCCGCAGGAGGGACGCTGGTGTGCCGCAGGAGGGACGCTGGTGTGCCGAAAGAATTTTTAAAGCATGCACTAGCTGACTATTTAGTCAGGACCACTGACCTCTTTTCCCTTAGATTGTCAAATTAAAAAAATGACAACAGCCAGCACAATAGCAGCCGTCCAGTGTGAATGAATCAAAATTACACCTATTTTTTGTCACATTGGCAAGAAATATATTTTTTGGTGTGCCGCAGAATTTTAGTAGTTAGTTGTGTGTGTGCAGTGAGATAAAAAAGGCTGAAAGTCACTGCCTTAACATCATCACAGATCCACAGATTCTGCCCCCTGTGAGGTAATGTTTACAGGTTGAAAATCACTACTCATGTCCATCCACAGTTGAACAGATGCTGTTCCCTAAGCCTTAGGGACATACGTGATTGACATTCTCAGGAAAATATGCAGAAAACTGATGGCGGACACTGTCTTTATCTTCACTTTCTGGGGCTTCTCTCCCTCACTTTCACCATTTCATTATAAGTCCTTTTTAGGTCTTGTTGCAGTTACAACAAAACTATTTCCTGGATTTGTTGATTTCTGTTGTTTGCCAGTTGAGGGCCTTTACATGTTGCCCTGAGCTTATAGTTCTCTACTGCATACCTAGTGAATATTATCTAACTTTTTACTTCTTTACTTTGTTTTTCATCGTTGGTCCTTTTAATTTTACCAGCAAATTTAGTTTTTCAAATTCTGGTTGATAATGTTCATAGAGGAAAAGAGTGATGGTTACTTTGGCAATACCAATGATCTTTCCTCCTAAACTGATTCTTGACTATTTCTGCCCAGTTTAGGTTTTAATATTGTCTCTCTTAGTGCCACATAGAGCCTATTTTAAAATAAAAAATAGGAAAATATTTTGCTATCCATTTACTTTGTTCATTTAAATTTTTTTAACCTTCCAATTCAAGGTGACTTTTAGTTAAATATTTCCCCCCAAGTACACAACACCTGCCAACAGTGGGCACAAGGTCGTTTGCTTGGTCCACAAACGGGTGCTGAGTGTCATTGAACAGCATGGTCAAGAAGCAATAACTTTTCTGTTCTATTAATTCTTCTTAACTTAATGTGAATATATTTTTTCTATCTAACTGTGGTGAATATTCCTTTATATCAAAGAAAGCAGAGCTGTTGGGCAGGGAGAGCATTTTAAATCATTTTTACTGTGATACTGCTGGTATTGCATTCATAGTAAAGTCTAAAGTATCTAAATTAATTTCAATTTAAAAGTAAGATTCTCTACATTTTTCTCTATTTATGTTTTTCCAAAATAAAAATTTCAGTGAGGGGATCTCCCAAATAAAACAGAATTATCTTCTGGAGTGTGGGCCCCTTGTAGTATAGGCTTCCCCCGCTAGGTTAGTGTTTTAGGAATCCATCTGTATCAGTGTACCAGCTGGTGGGGGTGTGAGAGGCTGCGTTGGGCTTCACTGATTTTTTTTTTTTGAAGACTCTTTCAGTGCATTTGCCTATTTCATGATGGGTGATTTACAAGTACACCTGCCCACACCACACTGAATGTTCAGCAGTTTTTGGCCAGAAAATGGCATGGCCTCGTGCCCCACCTTCCCTATTCACCCAGTCTTGCCCCCAGCAATGTTTTTTTATTTCCCTGGATGAAAAGAGTCCTCAGAGGGAAATGTTTTGTCCTTGTGGAAGAAGTGAAACAAAAAACAGCAGAAGTAGTAAAAGGTATCAAAATCAACTAGTTCAAAAACTGGTTTTGAGCAAAAAAAAAAGTCTCTATAGGTGTATTGCATCAAATGCAGAGTACTTTGAAGGTGATTGAAGTTTAAACATGTAAGAATAAATACACGATTTTTTATAAATAAATTCCGGGGGTGGGGGGTTGGGTCCCCCTTGCATGTTACCTAAGTATCAGCCAAGGCTGTGGAAGATAGAACCACTGTGTGAAAAGGGCATGAGAATGGCTGAGTTTGGAGGAATGCGAAGCTAAGTCATAGTCTTTCACCACTTCTCTTTTTTCGGTCGAGGAAAACTAATTTTCTTAAGGCCTCTTGGCATGAGGATAATACTCTTTAAAGGTTTTGTAAGACTTTTCTTGTTTCATTTTCTTTAAAAAATTTATGTCTACATCAACATTATATAATGCTTGATTACTTGCTGAATTTGTGTTTCTGGTTTTTGAAAGTTTGGGACAGAGCGTTGAATATCGTCAAATTTGGTCCCTCGAAATATCCAATAAGCCCAACGTGTCTGAGCCTGAAGAACCAAAGATTCGTTTTGTTGCTGGTATCCATGGAAATGCTCCAGTTGGAACTGAACTGCTTTTGGCTCTGGCAGAATTTCTCTGCCTGAACTACAAAAAGAATCCAGCTGTTACCCAAGTAAGAGAATAGCCTGTTCTGACATGCTTTAAAGGGAAAAAGCTCAGTGATACATTGATATCAAGGCATCATTTTGAAAATTTAATCTCTTCTTAGATTTTACACAGAGGCAATTTTAGTGCATTATAAACTTTACTCTTAAAAATTGATCATTGTATATACTCATTAATAATGTCTTTCTATTATTTCCTTTTTGGATACAATTAAGAGACATAAAGGAAAAATATTAAAGATTTCTATTGAATCATCTGTTTCCTAATTTAATAATCAAGTTACCCCTCCAATCTTCCCTTACAGTTTTGTACATTCTAACTTGAGGGACTTCATTCCCAGTTACTAGGATACTATAGTAAAGAATTCAGTGAAAGACAAATAGTTTTTTTTCATGTAATAAATGCAAAATTATTGGATATCTTGGCTGACTAGAGATTTTAGGAGAAGCAATGTGGCATTGTCTACTTTACCCATCCATGACTACAAAAAGCACTTTGATTCATAGGCTTAGTCACCTGGGATTCAGCAATCTAGTTCTGTGTTGTCTTAGAGAACAGAAGGAAAGAGTGTGTATGCTTCTGGAACACTCACTAATTGGCACTGTCTACACAGAACTTAGAGAAGGAGAAAGGAGCTAATGTTCATTTAATACCTACTGTCTGCCAGGTTCTGTAACAAGTACTTTACATCCATCGTAATTTAGTCATCAACCCTGTAATTGTGTCATCTCCATTTTATACATGCGAAAACTGAGAGATACTTGATAACCCGCGTGAAGTCACACTGCTAGTAAGTGGTAAAACTAGGATTAAACCCGAGTGTCGCCCACTCTAAAGCCTGTGCTGTTTGGTTATGCCATACCGCCTCCCCTGAAAGAAATTTGGAAAGAGTAGGTGTCTTGATTAGGATCAGAAGGAAACGGTGGGATTCGATAAGATTAATTTTTATCAGACTTGATCAAAAAGTATTTTACAGTCTTAGGCAAAGTAAATTCCATGAACTGTTTCATGTGAGCTGCATATCTCAATGACATTTTTTGTTCTTTTTTTAAAATGGGAGAATATCTAGGACAGTGGTTCTCAACCCTGGCTACACGTTAGAAACATCTGGGAAGTTTTTCAAAATACCAGTGACTGGGCCTCACCCCCAGAGGCATCAGCATTCCTTGCAAAGCTACTTAGGTTATTCCAGTATTTGGGCAGAGTTGCTACCTACTGACCTTATGGTCGTAAGACTGTTTGCCCTAGGTAAAGCACCTAGGAATTTCAAAACTCCTAGTTTATGAGAATTTGCCTCACTGGTCTCATTGGTCTTGAACTAGCTCACTTTAGATTGTCGTTTGTTTTGAACTGAGGGACAGAATTGTTTGGCAAGTTCAAGAAAATATTCACATAGACCTGTGGTGAAGCCCGTGCATGTAAACTTCAGGGGAAAAATCTCCCCAGAAGAGAGATTTAAGAACCAATTAATGAAAGGGTCTCAAATATTTTCAATCTATAAATTATCTGAATGGAACAAACAAACCAGGGATCACTTATTCTGATTTGTTATTAGAATATATAGGATGAAGTATATCAGATATTAGTTCATGCCACGTACGTAGCTATTGATGCCTATAAAGTATCTGGGGAAGAAAGTGTGTGGGTATGACAAATACCCTACTTCATTTTTTTTGACACCCTGATACCAACTCCTCTGTCTCATTGTTTCCAGACATACGCTGATACTTGTCAGATTATACATTCTAGTTTTTTAATCTGGAAAATAGAGCCGTATCATTACTACTGATTTAAGCCAGTGGTCAGCAAACGTTTCCTGTAAAGGGCCATGCAGTATATACTTCAGGCTTTGTGGGCAGATGTGCTGTCACAAGCTTGGCCATTGCGGCACAGAGTGTCTTGTCGTGGGCGTGACTCCGTGCCGGGGAATTTTACTTAGGACAGCAGACGACAGGCCGGGTTAGCCTGCAGGCCGTGGACTGCTGACCCCCGTTGTAAGTCATAGGAGGTCTCCGCGAACATTAGTTCTGCGGTAGGTTTCCGTTTCTTTTTTAATGTACTTGAAGCAAGAGATAATTTCATTTTTCGTTTTTTAGTTTTGCCTTTTAAATCTGTGTTTAAAACAAACAATAAAGATTTTCCATTTGAGGCATGGTAGGTGCCTTTTGACTCCACCTACAGCTAATAAACTCATTGACTTCTGTTTCTGTTTTAGTTGGTTGACAGGACTAGAATTGTGATTGTCCCCTCTCTAAATCCAGATGGGCGAGAGAGAGCGCAGGAGAAAGACTGCACTTCAAAGGCAGGCCAAGCAAATGCTCACGACAAAGACCTGGATACAGACTTCACCAGTAAGACTAATTTTTAGGCCATTGAAGTACTTTGCAGATCATTTTATTTCTCTTCGCTAGGAGATTGGTTGATCCTGTTTTGTACATGAGTAATGGGGTACTTTTTTCTGGGTGGCAGGTGTGAGGTATAAATAAATACAGACATCTAGAAAACTTCAAATTTTCTCCTTTGTAATTTGCAAAAGTAATGAAAGTCTTTTTCTTAGAAATTCAATCAGTAACATCAGGGGTTCCATCGCTAGTCAGAGAGACGTTTATTTTCTCTTACCCTCCCACGTGTGCGCGTGTGCACACACACAATGTTTGTATGTTGATTTGAAGGGGCCTATTTCTTACTTAGATGGGGTCTTCCACTGTACATACTGTTCTGCAGATTTTTCATTGAACATGTCATTGACATTTCTCCGTTCCAGTACTTGCAGATCTCTAACAGTGGTGGTGATGGCATCGTACTATGCTGTCAATGTATGGCGATGCCCTTGTTCATTCGACCCTTTCTGTACTGGTGGACACTTAGTTTGTTCCTCAGTTTTTACTCTTGCAAACAATGCTACAGAAAACACCTGCTCTCTGAAAATCTTATTTACCTTCAAAGATAGGTTATATATTCCCCAAATTATTTTTTAAAGGAGGATAGGTTCCTCCCTTTTAGTTTCCGCTAAGAATTTTCTTACTTGCTTAGAGGCATCAACCTTTACACAATTATTTTGAAGTATGGAAACTCAAAATAACCCACGTTTTAAAATGTACCTTTCTTGCTTGAAATAGTGGCTTAGGGAGTAATGAAGTACTTACTACAGATTTTGTAAGTTAACCTTCTGAGTGTGTTCAAATAGAGAATATTTTCTTAGTTACTTATACTAAAATTTTAAAACTTATTTGATATTTTACTTTTTTATTTTTTAGATAATGCTTCCCAGCCTGAGACTAAAGCCATTATTGAAAATTTGATTCGAAAACAGGACTTCAGTCTTTCTGTGGCTTTAGATGGTGGTTCAGTACTGGTCACGTACCCATATGACAAGCCAGTACAAACAGGTATTTAGAATGTCACTTTACATTTATACTATTTGAGCTTCGATAGGAAATTCCAGTTAAGTAATGTCCCTTATAAATTTTTTTTAAGTGGTAAGCATTTGAGCCTACTCCCTGATCAAATAACCAACCTGACATGACTGTACATATATCAGACAGCTCCTTGTGAGACAGAGGCCAGATCTAATGATGGCCTAGCTTTGTTGATTGTAGCCATTTTGTCACATCTGTTCGATTTAGTCCACAAGCATTTATTGAGCGATGATTATGTCTGTATACATCGGGAATGCAAAAGTGAATAAGCCACAGTACAGCCCCTGCTTTAAACTTTAATTGACTGGTTGTACCTCATGGTGAGTTAAACAATCGCTTGCCGCCCTGGCTGGTGTGGCTCAGTGGATTGAGTGCCAACCTGCAGACTGAAAGCTCGCTGGTTCAATTCTTGGTCAGGGTACGTGCCTGGGTTGGGGGCCAGGTCCCCAGTTAGGGGCTTCTGAGAGGCAACCGATTGATGTTTCTCTCATACATCAATATTTCTCTCCCTCTCTTTCTCCCTCCCTTCCCTTCTCTCTAAAAATAAATAAATACAATCTTAAAAAAATAATTTAAAAAAACCACAATTGCTTGTTGAATCTCTTTGGGTCCATTGTATATGGAGATAGTTTGTGTCATTTTCAGTGCAGTTTACAAGAAATTATTTTTAGTAGGCCACAGTTGCCCGAGATGGTAGTTAAACATACCAAAGCAAGTTTTATTTTGGTGTGATAGTGTGTTTTCTAAACTAATCATTAATACTTTTTAATCTAAGGAAGATATGTGTCTTTTTAGTCATCATTCTGGGCTAAACAGAACCATGTGTTTAATTCTAATAACTCCTCGATAAACTTCAGTGGGGTGCGAGGAGAGAAAAATGACTTGTAACCCTGAAGTTGAACTTGGAAAAACATCTTTTGTGTTTCTTCACTGACGTCTGGGTTTTTCCTTTGTAGTGGAAAACAAAGAGACTCTGAAGCATTTGGCATCGCTTTATGCAAATAATCATCCATCGATGCACTTGGGTCAGCCCAGTTGCCCCAATAAATCAGGTATTTCCCCTACCCCCTATTATTGTTGTCGCTGCTTTGGGCAGGGGAAGGGGTCTTGCGTTTTGGTTTGGTTGATCCTACAGTTCTTAATGCTTTTATAGATGAGAATATCCCAGGAGGAGTAATGCGTGGAGCAGAATGGCACAGCCACCTGGGCAGCATGAAGGTATGCTTCGTAGAATACAGGAGAATGTGCCATAAACTTGGCCGTTGACTTTTCTGAAATGAGCAGGTAGTTGGCATCGGCTTCATGGCTTCCTTGACATGATAGCCCTCAACTAAATCTATGGCAGCATTTGTTTTGTTTTGCCATTTTAATCGTTTTTAATTATACAATTTAGTGACATTAATTACATTTACAATGTTGTGCAAGCATCTCCAGTCCAAAGCATCTATTTCCAAAACTTCTTCATCACCCAGGACAGACACTCCACACCCGCTAAGCAGTCACTCCTCATTTTCCCGGCCTGTTAACCTCTCACCTACTTTCTGTGTCTATGCGTGTGCCGAGTCTAGGTATTTCATGTAAGTGGACTCGTACAGTCTTTGTCCTTTTGTGTCCGACCTCTTTCGCTTAGCACCATGTTTCCAGGGTTCATCCATTTTGTGGCATGTATTAGTACCCCATTCCATTTTAGAGCTGAATAATGTTCTTTGGTATGTATACACCACATTTTGTTTGTCAGTTCGTCTGTTGGTGGATACTTGAGTTGTTTCTACCTTTTGGCTATTGAAAATTATGCTGCAATGGACATTTGTGGATAAATATCTGTTCGAACCCATGTTTTTAATTCTTTTGGATGTCCAAGGTCTGTCTGGGAAAAGTCCAGCCATTGTTAATATAGCAAGAGCAGTTTATGTGGTTTGCACAACATCAGTGTAACCTGGCAGCCAAGGAGAGCGGACTGGAATGTGCACACCTGAACAATGACAATTTTACTGTACTAGTCAGTGGGGGTGGTAGATGCTGTTGAGTGAGCATGTGTACTGTGTGGCCGTCACATTCAAAATGACTAAGTGATTAGAGCAACAAGTCTGCATCAAATTTTGCATTAAGCGTGAACATTGCTCCGAGGAAACTATTCAGATGATTCAGAAGGTCACAGCTACGCGCAACTGGTGATTGACAGCTTCATCGTCATGACAACACGCCCACCCATGCACCACATCTTCTGTGGTTTTTTGGCAAGACATCAAATCACCCAGATGACTCAGCTGCCCTATGGCCCAGATTTGGCACCCTGTGACTTCTGGCTTTTCCCAAAACTAAAATCACCTTTGAAAGGGAATAGTATTAGATCCCTGATGAGGTTCAGGAAAATATGGCAGGGAAGCTGATGGCAGTTGGGAGAACTGTGTGAGGTCCCAAGGTGCCTACTTCAAAGGGGACTGAGACATCATTGTCCTGTGTACAGTGTTTCTTGAATCTTGTATCTTCTTCAATAAATGTCTCTATTTTTCATATTACATGGCTGGATACCTTCTGGACAGACCTCATATACCAGGAAGTAGAATTGCATATTCCAATTCTATGTTTAACTTTTTGAGGAACCACCAAACTGTTTTACATTCCCACCAGCAATGTGCAGAGGCTCCAATTTCTTTATATCCTTGACAATACTCTTTATTTTCCTTTTTTTTAATTATAACCATTCTGGTGAGTGTGAAGTAATACACACTCGTTGTAGTTTTGATTTGCTTTTCTCTGATGACTAATGGTGTTGAGCAGATGCTCATGTGCTTATTGGCCGTGCGTGTATTTCTTTGGGAAATTACCTATTCAGGTGTATTGCCTATGGTAGAATTGGGTTGTTTGTCTTTTTGTTGTTGAGTTATAAGAATTCTTTATACATTTTGGATGCTAAACCCTTATTAGATGCTTGATTTGCCAATAGTTTGTCCCATTCTGTAGGTGGTTGTTTCGCTTTCTTGATAATGTCCTTTGATGCACAAAACGTTTTAATTTTGATTGTCATAATTATCTTTTGCTTTTGTTGTGCATGCTTTTGTTGTCATATCTGAGAATGCAGTGTCAAATCTAAGGTCATAAGGCTTTACCTCCCTTATGTTTTCTTCTAATGAGTTTTATGGATTTAGCTCTACATTTGAGTTGATTTTTATATATGGTATGAAGTAGGAGATAACTTCATTTATTTGTATGTGGAAATCTAGTTGTCTGGGCACCATTTGTTGAAGAAGACTGTTCTTTCCCCATTGAATGGCCTTTGCACCCTTGTTAAAAATTAATTGACCATAGATGATGCACACAGTTATTTCTGGGCTTGCAGTTCTGTTCCGTTGGTCTGTATGTCTATTCTTACGCCAGTACCACTGTTTTCATTACTGTAGCTTTGTAGTAAGTTTCGAAATTGGGAAGTGTGAGTACTTTTACTTTATTATTTCCCAAGATTGTTTTGGCTATTCAAGGCTCTTTTCTAATTCCATTTGAATTTGAAGATTGTCTTTTCTTTTTCTGCACAGAAAGGCTGTTGGAATTTTGTCAGGGGTTGTGTTGAATTCGCAGATCACTTTGGGTGGCATGTCAACAGTATTGTCTTCTTACCCATGAACACAGGATGTTTTCCATTTATTTGGCTCATCTTTACTTTCTTTCTGATGGTATTTTAATTGGTTGTCCCTCCACTTCAAATTACTCAGGAGTAGTTAGCAGATGGGAGGTTAGCTCATCATTCCATTCACATGTGCAACCAGAAAATTGACTTCATAACTATGTTATAGAATTAATGCGATCTAGAAGAGAGCAACTTTCAAATGCCATGAGAAATTAAAGACAGAAAAGGTTACAGCTAGTTAGAGATACAGCCTTCTCTTCGTAGAGGACATGGCATTTGGGTGGAGATGGTGAATCAGCAGGGCATTTCAGAAAAAGGAAGCAGTATGGGCTGAGGTCAGTTAGCAGTCTAGCTTAGTTAGAATGTGGTGTGTAACGGAGAGCAGTGGAAGACAAGAATGGAAAGAGAGTTTGGGCTTTGAATGCTGTGTTTTAGTAAGGAATGGGAAGCCACTAAAGGTTTCGAGCAGGTGTGTAGTGATGTGGTCTGAACTGTTCTTATGGGAAAATTAGTCTCTTGGTAGTGGGCTGAGAGAGTTTGGAGGAGGAGAGATTGTGGTACAGGGAGACTGGTTTAGAGTTACAGAGAGACAAGTAGCCTAGACAAGTAATAATGGAAAGCCTAGTAATAATTGGGGTAGTGGCAGTAGCGTGGAGTCAGGAGTTAAGTTTCATAGATACCGTAGGGCTAGAATTGACAGGATTTGACAAATTATGGATGAGAGCAAGACACTGAAGTCAAAGACAAGAGATTTCATGTCTGTGAGAAAATGAGTTAATACCATTAACTGAATTAGGAGAAAGAACAGGTTTGGGGGGAAAGGTGGTAAGTGAGGTTTTGGAACCCGTTCACACAAGCAGTTCCTGTGCCTGGATGGGAACAGTGGCTGTTGTCACCATCAGGCTTGAGGCTGCAGGTTGAGGGTATCAGAGGGCAAGTGTTTGTGCTTCTACCTCCAGAGCTCCAAGAACAACAGTGAAGTTCTAGGGTTTAGAGGGAAGCTGGCCTGTTGCATGTATTACTCATCATTTATTTATTCAACAGACCCTGATAAACCCCCTGTACCTGGGAGACGCTATGGGAAGCACTAGAGATACAGAAATGAATTGGACGTAGTCCCTGGTCTCCAGGGCCCTCTAGGAGCAGCCATGTGTGTGACTGATTATAATACCAAGTGATTTATTTATATGTGATGTAAAATGATTTACAGTTCTTTGTTACATCACCCAGGTTTTCTTTTTATTCCACTTATTCTGCTCATTCTATTATAAAGCCTCACTCTTACTTTTACTTATTTTCTTACACTTGCTTTTGAATTGCATATTCCAGGATTACAGTGTCACCTATGGCCACTGTCCGGAAATCACAGTATACACCAGCTGCTGCTACTTCCCTAGCGCAGCACAGCTCCCTTCCTTGTGGGCAGAGAATAAAAAATCTCTTCTTAGCATGTTGGTGGAGGTGAGTCTTTTCTTTTAACTAGAAGCAAATTCTCAGGAATATGTGCAATGAAAACCTTTGTCAAAACATTTGCTTAATCTTTTACCAAAAATGTACATTATTTTAAATGTATATGGAAAGGAGAATTTTGCTCATTTTATATTGTCTGAATAGGTGCTGTGGGACCACATATCTGGAATCTGCTGTGACTTAAGTAGTTTAACCCTGTGAGACGTTGCAGGCTCTTTCATTTGAGTATCACACAGAGTTACTCGAGACACTGGACCAGGGTGGAGAGTTAGTCATGAAAGTCATCAGGAGATTGGGGTTCTGACACTTTTGGCTTTGACTCTATTAAAGTTCTCTTTTCCCTTATGTCTGTCTCTGTGCCTCTGAAGCAGTGAGTGAGTAGCAACAAGGTCAGTCAGTGGGGAAGGACAAATAAGCCAGTCCTATGGGGATTTTGTAGTTTTGTTTGTTTGTTGTTTTTGTCATGCCTCAAACTATTGCTAGACCATCCGGCATTATGAAAACATAAATTTCTATTTTAAATATTTTGTCAGGTTCACAAGGGAGTCCATGGGTTTGTTAAAGATAAGACTGGAAAACCGATCTCTAACGCGGTCATTGTACTCAATGAAGGAATAAAGGTGCACACGAAAGAGGGGGGCTACTTCCACGTCCTGCTCGCCCCGGGGGTCCATAACATCAATGCCATCGCAGACGGGTATCAGCAGCAACACTCACAGGTAAGAGAGTCACACTGCGTGGTGTCATGGAAATTCTTATGCATAAGAGTACTTCTCTTTCAGTGGGAAAGCTGTGAGGGATAAAATTAAAAGTGTGACCAGCTCTTGATTATGGTATCTTGTTATCTTTATATCTTTTTAGCAGCAAAAGGGAATTTTTTAGCATTTTGTATACTTCAGATGACAGTGAATCGTTTCTTTGGTTTGCTGGAAAAGGTGTTAGGAATACGGCAGGGATGCGATGTAGCTTAAGTAAACCTTTTTGTAATTCTTGTGCTTTTCTCTCTAGGTCTTTGTGCATCACGATGCAGCGAGTTCTGTGGTAATTGTCTTTGACACAGATAACCGGATATTTGGGTTGCCGAGGGAGCTTGTGGTAACTGTATCAGGTAAAGGAATTTACATTTTTGGTAGTTGAAGTTAACACCAACCTGACGTTTTACTTTGAGAATGGGTCACCGCTATAATCATCACCCAAAGCTAATCACTTTTCTTCTAAGGTCCCCTCATCTAAATGTGATTTTGGCGGGACGCTGTTCCCCATGTGTTTTCATGGCTTGCCCCTCACGTTTTCAGGGCTGTACTCCGATGTCCTCTCCACAGAGAGGCCTTCCCTGCTCACGGTCGGCTAAAACACTGGGTTGGCCAAAAAGTCCATTTAATTTTTCCCATAAAATAAAAGACACATTTTTCATTTTCACAATAACTATTGATTTGGATATTTTGAGTCGGCCCTCTCCCACGTGATGTAACTTTGATTCTTCTCCGTGGATGTCTCGGCTTGAGCACTGCCGGTTTCAGCTGGTCTGCCTGACCGCGGAGCATCGTCCAGCGAGAGATCTCCAGCGTGCAAATTCGCAAACCCCTTTTCACACGTTCCGTCAGTCACAGCGTCTTCTCTATACATTGCACAAATCTTTTTTTTTTGCATTTCAGTTGCATTTTTACCTTTCTTTTTTTAAAAATTATTTTACTGTTGTTCAATTACAGTTGTCTGCATTTACCTTTCTTGAAATAATTAAGCATAATATGCAGAAAATGTTGCATATTTTCTTCCATCTTCAATATTAAAACAGCTACACAAAAATTCACCAATTTTGATTTTTTTAATGCATGCTAATATGACAGCTGCCACAATTCAACCTACCAAAATTGTTTCAAATGGAGTTAAAGACAACTAAGCGCTACCAGAGCCATCTTACGGAAAATGCCGAGTGAATTTTTTGCCCAACCCAATAGTGCCCCTGCCACTGTCCCCAACCCACTTGCTTATATTATGGAAATGATCACTGTCTGACATTATATTACATATTTAGTCATTCATTTGTCTGTATTTAGTTTTCTCCCACTGAAGCATAGGTTTGAGAGCGCAGAGGGTTTCCCTTTATCCCCGTGCCTAGGGCCATGGTTGGCATGTAGTGGGTCTTAGTGAAGAGCTGTTGACTCGGTGAATGACTTGCTTTATATTAAGATCATAAGTCCCTTGGACTGTGACTTAGTTCTGTTTTCCATCATCCTGGAGGAAGAGATTATGTATTTTCCCCAGGATTAACGTGTGTCGTTGCTTGAATTACTGAAAGGTTAGAAAGAAAAATGTATGTGGTAAAGGAAATACTGTGTTGTATCTTCCTGACACAAAGAGTCGCAGTTCGTTTCTATGTAACTTGGACTTGACACAAAATAAGTTTTATTACAGGGCGTGTGGGGCAGAGATCCTCATTGAAGAAGAGTGGTGTAGGGAACGTGGTCAGGTCATAGAGCCTTTGTGGAGAGTTCAAAGTGAAGAGTTCTTAGCTTGAACCAGATGAAAATATGGCTCACAGTGGTTAGAAACACAGGAGCTGGGATTCAGCCACGGTTTAAGTCTGTCTCTGCCACCCATTTGCCGGCATGAACTTAATTTATGTTTTTATTAGTATTTCTTGTTATTAAGACTCTTATTCTCATAATCTTATGTACAAATCTTTTAAATAAATGAGAGGTTTTAGATGAGATGAAAATTTACTGGAAAGGAAAAACAGTCTTTGATAAGTTGCAGAACAGTGGGCACAGTTTGATTTCATTGTGGTAAAAGAAAAGTGCAAATACACACAAACGCATGGAGGGAAATCTGGAAGAACATGCGCTAGGGTTGTTCAAATGATCTTGAGGTAACGGAAATGTGAAGATGTGGGATTTTGGGCTTGGGTTTTTCGTAATTTTTCTCTTTGTTTTTTTAAATTTGTGTATTATGAATATACTGCTTCTGTAATAATAAAAGGTTGTTTTAAAGTACATGAAATAAAAATAAAACAAATGAATGGCATATTTTAAAAGTGTCATTTTAAATAGCTGTTTGTTTATATCCTTAAAGTAAAACACCATTCACGTGGCGGTTCTGTTCGGCAGGTGCCACCATGTCGGCATTGGTCCTGACAGCTTGCATCATTTGGTGCATCTGCTCCATCAAGTCTAACAGACACAAGGATGGCTTTCATCGGCTCAGGCAGCATCACGATGAGTATGAAGATGAAATTCGCATGATGGCAACCGGCTCCAAGAAGTCCCTCTTAAGCCATGAGTTCCAGGATGAAACGGACACTGAGGAGGAGACATTATATTCTAGCAAACATTGAAACACACACCTTGCATCTCTCCCAGCATAAGAACCAAGCAAAACTATAGTTCCTCTTGGGAGACACTGCATTAAGAAGAGAGACTATCTTGCTTCTTCAAAGAGCTTTGGGAAGTTAACTTGCTAAATTTGTATTCTCTGTGAATTTGGCTGGCAGTTTTGAACTTCCCCTCCTTAAAGTACTCTTTTTTTCTTTTTTTTTAATCTGCTTTCTATTTATGCAGCAGAGATGGGACAGCCACTTTGTTTTTCTTTTTAATTTAAGATGAGCTGTTTGGAGCTTATGTTTTAACTGCATAAAGCCAACTAGTGGGTGTTGTATTTTGCACATCAGGTGTTTCCTAGTGGCTTTAGCTTTTCTTTCTCTTTTTCTTTATTTTAAATGGCCAAAAGAATCCAGAAACATTAAGGCAGGGACAGCAGTCAGAATCTGACATAAAGCTTTAAAACTCAAGGTTTTCTTAACCTACTGAGGAGTACTTTTCTCTAGTTATTAAATAGCTGGAGTTTCTCTTATCATTCAGGTTTAGTGGAGGCTGAATTGATTTTTAAACATTACAAAATTAATAAATGGGCTTCCGCATTTGCTTTCTACCTGTTCTAAGGCTAGATCAGAACTGGTGGCCTGTGCTCTCAGCAGGATTTCACTACCTCTCGTGTAAGGTTTAGCAAAGTTTTAAGATCCCCATTTTAAGGGAGAACTTACTGACTTTGTTGTGAAAGATCTAAATGTCCGTTTGAATGGAGTTAAGAGGGAGATCTAGCAAAAGCTAAAACTCATGTTGCCTATCTTTTAACTTCATAAAAACCCATAGGTGCTGCTGCTTTCATCTGTGAAACACTAGTTATTCTAGGAATGCTTAATCCTTTAATATTCCCTCAATCTGAACCTTTTTCTGTGTTGTACACTTGTGGTTTTCAGATTACCCAGCAATCTACGAGATCTGAATTCTACTGAAAGTATCTAGAAGTGTGAAAGAAACCTACTTGGCACATTCTTAATTTACATTTGAATACAAACTGTGTACATGCACTTCACGCTCCAGCCCAGACCTGCGCCCTGCTGTAGTGTGCTGTCACCGAAATAGCGTGGCCAGTTTAATGCACAGGGCTCTGCAGGTGACTGGGTCCTTTGTCCTAATGTTTCATTTGACAGTCTCTTTTTTTATCAACCAATTTTGTTAAAAGTTCAATAGAAAGCATTTAAATATGACTCTTTCCATTAAAAAAAAGTTACGAACTGCTGTGTGATGTAACACTGTGGTGAGAGAAGTATCATTTTCACTGCCAGTTGGGTTATTGCAAGGACCTGAAAGATCTGAATTTTATTGTGTCTGGAAGATGCTATTCAGTGGAAATGATGCTTTCTTGTAAGTACAACTCTTACCAATGCTAATGGTTTAATATCTTTGAATGTTTTAATGGCCAAGTTGCTGATGAACTTGTACTAAATCAGGGGATCAAAAAACCTGCTCTCATCTTTTCAAATTGTGTTCTATATCCACTAATGTATCAGTCACCTCAAAGTCTTCACGTGGAGTGGTGTACCACCCACGTAGTTATTCAAGCGAGTTTTGTGAGGTGTGCACTCAAAGTGGCTTTATAGAACGAGGTCTGGTTCAGCGGGAATGATGAAGTCATGACATTTACTAATGAGTATCTATGATAAATTGGGGTTGTTCAAGGTTAAGGTAAGCCATTCTGGTATTAACCCTGTTATTAACAACTCTAAATTTTGAGCCCTTGCCACCCCATTTTTACCCTACCACATACATAGAACAGATTTTGTGGGGTGCTAATATTTAATGAAATGTATATGATTGAATTTCTTCACATTTTCCTTAAGAGGATGATGTGGTGGTATTGCTCTTTTCAGCTTTATTTTTAAGAATGAAAACTCAGAAAACCAACAAAGGGCCTATGAATGGCCAGCTCTTCTCCAGACATTGCAAGAAGAAATTAAAGTTGATGTGACAGCCTTTACTTAATTAGGTCTTCGCTGGAGGATGCCTTTTAAATTCATTTCTCTCCTGAATTAAACACGTTTTTAACTGTACATCACAGTGGCTTGAGTCCATGCCTTTTAAGCATGTGTAAAGGTTTTTTAGAAATGAATGTACATTTCTTTTTATAATTTTTCCTGAAAAAACACCAAATTCTGCTATAAATCTTTAATCTTGAATGAATTTCTAAGAAATGAATTGTTCTGGAAAACAAGGCCCCTCAGCCTGTGTTAACTATTAACGTGAATGTACAGGACCATGACTACTACTAAGACTGTGTTCTCTGCCTTGCTTTGTCTTTCATCTGTGGGTCTAATCTAATCTTAGGCCACCTTAACTGCTTAAGGCACTGAAGCCATATGGGATGGGGAATGCATTTTTTCAGTGTTTCTCATAGAGACTTTCCATTTCTTTGGAATCATGAAGGCAAGTAAGTATCACAGTATTATGAAATTTGACCAAACCTGAGTTGTGCCTTTTTTACTCACAAGGCATGTTTTTGTGTCCTGATGATCAGTTTGTAAACCTTCTTCCCTCCCAGCTCCTTAATAAAAGCGAAGTGATTGAGTAGGTCATGTTCCAAGTGTCTGCCTGTGTACATGTACTGATGATGCAGTTCAGTAGGATGGGCTTAAGCTACTTGCAAGAGGAAAGACCCTTTGGTTTTGATGTATTCTGCTGAATGTTTAGATGGTGATTGGGATCCCATCCAATTGAGGAATGCATGCAATTTTCAGTGGAGGAAATTTGCTCTGGGATTTTGTCGTCCTTCAGAAAGGAAGCAGGCCCAGTGTGATTGATTGGTTTACCTTTGGTAACTCACCTGAATGGGATTTGCCGAACTAATGAATTTTGAACTTAAAACGAATTATGAGTTGACAAATAAATAAAAGCTAGTGCTTATGCCTGAGCTTATTGTGTTTCTGAGCTAACACCAGGTTTATTTATTTTCATTTATTCTCAGCAGTAAATAGTTTTATCTTCTTGTTGCCAGAAGTGCACCTGTGCCAGGTTTTGTCCCTACTGTACTAAAAGCTTCTTACGCTGTGAATGCTGTACCCAGTGCCCTGTGTTATGGTTCTCTGGTGGAATTGTTTTAAACAGAAGCAACTTTGTTGTTATTACAAAAAGAATTCCACTGTTTGATGTTCAGTGATTTTGTATATAGCAAACTTTTGATAACTCTCTGGGTTTCTGATTTGTTTCAATTAAAGCATATTTTTCGGGTGGGGCAGATTAGGGCCCTTGACTAACATCAACTGAACTGGGATTTATAATTCATGAACAAGTATCTCCCAACACCCATTTCCTCTTATGTGTTAGCAACAATTAATTACTCCCCTTGACTTTCAGAATATTGTTCTAGTTGATTTTGATTTGAGAGAATATATTACGACATTTGAAAGTAGGCTTCCATTGTGAGACCACTGGACATAAATTATGTAACATGCGTGATTATGACCTTTACAAATAGCATGCCGTGAGCGTGCTAGGTACATTCTATGCGGGCCGTGCTGCAGATTTTATGGAGGTTTGACATGATGGTATTTTTTATTGTGCTCAGATTAAAAATTAGCTTTTCACCTCTCCATTTTTTTTCAGAGTGACCTTCCCCAGCTCCAGAAAAATCTATAGCTATTTATATGAGGTGCCTAACACTCATTCATCTCAAGTGCTTCAGTTTTTGGTTTATTTCATGCACTGTGCCTTCAAAATGAAATTTTTAAAAGGGACTTTAAACAAAGTTGAATCATAGTTTTAAAAAGTCAATCTGTGTAATTTATGTGAAATCTAACTGTAATGAGGTCCTTTCTGTTTTTTATATGTAAACAGATCTACTAATCCTGTATAAAAGTTATTTTATGATGTTTGTCTTTCTTTGTGTTTTGTCTCATAATCTCATCTCAAAAGCAACAGACCAGGAAAACTTACTGTTCCAATTTGAAACTTTATATTTAGCTTTTCTACCCATACTAGAAGAAAAATAGCACCAGGCTAGGAATACAGAGTGTTACCTGTAGAGTGTGTCTGTCTCAAACTGACTCAAAAGAAAACTGTTTCTGAAATAATTACATCGTATAGCCACATTTCTTTCTGTTTGTAGCTCAGCCGGACTGATAAATGTCTAATCATTCCACAGTGCACATCACAGAACTGGTCACCGAAAGGTTTATGTACCCATTTTAAACTTGCTTGCCCCCTATTTGATCGTTTTTTCAGATGAGCTCAGTTAGAATCTGCCTCGGCATTTTTTCGGCATAGTGGAGATCAATTCATTTTGCAATAGTTTGTTGAAACCTAATTTGCTGCCCTGATAAGAACTGGGAACGCAAAGTTATATAAGAAACACGGGCTCTGAGGAACTCCGAGTCCAGACCAGAGAAGCAGATGGAAGTCAGCTGTATTTCTACAGTGCCTGGCTCCCCTAAAAAGGAAGTCTGCTCTAGAAGAAGTATAGCACAGAGACCCCGGCATGGACTTGGGAGCTGACCCACTCTGTGACTGATTCTTGGCGCAGTCAGGGGTAAAAGCTGTAGTGTGGGTCTTCATCTTACTCCACTTGCAGTACAATGCCAGTGATTCTGTGGTGTTTAGTACATGCCTCAGATAAATAATTACTATTTATGACCCACAATCTAAAAGCAATCAAATCAGCATATAAAGCCCAATTTTAACTTTAATATAATCTCCACCTTACATTAATCAGTAGAATGTTAAAGGAAAACATGTTAATTTTTTTGGCATTTTAGCTGGAGTTAAATGTAATCCTATTCCCTACTACTGTGCAAAGAAATGTAGACAGGCAAGCAAGAACTTCAGTACAGAGGTGTTCAAGCATGTGGAAAATAAAAGCAGGGGGAGAAATTTTAAATGAAACATGTACAAAGAGCTTGCAAATTAAACAGAAATTGTATGGACTATATTCTGCGATTGTCACTGAGGTTGAGCCAAAGTGAAGGGGTCATGGAGAAGGTCTAGATTGCTAGGTCTGAACCACTACTAACTCCAAGTTAACCCAACAGTTATAATTATTATTGTCACTTATGTGTTGTATGGTTTCTAGCAGAGTGTTTCAGAATCAGACAGGCTTTTGATTTTGTGCTGAAAAGATATGAGGTGCCTAGAGAATTGATAGGGAATGGGAGAGACGGGGAGTGGACCGATAATGGTAATGGAATTGGGCAGTTGCTAGATTTTTAAAAAATAATTTTGAAATAGTTTTTGATTTACAAAAAAGGTACAAAGATAATAATGGAGCTGGCTGCTGAGTTTTTATTTGAAGAATGTGGGTGTTGGGAAGGCAAAAGAGGAAGGACTGTATGTACAGTTTTCTATTCAGGAGGACTACAATGGAACACGTTTGAAAGGAACTGGGGGTAGGACGAGCGTCTAGAACCGAGCCAGGTATGCAGAGCCTGGGTGGTCCGGGAGGCCAGCCGTATGGCACTACTTCTAGGGAACTGAGTTAAACTCGGGTCCTCAGTGGAAGGCATCTCCGTCCTAGATTTGGAGAACTCACAATTTTTCAAGGGTGATTACCAAATACAAAGATAACCAAGCTTGTAGAGAAATACACCACCAGTGAAAAAAGCAGAAGCTCTACACCAGTTTTAGATGTTGACACTGGGAAACAACTGTAAAACACATGTATTTACTGTTCGCAAAGGAAAGCCTGAGACTATCACAGAAAACTATAAAATAATAGAGCTTTTAGAAATGAAAGTACAGAAGCGGAATTTAAATGGATCATTGTAGTGGCAGATTGGGCACAGAAGCAGTGAGCCGGGTGGACAGATCCATAGAAAATCTCACGCAGCACAAAGACTAAAAGGTGGAAAACACGAAGGAGAGAGTAAAAATGTGGATTTAACATAAGACTAATACATGTTTCATAAGTGATACATTAAACTCAGTTAATCCAAGCAATAAAACAGACATCCACACCTAGACACATCAGTGAAACCGCTGAGCACTAATGACAAGGAGAAAAAAAAAAGTGAAGAGAGAAAAGAATTTAAGTTCAAAGAATTAGCCGTTATAAGAGGTTAGAATCACCCTCAACAGTGGAAACTAGAGCACAGTGACATTATACTTTGAAGGTGCTGGGGAAAGATATAACTTCCAGCACAATTCTATATTGAACATATCTTTCAAGAAAGAAAGGTGAACTTCCTGGTAGCTGGAAACAGTGGTGGCAACCTACGCTACCTGTCTCCCAATATTTCTTTGCAAAATAATGCTAAAAACAAGAAGGGAAAGGTATATCTATCCTGAAATCCCACTCACCATAACTTGAAGTAAGAGAATTCTGAAATGCCAACCTGATTGATTAAAATGAGAAAAATCCCCAAATCTCTGCTTGTTCTCTCATGCCTGCTCCAGCAGCCCCCGTCCAATGTGACGCTTTGTGGAGGGAAGGCAAGCGGAGGTAAACTGCAAGACGGACAGCAGGGATGCCAGAGAAAGGGCCTAAAGTTGGCTAAAAACTCCACCTTAAGTCTGAATGCTCTAAAAATCGCATCCATGCAGATCACAGCACAAAGCTCTGGGACCTCAAATTGAGGACAATTTAAAGAGGCAGGCATGATTTAAAGGGGCAGTCTTTGAAATAGCTTCTAGTGAAGGGAAACACTGAAAAAGAATTGAGAAGCACCCTTTGACTATTAAGTGATAAAAGAGAAAAGAAGAAAAAGAGGACATTTTAGAGTCACGCAAGATGAAAGAGAACTGCAAAATTGGAACGCTTACAATTCCTCCCTACCATCAAAACAAAAACCCCACTCAAGCACCTGAACTTGGCTATGTTGACAGAAGAGATCGCAGCCACGAACCCTGAAAACAAAATAAACAAATTTGTTATTAGTGGGAGATATGATTGTGTATGTGAAAAATACAAAATAATCTACAGGTAAATTAGAAATAATAAGATAATTTAGTTCTACTCCAGCCATGAGTGGATTGGATTGAAACAGATCTTCCCATCAAGTAGAAAAGCTGGATTTAAAAAAAAAAAATGTTTGAAGGATTGGGGATCTACTAAGAAAATACGGTCTAATAGAGTCTAGATCCTAGAGCACAGGGAGTTCAGGGGTGAGTATAATAGTAAGGTTTTCACCTTGAGGCATCTGTTGATTCATAAGAGGTGACAGAGAGAGACACCTAGCAGCAGAGTGGCTAGGCAAGAGGCAGAGAAGCCAAGCAGAAGCTTTAGGCAGTATCAGTGGGTCGGGGGAAGTTGAATTCAGCACCCATCAAGGAAGAGGGCACTGATCAACAGACTTTCAGTTAGGACACTTAAGTGACTATACATTAGAAGTAAGGGCTCAGCAGAAACGGACTAATTTGTACAAAAATACAATTCCACTTCGTCTTAGTCCCACCCCATACTGAAGTAAGCTGATGTACCCCTACCTGAACTGCCTGCAAGAAGTAGCAGTGAACGGCCTCTGGAGGAAGGTAGCATCTGAAGCCTCAAATAATTGCTACAAATTTTAATCTATAATGTACAGCATGCAATCAAAAGTTACTCTTATTATCAAAAGGCATCAAATAATGAAAGAACAAGAAGAAAAGGAACAGTCCCATGGGACTGATTTTTCAGTTATCAGAAACTTTAATAGTGATGAATAAATTCAAGAAAGTACAAGACAAGATGGAGAATTTTAGCAGAGAATTAAAATCTATTAAAAATGAAACGGCAGTTTTTGATTCTGGACAAAATGGAGTAGATGTATTTCTATTCCTTCTAAGCACAGCAGAAGACATGTATTATATATAAAACAATAAGACTCCGAATGGTGGAGAGAAGAAGGCAGAACAGCTAGGGACCTCAGGATCCGAGAAATGACACAGTGGTGAGTTCCCTTGGTTGCCTTTTTGCCTCACATATCCCATAGTGGGTACTAGAGAAGCTGGCAACCCAGAAATGCCAAAGTGTGCAGATTAAAAAGGGGAAAAAAGCCCAAAGAAAAGACTTCCCTGCTCAAAGAAGCAGAAAAGGGGCAGCCTACCACAATAGAACACTTTTAGACAATTGCACTACTCCAGCCAAATTCTCAGGAAAAAAACAACAAATCTGAGGCCTGCCTCTACCCCCTGCCAGCGAAGGCTGAGTGGGGCCATACACTCCATGCTCACCTTGCTGGAATGAAGACACTCCTTCCCACCTCCTGGGTGGGTCAAAGAAGGCCAAGTGAGGAGCCAGGACTTCCACCATTGCACGGGGGCAACGAGGCCTTCTGCTGTGGTGTCAGTGGAGGCCATGTGGGGAGCAGTAACAAGGCACCCCTACTCCTGGAATACCAAGAGGCCAAGGAAAAGCCTGAATTTCCACTCCCACCTGATAGTAACCAGGCAGTCTCCCATCTCCCCTAGCAGCACATTATCAGAGAAGTCCTGCCTAAATGGAGATTTAAATAACACCCAGAGATCTCACCCAAAATATCCAGGATACAGTTTTTAAAATCACTCATTATACCAAGAACCCAGAAAATTTCAACTCGAGTGGAAACACACAACAGATGCCAACATCAAGATGACACATTGCCCTGGCTGGTGTGGCTCAGTGCATTGAGCACTGGCCTGCGAACCAAAGGGTTGCCCGTTTGATTCTGAGTCAGGGCACATGCCTGGGTTGTAGGCCAGGTCCCCAGTTGGGGGTGCGTGAGAGGCAATCACACATTGATGTTTCTCTCCCTTTTTCTCCCTCCTTCCCCTCTCTACAAATAAATTTAAAAATTAAATCTTTAAAAAACAAAGGATGACACGGATGGTAGAATCATGTGACAAGGATATAATAAAAATATTTTAATGAGCAATTACAAAAAGAAAAAATGATAAAAAGAGTCTCATTAAAGAAACAAGATATAAAGAGGAACCAAGTGGAAATTTTAGATCTGAAAAATACAATAATTAAAATAAAAAATTTAGTGAATGGACTCAACAGCAGAATAGAGGGGACAAAGGAAAAGACGTGTCTGTCAGTGAACATGAAGACAGAACAGTAGAGCCCTGGCTGGTGTGGCTCAGTGGACTAAGTGCTGGCCTGCAAACCAAAGGGTTGCTGGTTCGATTCCCAATCAGGGGCACATGCCTGGGTCACAGGCCAGGTCCCTGGATGGAGGTGCAAGAGAAATAATCACACATTGTTTCTCTCCCTCTCTTTCTCCCTCCCTTCCCCTTTCTCTAAAAATAAATAAAATATTTTTTTTAAAAAGACAAAACATTAAGAAATTACCCAATCTGAAAAAGAGGAAATAGGAAAAAATTAGTAGAGCCTCAGGGATATGTAAAACTTGAACAAATGATCTAGCGTTCGTGTTATTGGAGTCCCAGGAGAAAGAGGAAAGAATATGGGGCAGAATAAGTATTAGAAGAAACAATGGCTGAAAATTTCCCAAATTTGGCAGAACATAAATCTAATATTCAAGAAGCTGAACAAACTCCAAATAGGATAAAACCAAAGAAATCTACACTAAGAGACATCATAATCAACCTTCTGAAAACTAAAGAAAAAGTTTTGAAAGCAGTAAGAAAGGAAAGATGCCTTAGTTATAGTAGTAAAACAATTCAAACAGCCAATTTCTCAAACAAACTGTAGAGGCCAAGAGGAACTGTCACATTTATCAAATGCTGGAAAAAAGTGGCCAACCCCAGATTCTATATCCAGCAACAGTATCTTTCAGGAATGATAGGAAAATCAAGACATTCTCAGGTGAAGGAAAACTAATAGAATTTGTCTCCAGCTGACCAACTCTTTAAAAAATGGCTAAAGGAAGTTCTTAAAACAGAAAGAAAATGATAAAGAAGATATCTTGTAACATCAGGAAGGCAGAAAGAAAAATAGAGTAATACATGGATAAAACAGTCGGCTTTCTTCCTCCTTTTGAATTCTATAAATTATGTTTGACAGATGAAACAAAAATTATAACATCTGATGTACTTCTCAATGAATGTAGAGGATTTATTAAAGACAATTATAGATGGGAGTGGGTAAAGGGACAAGTGTGATTTAAATACCCTTATAGGAGATAAGGTTTCTATATTTCTCTGGAACTGGTAAAACGCGGACACAAGCAGACTGTGCTAATTTATGTAACTATAAAGGGTGGGTTTAGACAGCAGATTTTAACAGGCACATGGAAGCAGTTAGCACACACTTTCTAGATTTGGTGGCTGGCTGGAGAGGAAGGAGAGCTGGGCTTCTACCTACCGCAGACAGGAAAGGGCGGCCACTGGACAAGAGCGCGCAAGTCAGATCCTGGGATAATGGACCACAGGCGCAGGGGGGACGAAGAGTTGGCCTTGGGAAGAAAAGAGCCTCTGGCTCTGAGAAGGGCAAGAGGCTGCTATTGACGCTACACTTCGCGAGACGGTGTGGGAAACAGGGAATCGTGTCTTAGGATGACTTTCTTCTCAGCCAGGTAAGCTCTGCTGAGAGAGGGGAATAAGCCGAGCTCAGGGCGACGATGCAATGGTGCGATCATGAACATTTGGAGCGCGGAGAACGGATGCCAGAACCAGAAAGACAACGCAGCGTCCGGCGCCGAGCCTGAGTCAGCCTCGCTACTCCAAAGGCGGGAATTGCTAAACGCACCACCAGGTGGCAGTGTCCGTGGAAGCTCAGGTATCCCGTCGGCCCTGGCGCCCGGGCGGAAGAAGGCGCGGGGGTGACTCTCTGGCGTGCCCCGCCTCTACTCTCCTACCCCGACTGACGTTGGACAACAAAGATGGCGGCAGGAACCAGCAACTACTGGGAAGGTAAGGGCGAGGCCTTCGAGCGGGGCTCGCTCAGGGTCTGATGAGCACGGGTCTTGGGCGAGGTAGCAGAGGAAAGAGCCTGAACTCCGGAGCGGCCGGGCTGGGGAGCAGGGCTCTCTCGTGGGAGCCGCGGGGCCTGGGGGCGGAGGAGACCGGCCGGCCGGTCAGGGGCAGGGGGCTGACCTGTGAGGCAGCGGGACCTGGAGCGGGGGTCGGACAGCAGGGATGGGGAGGAAGACGGCCCGAGTTGCCGGAGGAGCGCTAGGTTGACAGGGTAACGGAAAAGGGGCTTGAGTGTTGGGCGAGAATATCCGGAGCCCGGGAGACCGGAGGAGTGAGCGCCTTAGACAATTGAGTAGGAAACGGGAAAGGAGGAACTTGTCATTCCGGTCCATCGAGGGAAAGTTGGAGGAGCGGACCGTCTCCTCCGTCCCCTTGGCTGCTTCAGGCCCCTGCTCCGAGGGTTGGGTGTCGAGTCGCGTTTGATGGTGGAGAAAATAACTTTATCCTCTGCTCCGGAGATCCGTTTTGTTAACCAGAGAAAGTTGAGCGAAGCAGTGTGATTTGTAAGTAGTGCATTTGCTGTACCTCTTCCACCAAGTGCGTTTATTTAACTCCTGAAAATGCGGTCCGGTGAAGCGGGCTCACGTAGAACTCACCGCCGGGACCGTGGCGGTAACAGAGAGCAGGCTCACCTTTTTCTTCCCAGGGCGTCTGTCTGCTGTGCTGCGACGTGGAAACTGCTCTCGAGTCCTCTCCCCCTTTTTAACCTGCTTCCTGTTGCTGCCCCGCGAAGCCTCTGGAAGCCGCCACAGATAACAGTGTTGTCGCTCTCGGCCCCTGGGTCTGAGATAAACTTAATTCTCAGTTCATCCATACTTGCCGGTCATACTTCCAAAATACTTCTAGGGATGTTTTCTACGGGAGAAGACAGTTAATAGTTACAGAGAAGTGGGCTTATTGTTTAAAACATATTAAAAATGACCACTTCAAATGTGTGTACTAGCTAGAAAATATTTTAAAATTATGTAGAAGGGCTATTGGTATCTTTAAAACTAGTGATGAGGCTGTAGTTTTTGGAAGCACCATGCTGTAATAAATACAGCAGCTTATTATCGACAACCTGTTCTGTGCCAAATGCTTTAAATTCATGGTTTCTAATGCATAGAAAACCCCCGAAAGTAGGGGTTTAAAAAACAAAAGCTGAGGTTCCTGGGTTAAGTAGATTGTCAATAAATCTGAGCCGGTTCTCAGACTCTCAGAACTTCAGGCTGGGCTGAGTCGGGGAGACTCGGTTTCTGGGAGAATACGCTCCACTGTTTTATGCTGCTTCTACCTCGGGTTGCCGATAAGTATATTGAAATAATATTTTGTATTTCTTGTTACTGAAAGCTGAGATCCTTAGATGATTCGTCCTATGTTTCAGCCCTTTCATTTTTACCTCCACTTTACCATGAATGAGATTACTTACATCTAGATGGGGGTTTTGTGCTGTGACTTCCACTCAACCGCTTAGATGTGAACTATATCAGTTTCTCTGCTAGCTTGTTTGCTTCTGTTCTTTTAAAACTTATGCTATTATTTTTGTCATAATTACATTTGACCTTGTTAGTAGCTATTGTCATTGTTAATTTCAGCCTCCAAATTTGAGTAAGCTTATTGAAAGACAATTTTAAAAAATCTTTGTCAATGATTTTTTTTTCTTTATGCTCAATCACTAAGTCATTCTACTATTAAGAATTTCATAAGCCTAATAAAGTTTTGGAACATAAAGAGATAGGAAAATCCCTGTCAAAAACAGTGGTGCCTTCTTTTTTGTAAAGTTAGATAGTAAATTGATAGAATCCTGGTTATAAACCAGTCAGTTTCTTTGTTATTTGTATTTTATATTGTTTTCCTCTAAATTACAAAATGTATTTGTTGCTATAGAAATAATTTCAGGGATGTTAGAACATCATTTGTCGTCTAGCTGTGTTTGGGATGAAGCTAAAAATTTGCATCCCCCCATCCCTGCCCCACCTAAAGTTTAAAATAAGTGGCAGTTTGCTTCGTTGGGTGCATCTCTGGTTTCTTCCTTTTAAAACTTTATTGAACCTAGATCACTATATGATCATTTTCATAGTTTGTTTCTTCAGAATAGTTTTGTGAGTTTTATGTTTAACGATAGACTTTTTATGACTGATGATTTGCTTTTATAATTTTGTTACAGATCTCAGGAAACAGGCTCGACAGCTGGAGAATGAACTTGACCTGAAACTAGTTTCCTTCAGTAAACTGTGTACGAGTTACAGTCACAGCAGTGCCCGAGATGGAAGGCGCGACAGGTATAGGTACTACCAGATCCTCTCTCTTATGTCTTAAACTGTATGATGTTTGTAAAGCATTAAAAAATACACTGAAGTATATAACTCTGTAATTTGTTGTACTGGTAAATTTTGATATTTTTCATGTTATTGTTTGTTTTGTTTTTAGTGATTTATAAAAATTCTTAATTCTTGAGACTAGGGTTTATTTGGGACCCTTAGGCAAAGGTTGTGACACTGTCGGGGGAAACGCTGAGGGCTAAGAATGAGCCTGTGTCTAGGCCAGTCAGTTTAAGGAAATGTGGCTGATTTTTCCCCATTGTATTTCTTATATCTCCTGGTTGCTAAATGGATGTGGGGAACTACCCAAATGCCAGGGTTATAACCTGCTATTCTGGCGTTTTAGAATGAATCTAATGTAGCGTGGATCCTTGGTGTTAATCATCCAAGCTATCTTTAATTTTGGTTCTTTTGTGAGGAACCAGTATACTACTATAGCGAACATATAGAAGATGTTCTTTTTTTTAATTGAGGTAAATTGGTCAGTTACGTTATATAAGCCTCAGGTGTACAGCATTATAATTCAATATCTGTGCACAATAGTGCATTCGCTATGAAAAATCTAGTTTCCGTCCATCACCATGCATTTGACCCCCTTTGCCCATGCTTGCCTCCTACTCTCCTTCCCCTCTGGTAACCCCCCATCTATTGTCTGTATCTTTGAGTTTATTTTTGTTTGTTGGTTTGGAGTTTTTTGTTTGCTTTCTATTCCACATATAAGTGAAATCATATAGTTTTTGGACTTGTCCATCTGGTTTATTTCACTTAGCCTGTTGTCACAAATGGCAGTAGTCTTATCTTTTTTGTGGCTGAGTAGTATTCCATTGTGCGTGTGTGTGCACACACACCCCATCTTTATAAATTCATTCATCGAGGAACACTTAGATTATTTCCATATCTTGGCTATTGCAAATAATGCTGCAGTGAACATAGGGGTGCATATATCTCTTCAAATTAGTATTTTTATAGTCTTCAGATTAATACCCAGAAGACAAATTGCTGCATCACGTGGTAGTTCTATTGGAAAATGTATTCTTATCTTTGAATCATAGGCTCACTTCAGGGCATTCACTTGTTTAAAAAAATATTGGGCCTTGGCTGGTGTGGCTCAGTGGACTGAGTGCTGGCCTGGGAACTGAAAGGTCGCCGGTTTGATTCCCAGTCAGGGCACATGCCTGGGTTGTGAGCCAGGTCCCCAGTTGGGCAACCCGTCAATGCATCTCTCTCACATCAGTGTTTCTCTCCCTCTCTTTCTCCCTCCCTTCCCCCTCTCAAACAAACAAACAAATAAATGCTATTGATGTCACATAGCTTTAATTGCACTACATTGCTTTGGGATCACCTTTACTTAGCAAGTATTGTAAAAGAGAACGAGGAATGTTCCTTTCTGAGTTAACTTATTTTATCCCTGGAAAGCGTATTTCCTGAACTTAAGTCTCTCACTTGCCTATGCCAATGGTTATACAATTTGAAAACTCCAAATACAATAGTTAAGAGATACAGTTACATGATGCATTTTCTGTGTTCTCTGTGCTTCATGAACTTAATGTTTTTGTGACGCCTTTAAAGGAGAAACTATGTTGAAAACATTCCTTAAGAAATTCTGCAAAAACCTGGGACTATGTGGAATTATCTCAGCCTAACTGTCCCCTTCAGTAAGAAACCTGAGGCCATGAGGATCAAGGTCCAGTTTGCGCTCTGAGTATTTTGTTTGTTGCCCAGATTGAAAGCATGTGAATGAATAAACTCAGGAGAACCAGAATTTCTCTTTCTGGGGTAATTTTTTTACTTCTTATATTTTGAGAACTTAATGTCCTGTAAATCATCACATACCTATAAAATGAATTAAATGTAACTGAATTTTAGTATTATGGAGAGTGACTTTTTGACCATTTCCCTGGACTCTCACACTCTCTTGAGAATGGTGAATGTGAAGATCGCCTCCTCATTCATTCAACAATACTCAACGATCATCTACCAGGTGCCAAGCAGTATTTTAGGAGCTAGGTGTGTAGGTGAATAAGACATAGACAGTGTCCCTCCTCATAAAGCTTACATTCATTGGCCAATTGTTCTTTTTTCATATATCTTACAGTAGAAGATTTGTATTAGTAGTATGCAGAGAATTTTCCCCAGGCACACTCAAAGATAAAACTTCAGAACTGCGGGTTGGCTCTGACACATACTAAAGAACTAAATATTTTTAAATATTTTAAGGCAAATAAATTGAAATGGTTCAAGAAATAAAAATTTGGACCTAGTTAAACATCTTAAAATAAAAATCCTTCTTATTAGCTACTTTGTAGCTGTTTCACTGCTTGTTACTGTTGCTGTGGAAGGTATACGGAGAAGGAAAACAGTAGTGGCTCAGGTGCTTGTTTGATGTTGAACTGGTGCCTTGATCTGTTTCCATTTGCCGTGCATACACGCAATCGCTGTCACGGGGTGGGACAGAGTCTTCAGTAAGATGGCAGAGCATAGTTATTGCCTGGGGACTTATTATCTTCGTTCATTGTAACTAAGATTTGTGTTCAACTGCTCATAATACATACCACTTGGGGGACCCAACGAAGGGTAGAGGTTTTTCAGAAGAGGCAAAAGAAACTTTCAGGTTGTGGTTTTAGAATTTGAATCTGCCAAACATAAATTTCACTTGTAAAAAGACTTTTTATAATGACCATTCAGATTTTAAAAGACAGTTGAACACATTTTTGCAAAAACAAAACTGAAACAGTTGCATACTATAAGTGGAGATGTAGAGGGTTGCTACTAAAACTTACTTGCTGGACATAGCCATCTATATTAGACTTAAAGCCAGTTCCTGATTATTTAATAGCTAGTTATCCAATCTATAGATCATTTACATCTCAATTTTATTTCTTCTTGGTAAGAGTCAAGGAAAGAAGAGAGAACTTAATATAAGGTCTAGGCAACCATAATTGCTTTGGGGTAAAAATTAAAAGATTACTTCTGACAAATCCCATAGCATAATTTATAATACATTTTATGGTTCCTCTTATATGCTGTACTACATAGTTTTACAGTTTTATTTCAGATGATTTGTTCTTTTAGATTCAGCATTTAATTGAGTACTGCCATAGCTTAAGTTACTTTCATTTGGGAAACAGTAAACAAGCTTGTGGAATTTCTTTACATAATTATGACTGACTATATTAAAGCTTGGGAAAATCTGACATTCAATTATATTTTATATAGTGAATTTAATATCTAGGGCATGTGCTATCTTTATAGGAAAACTTCAATGAAAATTATAGTTTCTTAAGAAACAGAGAGTACGTCTCAGGGGTTCCACTGGACCTCTTTAAGAATAATTACCTCATTATTTTAAGTATGTTTTAAAGGATTAGGTTTAAGTAATGGATTCTCTTTATTTGAACTTCTCTTTAGTTCTGACACAACACCCCTTTTAAATGGATCAAGCCAAGACAGGATGTTTGAAACAATGGCAATTGAGATTGAACAGCTTTTGGCAAGGGTAAGCTCTTCTATTAAATGGCTGTTTTGCTAATAACTGTGTACTTGTTAGATTTGGTACTAGATTATATTAATGCAGGCATGTTTGGAGAAGTCATCTTTCATTCAAGATGTGTGATTCCCAGGCCCCTTGAGTTTTGACGACAGCCGTTACCAGGTCCTATGAGAGTTATTTTAGCGTTTATGTATTATTTGGTGGAAGCACTGAGTCCTTGCCTCCTATCTTCTGGTTTTGGGTTTGTTTTTTGCTGTTAGCCAAAGGGCAAACAGGCAACTAATTTCCTTTTATCTCTTTATAGTGCTTCCTAAAATATTTTTTATATATTTTTTCCTTTCTTCTTTTTTTTCTGTTTTTCCAGCTTACAGGAGTAAATGATAAAATGGCAGAATATACCAACAGTGCAGGTGTCCCCTCCTTGAATGCAGCCCTGATGCACACGCTACAGCGACATAGAGACATATTGCAGGTAACACACGGGGCTTGAGGTTTTCATGTTGTTACAGGGTTTCTTAAATCCCCCAAAAGAACGTGTGCCCATGTATTTAAGATAACAAAGGGGAAAATCCTCTGAGAGGGAAAATGCCACGCTATAGAAGTTTGTCTTGTTTCACTTTTTTTCGATATTATAAAATTCTGAGAATGTTTAATAACTAATCTCTTGCTTTTTGCCTGCTAAAATTGAATAATATTCATCAGTAGGTAAATATTCTATGGGAAACCGTGCTAACTAACTGTAACATTGGCTATTGCTGAAAGTAGCCAATGGTCGTGCATAGATAATAGCGTGGTTTAGAGTATACTTTCATTAGTCTTCAAAAATAACATGGAAGAGGAGTAATTTACTAGATTTAGTATATTGTTTGAGAAAATATTAAAAGTGTAACAAAGTGAACTAAACTCTTAAAGGTTTATATATGGGCCCTGGCTGGTGTGGTACAGTGGATTGAGTGCTGGACTGCAAAACACAGGGTCGCTTGTTTGATTCCCAGTCAGGGCACGAGCCGGGGTTGCAGGCCAGGTCCCCCCTAGGGGGCGCATGAAAGGCAACCACACATTAATGTTTCTCTCCCTCTCTTTCCCCCTTCCCCTCTCTAAAAATAAATAAATAAAATCTTAAAAAAAAAAAATTATAGCCCTGGCTGGTGTGGCTCAGTGGATTGAGAGCCGGCCTGCGAACCAAAGGGTTGCCAGTTCAATTCCTAGTCAGGGCACATGCCTGGGTTGCAGGCCAGGTCCCTGGTGGGGGGTGCACAACAGTCAACCACACATTGATGTTTCTCTCCCTCTCTTTCTCCCTCCCTTCTCCTCTCTCTAAAATAAATAAATAAAATATTTTTTAAAAATTATATATGGGATATTAATATATAGTATTCAAATCTTTTAATATTGAAAAAATTCAGCAGCCATTTCTAATTTTAAAAACTCATGATAAAAATAGGGATAGAAGGCCTGACCAGTGTGACTCAGTTGGTTGGTCATTGTTCTACAAAGTGAAAGGTCCCCGGTTCAATTCCTAGTCAGGGCATATGCCTGGGTTTCAGGTTTAGGCCCTAGTCAGGCATGTAAGAGAGGCAGAATGATGTTTCTCTCTCACATCAGTGTTTCTTTCCTTTCCCCCTCCTTTCCCCTCTCTCTAATAAGTTAATAAATAGGAACAGAAGGATACTTAAAGTTGCCTGATGCAAATAAGTGTGTATCAGATTAAAAGCTAGCATCGTGCTTAATGATAGAACCCTAAAATCATTCCCATTAAAAAAAAAAAAAGAATACCCAATATCACCATGATGTTTGACATTGTTTTGGAAAGTTCTTTGTGGTACAATTAGATGGTAAATAGAAACAAGATAAAGGAAGAGACAAAGTTTCTGCTATGTGGCAGTGATAAGATTATATAACCAAGAAAACTAACTAAAAAATATATTAGAAACAAATTCAGGAGATGGTAGATCACTAAATTAATATATAAAAGCAAGTGGTTCTTCTCATACAAACAATAACCTTTTAGAAAATACAAGGAAAGAAACTATAAAATCCTTACGTATAAATTTAATAAGAATGTATAGGATTCATGTGTATGGAACTCTCCTGAGGGATGCAGAAGCTGTACTCTGCTCTTAGATGGGAAGATTTCTCTCTAAATTAGCCTATAAATTGGATGCTTTCCCAGTGGCAATAACAGGTTGTTTAATTTATTTATTTCAATTTTTTAATTGGAAAAATGACATCAGAGTTTATTTGGAGTCATAGACATACAAGAATAACCAAGAAAAAACATGAAAAAATTAAGATAAGTAGTAAAGTATGCTTAGTTCTATCAGATATTAAAACCTGTGAAGAAGGTAGAATAATCAAGAGTTTTCTTCTAGAGAAAAGAGATCATTGAAACAGAATAGAGTTCATTTATAGACCAAAGTATGCATGGGAATTTAGTTTTACTCTAAAGGTAGTATTTTACGTCAATGGGAAAGAGAGGGATTATAAAATAAATAGAACTGTAATAATTGATTCATTAGTGGGTGGAGGGGAGCCAAACCTCAAATTCTGTCTCATTTCTTCCATCCAGAATAAATTCAAAATGGGTCAAAGATTTATATGCAGAAAAAGAAACCATGGAAGTTCAGAATAAAGCATTTTGGGTACTAAAGGACTTTCCAAGCAAGACCTAGTACCAGAAACTATAACAAATAACTAATTTGCTTAATACACAGAGAAATAAGAAAAAGATAACCTAGTATAAAAATGGGCAAAGGATATGAACTTGTGTACAGAAAATGAGTAGCCAAAGCCATAAAAATATGTTCAGCTGCATTCCCAAATAAAAACGTACAAATCAAAATGAGACATGATTTTTCACCTATCAGATTAGCAAATATTGAAACATCTGTGACCTATTATTTGCAAGAGTGTAGGAAAATGGACATTTCATCTATTTTGCTGGGAACACAAATTAGTGTAGTCTGATTTAAATGTAAGATTCTTTGATCCAGTTATTCTGCTAGGCATTTACTCTTTAAATACAGTTTAATAAGAGAGAGAGTTCAATAAAACATACAAGAATGTTTATTGTGACATTTTTTAACAGCAAATAAAGCAACTAAAATGTTCAGGAGGCAATTTATCAAATTATGATAGAGTCGTAAGGTAGAATTCTATATAGCTATTAAAAACAATGTAGATGTCTATTTGCCAATGTGGAAAGATTACTTGATGTTTTATGAACTACAAAAAACCAAAGGTACAGCAGAATATAGTGTGTTTTCTTTAGAATAAATGAGCTTGAATATGCAAAAACATTTCCTGAAAGAAGATTAAAGTGATGATTATGTCATAAACTGTGGAGCAGGATATATTTGCTTTTATTCCTTTTGGTGCTCTTCTAGCATTTTCCCTATGCTCATGTATTATTTTTGTTTTTTAAAGGGTCATAGGGACTTTTTGGGGGATGGGATTATGAGTTTCATCTTTTTATACATCTCTGATTTCTAAAAAGTAATGAGTACTCCTTAATAGCTTTAAAATATAGTAGTAGGAAAAGGAAAGGAAAATATTTAAAGCTTATTTTGTTCTTTGCAATTCTCTTGGTTCTGTTATTGCTTTGGTGGGTTCGATAATTAAATATCTGTGGGAGATCCAAAAGGATGAAATTTGAAAATAAGCCTGTTAGGTGCACGGATGATTAGAAAGAGCTCCTTAAGTTTTGTCGTAGGCTATTTGAAGTCATTTTATCTTATTTATTTTTTACTTTACAACTCTGTCCCATTAAGACAAGGTACTTAAAGATATGAAGGACAGTGATTTAGTGTCACTGTTACCTGCCACTGAATTGTTTTCACTTCAGAGAAGTTGGTCACTTCTTTAAAAAGTGATGATGTTATTTTTTACCGCTTAGCAGTTTGTTTTCTTGACAGAAGTTGATAATCTGATGATAATCTGATGACAATGCCTAACTGGCTCAATTAGATGCAGATATATATAATTAGCTTACATTGAGACTGTATATTGATTTATTGCAGGATTATACACATGAATTCCATAAAACCAAAGCAAACTTTACAGCAATACGGGAAAGGGAGAATCTCATGGGATCAGTACGAAAGGATATTGAGTAAGTTACCTTTTATGTTATTTTGTAAACTGTTTATTCAGATATAAATTTAGACTATATACATGATTAACAGCAAAATTGAGTAGCAGTAAAAATTGAGAATCATAGTTTACATTTCAAGGGTTCTAATTCCATTTCTCTGTTCTACATTGCTGATACAATACGGCCCTAGTCTGCTTGGCTGGTCTTAACTTCCTCTAATTTGACCATTGGCTCCTGTCAACCTTGGCTTTCCTGTATTAATTCAAAGCCCAACTTAGATGATACCTTTATGAGTTGTTCTCTGATCTCCTACCACCCACCATAAGAATTATAACATTACCAGTAACTGAAGCTCTCTGTGTTTTTCTTCCTGATTACCACCTACCCCTCTACTCTCTCTCTTGCCCCTACTATTATATACTCAGATAACTATAAAAGTAGCTTTTACTTTTCTGGAATCTGAAATATCTGTTTCTTCCAGATTTTATACAAACTTACAACCTTATGTAAAATTATTTGTGGACTCATGAAATTTTTATGCTGGTCTCAGCCCACAATTTTAAAGATTTGTTCTTCTCTTTTACATTCCTTTACTTTACTTTCAATAACATATGCTAACATTTCATACGCATTTTTGACACTTTTTCACAACTGAACACAGCTGACAAGGCTGAATCCATTGGGCGTCTTGTTAAAGCTGAAGAATTCCCACTTTTGGACCATCTGTTGATGCCTGTCCTTGTCTCACTTGTGATGAGTTGATGATACTCGTGAGTGAGTATGATGCTTACGTTTCATACACTGTGATACGCCTTTCCATATCATGAACCGGGGTGAATCATGTGCACGCTGAGAAGCATTTCCCTTGAGACCCTTTATTTTTCTGTAACAGTAAGACAGTTTTGCAGCAGAAATAACTGAATATTCATTGCATTCAAAACTTTCTTTCAAAACTCTCACCCAAGATTATCCAGCCATCAAAGTTATGTTTCTGCCTCCCAAATTATCTTGGAAAAATAATTTCTACTGTTTGTCTCTGTTTTTATCTACGTTTTTTATGTTTAGTCATATGTACTTTGTGTAACATACGGGAGTAAAAAAACTAAGCATTTTTGCCATAACTAGGAACTTCGTAATACTTTCAGTTCTCGGAAACATATAAAGCTTTTGTTTAAATTTCTATACAGGCAATTTACATACACCTCTTAAGGAATGCATTGAGAACCAGTGTAGGGGACAGCCTTTAACATACAGGCATTTAGCTTTCCCGTAGTTTATGGAAAAGACTAGAAGACAGCCGCTGTAACAGCTTGCTTTCTGAAGGATGATCATAAAAGAAACACGTTCACCTCTTCAGTAAACTATTTCTCGATTGCCGACCATGAGTAAGACACTGTGTCAGTCGTTATAAAGATCGAAATGAAAAGACCAACTTGGCCCTCTAGGAGTTTACAATCTAGGTATTAAGAGTGTAGTAAGGCACATTCTCAAATTAACATAATGTGAAGCAGACTACAATTAGTTACATGAGATATAAGTGACATTTTTAAGTTTTTTTGCAATTACCACTTTTTTTGTTTCATATAATCTTTTGGTATTTATAGAAATGATTAGTCCTGTTTTATAAAACTAGATATGAAGACACTTATCTAAGGTTGTTAACTGGCTAATAAATGGTGGAATATAGATTTAAATCCAAACCGTCAGTCTTCCAAGTCCAGGGTGCTCTTGGTTATAACATTCTGCTTTTCCTGGGGTTTCCCTTCCCACCGAGCTGTGCGCATCAGCACTGCCTCTCAGCCAGGGTCTGAGTTCTAGCAGCGTGACCCTCTCGGGCCCCACTGCAGTGTATGTGCAGTTACTTGAATTTTTTATTTTGTTCTTGATACTTCATTGTAAGTAAAGAACAGAAACGTGGAGGTGTTGATAGCAATGGTGCAAGGCATTTCCTTGTAAACGTTAATGTGCTGAAGGCCAAGACAGAAACCCTGAGGTATGCCAGAATTGGCAGGCCTGCAGCTCTGTCCCAGTGCTCCTTAGGCCTCAGCTGATGGACTGCACGCAGGGTTGTGAAGGGACCGGTCCGCCTCAGCAGCTTTCCATCCCGTGTGCTGTGCGGTAATCCGCCCCAAGTTTTACTTCCACTTGGAGAAAATGAAGACATAGGAGACAATAGACAAAGAAAGGAAAAGTAAGATTTTTGTTTGTTTAAGAATATTGGGTTATTTTGGTGGAAAAAAACCCTTCTTTGGCCTCAATTACAGAGAGGCATTCATATTTATTTATAATAGATGTCACTTTTAAAAGATGAAAAGGAATATGCATTTTAATTGCTCATTTCAAACTATGGAGAGGTTCAGTTTGTCTACTGAGGATATTACTAAAGTCACTTAATCTTTTTTTTTTTAGCAGGATCTGCCAAAAATGTTCTTAAATTTTCTCCATTTTCTTCTAGATCATATAAAAGTGGGTCTGGAGTAAACAACAGAAGAACTGAATTATTTTTGAAAGAACACGAGCACCTTCGAAAGTAGGTATTACTGAATGTATCATACTATGTAGTTTCCTGTACTTATTCATTTCCTCATATAAGAAATTTTATGGTGTTTTATTATATAGTAAGTGCTTTATCAGTGCTAATTTGTTTAATTCTTCAAATTGACTCTGCTCAGTAGAGATGGAATTGCAACTGTTCCAACCATAATTAGGAAAGATTGCTGTCAATATAAAAAATCTACATTCACATCACTTAATTGTTACCTGAAATATGTCTTTTATTGCCTGTATTTTTTCTTTAGCAAGTCTGTTATTGCTCTCATATTTTTGTTTAATAGCCAGATACCACTTACATATGTCAAGAAGCACTATAACCCTGGCTGGTGTGGCTCAGTGGATTGAGTGCTAGCCTGCGAACCAAAGGGTTGCTGGTTCAATTCCCAGTTGGGGCACATGCCTGGCTTGCACGCCAGGTCCCCAGTAGGGGGCACACAAGAAGCAACCACACATTGATGTTTCTCTCCCTGTCTTCCTCCCTCCCCCTCTCTAAAAATAAATAAGTAAAATCTTAAACAACAACAAAAAAAGAATCCTTATAAAGGGTAATTAGCCATCCGTCAAATCCAAAGAAAATATCTTATTTTCTAAGAATTCAAAAGAAAATGTCTAAAAACTCGGATAAACTGTATATATCACCTTTCTTTCTTTCTTTCTTTCTTTCTTTCTTTCTTTCTTTTTTTTCTTTTCTTTTTTTCTCTTCCTTCCTTCCTTCCTTTCTTTTCTTTCTTTCTTTCTTCCTTTCTTTCTCCATATTCTGTCCCTGCTTCATCTATTTTTTTCTCTGATATGTACTGATTTCTTTAATTATTTTCCCTGTATTTTGTCATGGAAGTTAAGGAGCAGAAAATTATGAACCTCTGTGAGCTTGGCCCCTGAGCATTTGAGCAGCTAGTATCCATGATAGTTCTATGTTATGAATTATGTTGATATTTGGTACTGAATGTCATAAATTATGTTCTTATAAGCTTAATGTACTGTTCAATTTTTTTTTTAATACTATCACTTTAAGTATAAACTGTTGAAATCAGAACATGGAAAGAAAGATCAAGACCGTTTTAGAAGTCTGGGCGCTTGCAGTGTGCTAGTGCCAGTGTTTAGTGTGCTTCCTTCATCTGCCGAGTGCTGTTGACGGCACAAGGGGGCAGTCTTTCCCCAGAGTGTGTTTACTGTACAGTTATTCACAGCTTTGGGGCTTCATTTTGTATGTGATAAAGAGAATTTTTGCATTACATTTAAAAGTATATTAATATATTGTTGGGGTACAGACTAATTTAAGGGATAAGATTCTCTAGTAGCACAAAATAAGGATTAGATTGTATCCGTGTTTTTACATTTATTGACTCAAAAAAATTAAACAAATGTGGTTTAATTACTTTAAGAATGATTTGTTATTGAAAAGATATGCCAGAGTAATTGTATGAATTAATATTTTTTATTTCTTTATTTCAGAACACATTGTTACAAATTTTATATGGAAATTTATAATTTGGCATTTATTTTAGTAATTCAAAGAAAACCCTTTAGGAGTTTAATATTGTCCACTTTATAGGAAAAAAACACAATTTAGGGACTCACATCTTAAATAGTTTATTCACAGTTACAAAAATGACAGGAGAATTAGAAATCAAAAAGGTATTTTCTATTTTTGTTCCTCAATTTTATATATGATATGCTTTACTCACATTCCTTTCAACATTCTTGTGAAAGAGTTTCTGTGTGCTCATTTTACACATAGAGAAACGGAGGCAGGATGGAGTCAGATGGAATATGAATTAATGAATTTGAGAAACTGCTGAGACTAAAAACAAGGACTGTGCCCTGGCCGGGAGGCTCAGCTGGTTGGAGTGTCACCCTGCACACCGAAAGGTGGTGGGTTGGACCCCGGTCAGGGCACACACCTGGGTTGGGAATTCAGTCCTCAGTCAGGGCATGTGTGGCAGGCAACTCATCCATGTTTCTCTCACATCAATCTCTCTCTCTCTCAAATCAATTAACATGTCCTTGGGTGAGGATTTTTAAAAATATGGTTTCACTTTTTATTTGTGATTTTAGTTGAATTTCCCTGAGGTCACATGGCTAATAAATTCAAACTCAGACCCTCTGGTTGTGTTGCTTCTGCAATACTGCACTGCCTCTCAAAGATGATTCTATGGTGTCTACTTCACAGAGTTGTAAGTTAATGCATGTAAAAGGCTTAGTAAACTGTGAGGCATTTCTGTATAAAGCAGAACATAATAAGGCTTATAAGAGTAAGAAAAACATAGCCCTGGCTGGTGTGGCTCAGTGGGTTGAGCACCAGCCTGCAAACCAAAGGGTCGCTGGTTTGATTCCCAGTCAGGGCACATGCCTGGATTGCAAGCCTCAGTTGGGGGTGAGCAAAAGGCAACCACACATTGATGTTTCTCTTCCTCTCTTTTGCCTTCCCTTCCCCTGTCTAAAATACATAAATAAAATCTTTTAAAAAAAAAGTAAGAAAAACAAATGCTAAAGGAGAAAACCTTTTGCTGTACTGTCAATTTACATTTCTTAGAATTTGAAATACTTTTGATGTCAGAATAATCTTCATGAAATGAAATTCTAATTGTATGAACAGACTATGACCATATTTTAAAAATACGAGACACATGATCACCATAATTCAGTGACCTTTCGAAGGAGTGACTTTTATCACAGAAATCTTTGGGATGGTTGTATGTACAGGGTGGAGCGAAAGTAGGTCAAGTTGTGAGTAGGTGAAACAGAGTTTACTCTTGTATTGTCATTTATTGTTGTATTATTTTCCATGTAAGCAACTGTGGACCCACTTTTGCCCCACCATGTATATTATTTAATAAATATACGATTCATTTAAACACTGGTCATATTATAACATCTGTGAGTGAGGTAGCATAGTAAACTCTCAGCATTCAGGATTCGACTTTAGCTTTCTTACTGTTTATGAACCCTGTGGTGTAGTGCTGTGGAGATGCACGCTCGAATGTTGCGCGCTGGAAAGCTGGCACTGGGGGAGTCAGCTGGCTAATGGGTACATCTGACCTTTCTGGACAACGGCATTTACACCTCAGCCTCACTTCGGACTTCGTATTTGCTGCTCGTTGTTATTTCCCTAGCAACTACGATAAAATGGTTTATCCACATGCATACATATACTTTGTTTCTCTGTGAAACACTCCAAGGAAAAAGCACAATTTATAAAGGTAGTGATAGTGAGGTGATCCTAAGAAAACAGTGCTTTTAAGTAGAAAAAAGGGAAGTAAATGGAAGAAACTAGATGTAATAGTAGTAGTAGCCATAAAATATGCAAAAAATTTGAGATCCCTCCCTTATAGCAGGTCATTTGTGTAACAGAGAATTGCATTTTTAGCCTATGAGAACTGGTTGCATTTGATTATTTCACTATATATCGTTCCACTCATGAATTATTTTAAAATTACATAGTCAAAGCTCCATGTGGCTCAGGTGGTGCAATTGTCTGCCATATTGAAATAACAAATTAATATTATTCTGAACATAACTTTGCTTATGTTTATATTCATTTGATAATGTCCAGTTTTACAAAGTAGGAATGACATAGTTAGGAGCTTTTGTATAGAACTCATTTTCCTTCACTTGGAGCCGTAGTGAAGTCAAATTCATCTTCATTTGGTACATGGCTTTCTGAAACAGGAACACTCGAGCTGTAGGTGCTCGGCCATACTGAGGAGTTTTCTCCCCAGATGTGTTACCTGCAAGGGATAGGCTCCAAGACCCCCCGCAGGTAGTGCTGAACCCTGATATACTATGTTCTTTCCTATACATGCCTAAAATAAAGTTGAATTTATAAATTAGGCTCAGTCAGAGATTAACAACAACAACAAGTAATAGAACAATTATAACAGTATACTGTAATAAAAGTTACGTGTGGTCACTCGTTTCAGGGGTCCCTGCTAAAGCCTTTGTACAGGCTCAGTGTTTTCTGGCCCAGCATGTTGTCATCACTGGAACAACTTTTCTGTTCATGTCTTCCACCCACAAATTTAATGCCTTTTCCACCTTCACACTTACGCACTGTGGCTGTAACTTTTTCAGTGTGAAGTGTAACAGCAAAACCAGCATGAATTTCTTTTTTCCTTCTTCACAATATCACAAATAGAAGATGCGTTCTTGCCATAGATCTTAGCAACTTCAGCATGCAATTTTTTCTTTATTAAATTGAGAACTTTCACGTTTTCACTTAAAGGAAGCACTTTACGGCTTCCCTTTGGCATATCTGAATGGCCAGCATCACTACTCTTGCCCTCCGGGGCCATCACTAAGTAAAAGGAGGGTGACTTGAGCGCTAGCACTGCAGGACTGTGGCAGCATATCTGATAACCAGAGTGGCGGCTAAGAGACTAAGGGGGGCAGCATACGCAGCGTGGATACGCTGGGCAAAGATAACTCGCATCCCAGGTCAGACAGAGCAGGACGATGCAAGACTTCATCCTGCTGTTTAGACAGCGTGCAATTTAAAACTTAACGAATTGTGTATTTCTGGAATTTTCCATGTAATCTTTTTGGACCATGGTTGACCATGGGTGACTGAAGCCACAGAAAGTGAAATCATGGATAAGGGGAGACTACTATGTATACCCTCCTCACCCCCTATGGACATTTATAAGGATTATTTCAGTGTTAACTCCTGATTGCTATTTTATTACTCCAACAAGTATCTCATTTCTTTGTTCATTTATTAAGTATTTAATGAGTGTCTCCTGTGAGCTAGGTATTGTACTAGATCCTAGGGAATCAAAGATGAATCAGACTCTGTCTAACCCACGGGAACTCATCTGGTTAGAGAAATAAACATATAATTATGCTATCCTGTGAAATGTTACATTTTAAAAAGAATTAAATGAGATAATGTATATGGAAAAACTTAAATTTTGCAAAATTAAGATATTTTTCCCCAGCTTATATTATGTCTGATGTTATCTTAAATGCTTGTCGTATTCTTGAAAGAGTTGATGGAGAGCAGAGAGCCATGAAAAGATAACATAAAGAGGAATTAGTTCAGTCTGAATGGGATGGGGAAGGCTTCACAAAGGATGTGACTTTTGAGCTGGACTTTGAAATATAAGCAGTTTACGTTGAGAATCAGGAAAGGGGATTGCAGAGCAAGAGAGACACTGAGACGTTAAAGTGCTTTAATCTGTGTCAACCATATATCCGTAGGCTCGTACAGTTTACAGGGTACTTCTGTTTACATTAATTCTCTTCAGCCGTATGACAACTCCATGAGGCAAGTTCACACAGCCACGTGCTCGAGCTTTGGCTAAAACACAGGTTCTAGGGTATAAGAAAGAGTAACTAGTTACTTTATTCTTTATAGTTTCATGAATTGCAAAACATACATATGTAAAAATGTAATTCCATTTTTATTTATATGAGCAGATTAACTTATATTGTTACACAAGTTATTTTTTAAAGGTTTCAGCAAAAATTAGAAAATACTTAGTGTTTCACAAATTTCTTATGATTCAGGTAGTTTTTAAGGATTTTTAATCCTCCTTATACTATTTATCTAAAGAACAGCAGGTGATAATGTGGTTTCCCACATTGTTTCTTAAGCTTTCTGCTTCTGCTATAGTTGAACAAATTTGTTGACATTAAACAGTTATTTGCACCAAAATGTTTGGTTGAAATACTTAGCAGAGGGAAAAAAAGAAACAAAAATTTCTTCCCCACGTAAACTCGATTTCCTGTTGCATATGTGTTGTATGTAATCAAGACCATGTGGCATTATTGAAGGAATACACACACGCAGATCGACGGATGGATAGAGTCCAAAAACGGACCCACACACAGTCAGCTGATCTTTGACAGAGAAGCAAAGACAATTGATAGGAAAAAGATAGTCTTTTCAACAAATGGTGCTAGATTTCTACTTTCATCTTGGTTTTTCTGTGTTTTCCAAATGTTATCTGTAAAATAAAAATCTGTTAGTGCTAAAACAGGTTTTTGTATCCTACTACAGTTTAATTATATTCTGTTAACAGACCTTCAGGGTCTCCCTGGTGAATTGTAAGTGATTACACATAAAAGAGTGGATTACCATAATGCTTGATGTAAATGATAATAATAGTTGATGATAATTTCATCAATTGCAGTTTACAAAGGGATCAATTTAAAATTTGTATTATGTACTTGTTTGTTTTCTCATTTACTTGCTCACACTTTTACTTATTATTTACTTAATCACCTACTCTTAAATTTTAAGATTCCAGTTAGGTGCTATCTAAGTGATTTTGCCAAGTTCTGTAAGTGGTGGGTATCACACTAGCTAGAAGTGTGTGTGTGTGTGTGTGTGTGTGTGTATATATTCCTTTTATATATCTAAGCGTATATATGCATTCTTATTAACAAGCAGGTCTTATTATCATTGCCGTTACAGAGGAGAAAACTGAAGCACAGAGTAGCTTGCCTACTATCACAGGGCTGATTGGTAGACCCAGCATTCACAGAGCCACACACAGTCTGGCTTTTAATCCTTCTGTCATCTTTGACATTTTTGAAATTCTTAATCATAGGAGGTATATAAGATATTTGTGACATTTTTGAAGCTCCTCTTTGTCCCTGATTCATGCAGTAAATTACATTTCCTGGTCCACTATTTTATCATGAAGCTTCAACGTATTAGTTTATAGAATGAATGTAGAATTTAGTTATTTGTTTGTTTATTTTTAAGTATATTTTATTGATCACGCTATTACAGTTTTCCCAATTTCTCCCCCTTATCCCCCCTCTACCCTGCACCCCCCAACCTTCCAGCATTCCCCCCACTTAGTTCACGTCCATGGGTTTTACGTGTAAGTTCTTTGAGTTCTCTGTTTCCTATACCATTTTTAATCTCTCCCCATCTATTTTATGCCTACCAATTATGCTGCTTCTTCCCTGTACCTTTCCCCTACTATTCCTCCCTTCCCCTCCCCACTCAACTAACTCCCTCTGTGTGATGTCCATTTCTCTGATTCTGTTCCTATTCTGGTTGTTTGCTTAGTTTTTGTTTTCATTGTTTTTCTTTTCTTTTAGGTTCAGTTGTTGATAGTTGTGAGTTTGTTGTCATTTTACTGTTCATATTTTTGATCTTCTTTTTCTTAGATAAGTCCCTTTAACATTTCTTATAATAATGGCTTGATGATGATGAACTCCTTTAACTTGACCTTATCTGGGAAGCATCTTATCTGCCCTTCCATTCTAAATGAAAGCTTTGCTGGATAGAGTGATCTTGGATGTAGGTCCTTGCCTTTCATGACTTTGAATACTTCTTTCCAACCCCTTCTTCCCTGTAAGGTTTCTTTTGAGAAATCAGCTGATTTCTCAAAGGAAACAAAGAAAAAAACAACTCTCTTTCTTTCTCTCTGTAGGTAACTCTCTCCTTTTGCCTTGCTTCTTTGAAGATTCTCTCCTTGTCTTTAATCCTGGATAATTTACTGATGATGTGCCTTGGCATGTTCCTCTTTGGATCCAACTTCTTTGGGACTCTGGGCTTCCTGGACTTCCTGAAAGTCTGTTTCCTTCACCAGATGGGGGAAGTTTTCCTTCATTGTTTGTTCAGATACGTTTTCAATTTCTTGCTGTTGTTCTTCTCCCTCTGGCACCCCTGTAATTCAGATATTGGAACGTTTCAGGTTGTCCCAGAGATTCCTCAGCCTCTCTTCATTTTTTTGAATTCTTGTTTCTTCATTCTGTTCCGATTGGATGTTTATTTCTTCCTTTTGTTCTAAATTGTTGCTTTGAGTCCTCGTTTCCTTCCTGTCACTGTTGGTTCCCTGAATATTTTGCTTTATTTCATTTTGGGTATCTTTCATTTGTTTTTTCGTTTTTTGACCAAGCTCAATCAGTTCTCTGAGCATTTTGATTACCAGGGCTTGAACTTCTCCATCAGGTAGGTTGGCTGTCTCCTCATCGCTGAGCTCTCTTTCTGAGGTTTTACTCTGTTCTTTCATTTGGGCCACATTTCTTTGTCTCGGCGCACCAGTCTGCTTTTTCTGTTAGACTGTTTCTTCAATTCCTTGGTTTTCAGAGCTCCATGCAGTTTGATTTTCTGGCACTTCTTGTTGTTTATTGATTTTAGATTGGTCGTTATTCTCCTTTTGGTTGTGCAAGGAAGCGAAGGGTTTCTACCTATGCCTCCATCTTGCCCAGAACTCTCCTGTTTACTTTTGAAGTGATAGCTATATAACTTTCCGGGTTCCATTATGATTTGACATCTGTGTATTTGATAAGAGGTGCTCACCACCAAAATCCTAGTTTCTCTCCGTCTCCATCTGTTTGCCCCCTTTAGCCATTTCACCCCACCCCCTTCTCTGGTAACTCCAATCTGTTGTCCATATGTATGAGTGTGTTTTTGTTTTATTTTGTTTAGAAATTCTTTTGAAAAGAAGTATTTGGGAAAATATGTAGGTGTTTATTTGAGTGCCTACTGTGCACCATGCACTGCACTGAGTGGATCCAGATATCTGGGCGTTTTCCCTACTTTCTGTTGTAAAGGTACCCCTTTACCAAACTTAGCTACGTATAAATTCCTCCCTGAAGCGGTTTTTGGGGGTTCTTTTATTCCAGTGTGTGATGCATAAAGGCAGACACTTTACAGATCAAGGGGCACTTGGTTTCTTTATTCAGATTCTGAAACGTGATAAGCTGAGATTTGGTTTAGTTTCCCAAAAAAGGAAAGAACTTTAAGGTGTAAATAACTACTGTTTATAGGCTTCAGAACTGTATTTGCCTGTCCTGTCTCAACAAGTTGGTTGTAATCTTAAGCTTAGAATAGGCAATAGTGACAACTTTTAAACTATCTAGATTAAAGAAGTTTCATGTATTTATTCTGACATTAAAACTTTACTGAAGTTAAGCTTCTCTGTGAAAGAAATAGGTTTAAGCCAACAAGTAAAGGTAAGATGAAAATTATATATGTGGATAAATTAAATTTATTTCGGAGTCCAGAATCTTCTTCAGATGCTTTCAGAAGTCTGGGTATTCTGTTTAATAAATGGCTGGGAAATTAATCTACCTAGAAAATACAGAAAAATTAAGTACAAGTTCTAAATGTGCTTTTAATAATTCTAGAATTTGAATTTCTTTTTATTGCAGCTCAGATCGTCTGATAGAAGAGACAATAAGGTAGGAATAATTTTTTGTTTTACTTTATTTTTTTGTTTGTGCATAAATGAACAAATCAGGTTAACCCTATAGAGTTAAAATTAATTCACCCCCCTTAAAGATGAGACTTTAATAACATCATAATGTATTTTTACTATATCTTTCCCTTATAAGAGATATTTGAAGCCCAAAATATTTGTTTCCAGAAATACTAGAATTAGGCTGTTTTACCTAGGTTGATTTTTCTGATTAACTTATATTTAGTTTTTCAGCCTCAGTCTTTTTATTCTCATTTTTTAATGGGAAACAATCTTAACATGTGATTTGGAAAATGCCTTACTTATACCATTTACGCGGACTTGGTTTGAGTAGCTGTAGAACATCTGCACTGGTAATATTTAGTACTATCTGTAATAACATTGAAGTGGGTTGTTGCTTCAGGAAGGGACATTTACTTTTTGGGTTGAACTGCTTAATTCTCTAGGTTTAATGAATTTTTAAATACCTGTTTTGTGACAAAAAAAAGTGAGTTAGCTAGGTGTGGTCTCTGCCCTTTGGAATTCAGTAAAGTCTGAAGCGTTGTTTTTCGGGAAAGGTAGATCGAAGTGCATGGCGGCAACCAGCGCACTGTATTCTTACCGTAGGCTTCCTGTGGTGCGCCAGGGTTTTACCTGCTTCATGTTGTTTAATCTCCTCGGTGACCCATGAGATAGATGCCGATCAATTAGACATCTATCTCCAGAACAAAAAAGAAATTTAGATTAGTAATATACCTCTGGCACATGACTTACAAACAGTATCAAACATTCAAGCCCTCAAATCTGAGTCTCTCTAACCCAGAACCAGGGCTCTACCTAAAGCACCACTGCATCCACCGTCCCGTAGAAAGAGTACACGCTGTGGAGTGTGATTTGGTTTGAAACCTGGCTGCGCTATTAATAGATCTCTGTTCTGGAGTAAATTACCTGGGGCCTCCATTTTATTATGTGTTTAGAAACATGGGATTGATGGGATACCTACCCTGAAAGATTGTTCTGAAGATTAAAGATAATATGAGTGAAGTGGCTGGTGCAGTGCCTGGGCAGTGCTAGGTAATCTGTAAATGGTAGCTTATTAGTAATGCATTCTTTTTACTTTGTATTTGATACCATTTCAGATTTCAGAAGACTTCTAGTAGTACAAAGGATTCCCATATACCCTTTACTAGACTCCCCAAATGTTAACATTTGGCTACATTTGCTTTTTCACGATTTTTTTTCCTGAACTACTTGAAAATAAGTTGCAGAAATGATGCCTGTTTACCCCTACACGTTTCAGTGTTCACAGCCTATGTATTTATCTCGTACATTGATATGGACTCCTGGATTCTTACTTTATTCCATGGGTTATAATGTTTCTATTATTTAATAATAATCTTAATAAATTATAATCTTTTATAATACACAGTTTTACATTTCAGAATTTTGTTTAAATTGCATGCGCATGGGTTTTCCACCTGAATTAGTTTTTCTGAATTGCCTTCTTGTGAACTAAGGGTCTCCTTGTGACGCTTCCCTTCCCTGTCCTCAGCGCACAAAGCCAGATCCCATTTTGCCGGAGATTTTACAAGTTCATTTATAGCCCCTTTCCTTTTTTTCTTCCTTTCGTTTCCTCCTCTTTCTGCCTGATCTACTAGGGCCAGGCTGCCTTAATTAAGCTTTTAAATTCAAAGCTGAGCTATTTAAAGGTTGGTATATGAGTAAACAAATTTGGAGTGCCTCATAGGATAGGAACATTTGAGAACCATTGAATCATTGCTACTATTACTTTGCTAATTAAAAAAAAAAAAACATATAATTAGAAGGTCTTTTATTTCACTAGTGCCCTTTGTGTCAAAATATGATAGGTATCACAAGTGAAATTTCACTGAATATAAAGCTACTTATGATTACTTATGGATGATGATATTACTTATGGGTGATTTTTGAGTGTCAAGTAATTATTTTTACCTATTCTATATGTGAAAATTTACTTTTTTCTTTTGAAGATACATTTTAAAAGTACACAATTTATTGTAGACTTCAGCATCAATTTACTGAAAATTATATTTTAATATTTATATATTCTTTAGCTTTAACTGTATGACTAGTATTGTCTTTTGTTGAAAAAATAGGTGTCTGAGTAGTTCACAAAACAGCTAAGAAAGCTGGAGTTCCAGTGAGCGCATCAGTGATTCATCGCTTTAACAGCGTTATATATTATTCGGAGCCTATGTTTTGCCTCTTAGTATTTGACCCTTGAAATATCAACAGCCCAGATTTCACTCCATTATTTGGAGCTTGACTCCAAATAATGATACGAGATGGGAAAGTATGTCTAGATATACTTTGTGTGGTACTGGAAGTCACGCATATTCAACAAGAGAATAACATAATGTATGCTGATGATTTCCATTCTCTAAGGAATACAAAGTGCCCTGCAGAAATTATTTTTTAATCTTCTCTATCTACTTCTGAGTCAAAGTGCATGGGAGTTGGTAATAGTCTCAGCTTAAAAAACAGAGGAGGCATAAAATGATTCAAAGGTTGGCCTCAGATTACTCAGCCCAGTTTTGAATTCTGTTACTTTATGCAAGACCATAAGGTCAATTTTGAAATATCCTGTAAAGTAAATTTATTTTAAAACAACCACATTTTAAATGTATCACACGCTGTCATAGATATACACTTAAACTGCAAAATGATGAATAAGAACTAATGACATAAACGGCATTATTAGTTTGACTCTTTTTGTGCTTTTTGTTTTGGGGGGATCTAAAATTCAGTATATTACAGAGTTGACATTGCCTGCTTCCTCCTTCTCTAATCTTGTTCTCTGAGCCTGGTAGTACTGTTCTGCCCTGGGATGTTCTTTCACTATTATCCTAAACTAATTTCTTATTGGATCACCTGTTTCTTGGATTTAGTGTCTTCCATTTCTTAGTTTATTCCCTCATTATGCTGGACCATGTCCTTCAGTAGCTTCCTGAGCGAGAACAGGAGGTAAATTTTATGGACTTTCCACACTCACATCTGAAAATGTCCCTATTCTACCCATACTCTGGTTCATCGTTTGGTAAGGTATAGAATTCTAGGTTGGAAATCATTTGGAAATTTTGGAGGCGTTGTTTCCAGTATTGCTTTTTAAGTCCAATGTCAATTAAAATTTCTGGCCCTTTGTACATGATAAGCTTTTTTCTCTCTGAAAGTTTCTGGGATCATCCCTTTTCCCTGTATTTTTGTTTGTCTTTAACCTTACCACGATGAGCTTAGTGTGCATCTTCTCAGTCCGTTCTACTAGGCTTTTGGTAGGCTCTTGTAATCTGGAAACTCATGTGCAGTTCTTTTTCTTACCTTTTCTGTTTCCACTTATCTGTTTTTCTCCTTTCTGGGAGGTGCACTCAATTAGTTGATTTTAGAGCTTCCTGAGCTTCCGTTATTGCCTCTATTTCCTCAGACTCACTTTTCTGTTTGCTGGTTGGTTTCTTTAGATCTCTGCCCTTTTTGTTAGAGGCTCTCCTCAAATATCGGGTGATTCTTGGCTCTTGGTTCATATTTCACGGTGAGGCTCCAAAATCCAGTGATTGGAAGCTCATTCTGTGTGCCCGGTGGTGGACTTGCTGAGTGCTAGGCCTCACTGCGGGTGATCAGGAAGGACCTGGCTGTTTCACGGGGGACTTCACAATGCCAGGACCTCTAGGGCTCTTCCCCTAGGTCAGCTCTTCTCCCGAACAGGGGGCAGTCATCAGACCGCATGGTTTGGGGGAGGTAACTTAGGGTCTCATGATTCTTTGTACAAATGTTCACAAATTTCCAATTTTAGCCCTGTTCCACTTCTGCCTTCAGATCAACCTGATCACGTGAGTTCTTGAGCTTTTCTAGGATCTGGAGAAAACCTTTATTAATCATTACTTGACTCATAGTGGTACTGGGGTGAGTAACAGTAGTAGATTTGGTGCTGGTGATGTTGTTCACATTTCTTAATCACTCAGGTGGAATTCCTCTACTTTTCTTTATTAGATACTTATATGTTATAAAAGTACAATGAGATCGTTGTAACAGTTTAAACAATTCTATAAATACACGAGGTTCATCTCCTGGTAGTGCCTCTCCATTTCTTCCCCCGAACATACCTTCTATTAACTGACTGCTGTGTGTCTGATACCTTTCTTACTGTCATACAAATACACACAAAGATTTTTTTCTTAAAATTAAAAAAAAAGACTCATACGTACACATTCTGTGGATTGCTTTAATCATTTAGTATATCACAAACATCCCTCCAGGTTAATAGAATTAATACCAACTCATTCTTTTTAATAACCTAATATTATTTCATATGGTTATACCATAAACTACTAAACCACTCCACTGTTACTTCCAATGTTTTTGTTTTGTCTTTTACTATTCCAAACAAGGCTTTCTTTGTTCTGTTTTTTACTCTTCCAAATGATGTTTCAATAAATATCCATTTATATATCTTCTTATACTCTGTTGTTTCTTCTTTGCCTTCTCAAATCTGGAAATTTCGGTTTTGATTCATTTGTCATTTGCTTAGGGTACTCTCTCTCTCTAACACTCTCCTGCAATAGGATACCAATTCTAGCCTGTCCAAAAATGTGTTCCGCCAGTCCCGGATATGTCGGGCTATTAGAGACCCGATAGCAGTGGCATACCAGGCGGCAGTGGGTGGCCCCACAGTGTTTCCTCCCAGCAGCTGGGAGTCACACCATCTGGAAGACTGAACTCTCTGCTTACAGGTCTCCCTGGCTGTATGTGGCAGTCCTTGTCCGGCTTCAGGGACTGGGCGCAGTTCAGTCCGTCACTGCAGCCCTGTCTCTTCCTGTCTCTTCCCCTGCCCGGGCTCCTCAGAACCACAGTGAAATGCAGGTCGTTGCCTCGGGTTGGAAGAACAATCTGGTGTGCCCTGCCATGAGTTCCCTGGCTCTGCCCTCATCGAGAGAGTGTGGCAGGGTAGCCCTCCCTGGCTTTCTTCCCTTGGAAGTCTCAAGAGAACTTTGGACCTCAGAGGGACTGCCACAGCGCTCTGCCCTTGTTCTTGTATCCCTCCGTGGGGTAGTTGTGCCACGGATGAGGTCAAGCATTTGTGCTCTGGCCATCATCTTCCCAGAAGCTCTTCTGAAGCAACAGGCTTTTTTTGTTTGTTTTAATGTTTCAGATATTTTCAGAATTACTCAAGAATGTTCTACTTCCTATTGCTTTTTAAAAAATGTTACTAAATTTATTGAAGTGATGTTAGTTAATAGGGTCATATATGTTTCAAGTGTACATTTCTATGGCACATGATCTGTATATTGCATTGTATGCCCGCCCCTAAAGTCAAATCATCTTCTGTTGCTATAGAATTGGCCCCTTGTACCCTTTACTACCCTCCACTCCCCTTCCCTCCGGTGACCACCATGCTGCTGTTGTCTCTCTGTCCATGAGTTTCAGTTTTACATCCTACATATGAATAAAATCATATGGTTCTTAGCCTTTTCTGACTGCCTCGTTTCACTTAGCGTGATATTCTCAAGGTTCGTCCTTGCTGTCACAAGTGGCAGTGTTTCATCTTTTCTTGTGGCTGAGTGGTATTGCACAGTACATATGTACCACGTCGTCTTTATCCAGTCCTCTGTCGAGGGGCACCTTGGTTGCCTCCATGTCTCGGCCACCGTGACTAACGCTGCAGTGAACACAGGGGTGCGCACATCTGTGTGAGTAAATGTCTCCAAGTGTTTCCGGCAGATAACCCACCCAAAAGAGGGATTGCTGGGTCATACAGTAACTTTATTTTTAGGGATTTTTTTTTTTTTTAGATTTTATTTATTTATTTTTAGAGAGAGGGAAAGGAAGAGAGAAAGAAAGGCAGAGAAACGTCGATGTGAGAGAGAAACACCGACTGGTTGCCTCTCCTAGGTGCCACTCTTGTAGGCATCACGACGGGGGACCAATCACAGCGACCCAGGCGTGTGCCCTGACTGGGAATCAACCAGCAACTTCTCACTTTGTGGGATGACACTCAACCAACTGAGCCACACTGGTCAGGGCTCCATTTTTAGTTTTTTGAGGAACCGCCATACTGCTCTCCATAATGGTTATACTAGTTGACATTCCCACCAGCAGGGAATGAAGGTTCTTTTTCTCCACAACCTCTCCAACGCTTGTTATTAATTGTCTTGTTGATAATAGCCGTTCTAGCAGCTGTGAGGTGGTGTCTTATTATAGTTTTGATTTCATTTCCCTGACAGCTAGTGAAGTTGAACATCTTTGCACGTGTCTGATGGCCGTGTGTATGTCTTCGGAGAGGTGTCTGTTCAGGTCCTCTGCCCATGTTTTAATTGGATTGATTGTTTGGTGTTGAACTGTGTGAGTTCTTTGTATATTTTGGATATTAACCCCTTGTTGGAGTTGTTTGCAGATACCATCTCCCATTCATTGGTTGCCTTTTTGTTTTGTTGTCAGTTTGTTTTGCTATACAGAAGCTTTTAAGTTTGATATGGTCCTGTTCATTAATTTTTGCCTTTACTTCCCTTGCCTTTGGGGTCAGACTCATAAAATCTTCTCTGTGCCCCTGGTCCATAAACTTAGTACCTATGTCTTCCTCTCCGTGCGTTATTGTTTCAGATTGTGTGTTTAGGTCTTTGATCCATTTTGAATTAATTGTCCTGCAAGGGGACACACTGTAATCTGGTTTCGTTCTTTTGCATGTGGCTTTCCAATTCTCCCAGCACCATTTATTGAAGAGACTTTCTTTTCTCCATTGTGTGTTTTGGCTCCTTTGTCAAAAATCACTTGCCCGCATGCCTGTGGTTGTATTGCGGGGCTCTCAGTCCTGTCCCGTGGGCCTGCGCGCGTGTCCTGCCAGTACCACGGTGTGCGTTGCCTGTGAGGATGGGTACTGACCCTGCCCCATAGGGTTTTGCTGTCCGGGGAGAGGAGACTGTTGAAAGTTAATAATCTTGCCATTCATAGCAAAAAGATACTAACTGAGATTCTTTTTAAAAAGAACATTAAAGTAGTTACTTGGAAGAGACTGTACTCTGCAGTGACTTTTTTCCTTCTCTGTCAAGTTGCTTAATGACCTTTGTCACCTGGCTGAGAAATCCAGCATAATGTTGCATTCGTGTCCTAAAATCTGCTTGGTTGGTTCTCAGCCAGACTTTGGAACATAATCTTTCATAAATTGAGGTCTGGTTGTATGTACATTTTGTGATATGTTACACTTTTTTTCCTATTTTTATGATTGTAATTCCCTATTTCCCCCTCAACAGTTTTTCCTGATTAGGAATATTGTAGTAGCTGGACCCTTTTATAACCATTTTAAGAAGCTCTTACAGTATGTGATTTGTCTGTTACTGTCTCACTTCATTTGTTACTTTGAGGGGGGAAAACACAAGAAATCGCTTAGTGCCTTCCCAAAAAGATACCAGAGGACAGGAGTGGGGATGCAGTGGTCATTTAGAAAAAGGACAATGGGAAGGTGACTTGGGAGGTGATTTTTTTCCTGCCCAGTGCTTTTCAAGATGATGATGTTCACCTTGGCTCCCTGCTCACTTGTGAGGGTGTGATGGATCCGTGCAGGGTAATATTAAATGCCAATTTAGTTAGCTTCTCTTTTTCTCTCTTGCAGCATTGCCATGGCAACAAAAGAAAATATGACTTCACAGAGAGGAATGTTGAAGTCGATTCAGAGCAAAATGAACACTTTGGCCAGTATCCTTTTTGAATGGTTGAGATCTGTGGCTGTTATGAGGGGAAATAATCTGAGCGTGTGCTTTCCTCCCAGGGCCCCCCGCCCCCCAGCCGGCAGGTCGCCGTCATCAGTAGTGGCAGAGGCCGTCCCGATCACACAATACAGATGCACCCTGCACCCCCTTCGTGAAGGTGCACGTTGTTTAGTGCCATTTCTAAAAGATTGCGTACCAGGAGTTTATTATTACTAGGTTGCAAAAAAAATTATAAATGTGAATTTTCAAATTGTTCACAAAACTATTTTACTCTTCAAAAGCTCTCATACCATTGTTAGAACTCCACAGTACACATTATTCTTACCTAAACATCATAAAGTGTATACTTTTCCTTTTTTCAGTGTGGAGAACAAGTCAGTGGCAGGTGCTTAGACGGGGGAGAAGGAGACAGACGTAGCGCAGATGGGTTGTGACTGCCCGCGGAGCGTTTGCATTGTGACTCCCTGGTGCAGACTGAACTCTCGGGCAGATTCGCTGCCTGTTCGTTGTGACCGCTACCTCAGTTCCCCCTCTTCCCAAGTTAAACTAGTATTGTGGACACCTCCGAGAAACCTGGTGGGGCAACTGATAAGCCTGCCGCTCTGAAACGTTCTGTTTACTAAGAAATCAAGCCTTTTAGGGGAAAAAAGTTCCCTTCCCCAGTTACTAAGTGGGAAAGGACCGATATAATTTTCAAAAGTCTAGTATTTTCTCACCTTGGATAATTTAAAGTCACTTTTAGTTTGATACCTTCGTTGCTTAGAGAAAGAATATTCTGAAGTGTGTTGGTATTTTCCAGTTTTTTTGTGAATTTTGTTCTGAAACCACACATGGAAAATCATTTATTTTATGTAGGGCTCTAGAGTTTAAGACATTATCTCATTTTATCATTATCACAAATTACAATCATTTCAAAAGAATGTATGTTAAAAAGTCAAATAAAATGGGTGTAAGTTAGTCAGGACCCATAGAGAGGTAGTAGTAGAAACTGAATTCAGGCTGACTTAAGGGAGAAAGGGAGGGAATTAATTTATTCATATATCTGTAAAATCCGGGGGTAGAATAAGGCATGGCTGGATTCAGGGCCTCAGATTTTATTTTCAAGAATCTGCTCTTCCTCTCTCTGCTCCCCCACCTGCTCCATCTCTTACTCCTGTTCTCCTGTGTGTTGGCCTCGTTTTCAGGCAGGTCTTCTCACAGCGATAGAGATGACTGTACACGTCACCTCCTACCAGTTCAAAACTCCCCGTGGGAAAAGGGTGTCTTTTCCAACAGTTGTGGAAAATGTCCCAAGAGGACTGTGGTTGTCCCCAGCTTGAGTCACTGCCTTTTCCTAACCCGGTCACTGGCCAGGGGAGGGAGTGTTCTTCCTGGCCAGGCCTGAGGCTGAATGTGTGCCTGGCGGCCGAGGACAAGGGCAGCTCCACCCTGTTACATGGACTGAGCTGGATTGTTGTAGGAGGCGGGGGAGAGGGTCCCTGAAGGGGAGCTGGACAGAAATGTGTCCTGTGTAGACAGGGTTTCCTAATGCCAAGAGTGCTCACACTTTCCCCAACAGTGTTGGTCCTTCTTTTACCAAGCAAGGAAAGGTTAAGCATTTGCTCTATATGAGATTTGTACCTTGTAAACGTTTTTGCCTGTTTCTTTATGCTTCTTGCTCTTCTACATTTTAAGAAATATTTCTGCAAATATTCTTCTGTCATTACTTAAGTCAAAAAACACATTAATGCCTGTAGTGTATAAAACTCTATTCTAGACACACAGGGAAATTCGACATTAGCAGAAAGCATGGTCCTAGTCGTACAGTGTGTAGAGCCTGTCAGGACACGAACGTCGTCTCTGCTGGGAGTCAGTCCGGTACAGGAAGACGTGGCGGGGCCTCGCAGGGAGTAGCGGTTGTCGCCGCTCCCAGTGTCCCAGGTGATTGTGTTCGTGGTTTCTCCGACCTTGATATGATACCCCTGTTACAAACAGCAAGGGTGTGCCTGCAGGTGTACAGTCAGAAACCGTCGCCGGAAATACAGAACAAGATAGGGTGTGATTCGGTCTACAACACACAAACTACTAAGAGTAGGAAGACATTTTAAAATACTAAGGAAAATACTGTTCTAACTGCTATAAAATCCCTAAAGTTGAAATTTTCCTCTCTTTCCTTTTAATATGTTCCCCAAATAGGACGACTAAAGCAGTTTAACCTACTTTCCTACCATGTCCTGCCTACTGATGCAAAGTAAATTAAAAAGTTTTAAAATTAACGGTGCCTGATTGTACAGACCCTAGAGTTGGTTCCCACCAACTTCCTGAATTCCAGGGAGCTTATCACCCTGTGGGGACAGGAACGGTAGGCTTCAAAACCCTCTGGCAAAACTTGGCGGTCTCCTGAGAGAAGGGAGAGAGAGAGAGAGAGAGAGTGACGAGGAGGAGAGGGAGAGAGAGGGAGCACTGGGTTGGAATGGGGGGTTGGGCGAGGCTGTACGCAGGCCTCCTTGCCCTGCAGGGTCCTCTGCTTCTGACCACCTAACCCGAAGCCTAGTGGTAGCCCCTTACGCATGGTAGCTGTCGTTATCGTTATTGTTTCCTTCTTCCCCTCTCTCTCTTAATCTTCTTACCCATGCTGTGTGCTGCAGTGCACTGTGACACTTGGATTTGTCAGGGGCCTGGACATCTCTAGTTTGGGCTTGTGTGTTTGCTAAAGGCTGCGCTCCCCCAGTGCGACTTTCTTCCCGTTACTTCCTGTTTCCGGATTCTCCTGATCTCCATCTGTATGATTTCTGTGGCTTTTCATTATAAAAGCTTCCAAATATGACCTTAATAAAGATTTCCCAAAGATCGTTTTCCTGCTGTGAACAGCCTGATCCAACGAATCAACCTTAGGAAGCGGCGAGACTCGCTCATCCTGGGCGGTGTTATTGGTGTCTGTACCATCCTATTGCTGCTGTACGCTTTCCATTGATGGGACATCTCCAGGGACTCGGACAGCCACCACTCTCGGGCCCTGATCTGGAATGAGGAGGAGGAGGAAGGAGACATCGACTGCCCTGATGACTGGCCAGACTGGCGGGGTCGTTCAGGGCTGGCGCTGCTGGATCTGTGACACGGTCGGGTTGAGCGGAAGCCACAGTTCTTCTGTGCTGTTTTTTCTAACACACACTTCCTTCTGCTTTTAGTTTAAAAAAAAAGAAAAATAAGAAAAAGTTTTGCGTTGCTTTTGTCTCCCCCTGAGGTAAGTAAACCAGTCAGAAAGCGAGTGTCTGCGCTCCAGTGACAGTGTTGAAGGCTGACGCCAAGCCAGGTCTAGAGCCGACTGAGTCCTCAGAAAACCGGCTCTCTGTGTCCAAAGACTGCTCTCCTTCCAGCTGCCAGGTGGGGTTGGGAATAAAAACAGTTCTTGTCCTTTTATTTTATACTCATGATGAAAAATCACAGGTCATTTCTTGATAAATTTCTACTCTGTGTCCTCAACTCTTTTGGTATTCAAGGAAAATTCCATTTCTCACAGATTCTTTGAGATGCGCCAGGCCAGCTCTGACAGAGGTGAGGTGGTCTGAGATGAGAAACACTGCAAAATGCATTTTTTTTTTTAATCATGTGCACACTGGGGTTAACTATTGCTGGAAAAATATCAAGAATGACAGGCTTTTTTTAAAGGAGTCAATTGTTTTGATTTTTTGTTTATTTCTTCAGTTGGAATAATTTTCACTCCTATGAGAAAACGAAATCTTAGTTCTGCCAGGACAGAAGAAACTGACGGCCACGTCTGTCGGTGCCCCCAGCCGCTCCTCATCGAGTCGGGAGTCTGAGTGAGGGCACTGCGCGGTCCTGGTGAGATCTAATAGTGCACAGGCCACCGGTAAAGAGACATTGATTGAGGGGTCACCGTTCAGGTAATTCCATTTGTAAATGCTCTATGATTTGTGAGCAGACATTTTAAAAATTACCACCTGGTGTAAAGGAATTCTTGTGTTCTGTGAAAATGCCTTCATTCCAAGTGTGTTAAGTTTTCCAAGCGTCCGGAGAATGGTTTGCTGTTGAAGATGCACGTGACGGAATCTGTCTCTGCACCTGTCTGCTGGTGTCGTCCCTGGGCAGTGACAAAACTTCAAGCCACCCACCAAAATTCTTTTCAAGTTTAACCATTTCTCAGTTTCTGTACTTTCATTACTTGTCTAACTAAACTGCCACAGATAGTTTGAAGACTTCCAACATCTACACTCCTCACCAAGGAAGAAGGCTGCTTTTCACCATTGGAGTTTAGTGTAGTATTTACCGCATTGGCTTCAGACTGTGCCCCCGGGCATAAAAGGATGTTAACACGTAGTTCTTAACTGCATTTTAATGTGTCGATGGTGTGTGTCGTTCAGATGGACTTGGTGTGTGGGCTGCTGGGGACACTAACCCATGGTCTGATACAGGGACTGAGAGGTTTTCCACTCTGGTTGTCAAAGTTTTATTATGTCCTGGGTATGAAAGGCATTTGATATATTTTTTTTAACTATGGGTTTTATTTTTCTAAATATGGGTTGATTGATCAGTAGTTGATTGGGGATGCCCTTAAAAGAGAGTTTAAGTTTTCCCAATGTGAGCCTTTAAGGATCAGGGAAGTCCATTTATTAAATTCTCTGTTGGGAGGACAAAACTTTTCTCCCTGACACTTTATTATCTTTGATTTTTCAAAGGGCCTTGATTGGTGGTTGTACCTCAGTTAGAATTTATGGGACTTTGGTTGCTATATAGTTGGCATTTATATAAAATCTGAAGTACCATAAATAAAATTATTTATTATACTACCAGTCTTTTTTACTGGTCTGATTATTTGGTGCATTCATTGAGGCTGATTGTATGACAGTAAAACTAGAACCCCAGCTAATCTAGCTTGCTGTGGCTAAGAGCAAACACTTCTGATGACCGATGAGCCTTTGCATTAGGGTTCTGCTTAAATGAAGTAATAGAATTGTGTTGGTTATTTTCTTTACGAAGATAAAGAAACTAATTCTTCCAAGGAAGTTGAAGAAGCGTGCTGTTGGTGTTGGTGTCAGACAGGTCTCACTGACCTCCCAGTGCTGTGGCCCTCGGTGAGGTGACCAGGGCCCAGTGCAGGTTAGCTGGGACCACGCTCATCCTTTCTGCTCGCGGTTCCCTCATTTGAGAGAGGAGACCTGGAGCCAGGGACTAGGAGTGCGCCCTTTACCGGTAGTCTCGGTTTGGACCCCAGGTAGCTGATCTAAGAAGTCTTTCAGTTTCATTCACTTAACTTTTTCAGTCATCTCGGTTTTTCTCGTCTGTTTCGCTGTCCTTAAAGACCGTTGCCAGGCTCAGGAGCCAACAGTGAGCTCTTACAGCAAGTCAGAGAGAAGGCGTTTTCTGTTCTTAGTTCCAAATGTCGCCTCTCAGGGGGCGTATTCTCCCCCAGCCATTGTCTTATGTAATGACCATTCCTTTTGGGATCTGTTTTGAAACCGCTCAAAATTTTCCATTTCACAGAAAGTGTGGAAACCTGTGGCAACATAAAGGCAGAAAATTCCAAAAGGTATATTGCTGAGATTTTGTCTTAACGTATGCTGGTAACTTTAGTAAAAATTTATAAATCTGTTACTGAAGTTCCAGCCAAAACATCCAAGCGCTCTAGTCACCCCGTTCTGGCTATCTCTACATTCTTTTTTATTGTTCTGTTAGATGCTGGAGGGCTCCCTGCAACCTGCGTTGCTCACCCTTTATTTGTCTGATGTTAGAAAAGGGCTTTCCTTCTCTTCTCCACTGTCTGCTCTCCTTTGTACCAAAATTCCCTTTGCAGAGAACGCGGTTTTCCAGACCGCCCCGTGCTCAGACCAGGCACGGGAGTCAGCTCCTGAGCATGGAAACGGGTGCTGAGAGACGTCGTAAAGAACCAAATATCTTTACTTGAGTTCTTTCCTATTGGATGCTGAATACATCTGAATAGAAAAATGGACGTATTTGAGCCTTTTGGCCTCTATGGAATTGAGGCACCTTGGACTTGCATTCCCACCATTAATTTTCTGTTTCACTGCTAATAATCTCAGCATGGTGAAAAGGACTTTAAAGAACTGGACCGGCCTTTTTGGCTTCTAATACTTTATGTTTGATCATTAGCCAGATAGGATTTCTTGGAAATTGGGTTTTCTAACTTGCGATATAAAGCTAATGAGGATAAATGACCATGCCTAGTGTTACGCTGAACTTTGTGGCAAATGTAACTAAAGAACAAGTGGATCCTACTCAGAAAAAGGGTTGCATTCCATTCTCCTTTTGAGTTAGGGGTTATTTAGCCAGGTTTCCAAAAAGATGCAAAACTTTACATCATGATCTTTATACACTAATCTTTGTTATTCCTTTATAAATCTGCATATCCTTAAGTTTTATAGAGGAAAAGAAAATGAGGAAGGAAGAAGTGATTCTTTTTTAATCCTCACTGAGGATGTTCATTGATTTTTTTTTAAGAGAAAGAGAGAGAGAGAAACATCTATCAGTTCCCATACATGCCCCAATTGGGGACAAACCCACGACTTGGGTATGTGCCCAGACTGGGAATTGAACCTGCAACCTTTTGGTGTACGGGACAACGCTCCAACTGAGCCACCCGGCCAGGATGGAACAAGTAACTCTTAAGGATGTTAAATGGATAAGAAGCTGAGCCAAAGCTGAGCCATGTCTTCAGAGATCTTTCTCATTTTCTTTATATGCAAGGTCTCACTTCAGCATCAAAGTGTGTGCATTTATTGCCATCCTATTAGCTCTTAGGGAGGGAAATCAATTCCAATCACACTTGACCAAGATGGAAGATGTTTTCTCATGAAAAATGCCAATACAGGTTTTTAAAAATCTATTCCAAATGCACTTTCTAATTTTTTGCTTTTAAAATGGCTTCTTGGAACCAGTTTAATTGTATTTGTATTTAATTTTTGTTCTCATCTAAATGTGCATTTTCTGACTGTATAGAAGAAGCTTTGTTATGTAATTTAATAATAAATTAGAAATCTAAATGGTTGTGCCTGTGGCTGTTGGTTTTGAAATAGTGTCATCAAGGCAGTTTGGGGTAGTGATTATGAAGTCTTTCGTTTCGGTAAATATTTCTCATGAGGTCCTGAGACCCAGGGCGAAACAGTACAGGTACTGGAAATCTATCACCTTTTATTCCAAAACATCATATGAATATTCCACTAATAATTTAGCTCAAGAAGTGAAGGAGAAATCTCTTATCAAAATGAAACTTCAGAAGGTATGGTGAGAATGTAAAAATTAGAATTTAGCAAGAAAAATGTTCCCACCCTCCCTAAATAGTGACTTTTTACCCTATTGATCAGAACTGGGCTCTCCACCCCACCAGAGAATTTGAAAATTCCCCATTTCCTATCACCTTCCCAAATGTCCTTATGTTTTCTGGAGCCTTTTTTAAAAATAATGGTATAATTGGGATGTCATTAACCCTTTCAAAATGTACTGATGGGCTTTTAGTATATTGTGCAACTGGCGCTACTAACTTCAGGACATTTTGTCACCCAAAAAAACCCTGTCCCCATTAGCAGTGACTTCCCATCACCCCTGCGTACTTTTCATCTGACCACACTGTCCTCCCTTGCCACCCCCCACAGCTTTTCCCTTTGGTCCACTCACACAGCCCCTGAAGAGGCACCTCTTCCCTGGGTTTTTTTCTGTGGCTACCTCACGTGCACCCACCCGTGTGTGCACACCTCCACACAGACCTGTATAGAACTCAAACCACCTAGTGAGGTCACCGCCTGTTCTTACAGAGAAGGAAACAAGCCCATAAGATTAAGTAATTTGCTCAAAATCAGAATGAACAGTAAAGCAAGGATTTGAGTCTTAAGGGCTCTTTGATACCAACAAGTCTTGTGATAGTTCCACAAATTGCATTTTAAGTCATGCTGTGTGACTAGGAGAGAAGCTCTTAAAGGACCACTAACATTGCCTGCTTAAAGGCCATACACTCAGAATCTATCTAAAGCTCTGTGTCTTGATTATTTTCAAGGAAGGCTAACTACTAGACAAATGCTTAAGAAGAAGAACTCATTTGTAAATCACTTTATAAGAACTAATGCAATCAATTTGTAGAAAATGTTTTTTCTAGTGGCTTTACTTTAAACCAAACTTCCAGCCCAACTCTTTGTCCCTTCCAGTTTAGAACTGCAGAGACCTTCATGGAGACGGCGGCCCAAGCACCTCAGCCCAGGTCCTCAGTCAGTGCCTCCCACACCGGGGCGGTGGTGCGTGTCCCTTCCAGGCGGGAGGGCTTCAACAGGCTGCCGCCCCTACTGAACCCAGCCTTTCCTTGGGAGAGGATCTGAGGCTCTGCCCCATCACACCTAGTCTGATATCAGAGATGCCTAGAAATAAAAACTGGTGGCTGGAGAATCTCACTGAAGTCGTTTGCCATCAGGACATTTTCTCTCATTTCGCTAAAGCAAAAGCCAGGAGAAGATGCAGGTTTGCTGTCTGAGTTGGAACAGAGAGGAGTGGAGGCACTTTAGCCCGATGCCTTCCGCTCCACTTGGCTAAGCTTACCCCCTTGGCAGGGCTGCTCGACTTGCAAAGCTCTTTATTACTTACTCTCTGAAGATGCTTAAAAGCTAAGAAGACTGGGTGCTGAAAGTCTAGCTTTCTGCTTAGAGGAACCCAGCAAGCCCTTGGCAGTGTTCTCCTCACCCTTGTAAAATTACCTTGTAATTGGTTACCTTGATCTGTGCTTGCCCTGATCATCTTCCCTCCTCTGAGATACAAAGCTCTTACGGAACAGTCACTTTCTCTTAATTAGTATACATCTTTTAGCTATTTTCAAACATCTGATTGGTCCTTTACTCATGAAATTGCTAACAGCTTCGGGGGAGCAGGGAAAAAGGGCTGGTGGCTACTTGTAAGTCAGTGCCAAATGTATCATTTAAATATCATTTCGCCCAAAGTGACAAGTCATCTCTAGATGCACTCGGCATTTATGATTCTCCCTCTTGTGGATAATATGCTGAGAATGTGGCATTTGGCATTTTTCACCCTGGAATAAGCGCTCAGTCCTCTCCATTTCCCTCTGTCCCACGTTGCTTGTCCCACAGCTGGGTCCCTGTTGTTCATTCCTGGGCTTGCATGTAACCGCCAGCCCCTGACCCCGGTGCCCCGCCTCTCATCTGACCCTCAACCCGCTCTGCATGTAGCCGAGTGGTGCATCTTCCTAAACGACTTCCCACTCCTCATTGCCCGGCACGAGGATGTCCGGCAGCTCCCAGTGTGTTAGTGAGTTACCTCATGGAAGGCTCAGCTGGCATGTTGCTTCCTTCATACGTGCATGAGTGCATGTGTATGTACATGCATATTCCACACAAAAAGAACAAAATCCTGTTCACTTAGTGAGGTGGGATTGTCCACTTCAGATGAGAAACAAGCCCAAGAGATCAAAGCACAGCAGGTCCTCAAATAACGTCATTTTGTTCAATGTCGCTTCATTATAACATTTATGGATGCCATAGCAAGTTCGCTCTCTTTTTAGCATCAATTAGCCTGTGGTAAAATTGGTTTCGTTACACGTCATTTGCTTAAAGTCGCAATGTACCAATGTGAAGTGAGGACTCACTGCACTGCTGATGGCCGCCAGCTGCCCGACCAGAGCTTCCTCGCCCCCGTGAACTGCAGTCAGCAGTGAAAAGAATGAGGCTTGGAGTCCGAAGTCCTATGTTCTGTCACTGAATCAGCTACTTTTAGGCCGTGGGCAATCGCTAAATCACTCATCTGCAAAATGGACTCTAGCAACTTGATGCAGTTGTAGAAATCAAACTGAATAAAAGATTACAATGGTACGTAATTCCTCAGAGTGTTCTCACAAGTAATGTAGGGACGGGGGGGGGGGGGGGGGGGGGGGGCGTTCCATTAAGACTTCAAGCCCCTGCAGAGCCAGGGCAGGGATCTGTTCATCTTTACATCCTGTGTGATACAATGAATTTTATGCTGAGGCTGTCATGTAACTCCTTAAATTCAATTGAATCTGATTCAGAGCCCCCATCCTGCTGGACTTTGCCAAAAAAAAGGATCTTGGTCACAATTGAATCTCCTTCCTTTCACCTCTTGGGTCGTACAAAGCTCGCAGAAGTCTTTCACAGACCAGAACATCTGGGACAGGCGCTCAGTCCACACTGGAGGCCACTGATAGGTTCACTCTCTGAGCCCGTGTCCTCCTTGAAGCCACTGGCTGCTCTGCTTCCATGTCACCCTTGGGCACAGGGATCTTAGCCAAGGAGCTTCTGGGCCAGCGATTCAGCCCCCCTAGTACACCCCACCCCACAGCCATTCCCTTGAGGTGCTGCCACCCCCAGGAGCACGCTGGGGACTGGGACACTAACTAGCAGGGAGCAAAGCATCAGCTGCCACCAGCGACCCCTCACTTCCTACCACCTCCCAGTCAGTCTCCCACGGCCTCCCCCCACCTTCCAGGATGAACCCCAACTCTCTGAATGTTGCCATCTCCTTTGTGAGGGTGGGGAGCTGAAAGAATGAGATGTTAAATCCCTCAGTAACTCCTCTCTGTGATGGGTTTTTTTTTTTTTTTCAGTATTTGGGACATAGTAGGCATTTATGGTTGTTGAATAAATAGAGGAAGGAATAAAATAATGCCACAAACATTAAACACTCATTTGCTTGTTTGTAAGCTTGGAACCTAAATCCCAGAGATGGTCCCACCCCATGTCTAGTTGTCTCCACATGGCTCAGGGCGCGGCCAAGGGGGGTGCCTCCCATAGCACCACATGATCCACCCATCCAGGCATCTCAACTGGGGCCAACTTTGCCCCTCCCAGGGACATTTAGCAAGGCCTGGAGATATCTTTGGTTGTCATACAGGTGGGGCAGGCTGAGGTGGATTCTACTGGCTGTTAGTAGGTAGAAGCCAGAGATGCTGTTAAACATCCTGCGAAAGGAAGGAGGCCCTGCACAGGAAAGGACTATCCAGTCCCAAATGTGTATCAGTAATGCCAAGGCTGAGAAACCGGCTCAAACAGAATTCCTATGGAAGTTGACAACACCCTCCTCCCCCCGGGATGAACGTTACTCACGTGGGTCCCACACCACCAATTCCTCCTTCCTCCCCTGCCTGGCTCGAGCTGCTTAGGACGAAGCTGCCACGCGTCGTCCTCACTGCCCTTGCCCTGCCTTTCCCCTCCTGCCTCCGCAGGCACCTCTTCTCCCCAGAACACACATCTGCACCATCCCGAGTGACTGGATGTCACAAGGCCTTTGTAAATTTCCTCTTTGGGAATGGCGTCTTTCAAAGCCTTCCCGTGAAACGCTTCCTCCTTGCTTTAAAAAACCCTGCCTGTGAGGAGGAAGTACTTAGCGCGGGAGCTCCTGTGGGGTGATGAAATGTTGGAACTACATAGAAGTGGTAGCTGCACAACAATGCGAGTGAATGCACTAAATGCCACAGAATTGTACACTTTAAAATGATGGGTTTTATGTCGTGTGAATTTCACCTCAATTGTTTAGAAAAAATAAAAAGGACTATTTAAATGGCCTTTCCTCTGGGAAGACTTCCTGACCTGCCCCTCCTCCTTGCCGCCTACTTTCGTCTGTGCTCCCACCACGCCTACCCATAGGTGCTCCATAGTTCCTGAGAGAAGGGGAGAGACGAGGGGAAGGGTGCGCTGGCCCTGTCCTGAAGTGCAGTGCTGGTAACACTTGGAGTGAGTGTTGGCAGATGCTACGGCTCCGCATTACCTGCCGCCTCCCTGTTTTCAGACAGCCCAGCCCTTCCGTTTCCTTGCCCTGAGGTCAGTTGGGTAGAGGGGGCACCTCGGGACAGGGTGCCTGACTTCCCATAATTGTTTCAAGACAGTGCTACTGCCAGTGAGAGCTTGGAGACAAAGAGGGGTTGCAAACTGGCCGCACTGTCCCCTCATAGGAGATGATCACCAAGGAAATCCCACTTCACGGAACTCAGCTGCGTGGCAGTTCCTTTAATCCCCATGGGACCATCTCTTCCACTTCAAGCAGCAGGACTTGGGCCAGTGAGAAAAATGGGGCAGTTATGGAGTGTCTACCAAAATCACAAATTCGTAGAACCTTTGACTCAGCGATTCCACCTTAAAAAAATTTTATCTACAGGTGTAAAAAGACATGTAAGGATTCATAGCAGCACTGACTGTAAGAGAAAGACTGTAAATAGCCTAAATGTCCATCAGAAGGAGGGTGGCTCATGAAGTTATGTACGTTTATATCGTGAAATACTATTCAGTTGTTAAAAAGAAAGGTAGCTTACTATGGGCAGATAATGGGATCATCTCCAAGACATGCTGTTAAGTGGGGAAAATGATATGTATGTGTCATATACACATATATCTGTTTTTAAAGCAGATTTATTGACATACAATAAGCTCCATATATTTAAAGGGAACAGTTTGCTCACCATAATCAAGACAGTGAATGTGTTCATCATCCTCCAAATTTCCCTTGTGCCCCTTTGTGAGTCTCTTCCTGCAACCCCTTCCCACCCCGCACCCCAAGCAACCACTGCGCTGCCTTCTGTCACTCTAGATCAGTTGGAATTTTCTAAAGTTTTATATAAACGGCATCACACAACCTGTACTCTTTCGGAGTGGGCCTGGCTCCTTTCACTGAGCATATTACTTTGAGATGTATGCACGCCATTGTGCGTACAAACAGACCATCCTTTTTTATTGCTGCCTAGTGTTCCATTGTGTGAATGTACACAAGTTGCCCAACCTCTTCTCTGTTGTTGGACGTTTGGGTTGTTCCCAGACTGGGGGCCATCACACACAGTTTTTATGAACGTTCACGTACATATCTACCTACAGACACACAATCCTTTTTCTCTTAGGTAAATGCCTAGGAGCGGAATGACTGAACTGATTGGCAAGTGTGTGTGTTTAACCTTTTAAGAACTTGCCGAGTTGTTTTCCAAAGTCTACCATTTTACAATCTAGTCTATGAGAGTTCCTGTTCATCCTCTTCTTCATCAACATTTCGTATGTCTTTTAAGTTTTAGCCACTCTCATAGGTGTATAGTGATGTCTCACAGTGGTTTTAATTTGCATTTCCCTAATAACTAATGATGTGGAGCGCCTTTCATGTGTTTGTCACCTATGTACGAGGTCTGTCCAGAAAAACTCCAGCCGTTGTTAATATAACGAGAACAGTTTGTGTAACACCGATATAACCTGGCAGCCAAAGAGAGTGGACTGGAATGCACATGCGTGAACAATGACGACTTCACTGCACTAGTCAGTGGGGGCGGTAGACACCGTTGAGTGAGCATGTGTACTGTGTGTCTGTCGCACTCAAAATGACTGATAGAGTAAAGCAATGAATCTGCATCAAAGTTTGCGTTAAGCTTGAACATTTCTTCTGAGAGACTATTCACATGATTCAGAGGCCGCAGCTATGGGCAACTGGCAATTGGCAGCTTCATCACAAGAACACTCCCACTCCTGCATCACATCTTCTGCGGAGTTTTTTGGTGAAACATCAAATCACCCAGGTGACTCAGCCCTCCTACAGTCCAGATTTGGTGCTCTGCATCTTCTGAATTTTCCCAAAACTAAAATCACCTTTGAAAGCGAAGAGATTTCAGACCTTCAGTGAGATTCAGGAAAATATGATGGGGCAGCTGATGGCATTGGGAGAATGATGTGAAGTCCCAAGGTGCCTACTCTGAAGGGGACTGAGGCATCACTGTCCTGTGTACGATGTTTCTTGTGTCTTGCATCTTCTTCAATAAATGTCTCTATTTTCATATTATATCATTAGATACCTTCTAGACAGACCTCATATATCTTTTTTGGTGAAATGTCAAAATATTTTGCCCATTTTAAGCATAGAATATTGGCGAAAGACATTCAGAGGATGGTATGGGTGGTTGCCTTTGGGAATGAGCAGACTGGAGGTAATAGATGAAAAGAACTCTTAATTTCTCACCGCACATATACTGCATTTTTAATTGTTTAAATTACAGTTTTAAAAAAGAGAAATGGACACTTTGAAAAACGTCAGTATTGAAAGCATGCTTTTAATGGATGGATGGAGACTGTTCTGTTCAGCCAAGAGCACTTCAGAAACTCGGCACGGTGGGAAATCGGAGCACCGAACCGTTAATGGGACTGCAAGCATTTTACATCGCACCACATTGAATCATTTATGGTCGTGCACAGGTGGTGATGCTGATGCCTAGGCCGTGGCCCCTCAAGACCCCATCAAACATGATGTGGTATTTCTGTTTAAGTGAATACTGTTCTAGCTTTCTAATTTCCTCCCTCTTCCCTGCTGAAGGTGACCTGTGGAAAGAGAACCCAAGAGTAGCTCTCCCAGCTTGTCCGTGATAAAAGATTTGGTAAAGTTTTCTTCTCACAGCCTGCTTTCTGCTTCGAGCCGTGCTTCCCACCTGGGACGTGACTGAGGTTTGTGGGTGTATTGCAGACCCTGAGTATGTAAGTGCCTCATCCAAGTTCATGTGCTTTTAGGAAAGCAATGGTGAATTAACAAGAAGTGCTTTATCTTCTAAGACCTCTTTGTGACTCTATTCTGGTTCTGCTCTTTGATCCAACCCACTAATCAGTTCATAAAAATTTCACATAAATAAAATTTATTTCCTAGACTGGCTGGGTTCTATCTGATTAATATTTAACTCCAAGAAAACATAGGCATTTGCCTTAAAGAAGTGCTTTATTCCGGGGGAAAGATCTATATATTATTGTCATTATTTGAATGTCTTTGATTATTCTATGGAATTTTATTTCAGCCTAAAACTCTCTATACCCTTCTGTTGAAAATGTCAAATTCTTATGGATCAATTCACTGGTTCTACATCTAAGCTTTTATATTACTTTCTTCCTGTCAAAATTAATGTGTTTGTTAGAGAAATAAGGATCAAATAGAATAATACAAGGAAAATAAAAACTCCCTATTTCCTCAACATTCTATGAGAGTGGCTATTAACACTTGGGATGTTTTTTTCATTTTTAAGTATCTAAACACTGACACGCAGTTTTAAAAATTGGGCTACTTACTATCTTGTGGCCAGGTGTTCCCGTGGAGCACAGCATCGCAGCTTCCCTGCCATTAAATTTTCATGTGCGGCCTACTTTGCAATGGCTGCGTTGAGTTTCATTATGCAGACACCCAACTCCTGATTGTTTAATTGTGCAAGTATAACCAACACCCTATTTTTAAACTATAAAGTGGTTTCCAATTTTTATCCCATTATAAGCAACGCTCAGTTTTTCTTTTTAAAAATCCTCAAAGCAGGATACATTCTGCCAACTCCCAGACTACTGGGGTGTTTGAAGCCTCTTTGTTTCTCTCTCTTCCTGTGTGTGTGTATTTGTTTTCTAACTGGGCCCAGTTGAGCCCCCCAATTTGCCATGAGGAATATCTAGGATCCTTCTTGTAGATTTAAGAAGGGAGCCCAAGAAGGATGATGCTAGAGAGGAGAGCGTAGCACCTCCTAGGGTGGCCCAGGAGTAGTTTTCACGGAAGCGGTGCTGAGGGGGGAACTAAATGACCGCCCCTGAATGGTTCCTTTTAAAACCCTAAGTCTCACGGTCCCCCAGTGCTGTCTATTCTTTGAAACATTCCACCGCCTATGTGTTGATTTACGACTATGGTCATGCTCGATCCTTATTGCACATTAGAATCACCTGGGAGAGAGGGGTTTACAGATATATGTATGCCGTACCTACCCCGGAGAACTTTTGACCCAATTGGACTCTAGTGTGGAATTCGTTTTAAAGTTCTCAGGTGATTCCAACTTGCCACCAGTGGCCAGAACCGGTGCTTTATATTCCAGCGGGGCTTGAGTCGCTGGCCTTGGTGCTGAATCTCTTCCAGCTCCAGGCTTCTCTCAGGGTGTCCCCACTTCCCATTGGGCTCTGCCAGTCGCAAGCAGCAGCTTCAAAAACGCTGATGCATGGAGGAAGCAATATCCCAGCTCACTCAGAGTGATTAGGCGGAAAGATCAGCATTTCACTGCAGCTGCGTCCACCTCCCCAGACAGCCAATTAGCTGCAGAAACAGCAGACACTGCCTAAAGGAGCTCTTCCAGGGCTGAGCTTTTAATGCCCAAAAGAACATTATGTAGCTAAACAACACTATATCCACATCAAACAAAAGCATCTTGCTTTAGGTTACAGTATTCGGTTCCTGGAGAAAGAGGGCTTTGCCTCGGGCCTGGAACTCGGCAGCACCTGGAGAGGAAGGAGGAGCTTGCCTGGCATTCTTGGGACGCAGCCAGCGACGGAGAAAGGAGCATTAGACCCACAGTCAGAAGACGTGGGTTTGAATTTCTACTTTTGCCTAGCAGCATGACCTTGCAATTAATCCAGCAGGTGGTTAATTCCTTCTCTATAGAACAGACATAAAGATGGCTACCATAATAACGCTCTAATTATGTTGTCACTGTGTAACGTAATTCTCGTAAGTACATCAGCAAAATCAGGGCTGCAGAGCTGACGGCTATAAGAGAGATTTGTGCGTTTTGTACTAATGGTCTGAAACCAGGCCCCCTCTTATGCCTCCTTAGTGCCCCTCTTACTGATGTGGGGGAGCAGCGAACACTCAAGGGGGGGCTCGCTGCCACCTTCAACTGTGACAAGGGCAGCGAAGGGGAGGAAACGTGAGGTATGTTCTGGGGGTGCCAGAGGACAGGCAGGTGGGGCCCAGCAATCAGTGGCTCAACAAGCCCCGCGGGTGACTTGGCCGCACACCAACGTCTGAGAGGCGCTGCTCCAGAGAACGCCATTGTCCGGAGACCCACGTTCTACTTAGCCATGCCATTAGAGGTGGTCATTTTTATTTTAAGTTTTGAACTATTGCAAATTGTGCTGCTCTGAACATTCTTAAACATGGGTTTCGGGACACATATGGACACTTTTCTGTTGGTTATACATACCTAGGAGTAGGACGATTGGATTATAGGTGATGTGTGTGTTTGACGTTAGTATATACTGTCAAAGAGTTTTCCAAAACAATTGTACCAATTTCCTTTCCCATCAGCAGTGTATTCCTGTTCCTCCACATCCTCACCAACACGGGGCTGATGGCCTGAATTTGCATTCTTCTGGTGACCAATGAGGTTGAGTATTTTGATATGTTCAGTCTCTATGAGGATATTCCTTATATAGCACCCCTCAAGGTTTTGCATATGTTTAATTGAATTCTTTTTCCAATTAACTTGCCATTATTGAATAAATATATTACGAATATACCTTTGCATTCTGTGGCTTGTCTTTTTACTTTCTTAATGGTGGTTTTGATGAATACTTCTTCATTTTAATGTAACCCAATTTATCAATTTTTTCTGTTATAGTTGGGCTTTTAAAATTTTTAAATGTGTTAATTGGTTTTAGAGAGAGAGGAAGGAAGAGAGAGAGAGAGAGAGAGAGAGGGAGAGACATCAATTGGTTGCCTCCCATATGTTCCCTGACCAGGAATTGAACCCACAACCTTTTGGTGCATGGGCTAGCACCCCAACCAACTGAGGCACACCAGCCAGGGCTATAGTTGGTTATTTTGTATCCTGTTAAGAAATCTTGCCTACCCCCATCGTCAGGAAGATATTCTGCAATATTTTTTTCTAGAAGCTGTATTATTGCACTTTTCATATTTAGAACTATAATCACTCTGCTGTTGATTCCTATGCATGATAAGAGGTATCACATTCCATCTCCTGTATGGATGTGCAGTTGGTCCAGCACCGTTATTGAAAAGGCCATCCTTTGCTCACTGCACCGGTGTGTCAACTTCGTCAAAATCAAGTAACCATATATGTGTGGACTTCATTCTGTTCCGCTGGCCTATGTTTGCTATCCCGAGCCAATGCCACCCTACCTTGATCATTGAATTTTATAATAAGTCTGATAGTATAAGTGCTGCGGCTTTGTTCTTTTCCTCAAAATTGTCTTGGCTATTCTTGATCTTTTGCATTTCTATATAAATTTCAGAATCACTTTGCCAGCTGCCACAAAAAAACTGCTGGATTTTTATTGATATTATGCTGAATATATAGATTGGAAGAAAATGAACAACTTCACAATATTGAAACTTTGAATCCATGTACGTGGTATTTCCCTCCATTTATTCAGAGCTTGTTAATATTTTAGTGCCTTTTACTGGTAGATGCTAATGTCCATCTGATCACTCAGTCCATGCGAACAGAGCCCTTCTCCCTGAACATCCTCCCTGTTGCTGGAGACAATGAGCAGGATGTACAACTGTGGGCTTACACCTCACCCCCATTAGGGCGGCTACTATAAAAGAGCAAAGAACAAGTGGTGGTGAGAATGTCCAGAAGTTGGATCCCTTGTGCACAATTGGTAGTAATGGAAAATGGTGCAGTCCCTATGCAAAACAGTGTAGCAGTTCCTTAAAAAATTAAAAATAAAATTCCCATGTGATCCAGCAACTCTACTGAGTATGTACCCAAAAGAATTGAAAGCAGGTTCTCTAAGAGATACTTGCCCAACCAGGTTCATAGCAGCATTATTCACAATAGCCAAAAGGTGGAAGCAACCCAAGGATCTATTGATGGATGAGTGAATGACAAAATGTGGAAAGTACATACGATGGAATATTATCCAGTCCTAAAAAGGAAGGAAATCCTAGCATGCTACAATGTGAATGAACCTTGAAGACACAATACTGAGTGAAAGAAGCCAATTGCAGAAAGATAGATGCTGCATGATTCTATTTATATGAAGTACTGAGAGCCGTCAAATTCTTAGAGACAGTATAATGGTGGTCACCAGGGACTGGGTAGGGGTGGGGCTGGGGGTGGGGGTAATAGGGAATTAGTGTTTAATAGGTAAAGAGTTTCCACTTTTTTACATTTTATTGATTATGCTATTTCAGTTGTCCTGATTTTGCCCCTTTGCCCCCTCCACCCAGTGTTCCCCACTCCCTCAGGCAATCCCCACCCCCCACCATTGTTCATGTCCAGGGGTCATGTGTATAAATTCTTTAGCTACTCTGTTTCCTATACTATAGTTTATATCCCCATGGATATTTGGCAACTACCTATTTGTATTTCTTAATTCCCTCACTTCTTCACTCATTCTTCCTCCCCCTGCTCCCCACAATCTGGCAACCTTCCAGTAACTAACCTCTTTTCTCTTGCTTTTAAGAATCTCTATCTTTAAAATTTGGCCTTTTAATAATGATATGTCTTGGAGTGGGCCTCTTTGCATCCATCGTAATTGGGACTCCCTGTGCTTCCTGGACTTGCATGTCCATTTCCTTCACCAAATTAGGGAATTTTTCTTTCACTATTTTTTCAGTTCGATTTCCAATCTTTTGCTTTTCTATTCTCCTTCTGGCTCCCCTATGAGGCGAATGTTGGATCTCTTAAAGTTGTCCTAGAGGCTGTTTATACTGTCCTCATTTTTTTTTTTTTTGGATTCTTTTTCCTTCTTGTTGTTCTGTGCACTTGTTTTTGCTTCCTTATGTTCCAAATCATTGATTTGATTCTTGGCTTCATCCATTGTATTGTTTCCCTGTAAATTGTTTTTATTTCACTTAGTGTATCCTTCATTTCTGACTGGGTCTTTTTTATGCTACTGAGGTCTTCACAATGTTTCTTGAGTATCCTTATAAACAGTGTTGTGAACTCTGCATCTGACAGATGCTTATTTCCACTTTATTTAGTTCTTTTTCTGGAGTTTTGATCTTTCCTTTCATTTCGTCCATGTTTCTTTGTCTCCTCATTTTGGCAGCCTCCCTGTGTTTGTTTCTATGTATTAGATAGAGCTACTTTGACTCCATGTCTTGGTAGTGTGGCCTAATGTAGTAGGTGTCCTTTAGAGTCCAGTGGCCCAGCCTCCCCAATCACCCAAGCTGAGTACTCAAGGTGCACCCTTTGTGTGGGCTGAGTACACCCTCCTCTTGTAGTTGAGACTTGGTTGCTGTTGGCAGATCAATGGGAGGGATTTACCCAGGCCAGTCAGCTGCAAGGGCTGGCTGTGACCACTGACCACAAACCTCTGCCATCCACGGAGGATCAGCTGTGCAGGGGCAGGGTGGTGGTGCTCTGATGTGGTCTTTGCTGTCCACTGGGTGCATTGGCCTTGGGGTTTCCTGGGTGGTGCAGGCCAGGGTCAGCCCTCACCTGTGTTTTTCCTGGGGCCACCCTGCCTGAGCTGTAATCTGACATGGCTGATACTTGTGCTGGGTTTAGAGAGTCCCAGGTGAAGCCAAACTGTGAATCTAATCCGGCTGCCAATGGGAATCACTGAAGCCAGCTGTTGCTTGTTGATAGGATTTAGGATCTAAGACCAGCCATTCATATGGAGAAGCAGCTTGGGTGGGCCCATAAATTGGGTGGGGAGGAGCGTCAGTGGATCTCTAAGGCGGGTCACACAGTGTTAGCCGGGTTGATGGAGTTTCAGATACGGCACCAGCTTACCGGTTCTGTGGGGGGGAGGCTCAGCAAAGGGACAATGGCCTCTCTTCGCCTGATGCCAGACACTTCAGTCTCTCCCTATATGCCACTGGTGCCCTTCAAGCTGCCACCCTGGTGCTGGAGCTCACAGGGAGTGAGTCTGAGTAGGTGAGTCCATATGTGGGTTCCCCAAGAAGAACTGATTAAGGCTCCAGCAGCCTCCTCCACTGATTCAATCCCTGCTAGTTTTCGCAACCAGAAGTTGTGGGGACTTATCTTCCTGGCACTGGAACCCTGGGCTCAGGGACATGGTGTGGGCCTGGGACCCCTCGCTCCTGAGATATCCCTCCTGATTTTTTATGCATATGGGTGGGGGGCCAGCCGGTTCCCTGTTCATGCCTCTTCTACCAGTCCGGATGGATGTGGTTTTTTCAACTCCGTAGTTGTCAGACTCCCATTCAACTTGATTTCTGACGTTCTTGAGTGATAGTTGTTCTCTATTTTAGTTGTAATTTTGACATGGTTGCGAGGTGAGCCGAGTCCGCCGCCGCCGCCGCCATCTTCACGTTTCGGTTTTGTAAGATGAAAACAGTTTCGGAGGAGGACGGACGGTGGTGATGGCCGCACCGCAGCGTGGGTGTGCTTAGCACGACTGAACCGTGCACTTAAACTGAGTAAGAAGGTGCACTTTGTTATGTGTTTTTTTACCACAATTTAAAATTCGTTTTTAAACTGTGGGCTTAAAAATGGTTTGGGAGAGATTCTTCGCTGCCTGCGTGAAAGACTAAGCTTCATTTGTTGTTGTCCAGCAGTCACGGCTGTGTGTCCTTGGATAACAACTTCAACGTTATAAGCTTTGATTTCTCATCTGTGAAACAGGGAGACTAATCCCCACCTAAAACAGGCCATGCTGTCGTGAGGATCACATGGGACATTCATGTGAAAGTAAGTGGTACAGAGCAGATGTTCAATAAATGTTAGTTGAACGTGAACTTGTTCATCTAAAACAGAGCTTCTGAGAGTGGAGTGGAGTATTTCATGATTCCCCCTCAGGTAATTAGCATTAAGAATGAGACTGAAGGTTTTCGGTAAACATGAAAACCTGCAATTGACTATGGGTTTCATTCACCTGTGCTCCACCTGTCTGCTCTGTGTTAGCCATCTGCAAAGGGGGTGGCTTTTTCATGTCTTTTGCTCTCTAGTCACAGGATAATGTCCCCAGATGGAGGGTTTCCTTAACTTCTGCATCACTGACTCCCTCCTTTGAGCAGCGAGAAGGCTTCAGGGAGGCAGTTTTCCTCCTCTGCAGGGCCAGGTATCCTCCTGAGAATGAGCCTCCCGGCTCAGACCCTGCCAACCCCGCCACCTCCCCGCACCCCTGATCTGCCCTAGAGAGGTAATCGTCTTCAAGGAGGGCGCCAGGGGGCAGAGGGCTCTCTGGAGAGTCCAGCCCGCTGGGGCACGGGTTCCCCGAGGAGGCCCCTTGGGCAGGTGGCACTCTGTGCCTGAGGAGGAGCCAGGGAGAGCTACCACCAGGGCCGGGACTGAGCTGGAGGACCCTTTCAGGAACATGAGCATGCGATCCAGGAATGAGAACCCTGAGGCTTCATGTTAAAATGATGGTTTGACCCGTGCAGTTAAATCCATGCCAAGCATGGTTCCGGCTGGGTACAGACGAACGGCTGTAGGTGACCAGAAAGAAGACTGACAGCTGGAAGGAGCCAAGATTTGGGGGACGGAAAAGTTTGCATTAAATTTTAAACTGGAAGCTGTCAGAGGCTCTTTTGCAGGCTCACACTTGTCACCAGTGGCTTGTGGGAGACCGTGAACTGCAATAGCCATCTCGGAAGCACTCTGAGATGGTTCTAGAAACGAGGACCCAGAGAGGTGGGGTAACTTATTTTTCATTAAAAGTGCAACTGATACTTGATTTCATTTTGAAGTGATGAATATATGCAGTTGGTGAACTGTTACCATCTCCAGCCTTAATTTTTTCACCATTAGCTAACATAGGTGTTACAAACACAGAGCTTCGCATGGTGGGTGGGTTAAGGTGAACTCTTACATCAAACCAATCCGGCAGCAAGAGGATCTTTAGCTCCCCGAACTGACAACACAAAGGGTTGCCCAGTGTTAGATCACCACAGGGCCTTCGCTTCAGTTCATCAATCAGCTCATCAAACCTCTTTGTCGAATCCAACCTTGCAAAGCCCATTTCCCCATCAGGACACACTAAGGCTTTTGCTAGAGCAGTGTCAAGTGAAAAGGACGTTTCGGCCCCTGAGATGCACTTCAGCGCTTCTTTTTGATGGAAAGCCTTCTTAAAATGGAACCCATATTTCTGATTTGATATGTTTTTTCCAAAAAATGACGGTTTTTAAAAAATCCTCACCCAAGGATATTTTTCAAGCTGATTTGACAGAGAGAGAAATGTTGATCAGTGGTCTCCTGGGCCGGCCCTGGCTGGGAGCAGACCTGCAACCCTTCGGTGTGCGGGGAGACACTCCAACCAACTGAGCCACCCGGCCAGGGCTAAAAAAGGAAGATTTGTTATTATACTTTATATTATGCTATATTATTATTACACCTGCAAGGCCAGGTCTACCTCCATTGCTGGCCACCTGTGAGATCTTGAGCCAATGCAACCGACCTCTCAGACGTCTGTACAAACCACCCCAAAGGTGAGGATGCACGAGGAGTCCCGCGGGCCTGATGCAGAGTGCCGCTCCTTTGCCCTCACTCTGCCCTTCTCAGCGGTGCGCTTGGGTGGACGTGCAGCTCCCGCATCCGGTTCCTGGACTGCCTTCTCTGTGCCCCTCCCCCACCCTCCCTGTGCCTAGCCTGGGACCAGGGCTGCCCCTTCCTCCACAACCCCCACTGCCCAGCATGAAGAACGTGAAGAAATCAGTATACAAAACAGCATGAACTGAGTGATTACAACTGTGGGAAAACAGATATATTGCCCTGGATTCATTCATTCATCAGACATGCAGTAAAGCACCTACTATGTGCCCAGCCCCATCCTGGGCCCTGGGCATTAGCTGTGTATGAGAGACTTAAGACAGACTCTTTCTTGGGCTTCTGTACAACTCAACTTGTATATATTGCATCCACATAACCAGCCGAAACAAAAGCTAGTGGCAAACACTTAAAAAAGAGAGAGAGAGACACAAGGTGGTGGGGGAGAACAGGAAACAGATCAACCACACGAGTTCAGATAGTGCTGGTGCTTTACAGGGAGTAAGTAAGTCCACGTCCCATGAAAAGTGTCTGCAATCTGGGGACACTTTTGTGTGTTCATTTTGCATTTTCCAAGTTTGCAATGATGAGGTTGTATTAATTTTGTAATCAGGGGAAATTAAAGAATTAAAACCCACTGCACACTCTGGGGAAGTAGCTCAGGAGGAGAGCGAGCGTGCTCGCAGGTAGTGGAAGTGTGGAGGCGGCGGGCTGGTGAGAGGTTTTTTCCCTCCATCTTCCCCACTTTCCTTCCCATTGTCATTATGCTGCACTTATAATTAAACCCGCTGCGCAGGGAGCCCCTGTCCCTGGCCCCCTCCGCGCGTGTTTACCTCCTGCCTGTTTAACCAGCGCAAAGGCGGCTCCCAAGGGCCATGAGCAAAACATGAGTTCATCAAGCTCATTCTCCTGGGAGGGCAACCCAGCCCCACCTGGAGCTGTGTGTTCCCCCCAGACACACACACGCACCCCTCCAGGGAATATCCTCAGACCTCGGGAAGTCTTCCCTGGCAAACCTGCTGGAGAGAGCCTGACCCGGGACCTCCTTTTGTCCCCAAAGCCCTTCACAGCCTTGGGGAGAGCTGTGGGGTCTGGTTTGAGGGGTAAGAGGAAATCACACAAAACCTTTCTTACATCCAGGTTCAAAACCATTATGTGGACTTACTGGCATCCACGTGGCCCCTAAATGGACCTCTTGCTACAGCCACAGGCCCTCAGAAAGGCTAATGAGTAGAAAAGGGGCTCTGACTTCAGTGGGGGAAGAAGGAGGTACCTGAGGCATCTGCCCCCAGATGGGGAGATGGGAGGGCAGGGTTGCAGCAAAGGGGACCTGGGGCAGGGGCTGAGAGGAGATTCTGGAGACCAGAGCCCAATGGAAGCACCCAGTTCTAGGATGAAGGTCAAGAGCAAGAGTGCAATCAAAAGCAAAGGCCAGCAGAAGTGAGTCCTGGGGAGGTCCCTGGAGGCCATGCCAAGGGAGGGAGCTTTCCTGAAGACCTGCTTGGTCGGTCAGAGAAGGAGAGGGCACCTGTGCCCGTCTAGCCCCTCTGAACACACCCACCCCGCCCCTCCACCCCCCATGTTGTGCCCACGTTGCCTGTCCTTTCAGTCTGCGAGCCTGGTGTGTGTGAAGGGGCAGGTTAGAAGCGAACTGAAGGCGCCTGTCACTTAAAAGCACTACAGAGTCCGGTGACAATGCAAAGAGCCCTTTTATTATAAAGTGGCAGTTGCTGTATATTAAAAACAAATTCATTTTTAAAAGCCTGGAAGAAAAATGCTCAATATTCCCATTGATTGCCTCGGCTAATGGATTGTAGGGAATATTTTCCCTCCCTCATCCATTCCTATTTTTAAAAGTAATACAGAAGTAAAGGCTTGTCGTAAGACCCTGAGGGTATGCAGTATACGGAATACAAGTGGGAAGGCCGCCTTGATCCCCCCACCCATGGGCAACTGCTGACATCAGTTTGGTGTATAATTTGTATCATTTTTATGGGTTTTTTTTTTAACTTTAGAGAGAGAGGAAGGGAAAGAGAGAGAGAAACATCAATTTGTTGTTCAAGCCATCTATGCATTCATTGGTTGATTCTTGTATGTGCCCTGACTGGGGATTGAACCCGCAACCCTGGCATATGGGGATGGCACTCTAACCAACTGAGCTACCCGGCCAGGGGATTTTTGTGTGGTTTTTTTTTTTTTTTTTTTAAAGAAGAGTTGAAAGGGTGAGTATTGCATTGGCTGGGGAGCACAGAAAGCTCTTGTGAAGGAGGGTTGCTTAACCGCATCTGTGTGCCCGTCTAAGAGTCAGGGTAGGCATCACACCATCAGGCGCCTTGGGACACTGGTCCTTGCTTCATGGTCCCCTCGCCGCATTCCTGGGACAGTCCCAAGAAGACAGGTCTCCTCTCACCCAGAAACCTCTTTGTCTGGCCGGCAACTGTGCACAAGGGCATCCTTGGGAAAACTTACTTGAGGAGCCTAGAATTCAAACCAAGTTAAGAAATGTGTCGAAGAACATCCTCCAGCCAGTGAAAGGCCAGTGGAGGAACTTTGGAGAAACAGGAGTGAACTGAGGCAAGAATGAAGGCTAATCTGCCCCCAACCACCCACCTTCCTGCTCTGACCTCTGCCTCCCACTTTGCCCCAAAGACAAATTCGTGGTGAGAAGGAGGCTTCTGGCTCAGAGCCCTGGTAAGCCTAGTGCTACAAAAGCTGTGAAGAAAGGAGAGGCAGCTCAGAGACACATCCGTCATTCCCAGGTGACCCCCAACAGTCAGGTCTGGTCAGCCTGGGCACAGCAGGCCCCAGCTGCCTGGCCCTGGAGCTTCCTTCCGTACCCCACCTGCCAGCATCTTCCCTCTTCCTGACCCAAGCGGTTGCCATGGAGACTAGTCAGCTGTCCCTGTGGGGAGTCCAGGTTCTCCTTTCAGGTTCCCCAGAGCAACAAGACCTGCTCCTAGAGCCCCTTCAGAATATGTTCCCCTAGTGCTTAAGCCCTGTTTTAAATTATAGGCAAGAGAAAAATTGGAGAGAGAAAACCTGGACACCTATGTGCACAGCAATGGGAGGAAAGATGAGTAGATAAATAAATGATGGTTGGTGCATATTATACAGCCACTAAAAGCGATGTTGACATAAAGTCTTTAATAACATAGGCAAATGCTTGGCTCAGCGAATCTAAAGTAAGTTTGCAAGAAAATGCTCCTCAAAGGGCTTGACGGCACATCACATGTAATAACTACTGCACGTCTGTCCTCTCGGAGACTCCTGTTGCATGGCGGCGTGGTGAAGGCTCCAGAAGCCTTAGAGTGAAACGACGGTGTTTAGGTGTATTTAATTCAGAGCTTTCCTGCTCCGTTGGACGGCAGGGCCCTTTATCTAGAACCCCCTTTGCCAGCCAGAGGGCCAGAGCACGTCTCCCTGCCTCGCTGTCTCCCTGGCGGTCCCTGTGTCTCCAGCAGATGGCTGGCTCCCCACAGCTCCCTGGAGGCCCCCCCACTGGCGCTCCTCGGTCGGTGCACGGGCTGCAAGTCCTATCTCCCCGCCTGCCCCTTGTCTGTGGCCCCTTCAGGGCTGCAGCAGCAGAGTTGATTAGTTGTAACAGATACCACATGGCCTGTAAAGCCTAACATATTTCCTATTGGTCCCTCACAGATCCCCACCCCACGGGCTGGCTCAGGGGGGTTGCAGTAGGAGCTTGGGGGTTGGACTGACTGAGAGTCCATGTTTGTTTCCAGTTTAGAGCCTACGGATCTGACTTTCCCTCCCTTCTTCTTTAAATGGTGCCGATCGTAGGTGTTACTGTAAGATAAGCAATTAATTAACCCCACGACTATCATTCATCTACCCATAGTCTAACTGGGTAGGAGCCAGGTGCACTCACCCGCCTTCCTGACATGGCTGCGCGATGAGCTCAGCACGTTCTACTTTCTCACCTGGACCTTGGCCCATGCCAAACCCCCCACCCCAAAAAAACCCTAGCCAGCTTCTGCCACGGAAGCTAACGTATCGAATGGGTTTAGAGCAGAGGTCAGCAGACTATGGCCCGCAGGCCAAGTGCAGCCCACCACGTGTTCTAGTACAGTTTTGTCGGAACCCAGCCGTACTCATTCCTTTCCGCACCTGCGCCCTCAGAGATGTTGTAGGTCAGGTGCCAGAGCGCCGCAGTAAAGCGCAGGTTGTCATGAAGTCAGTCATGGACTTTGTGCTGGGGGAGGGGCTCGCCTTTACTTTGTAAAAAACTCAGAAAAGCACAGCACAATAAAACGATGTGGGCCTGTGCTCTGTGGCTCCCTCGGGGCCACAGGCCTACAGCGCCGATTAGTAGTAACATGTGACACCACACGGCCCTGCAAAGCCTAAAATATTTCCAATCTGGCCTCTCACAGAGAAAGTTTGCCAATTCCTGATTCACAAGATTCCCCCAAAAGTTTTATGATTACTTCACCCTGTGCAGTAAGGATAGGAAAAATGTCAAGTCTGGTGGGGCAAAGGTAGGTTTACAGTTGTTCATATGGAAAACAATACAATAATTAATAAATAATAATACTATAATAAACTCTGTATTTCATGTACTCACAACTGGAAACCTACTTTTACCCGACTCTGTGTCTTGCAGATACTATTTCAAAGCAAGAAAAAGGTAACCTTGTACTCTAGCAATTGCTAACTGCAAACTAACTGCAATTGATGATGATGATGATGATGATGATGATGACGACGACGCTGGCTTTAATGTGGGTCCTCTTAGCTCTCTGCTTTAATATGGAAGGTGAAAGCAGTTGAGCGATAGGAAGTCGGTATCCCCTCCTGATACAGCAACTTGACGAATCGGTGGCCCCACGGCCCTGCTCCTGTAGAGACGCGTAGTCAGAGGCAGGCGTCACTTAGGACAGGAGCAGGGACCAAAACAAACTTCCTCAAGGGTGGGGCCCTGGCCACAGGCGGGGCTCCCAGGCCCCCTGTGATCTGGCCATCCCCGCCTATCTGCTCCCACCCTCCCTGAGATGTCAGATGGCCTGATGTCCCTGGCAGGACAAACCCCGCCACTTCAGACCTCTGGGTCTTTGCTCAGGCTATCCCCGCTCCTACAACGCGCTTCTTTACCTTCCCTTCTTCCCACGCCTGCACTCCGCTCAGAGCCCTGCTGTGCAGGAAGCCATTGCCCCTGCTCTCAGCTGCTGGGGCTCCCTCTGCTCACTGCCCTGTCCTCCCACAACCCAGACTTCAGTCTTCTTCACATGTCTCTCTTCCCTGCTACACTGAGAGCAACTTGCAAGCAGAGACCACGCCGTCTTCACTCTGGCACGTCTGCTCATGTAACGTCAGCATGTGACTTCCAGCATAGTGTATTTGTGGTGCGATGTTATTTTGAACTATTAACCACATTTTTTTCCATTTTCCTGTATTCCCTTGAATCCTCATTTCCTCCATTCACTCCCATTCCTTACCTCAAAGTAGGAAAAACTCAGGAAAAAGGAGAAAGTGAAAGGACACAATTCTTGGCTTTGAGTTTCAAAAGCCTGGTCTTTGGAGAGAAATAGAAAGAACTGGGGACTTAAGAAATGTAAGCTGAGTCAGAGCAAGGGACTCCCGACCCTCAGAGAATCCTACCCTGGGAACCTCTAGTCGGGAGTGAAGTGAGGAATGCGGGTAGGGCCCGTCTGCTATCTTCCCCCCGCCCTCCGGCTGAGTCCCCGTGGTGGTGGTGGTGGTGGTGGCAGTGAGGGGGACGCGCAATGCAACCTCAAACTGGTTTACAGGATCCAAGAACACAGGGGCCCTGAGCACCTTTCTCTGGCTGAGCAGATGGGAAGGAGAACCCAGAGATGACAGCCTTACCCGGTGGGTCCAGGCAGGCAGCACCTGGGACAGCCAGCCTAACAGTTTCTGCAGCCCCACAGAGCACACATGGGAGAAAACCGATTGCTATTCAGTATCCATTCCCACATCCTGCCTAACAGAACTCTGATTTTCCTGGGAGCAACAGTATATACCCAGCCAAGAAGATTGTATGTCCCAGCCTCCCTTGGGCCTTGGGACACAGCCGTAAGGCTGTGTTACATCAGAATGTAAAACAGGAGTCACTAGATGGGACTCCCATGAAAGCACTTTAAAGGGAGCCTACTCAGCTTTCATATGCCCTTTTTGCCGTCCTCCTTGCCACTTGGAATGGCCGGTGCTGTGGCAGCCATCCTGTGGTCATTAGGCAGCAACAGGCTATGGTGGTGAAGCAGAGACTAAAGGCGTCTGGATGATGACCTCCCCGGGCTGCCTACCTTTGGACCTCTTAAATGACAAAAAAATAACCCTATCTTGTGAAGATCAGTGTTTGGAGGACCTCAGCCAAAAATATTTCTCAATAGAGTTAGTGAGGAAACAACTGAATTATCCCTGGGTGTGTGAGAGGGCAGAGGAGCAGTGGAGCCAGAGCTGGGACGGAAGTAGGGGACTGAAGGTGGACTCAGCAGCCCTCTGCAGGGACTAAGGGCCATGGAAAGAGGATGCCTCAGCAGTGACAGCGAGGACCAGATTGTTGCCACCCCTGTCCCGAGCACCTCAGTCTGCTGTAATCCCCAGGAAAGGGGAAAGAAATCTGAGCTGACTGGGCTTAAATTTCTGCCACCATGCTGGATGGGGGAGAGGAGAAACTTGAGATTCAGCAGGATCTCTCAGAAGCCCCTTTGGCAAAGAAAAGTAAGCCCTGAGCTGAGAGCTGGGGAGGAGCCTGGATGCCTCCCCATTTGCAATCCTCAGCACTTCCTTCCCCTGATGAATTATTCACGTCCATGGCCAGGGGGCAGATCAATAATGCAGGAGGCAGAAGCCCAGGCAGGGCCCAGCTTCCAGCTGACCGACTCTGCCCCCAGCTCCAGGGTGGTCCTCTGTGCCTGAACCTCTGAAATCCATTTGTCCTCAGGGCACCGGGCTGCATACATACCCAGGCGGGGAACTTTGAACAATTTCAGTACCTCCTCTGCCTGCAGGGACCCATTCGGCCATCCGCACAAAGGAACCATGTGCACCAGGGTTGGCCCTGAGCACAGGAATTCCTGCCATAGGACAGAGTGTGAGAGACAGGGCAGCTTCTCAAGGCCCCTCTCCCTCTGTGGCCCCAGTTTGGGCTGTGAGTAGAAGTCTCCACGCGAGCAGCTTCACACCTGCTTGACTTTTCCCATCTCTGAGCAGGTTCCAGCGGGTCCCTAGTGAGGGTCCAGAGGTTGGGGGGAGGGGGGAATCCATGCTTCCTTGGGAACTGTGCATTGGGGGCACACACCCCCCACACACACACAGGCTGCAGCCTCACTGGCAAACACCCTTGGAAGTGGGGTGCAGGCATCTGCTATGAGAGCCCCTGAACATCTGTGGGGTGCCTCTCTTTGTCCTTCTCTTCTCAGTATAGCCTAGATTTGTTTCAGTTTGTTAACGATAGACCACGTAGTCAGTAAGTAAGAAAGTGATGCTTTTTCGAAGGGAGAGCAAAGACCCAGTGGAGAAGGTGTGCCTCAGGTGAGCCTGCAGCAGAGCTTGGTGGAGCTGGCCCGCTGGCTTCAGGAGCCCAGCCAGGAGCTTCCCCGGCTGGAAAGGGCAGATATTCCGAGTCAGTACATTAGGGCAGGGTGTGGCCTGAGTTTCTGCATTTCTGGCAGCTCCAGTGATGCCCACGCTAATGGTCCAGGGACCACACTTTGAGTAACAAGACTCTAGAGTCTAGCCCAGCGGCTCCCAGCCTCAAATGACCGCTGGAATCGCCTGGAAAGCTTTTTAAAAACTGGATGCTCCGGCCACACCCCTGATGGTTTAAACCACATTCTTGAGGAGTGGCAGCCAGGCATCCACATTTCTCAAAGTTCCCAGGTGGTTCCCATGTGCAGCCAGGGTGGAGAAGGCCACTCTGGACCGGCTCAGCTCATGGTTTTACCTGAGGAGGCTGAGGCCCAGCGAAAGGAAGGCCTGTCCAAGGTGACAGCCAATGAGGGAAGGGCTGAGGGCCTGGGCCAGAGAGCTTCCTTGTCTTCTGTTCTGCATCAGGGAGGGCTGGGAATGGAGGAGAGTGGGACTTAAGAGTCACCTAGTGTGCCCAGAACCTCCCTGATTCTGGGGTGCTCTCCAGGCTGTGCCCCGAGAAGTTGTTATTCATGTCCCCCACATGTCTTCAGGAAGTGCCATCAGGCCTCCCACAGCCCTGTGGGTGCAAAGCAGATCATCACCCCATTTGCAGGTAGGGAGGGAGTCAAGTTTAGAGAGGACAGGCTGCCGTCAGTCCTTTGAAATGTCCCGCATTGTGGAAGAGCCAACTTTTCCCTTACTGATTCTAAGACACGTCTACCCTCCTGTCCCATTGTAAGTGTCTACAGTCGGGCTGTGTCTGACCTGATGCCAGTAAAACAGCCAGGCTACCGCGCTGGACAGTAAAGCGCTGGGACTGTTCGTGGTACCGCCCATGTGTGGAAGGCAGCAGTTCACCTGAGTGTCATTAAATTGGTGGCATTACACAGGTCACAGGTCGCCAGGCGGTGCTTCAAATGCCTTTGAACGGGTCACAGCGCAGCACTGAAACACGCTGTAGAGAGACAGGACTGCCATCTGCCAGGCTGGGCAGCTAAAGGACATTGACTTGGCCAACTCCCCTGGGACAGCTCACGGACTTTTTAAGGCAGGGGAGGCCCCTGTCACCAAAGCATTTGAGAAGGACTGTCCTGCTCCCCTGCATCCTGACTGTATGACCTTGGGCCAGTCACTGGGCCTCTCTGTTTTCTTCCCAGGAAAATGGGATGACGCACCTCACGAGGTGCTGTGAGGGTTAAATAACTTGCACAAACCACAGAGCCCGGCGCCTGGAACGTGGGCCATGCTCCCCTGGCCCCTATCCTGGTTGACAGGAATTTCCCCAAGGGGGTCCGCTAACACATGGCCGGGCAGGATTTGAACCCAGGCAGGCTGGCTCCAGCTCCCACACCCTGATCCACTCTACTCCACTGCCTCCTGGGTCCTGTGACTCTCACTGCATTCCAGCCCCACCCCAGCCCTCTTCCCTCGCTTCTCCTTTCCCCATCCTCTGCCCTCAGAGTTGGCAGCTCACCATGGCTGTGTGGCAATTCCTTCCCTTCCCACTGCTTGCCCAACCTGGCGGCTCTCCCCAACCCCCCTTGCACACTTGGCCTGCCTTTCTGAAGTCCTTGTTGCCTTCCACAGTCAAGCAACCCCTGCCTCTTCATTCTGCAGCCTGGGAAATGCGTCCCCCCCACCCCCCCCACATACATCTCTCTCTCTTTCACTTCCTTCTATAGGGCTTTCCTCTCTGGGCAGCAGCAGGGCAACAAGAAGCCGATGTGGGGGTCTGACCTAGGCATGGGGTCAGTTCACCTGAATCCGCTCAGTGTCTTCTGTGCGCCAGGCATGGTGGGACCTGGGACCAGTCCTTGAGCCTCTCCGAGCCTCGGCTTACCAATTCAAACCCCTGGGCAGCGCTAGCAACCCCCTCGGATGCTTTGTGGATTTGCCAGAGTGTGTCAAATGCCCAGCGCCCACCAGGCTGCCAGCAGGTGCGGTTTCCTGCCCCTTCTCTCCACTCCAGAGATCTTTGTTCATGTGCAGAAAGAAGCACCTGGGGAAGATGGGACCTGCCCTACTCACCAGAGAAACTGAGGCTTGGAGAGGGCCAGTGACTTGACCGGGACAATGCCCGATGCTGGCCGTGGTGTCCAGGCTTCCTGGTGCCCAGCCCTGAGATACCACCCCACCCCCTACTCCGGCGGTTGTCTGGGAGCCCTTGATTGGTGCAACCCAGCAGCACAAACACACAGACTGGGGTGCGCATGTATGGTCAGCTTTATTTCTTTCCATGCTGAGAAATACAGAGGAGCGAACTGGTGAGTGTGGTGCCTGCAGAGGGGAGGGGAAGTTCTTGCTTCTCCCTATGGGACCCAGGAGAGGCCCGGTCAGTGCCTGGGGCCACACCGGGAGGCCACTGTGTTCATGCAGCCAGCGGCTGGGCCCACAACGGAACTGGGGTGGCAGGGCCACTGTTCCTTCCAGCTTCAACGAGGCCTGGGGGGTGCCAGGACGCCTGTGGGGTGGGGTCATTGGGGACCTTCCCTCCCACTCTTACCTCTGAAGGATTTCTCATCCTCGGGCCATGTGCTCCTCTCTGATGGAGAAACTGGTCTTTGGGGGCCTCCACTCCTTCCACACACCTTGGAAACCTCTGAGCTACGCCCTTGGATGACTAGAAGACTCCCAAGTTGTTCTTGCCTGAATGGAAGAGTGTTCCAGCTGTGCCTGCTCCTGTGGCTTCTTTCTCACCTGAGCTGGGTTTTGTGTGTGAACAAGTGTGCACATGCGTGGGAGTGCGTGCGAGGCGGTGTCTACACAGGACTGCAGAGGCGGGGTGGGTCTGGGTGCGCGCTGGGCCCTGCGCACATGCTGTCGATGGAGCCCAGCCTCTGCCGTCTTTCTCCCCTGGCGCCTTTCCTCTCCCTCAAATGCTGAAGCTGAGGACCCCTGGGGCCAGCTGGGAGACCGGCAACTGCTGAGCACTCCTTCCAGAGCTGAGGCCTATGACCTCCCATCTCCCCTGGCCTGACCTGACTTTGCAAGTGACACAAATACTCTGGGTCACCCCCAGACTCCCCCAACAAACAGGGCATCTTTACTCTGGCCTCAAAGTTTCCATAAAGCATATCCAACCAGCCCCTCCTTTAGGGTGTGTGGAGGCTGGAGTTTATTCCCTGGTGGGGGACTGACTCAGGAGAGCCTGGCCCAGAGGGATCCCTCTGCTCCCCTCCCCTCGTGGTGGTCCCTGAGGCTGGGACTGCACTGAGGAGCTCTGTGCTAACAGATGCCCTCCCAGGGGCCTATGCGGAGGGTGGGAAAGACTACTAGGGACCCCAAGGGGAGGCATGCTTGGCCAACCTGGGGCCAGTCTGGCTGGGGCCGGGAACCTGCCCTCCCACTGAGCTCAGTAACCCCAGCTGCTGGGCAGGGCCTCCCAGGGTGGGGAAGCCTGGAGCATCCCCCTTCGAGAGTCTAGGAGCCAAAGCCAGTGGGAAAAGTGGGCTCAGCAGAGGTCCTGTGGACAGAGCCTGTATCAGAGAGAAGTTGGGGCAGTATCCAGGGCCAGAAGCCAGTCAGGAGGCCCAGGGCCCCGCTCAGTCCTTTCAGGCATTCCATTAGGTCCTTAGACAGAAGCCATGGTGTCCAGCCCCATCTCCCAGCAGGTAAGTGTACTCCCAAAACTGGGGCCCCTCCCTCTCTCACACACTGGATCCTTCAGCCAAGCTCTTTCCTCAGTCTTGGAATTCTCTAGACCAAGAAACAATAAGCCCTCATAAAGACCCTCTGGCCCACTTCCCTACCGGGAGCACACATACTGCTAATGGCCTGGGAGCCCAGGGGAAGCATCCGAGAGCTGATCCCAAAGCCACCACCAGGGAAAGCTTCTGCTGTTTGCGGAAGGCCAGGAGCACAGGGTGAGGCACAGAGAGAGCATCAGGTGAGGCTGGGCTGGGAGCCGGAGCCCGTGGTCCACCTGTGCATCTCTGCCTGGGGCCCCAAGTTTGTATCCCAGACCAGGGCAGCCGAGGCAGGAGAGAGCTCAGGCCCAGGGTCTTTGCTGGCTGACCTGGGGGAGGGGTGGGGGAACGGGACAGGTCAGGGTCCTAGGAGTTCTTGGTTGGTGCTCCAGACTACAGCCTACAGCCGGGTAGGGAGCAAAAGGTGGACTGGGTCGTCCTGGGAGACTGGCGGGTCGTAGTTCTCAGCAGAGATGCTCCCGAGGCTGAAAAGTTCGGGAAGTGGCCCGTGGGTCCTGCTGTGCCTGTTCCTCTCTTCGCCAGCATTCTTCTGGGCACCTCCATCCTGCTGTGGGGGATTTAGGTGTGGCCGTCACCTCCTTCCAGGGCAGCTGCCCATCTGTGTGCCGGAGGTCCCAGGGCACGTGCTGAGTGTCAGCTCGGTCTCTCGGCTTCTGAGGTGCGGGCCCCAGCTGGGATCGCAGCAGGCGTGTGGCACAAGGCAAGCAAACAGTCCTTCTTATCCCTCCTCAAGAAAAATACAAAGATAAAGGAAGTCCCACGTCTGCTCCGGGTCATGCAGGGAGCGTGCTGCTTCCTACCACAGTTCACCTGTTCGCTGGGCTGGTTTCTTCTCTGTCCGGCAGTATGTGCTACTCAGTAGATACCAGGAGATTGTGGGGATGAGGAAAGGCCAGAACACTGGGGTCAGAACGTCGGGCTGTGTCCATGAGATTTGACACATTTCTCAACGGTTTCACAGTAAATTTAGTTTCCTTCCTTCCTTCCTCTGGCTTTTCCCATCTGATGTGGACTGATGATGGAGTGACTTGGGAGTTGCCCTCCGAGTTTGTGCTTTTGGAACTTGGGGACAGGTGAGCCCTTGGTGGTCACCATCCTGTTGTCCGCAGTGTGTGGGGTGTGTGGGTTGGCAGCACTCCAGCTGGTGCGCTCTGCTAGCGCCGAGGCCTGGTTCCTTCTATTTCTTCTGAACTGTAAGGGAAGGAACAGTGAAGGCAGAGCAGAGCTTCAGGTCCCTGTGTGGAGGATCTGGGTGTTTGTTCCCTAGTGGGACATGGCAACGGGGATCAGGGAATGGTTTGGGGCTCTTAGTGGAACTGCGCTCCTGTCAATGAGAGGGCTGTGGCCTGGATGATTGGCACAGAGCTGGGCATGTGACCCCTGATCATAGAACCGCTGATGCTTGAGTTTCTTACTGAAATCTAACCAGTTCCCTTGACCTTTGTGGGTTCAGTAGTTGTCATGTGCCATCGCAAGTGTCATGGCTAAGATGACAAGCAGCAACAGGTCAAAGGAGACTCAGGCTAATGCCCTGGGCAAGTGGGTTCCTGCCTCTCACGTACCTGCGTGTCTGTCGGACTCAAAGAGACCATGGAGCATGCTTCAGTCCAGGCAGATAGGAAGTGGAGGGTGGGGCTTCCTAACCCAGGCAGCCTGACCTCTTCCCCCTCCTTACTGGCCAGGGTTGCCCAGGACCCCATGGCGGAACCCCACGCTTTCTGCTCCATTTTGAACACTCTGTAGCCTAGACCAGTGCCTCCCAAACTTAATGATTGGGCTGGAAATCTCAGTAAAACGTGGATTCTGATTCAGTGGGTCTGGGGTGGGGTCCGAGATTCTGCATTTCTGATATGTTCCTGGGGTTAGCAGCCATGGCCACTGGTCCATGGAGCACATTTGGAGGAGCAAGGTCTTAGGGGAAAAGCTTAGGATGGTCACTGCAAGGGGCAGAGACCCCTGGGGGCTTCCCAACGTGAGAGAGAGAGAGAGAGAGAGAGAGAGAGAGAGAGAGAGTGTGTGTGTGTGTGTGTGTGTGTGTGTGTGTGTGTGAAGAGAGGGAGGTGGACCACGCTGGCTACGTAGCCCAGAGACTCTTGAAGCTGCATGGGCCTGTGAGCAGCCGGGACTCACCCTGGAAAGTGGTTCCTCTGCTTGGATAACTTCCTTGGGCCACCTCTGGGTGCTCCCGGAAGTGTTACTTTCTGACTTCCACCATATGCGTTGCTTGCCTCTGGCCTGTCCTGGCTGTCTCAGCGCGGACACTTGTGTGGCAAGCCACAGTTTACAAAGACGGTGACATCCATTACCTCAGGTGAGCTGGGGGCTTCTTCCTACCACATTAGACCTGCAAAGCCCTAGGGTCCAACTAGACAGACACTGGCCTGGGGCCCAGGGCCATCAGAGCCTCTTTCTCCACCCTTTCCTCTTAATCCGCGTTCCAGGCATAAGGCGAATCAGACAGCCAGGCCTACTCATCTGGGCGCTGCTGGGGACTGGGCTGTCTTTCGAGAGTGAGAGGATAGGCTGTAGCCCCCATGGGCTCTTCCCTTCCCTCCACCACCCCTGCCCCAGGGGCCCAGGCTGCACCCTTGGCCATCCTCACAGCGAGCAAGCTGGGCCTCACCTGCAATGTTGACGGTCACGGCCACAATGATGATGATGATCCCTACGATGATGAAGCTGATGCTGAGCATCCGGGCCAGGCGGCCCAGCCTCCGGGCCCCGTCCAGGTCTCCCTGTTGCACGCTACCTCGAGACTGCAGAGAGAGAGGGCAGAGACCTCAGGAAGGTGGTCCTCAGCAGCCCTGTGGGGGGCCCTGGCCCGGGCCTCTGGAACATACCCAGTCCCCACTGCAGCCGGCGCTCCAGCCGCCTGGACTCAAGGGGCAGGGACGCCAACCAAGCCTGCCCCTGGCCGGCTGAGGACAGCTGGAAGCAGAACCAAGCAATGCAGAATCACAGAACCACAGGGAGGGACAGTAGACTCTGAGGGCCTGACACGGTGGACCAGGCCCAGGCTACCCTGAGCTGGTGGGAGCAGATAAGCCAGGCCCCTGCAGACCCCAGGCCCAGGCTCACTGCTGTGGCTGCACCAAGATGCTAAGGCTGTCCCTGTGGCTTTTTCTCTGGCCCGATGGGCCTGCCTCCTTTTCTCTGTGACCCCTTCTTGCCACAAAAGAAAAAAAAAAATCCCTGGTCCTCCCCACCCCTGCTCAGCCAAGCCCCCTCCCGGATCATACCAGAAGAGCAGCTGTCTTGGTTTTGAACCAGGAAGGCTGGGCCTGGGGGTAGGGGAGCCACACATGGCTTCACAGGGGACCCACTTGGTACTTCACTCCTCATTGAGCTGGGGTTTTCTCAGCCCTGTGCAATGTGGTGAAACCAGGGGGGTGAGGGGAGTGAGGCGACTAAGGACAGAGGGAATCCTGAGAGGCCCCAGGGGGCTCAGTAGGCGGTGTGTCCCAGGAGATTCCATGGTGGCCCTGTGCCCCTGCCAGAGATGGATGGTGCACTTGTCAACTTGCTGGCAAGGGCTGGCCTGTGTGACCTTGAGTTCTGGCGCTCCGGATGTTTCCTGGACCGCTAGAAGAGGCGGGAACCCACGAAAGGTGTGACTGCCTCAGGCCACTTATCTGGTTATTATTTTCTGATCATTTGAGACTCCTGAGTTCAGAATGGAAATGTAGTCAAGTACCACAATGATGAGGTTGATGAGGATGATGACAACAATGACAATGATGACTTATTGTGCCCTTATTTTGTACCAGGCAGCTTGCTCAGAACTGTACCGAAAGCATCTTTTAGCTTCAAATCATCCCACGAGGTTGGAGGTGTTGCCCAGTTTTTCACTGATTTCACTATTATGAACATGTCTGAGACAAAGCACACAGCAGGGCAAGGAGTGACCCAGTGGGAACCGGTACCAGTGTTGCTCTCTCTGAAGCAGCTGAAGTCCAGAGAGGCCACCCTGCCCCTCTCTGTGCTCTTTACGCGGGCACCACCTCCCCAGAGTTCCTTCACCCCTCAGAATTCTGACCAACCCACTCCCACCCTCACCCCATGGTTCCCTTTACGCTCCTTCCAGGCCAGCCCCACTCTCCAGTCACAGGGCCACCCAAACTCGCTGTGCCCCAAACCATAGCTTCCGACTTCCCAGTTCTGCTCCTGGCCTGGCACTTGCCCAAGCCCAAGTTATTGACAACAGCCTGGAGTCTTCCCGCTTCCTCACAAATCTTCTCCCACCCCACCCTACTAATCAGTTTCCGTTCTTGGTCAATTTCATCGCAACTCCCCTCTCTAGGTCCTTCGCACCTGCCCTAGTTCCAGGTGCCACTTCTCACGTAAGCCAGGACAACCGCCTCCTGAAGATCCCCCGGCCCCAAGCTCTCTTCTCCATTCTATCCCCCAAACCACAAATTCACTCCACAGATAGTTGCACCAGGCCCTGGGCCAGGCCTCTGGATGCAGCACTGTGCAGGGGGTTCCAGGCCTGGTGGGGAGGCTGGCCTCCACTGTGATCACACAAATAGAGGTAAATTTGCAACTGTGGGGAGTGATACAAAAAGAGGTACCTGGTACTATGAGGCCTTATAAAAGGGGGAAATCTAAGAAGACTTCCTGGAGGAAGGACATTTAGACTGAGATGTGAAGCCTGAGTAAGACTTTTTTGAAAAGATTTTATTTTTAGAGAGGGGAAGGGAGGAAGAAAGAGAGGGAGCGAAACATCAATGTGTGGTTGCCTCTTGAGCGCCCCCTACTGAGGACCTGGCCCACAACCCAGGCATGTGCCCTGATAGGGAATCGAACCAACGACCCTTTGGTTCTCAGGCCAGCACTCAGTCCACTTGGCCACACCAACCAGGACTGAAGGCTGAGTAAGACTTAAATAGACCTTTTTCAAGAGGAAGAAGAGTATTCCAGGCAGAGAGAAAAGCACGTGCAAAGACCTTAAGGGAGATCCCGCGTGGCAAATACGTAGATGTGCAATATATCATTGTCCGAGGGAAGCAGGAGGGACTAGATAGAGGCCAGTGTGGATGGAGCTGAGAGAGTGAGCAAGAGGAGGTGGGCGGAGCCAGGCCATGCAAGGAGGAGGTTGGTTATTGCCGGAGGAGCAGCGGCAGCCAGTGAAGATGCAAGGCTAAGGCAGAGGAATGGTTTCTAAAAGGCCTTATGGGATCAGAGAGGAGGTTGGAATTCAGGAGCTGATGCAAAAGATCAGCAAGATGATGGTGACTGAGTTAATCACTGCCTCCCAGTATCTTCCATGGCTGTCCACTGTCCAGAGATCAAAGACCAAACTCAGGTTAGCTCTGCATTTCCTGATTTCATCCTCTCCTATTCTCTTCCACAACCTCTGGGCCCAGCCAATCTGAGCCACCCAGGGTATGAGTACCAACTTCCACATGCCTTTGCTTGTGCTGTTCTCCGGCCTGCATGCTGGCTCCCCACAATACCACTTGTCCACCTCCTCTCCATCCTTCAAGGGCTTGCTCCAATGCCACCTCCTCTGTGAAGCCCACCAAGATTCCTCCACCTTCACAGGAATGATAATTATCCCTAACATTATTTGAAAATGTACCTTGTGTCAGGAAATATGTTAAATGCTTGCCATCCACTAGAGCATTTCATGAGTTAGGGGTTGTTATTAGGCCATTTACAGATGAGGACCTGGAACAAGGAGGCATCGTGAGAGAAGCAACCGGAGATGTGGAGAAAGGCCAGATCAAGAAGGGGCCTGGCTCTCACCAAACAGAATCTGGATTTTGTTCTGTTGGGGAGTGTACAACTGGCTGAGACAAACAGAGGATTTCTCTAAGACAGGAAAGAAAAGGATCCAGTGCAGAGGGAGGGGTGAAAGACCGAGGAGTGACTAGCACCCCAGTGTCCCAGGGCAGCAGGTCCGGTCTTGAGCAAAGGAATGAACTACAGAAAGTGGGCGAGAGCACTCCTGTCTGTGGAGACTGGCTGAATGTGGGTGCAGGTGACCTCACACCTGGACAGGTCTGTAGGTGGATCTGGGCAGGAAGTTGCGAGTGTTAGTGCCTCTGGACCTCAGGGCTATCAGTGACGACAGACTGACATCATCCGGTGAGAGGGAAAGAGAAGGTGGGTCTGGCTTCAGGAGGGCCATAGAGTGGCGCTCGGGCAACAGCCCATCCTGAGACTCACCAGCCCAGCTGGACATGGCAGGGACCAAGCCAGGAGCAGGTGTAGCCTCCAGCTCTCTAGAAGCGGGGGGCACCCTGGCTGAGGACACAGTTTCTGGAGCCAGACCTCCCAGCTCCTTCATTTACTACCTGTGTGACCCTGGACAGGTGGCTTACCTTTACTATGCTTCGATTTCCTCATCACATAAAATTGGTACCCACCTCACTGGGTTTTGGGGGAGATTAAGTGAGATCATACAAGTAGGGGGCTCAGCGTGGTGCCCAGCAAGAGGAAGTGCTCAATGATACAGTAATGAGACACTTTTGTTGTTAACAGGACATCCCCTTCCCTCCACTGGGTCTGAGAAGGATGAAGGAGCATAACCCGTCAACCTGGGCAGAGGGGGGCAGGCCCGCTGTAGAAGACAAGCCTCTCTGGTGGGTCTTGGTGAAATGACCAACAGCACTCCTTTCAGAACCGCCCCAGTTAGGGCATTCATTACATGTTGACTGAGTGTCCAGGAACCTGCCTCTCCTCCCTTTTCTCTTTCTTTCCTCCTCTTGATGGCAGTGGGACGGGAGGACGGGGGAAGATCCTCCTGTATCTGCCTCCCCAGCGGAGCACAGTCCTATTCCATCCTCATGCTCGATGCCCAGCCTCCTCAAGGCTCCTGCTCTGGCAGGTGCTCCATGAGTAGCAAAGCCTCGTTGCTGAGCTGCATCCTACAGCTCCCATTTCTGAGAGAGAATCCTAGCATCGCCCCTCCTGGACTCCCCCTCCAGCGCTCCCCCCTCAAATACAATCGGTAAGATAGACCTTTCTAATGTGCCTCAGCTCTGTCCTACCTCTCTAGTCCCACTCCACTGCCCGAGCCCACTCCCCGAGCACATTTCATCTGGAGCCTGCATCAGCCTCCTGCTCACTGGTCTCTCTGCCCCTCCTTTGGCCCATCCACCCTCTTCTTAACAGCCAAGGTGAGGTCTTTGAAACACAAGCCTGGTCACACGACTCCCATAAAAGGGTCACATTTTTATGCCCCTGTGCCTCTGCACGTACTGCTTCTGCTGGGATGCTTTTTCTCGTTACCATATCGCTACCTCGACGGCTCCTCCTGGTCCTTCAAGAGCCACCCCCAGTAAAACTTTCCTTGGCTCCCACAAACAAGCAATCGGCCCTCCCTGGGGCTCCCACAGCATCTCGCCCCATTGTCTCTTTCTCTCTTACCACCTTGTAGCTTGTCGGTCTCTTTCTTCAGGCTGTAAGCTCCCTGAAGGTAGGGGTCGTGCATCCTCAACCCCGGTACCCTTAGGTAACTTAGAGGAAGATACTAGTAGGTATCCAGTCATTGTTGAGGAAGTAAAGAATAAGAGCAGAGAGAAGAATAAGAGGAGAGTCTGTTTTCTACCCATTGAACCAGCCAGTGGAACGCTCAAGAGTAACGAGACTAATGAAAGAAGTAAGGGTACTGAGTCCCCTAGGAAAGGTATCCGGGGCTTGGCCCCACCCCCTCAGCTATGCCATCTCCAGCTCTCTGCATGGCTGGCCCAGGTCACTGAACTCAGGACTTCAGCACCCCGGCCACACTGGGAGGGAGACGGGGCAACAAAACAGAAAGGCTCAGGGAGTTCAAGGAGGTTCGGCTTTAAAGGCTCTGGGGCTACCTTGAGTCATGACCAAGGCGGGCCGGGAGAGGGGAGCAGGGGAGCAGGGTCGCAGAGGAGTCCTGCCCCCACCTTCCAGAGAAATCCCTGTGAGTGCAGCTCATTCAGGGCCGCGGAGTGAGCGAGGGGCCCACGTGGCTGCTTGGGGATGAGAAACGGAGGGGAGGGCCCGGGGAGGATTGTGTACAGTCACATGGAGCCCGGGTCCCTTCTCTGCCTATGGAGCCACCAGGCCTTGCTTCCTGGTCAGGCTGGGCAGGGCGGACCCGAGCCCGGCTGCTCTGCTGGGTTAGACCCTGCGTCCACACTGCAGTGTGAACCCCTCCACTGTTCTGCACGTCCTGGTTTTCTGACCTGTGACACGGAGGGGAAATACCTGCCTTTCAGAGCAGAGCCCTACTTTTAGGTATAGAAGTTTCTCACCACTAGCTGACACTCATTTCTGAACCCACCCCTCCCTGTCCTGTCCCCACCCCCCCATTAATTAAATGATAGGTCCATTCCTTAACTGCAGGGATGGAAGAAGACCCTTCATTTCTTTAAAAAAAAAAAATTTTATTATTGGTTAGAGAAAGAGAAACATGGATTTGTTGTTCTCCTCATTTATGCATTCATCAGTTGATTCTCATATGCGCCCTCACCGAGGCTTGAACCTGCAACCTTGGTGTGTGGGGACGACGCTCTAACCAACTGAGCTACCCGGCCAGGGCACCCTCATTTCTTTTTATGAGTAAGAGCCAGCTGCTCTCTCCTCCCCACTTAAGTGGCATCATCTTCTCCTTGTACCAAATGGCTTAAGTCAAAGGCACAGGAACAATTGCAGCAATGATTGTAATGACGGTGATTAATAGACCATCTGTGACTGCAGTGGCCGTGGGAACAGTGCGGGGGAATGAATTCAGGCTAACAGAGCAGGGAAGAAAGACACTGGCAAAGTCTGAGAGCGCGCAGGGGGTTGGGGGGAGGGATGCTGGGGAGAGCTGCCTGAGGCTGAAACCAGCCAGAGGAGGGTACCCAAGGGAGGGGATTCTCCACAGCCCCCCCTCACAACCTCTCTCTGCAACAACGCAGTTGCTTCCAGAATGCCCTGACTAGAGGTTAACCCTCCAGTGGCTGAAGAGTGGGGAACAATGGTGGGGAGTCCCGGGGAGGAGTCAGGGTAGCTGCAATGGTGGATGGGAGGGACTGGAAATGCTTAGGCGCCTGAGATAGCAGCTAGTTACCAACTGATTTGGAAGCTCGTCAGTATGTGAAGCCAGCTAACCAGCTGACCAGCTGACTGTCAGGCCTGGTTTGGACTCTGCACTCTTGTTGAGTGAACAGATGAATACATGGATGAACGGTAGTGAGCCTGCAACATGTCAGTTAAATAGTGAGGTTATTTAAACTGTCCGAGAAAAGGTGTGCTGAAGCCACTCTGGACCTCTGCAATGTTCCCACATGTGGCAGGAACAACCTATGGAGAAGGGACTGCTCAGAGGTGCCCATCAAGCCACAGACAGGGCTGCCCACCCGCCCTGGGTGGTGCAATGAGGGAGACTTCACTGTCCCCAAACTGGGTAGAGTCAGAATTGCCTGTCCCCTGGGGATCTGCCCTTTCCCCTGACACTGCGGATTCACTCAGTGTCAGTAATAACAGAAACCACTTCCACTCACCATGTGCGCGCTCAGCGTTCGGTGCTTCACACATATTAACGCATCTAATCCTCCCATGAACCCTATGAGGTTGATGGTTTTATGGCACCTATTTTACAGATGAGGAATCTGAGGCTAAGGAAGGAGGCTGAGTGATTTGGACATGGCCGTGTGGCTTAGAAGGGACAGAACTGAGACGCTCACACACGTCTGATGTGTGTTTTATCACTATTGTCAAGCCAAGACCCACCGCCTGGCACCCGGCTGCCCTCGTGGACAGGAGACCTTGTGGGCATTGAGGAACAGGGCCTTCTCCGCCTGGCCCAGAAGGAGAATGGGTGAGGCCAGCTTCGCCCTGGCCACCGCAGGAGGCTCACGGGAGGCCGCGGCTCTGAGCACGGCTGAGTCTGGACAACTCCTCAGGCACATCCCCTGAGCCACCAGGCCAGCAGGCCACTGTCAAAGGCCGTGTAATCGGTAGGAAGCCACCAGTGGGAAGGATGCTGCTGGTTCATTGTCTTCCGCTGATGCATCTGGGGGCAGGGAGAATAGTGTGGGGAGGGGCAGGGACACAGAGGAGGAAGGGAAATTCCTCCCGCCCTGCATGAGGTTTGGCTTCCCTGGGAGGGGCACACATCCTCATCCCCAGAGGGAGGGAGACGCAGGGTGGGACCCTGGAGGGAGCACCGGTTTGGCTTGCAGCTGATGTGGCTCTTCCGGGTCGTGTGACCGTGGGCAGCGTACTGTTCTGTGCATCCCAGGTGCCCCGTCTGTTAAGTGGGGCCATTTAGCCAGACTCTGTGAGCCACATGTCAGGACACGCTCTGCAGACAGTAAATTAGAAAAGCTGCTGGGGCTGGGGGTCTCCTTCCAGCCCAGATCACAGGTTTGGCTCTCCACCTGGTAACCAGTAGGAGGACCTGAGCTGAGGAGTTCTGAAGTCTGTCCCAGGGCTCAGACACACTAGCCCAGGGGACTGACTGCCTTTCCACACTCTCTGGCCCTCCTTCACCCTGCTGCTGTTCGGGTGGGACTGAGGGTTTCAGCCCTAGGTGAATAACTGACCCCCTCCCTCCCTGGGAAATGGGAGTTTCCTATGAACTTGACTGGCTCCCAGAAGAGGGAAGACAGCTGTGGGCACCCTCTGATTCAGGAGGCAGGCTGTGGAATGGGTAGGAACAACAGCTTGGCCTCTAGGCACCCCGTCCTGGGCTCCCAATCACTAACTAGCAGGTGATTTCACACAGCCGTACTTCCGTTTTCCCATCTGTACATTGAGAGTAGTAGCGATACCTAGACTTCACAGCATTATAGTCTGGCTTAAGTGAGAAGATACATATAACGTATTTGGACCAGTGCCTAACATTTAGCAAGCACATGGTGTTAGTAATATTCCCTCATTCCTGGGCTTCCTCGGGTTCCTTCTCTCTGGCTCCTGGCAGTTCCCTTTAGAAATCCATTTCCACAACTATACTCCACACTTGCCTTGGCTCCTCCTCTGAAATCACAAGCCCCCAATCTCTCTCTCACCCTCACTCTCGCATAGCATCTGCCCTTTGACCTCTCTGAGCCCCAGCCTGTGACCAGCCTCCATCTCCACCAAGGCTATAGCCATCTTCCTGGCCTCGCTCCCTCCCAGTCCAGCCCGATCCTGGGTGCGGCACCTCAGCCGCCCTGGCTCACATCTCCTGTGCCACCTGGTCCTGCCCTCATGGCAATTCGGCCATCCCCAGGTTTGGGTGGGCCCAGTGTCACATCAATGACTCTATGTCTGCAGCTGGACAAAAGCCACACCACCGGGCAGGCTGATAACATCTCAGACCCATGGTCTCCGGCCTCAGCGGAGCTCTCGGGCCATTGACCTATCTGTCCCTAGTCATGTCTCCTCTGCTCTGCCATCAGGCCCTTATTTCTCAGCAAACCACCTTGCCCTCCTTGTCCCTGGTAGCATGGGGCCCCTACAGCATGAACCAATTTCCTTTTCTTTGAGTTTCTATCTGCTTCTGCCTTCACGGCCTCTCCTCCAAGCTCCCAGGAAAGAAGTCCTTCTTCTGAGTCCCATCTCTCTGCTCTTCAGGGAACTCACTTCATCAATCATTTCTGCCCAAGCTTCTCCATCACCGGGGTCCCCAGGGTCCCCAGGGGTCTGTGACTGGCCAAGCCAGGGGACACTCCCGTTCCTATTGAACCTGATCTCTCCGCAACATTTGCCGACTCCCTCTTTCTTCAGACTCGCTCCTGCCTGGGTGTCTCTCCCTCTTTTCCAGTTTTCCTCCCACCTCCTGGAATCTTCTTTTCAAAACCCTCTTCTGTCCACTGCCCTCTGCCCACCCCTTACATGCTGTATGCTGCGGAGCTTTCTCTAAGGCAGTTCCACTGTTTTGGGGGTGGATATCCGGGAGCCAAAGTCAATCACTGCTCCCACCTCCTTAGCAACCCCACCTCGGTGCTGCCTTCCTGGGCCCGCTGCTCAGCTCAGGCCTTCGCTTCCCGGACAGACACAAGAGCCTCCCGCGGGGACTCCCTGACCCCCATCCTGCCTGCTCTCATTCATTTCCCACAATGCTGTTGGGTATTGGTTTTAAAATATGATCTGACCACATCACACCTCTGCCTAAATTTTTCTAGCGGCTCCTGAGAGCTCTAGGATGAAAGTTAAGTTCCCGGAGCAGTCCTTGCCTGCCCCCCTCACCACCACACTCCTGCATCCCTCTCATGCCAAACAGGCCTCGTCTTATCTGAGCACTTCCCAAATGCCTAACTCGGTGCCTGGTGCATAAAGACACATTCGTTCACGGGGTCCTGATTCTCCTGCTCCACTTAGTTCCCTCCCAATAAGCAACTCGCCATTCAAGTGAACGGCTGACGGAATGGAAGATCCGTGGTACCACTGCCAGAAGGTTCCCTGCCCCCGCCGCGGTCCCAGCCTCATCACTCTCGCCTGCACTCCTGCACAGGTCCCCTCTCCCAAATGCCAGGCTCGGAGGGGCCCATTGGTCCCTCCTTTCACCCTACACAGGACCGATCCTCCAAAATGGAAATCTGACTACACCCCCCTCTGGCTCCAAACCCACCGAAGCTTGAAAGTGCTATGCCGAGTATGAAAGAAGCCAGTCGCCGAGGGACCACATACTGTCTGATTCCATTTATATAAAACCTCCAGAAGAGGCCAATCCATACAGACAGAAAGATCAGTGGTCGCTCAGGTTTGGGAGGGATTGAGGAAGAGGTAGGGGGGCGGGTGATAGAATAAAGGCACAGTTTCTTTTGGAGGTGAGAAAAATGTTCTAGCACTGACTGTGGCCCTGGTTGCACTTAACCGTGAACATACAAAAAAATCGCTGAATCATGCTCTTTAGGTAGGTGAATTGTGTTACGTGAATTTTATTTCAAAGCTCTAAAAAATACCCACAACAAACGTGTGATGCTTTCCAACCCTCACCAGGGACACGGGTAGCAGCCTGACTGTGTGCTGGGTGCTGTTCTTAAGCCCTCTGTGGGGCCCGTCTCACTTCACCCTCACACGGCTCCATAAGGTAGGTGCTCTGGTGACAGCCCCTTTTGCAGATGGGAACATTGAGAAGAAGAGAGGTTTGAGTCATTCGCCCAAGGCCACACAAACCTTGTGGTTTTGTGTAGCGCGAATACTTCCCGCAATGTGTTGTAGGATCTGTTTACGAGTTTCTCCCGCTGGACTGGACGCTCCCGGGAATTGGCGGTGATGTCTGGTTTAGCACCCTATTCCCTGCCGCTGGCCCGGTGACGATCACAGCTGACTCAAGAACTTGAGGAGGACGTAGAAATGCGAGCGTGGGCTCACTGGTTTCACAGTCTGGGGCTCAGGTTTCCTTTGACAAAGGCAGCTCTACCTGCCTGCCTGTACCCTGCCACCCCCACCGGGGGACAGATTCTAGCAACTGTGTTCTCCTGGGCCCTTGTGTGGTTTTCCTCCCCAAGGCCTGCCTCCCCTCCTGGGCTTCTCCCTGTAACTGAGAGGCGGCCCCGCCCAGAGCGCTGGCTGCACCTGGGGCCTGGCCCTGCCCCCAGCTGTCCCGGAGTGCAGCAGGCACGCAGGAAGCTCCTCAAAAACCCACCCTGGGCCCTGTCCAGCCCTGGCTCTTGTGCCCATGCCAAGTCCCTCTGACTTAGGAACGCTGCCAGTGAGCCCTGACGTCCTGGTAGGTGGTGCTGAGTTTGGTGGGGGCTGGGGAAGGCGACCCCATCTGGGGACTGGGCATCAGTGGGGTACACAGGGAAGTGTGAGAAAATAGGGACTTTCTAAGAGGACAGCCGGGAGCAGCAAGAGTGACCACAGCTCCAAGGGGCTTGGTGATAGATGACTCAGCAGTGACATCACTACAGAGGGAAGCAGACAGTCCCTCCCTACCCAGTCCTCTGGACTTGACCAGCCCTGGGCTAGCCATTCACTGCCCCCGCCCCCTCTCCTAACTTCATTCTAGAAGTCACTGCCTGCCCCGTCTTTCTCTCTCTCTCCTAGACCTCAAAAGTCACATCTACTGACATTTTCTGTGGCTGCTCTGTAATTAGCTCTATCCGAATGGCTTGGTTTGGGGACAATCCGAGGCAATGTACTCAAAACCCTACAGCACAAGTGTGTGAGAAGCAAAGACAAGCCCCTATGCCCTCCTTGGCATGTGTAGCCGTGCCCTCTGCCACATTTTTCACCCGGGGCCCAGACCTCCCCTACCCTGATCTCAGATGCGAAATCAGTGCAGCCGCCAAGGCCCATGAGGCCCCAGGGAGCACCATCCCCAGGGGAGCGGCCTGGGGAGCCAGGCACCGGGCCCCCAGTGCATGGCAGGGAAGACACCTCTGGCTTTTGGAAACCAGAGCTGGTAAAGTCTAAGAGCGCCCAGGTGGCCCCGGGGCGAAGTGCAGGGGCCACTGTGGGGGGCTGGCTCCCCTCCTGAGAACTGGTCCCTGGGACTCCATGCCAGCTGCAATCTCTGCTGATAATACAGCTCTGCTCAGGAATGACTCCTCAGGAGAACCCTCGGCCACCCCACCACCAAAGACAAGCCCCCCGACTTGGCTGTCTTTCTGTAGTTTGGAATGTAGCCCCAGGGGGCTCCCTGGAGCCCCCTACCCAGCAGGGCTGTGTGCAAAGTCAAGCTTTGATCCAGGAGAAGAGATGAAAGAGGACACAGCAAACCAAAGCTCTCCTGACCCCTGGGCCCTTCTCCAAGGGGGAGCAGAAGGCCAGCCGAGGAAGGGAGTCTCGCCCCCAGGCCCTAGCACCCAGCTCTCTTTTCCCTACACCCACACCAGGCACCAGGGAGCGTGCCTGCCGCCCCTGGGCCCAGCCCCTGCCCTGGAGCAAACAGCAGCACTTACCATGATAGAAAAGATGAGGGGGATGAGGTTGAGGGGCCAGACGGGGCAGAAGCAGGAGGCAATGGCCAGAATAAGGTAATCTCTGGGGACTTCTTGGTCCTGGGCATAAGAGGTGGTGGCAACGGAGGATGCTCGTCTGGAGCTGGCACGAGAGGGTGACCGGGTGAGTGAAGTTTCCTGGTGCCCCCCGGGCGCTGCCTTGAAGGGCAGGCCATGGCCATTCTGCTCCAGGTCCAGAGCCCCTGACAGGGACTTGGACAGCTTTGGGGTCTTGTCATCCTTGTCCCCCACCTTGGTGAGAAGCATCTCCATCTCGGGCAGGTCCAGGGGTGAGGCAGTGCCGGGCTCCCCCGCCGGGGGAAACTGAGGCTGCACGGGGTTGGCCATGTTGGCTTGGACCTTGGGCTGCTTCGGTTCCAGGCTGTGATAAGGGAGTTCCAGAGGGACCTCAGCGCACCATTCCTCAGCCCAGACTGGGGGCCTACAGGTCAGAGGCAGAAGTGTCCCCAGGGAACAAGGGCCAGCTGTGGACTGGGAGGGTCGGCTTCTCCAGGCCAACAGAGTTCAGAGTCTGTGTCCCGCCTGCTGCCCGGCAGAGCTCCTGGGAGCTGGAGACTTCAGTTCCGTTCAAGTTCGAGGTCAACTTTGCTGGTGCTGCTGACAGCACGGATGGGCGGGGAAGCAACAGAAAGCAGCTTCAGGAGCCGAGAGAAGATGCTCCTCTCCAGACTGAGGCTTAGGCTAAGTCAGGGCGGCTGTGTGTGTGTGTGTGTGCGTGTGCGCGCACGCCGCAAGGCCTCCCTCCCTCTCTGCCCTCCTCAGAGATGCTTTCCCTTTTCAATTCCCCTCTCCCCAGAGAACGGCCCAGCAGCGTTCTGCCTCTGCCCCAGCCCAGCCCCGCTCTGCCCAGCCTGGCCCAGCCCAGAGGGACTCGGGCTGGCCTCTGCTTTCCATTGCAGCCACGACACCTGCTCCTCTGGGCTGGGGGCTCTGGACAGGCAAAAAGACAAAGTGGGTCACAAGGGGGTGTGTCTTCAACTGTCACGGGAAACTGAGCCCTCCGCTTTTCTTCCACTGGAGCAGGCTGCTGCTTCCTCCTATCTGTAGGGAAACACCGGGCCCTGAACCCCAACCGTGATCTCCAGCTCCGGGAGGCATGGAGGCTGGGCTCTGGGAGCCAAGGGGAGACTGAGCGCCAGTGAGGCCCCTGCAGGATCTTGTCCGGACCCACAGGGACCTCTCGGTGGGTTTCTGAGCCGCTCACCAAGGTGAGGGGCAGAGGGGTGTTGGGGGGAGTGTTGGCCCCATCTCGCACCCATCAGAGCTTTTCTGTGGCACCAAAGAGTAGGCAGATGTCCTTGTATTAAGGGCCTCTGGGGGCTCGTGCTGACTCCGAAGGCCCTCGGTCCTGGCTGCCTGTCCACTCTGATTCTCGGTGTCTTTGTTCCCTATGTCTCCTCCCTCCATTTCTGCCTCCTTCTCTATTCCCTGCGTCTCTTTCTGTGTCCCCAAAGGAGTGACCTGGGACGACTAGGGTGTGCGTTTGTGTATCTGTGTGTGTAGTTTAGAGGAGGGGCAGCTCAGAGTTGCAGGCCCTGGGGTCCTGCACGAGGGGAGGTAGGAAGTGAGAGATGGAAGGGGCCTCAGAGGGGTCGCAGCTCAAATCCATTCCGATCACAGATTAGAGGACCGAGGCCTGGACGTGGAAAGAGACACCCATCTCGAACTGCATCCTCACCCGACATCAGTCTCTGGTCAGATCTGGTTCGGGGGCTAGTTTGAAGCAAAACGAACCGTTTCAACAGGGAGAAATGGCTTTGGATTGTGTATCTAGTTGGCTTCCAAATGCTGCTTCCAGCGGGGGCAGCGCGGGTACAGGGGGGAGTGTGGCGCTGGAGGCAGTGAGGACCTGGCCGCAGAGGGAGGCGAGGAGAGCAGCGAGGAGCCCCATGCCAGGGGGGCTGAAAGGACTCCTGGAGGCAGATCAGTTTCAAAAGTAGTTTGGGTCAAACGTTCAGGTTTGATAAATATGACTACATTAAATTAAGAACTGTTGCTCAGTAAAGGAAACCCACTGTTACTCGGAAACTACAGACCTCCAGTGCAATGAGACAGCAGCTCCCGGCCCTGCACTGGGCGTGGAGGGCCTTCCTCCCCACCCAGGTCCTCAGAAAGACGCTCACCCACCAGGGGGATGGGGCTGAAATGGGTGTGGGGAGGGGGGAGCCGAGCTCCCTGGCCCAGGAACTTCCAGAAATGTGCTAACACCTTTTGGAACACGCAACTTCCTGCAGAGGGTGGCAAGGTGAGTCCCTGAGACCCCTAGATTCTAGTCAGCATCCAGCTTGGACAGAATTCTGTGTGAGGGCCTGGTAGCTACGCCTTGGGTGTCCGAACTCGAGCCCTCCACAGGCCTGCGGCTGCCCAGCCGGACTCCACATCCTCCAGACAAATGGCTTCAGCGCTCTCAACGTGCCTCGTCCCGTTTGACATGTGCTGTGAGTAGAAAACACACAAAATTTCAAACACTTAGCACAAAAAAGCAGAATGTAAAATATTTCATCAATACTTTGTGCATTGTTTTGACATGATATTTTGTATATACTAAGCTAAATAAAACATTGTTAAAATAATGTCACCTGTGTTTACCTTTTTTAACGTGCCTACTAAAAAAATTTAAAAGGTGGTTTGCATTATATTTCTATTGGGCTATGCCAGCCTCGAGGACAGAACCAGCCTGACACAAAGGGGACTTTAGGACTTCATAAAAACTCAAAAAGAAAAGAAAAAGCCAAGAAGTCCCCAGGGTGGCCATGGCTGGGTGGGCTGGCAGTCAGGACAGGGCGACTCAGGTTCCCTCTGTCTCTGTGAGATGCTGGGCTCCTGGTGCCACCTACTGGCCTGAAGGTGCTGAGGGGAATGACTGCAGGTGGAGTGGAAACTGGGGCGAGGGGGAGATGGGGGATATGCAGGGAGAGGCAGGGAGAGGCAGGGAGAGGCAGTATCTCGTTTGCACTCCAGAGCCGCTGAGCCCAACCCAGCCGGCTACTCCTGTGGCCAGGTCCTGCTCCAGCCTCCCACTCCCTCAAATCCCAGATGAAGTCTTAAGTGGAGGCCCACGGGCCATATTCATTATATAAAGTTGGTTTGGCTCACACAATATTGACTCAACAAGTGTTGATTTTTTTAAAAATCTATTTCACAAAAATATAGGCATTTTAGGCTTTTTAACACAAGGATCTTGGGACCCTGGGCCCATTTTCTGCAGAGCCTCAGGGTCAGCTGCAGCCTTTAGAAGAGAGCATGGAGCTCCTCTGATTCCACCTGCACCTGGCCTGCCTGCCTTCTCTGCCCAGCCAGACAGATGGGTGGCCTCCTTCTGGTCCACAGCTGGCTGCTTCCTAGTATGGACGCAGGGAACTGAAGAACGTCATTCCCTTCTCTGTCCCTCTTCCCTGATGGGCTATGAGGTCACGGAGGAGTGGGCGTAAACCCAACTCCCTAGCCCAGTGCCTGGCTCATAGTTAAGGGCAGCAGGGTGAACCGGAGGAAGATGAAAACTCCAACCAAGCACCCGAGGTGAGTCTGCACCAACACTCATGCCAGTCCTGCCCACCCCCAGCCTGAGCCGTCTGAAGGATGAAGGATGCTGAGGTATGCACAGTGGAGGGGGGATGGACCTGCGCAGTGGAGGGTGTCCTTGCGGGCAGTGGGGTGGGCAGGAAACCTCAGAAAAGAGGGAAGTTGGAGCCTAATCAATGGGGAAGAGGGAATGCAGCCCGTCATGTCCGTGCCCCGCAGCCCTCCCTGCCCTTGGCTCACTGGGGTCAGGAGATCCATGGGGCTGACAGGATGGGGCGAGGAAGCAAATTCCTCTTCTCACTGAGGACTTCCTGGGCCCGGCTCACCCAACTCCTGGGGTAGTAGTGTCTGTACAAACACACACGCACATGCCAAGTTGACGAAAACTCCATGTGATCAGCCCTGGCTGGTGTGGCCCAGTGGATTGAGCCCAGGCCTGAGAACCAAAGGGCCACTGGTTCTATTCCCAGTCGGGGCACATGTCTGGGTTTCAGGCCAGGTCCCCAGTAGGGGGCGCAAGACGCAACGACACATTGATGTTTCTCTCTCTTTCTCCCTCCCTTTCCCTCCTTAAAAATAAATAAAATCTTTAAAAAAACAAACTCCATGTGATCATGCTTCCAACGCAAGCACCCTAGTTTCACACCTGTTAGCTGAGGTCCCTCCAAGGGAATCTACTTGAGATCCTTTGTCCTTCCCGTCATTGCTCAAAACATTTCCCTATTTCCCTATTTCTCTTTGGAAGGTGCTCTAAGGAGACGAATCTTTCACCTTTTAAAAACAATTACAAAAAACACGATGGACATTAACCCCGCTTACACCCCTCCCGCACCTACATGCTTGTCTACAGTCACGATCAGCGGGCACGGAACATTTTATGACCAGCTTCTCTTCCTCACCGTGGTTTCCATTCAGGTAGCAAACCAGAGTGAGCTTTCCCAGGCCTCTCTGGCTGGGCATTTGTGTTGTTTCAAATCCCTCACTATTATGTACGGTGCTGCTGGGACGGCCTTCTTGCAGATTTGTTTTCCTTTTGGATTATTCCTTGCAGTACTTCCATTTTTGTTTTGCCAAGGTTTTCTTTACCAAAAAAGGAGCAGATACACAGTACAACTAGAAATCTGTAAATGTGCCCTTTCCTCCACATGCCCGATGACATTGGGTGTTACGATTGTTAGTGACTTCCGCTGGCGTGTTCCATGTTGCTGGAGAGGTGAGGTCCTGTTTGCTGGGAGGGAGGCGGCGAGTGGGAGGCAACGGTGCAGAAGGCACAGGGTTCCAAGAGACTGAGTGCATGAGAGAGCTTTGTGAGCTGTAAACTTGCTGAAAGTGCTATCGGGTTTTTTTTTTAATCCTCACCCTAGGATATGTTTATTGATTTTACAGAGAGAGGGAGAGAGAGAGAGAGAGAGACATTGATGTGAGAGAGAAACATCGATCAGTTGCCTTCCGAACACACCCGACCCCAGGAATCAAACCTGCAGCCTAGGTTTGTGCCCTGACCAGGAACCGAACCCACAGCCTTATGGTGCATGGGATGATGCTCCAACCAACTGAGCCACCCAGCCAGGGTGAAAGTGCTACAATACTTATTACTCTCTGCCCTTTAAAAGTTAACTCTCCCCTCTAAACACTATTTAAGTGGGCCGTGGGTACTAACTTTATAGATACGTAATTTCTGTCTTTATACATATATCAGTCCTTCATAGCTTTTGGCCATAAGTTTAGCAGCTCTGTCTTACATATGTTTTCTCTCTCCAGTACTTTCCACTGTATACCCAATTAATATTCTCAGTTAGTACCTGTCCTGGTACTAACTGTTTTTCTCTCTATTTGGACAAACCTATCTTGGCTGATAACATCCATCTCTTCAGCAGTCACAGATTTATGTCCTCTCCACAGCAAACAAGTTAGCTTGGAGAAGGGACGTGGTCTTGGGAACATGAAAAGTCGAGCAAAGGTTCCAAAAAGCCTGTAAAGCACACAATTAAAGGGTATTCTGGCCTAGGACCCCCAAAGCCTCAGGGGGAGCCTGTTAGATCAATGCAGACACATATGTACACAAATACTCACTCGTCCGCACATCTGTGTAAGCAGGAACGTGATGTGTGCGTGTCAAAACCCCTCAGAATGCTAGGCAAATACACGTCAGCAGGTGCGTGCGCTCACACCCACAGCCCTGATAAAACAATGACAGTAACTAACAGGTCGTGGACTTTCCATGAGACACCTTCCTACGCATTCTCTGCTTATAACAACCTTGTGAATAGAATATGTCTTAATAGCTTCCAGTCAGTGAGTGCTTGCCTGGGCCAGGCACTATGCTAAGTGCTTTAAATGCATTATCCCATTGAGCCGGCCCCACAGCCTAAGATGGAAGTACTCATTATGTAAGTCCATTACACAGATGGGAACGTCAAGGCTCAACATCATGAGGCAATTTGCCAAGATTACGCTGCTGGTAAGTGAGGAGCCTGAGAAACACGCTTGGAAAACTGGGTGGGGTTTGAACTGAGCACCTTCTCATACGCATGGATTTTTTCAATTTTCTGTTTGAGCGGACCTACAGAGTTGAAACCTGTGCTGTTCGAAGTTCAACTGCATTTCCAGTCTGCAGCTGGGAATCCACATATGTGGACTTCTGCCTGTGCGTTTGGTCTGTGCCCTTAACCCTCCCGTATTTGTCAAAGGTCAATTGTACTTCAAGGGAACTTTCACAGCCCCCAGCTGACCTTCCACTTCTGCTGTACACTCCCTTTTCCACCTGCAGGGGGCACCCTCACCACCCTGGTGTGGAAAGCACCACTGGACCAGTGGACCCTCAGCTCTTTCTATCCTGGAATTTAGGAAAGCAGGGCTTGCTGGTCATAGTACCATGTTAGCAGAGAATAAGAGCCTCAGGCTGAAGCAGGGTGGGAGCGTGGCCCAGGCTGTTCTGTCATATGAGCATAGTAATATATAAACAGGGACAGTTTATGGGACACCTTCTAATCGCCAGAAACTGTGTTTCAGAGGAATGCGAATCCTCACAGCTACCCCGAGGTAGAATCATCTGGGACAGAGGTGAGCAACTAGAGGCTCAGAGAGGTTAAGTGATGCCATGGGTCACACGTGCAGCTTGTGGAGCAGAGACTGGACCTCAGGTTCACCTGTCTTTTTTCTGTGCCCTCTCAGACTGTGGCACTGCCTCTCCATGACAGGGAGGCTCAGTGACCAGGGCGGGGCCAGAGTCCCACATTTCACTCCTATCTGGACCCCTGACCCTCACCACCCAGAGTCAAAGCCTTCCTGTGACCTGTGCCGCAGCCACTTGCTGCGTGAAATTGGGGGTCTCTGAGCTGAGATGCCAAATGTACTGGCCAGAAGGCAAAGCCCCCTTCAATTCTTCTGAGGAACCCTCTCTCCTCCAGGGCTGAGGGCATCTCTCCAGCTCCCATGGGGCCCCCATTCTGCGCTGTGTAACTGTTCTCCCCAGCTGGCAAGAGCCCCACTCTCCACGGAGACCCAAAAGCTCTCAGCCCACTCCTGGCACAGGTGGGCTCTCACCCAGCAAGCGACCCCGCACCACCAGCCAGGCCAGCCTGAGTGAGGTCGGATGCGAGCGCAGGGGCGCTCATCCTGGATGAGAGCAGGTCCCCAGACATCTCCGGGGAGAAAGGGGCTGCTTCCCTGAACCTCCTCCCCATAATCGTTCCCGGATTCGAAGGCCACCCCTCCTCACAGTGGCCCTAGCTGCACTGGTTCACTGGGGACTCCATCTCATCACTCGGGGTACAGGCAGGGCTCACTGACCCCCAGTCCTCGGCCCTACCCTCAGCTTCCTCCTGTGAGACTGGCCCAGACTGTTTCCATCGCTGTCCTCACTGTGGCCGGCTATGATGGCAGATGTGCAGAGATCCGGAGATGGGGCTGACCACATCCTTAGTCTCCCAGGCCTTGCTCCCCCTCTCCCATAATGTCCTTTCCCACAGTGCCCCTCATGCGCTCAGCCACACCTGGAGTCTTGACTCAATGCCACCACGTACCTACCTGGGCCTTCAGGGTGAGTCCCCAGGCCTCAAGTCACTCAGGCCTTCCTGCCCCCCTGGGCCACCGGGCCCAGTCCTGGAGTACTAGTAGCAGACAGAAATGACAGCTTCCTTTTTATTTGGCTGCTTCTGATCACCTCTCCCAGATCACAGACTTGGGGCGTCAGCACAGGCAGAGGCAGGGGACCCCACACTGTCCCGTCAGACCACACCTGGTGCCACCCGCACTCCCTCGTACAAGGCCCCCTGTCCAAAAGCCCCCCTTGTCCTAAAAGTCAACGAGGGATGAAAGGACTCAGAGACATGTGAATACAAAAGTCACGTTCGAAGAAGAGTTCATCAAGTCCAAACGTAAGAAAGGGTCCAGCAGGGTCCTGCTCCTTCCCCGGAGCTGCCACTCCAGGTTGAGATTGCGGAGGTGGGGTGTGCCGCCCCAGGCTTCAGAGCTCCTTCCCACAGGCCAGGAAGCATCAGCCCACGCCCATTCAGTTTTGCTGAGTCCGGTTGGGTTTTTTGTTTGTTTTGTTTTTTGTTTTGCAGTCTTCCCATAGTCGTCCCGCCATTGGCTCCTCCCTGCACTGGCCGGTGTGCTCAGTGAGCAGGCAGGTCAGGAGTGCTGGTAGCTCGGCCCGGAATCCGCACGCAGGTGGCCCAGGGGCCAGGCAAAGGGCGCCCCTGGACACCGGCGCCAGCTCCCAGTGGAGGCCTGGGTCAGACCCTGCGCCTCGGTCACTGGCCGTCCCAGGGGCGTGTGTGGGGAGCACAAGGCACAGCGCGGTGGGAAGAGCCCCGCGGGCGGCGGCGGGCTGGAACCCGAGTCCCCGGCGTCCCCGGCGCGCTCTGCCTGGCCGTGGCACTCCAGATGCCCGCAGGGCCAGCGGGGCGCGGGACTGGCGCGCAGGACCAGGGAGAGCGCAGTGATGCGGTGGATGGCCCTGCGCAGTGTGGCGATCTTGGAAAGCCTCTTGCCGCCGAGGTCGTGCCGCAGCGCCCGGCGCAGCGCGTTAAAAGCCTCGTTGTAGTCCAGGATGCGCTTGCGCTCCCGCACGTTGGCCGCCACGCGCCGCGCTTTGGACCGCACGGGCCGCGCGCGCTTTCTGCTGCTCGGAACGTCCTCTGCCTCGCCCAGGCCGCAAGGGATGCCGTTCTCCTTCAGCACCCCAAAATCCTTCCCGGCCTCTAGGCAGGAGCCCCCCAAGTCAGATCCCTTGGCAGATCCCTCGGCCCCCTTAAGGCCCTTGAGGCCTGGTCCTGGCACACCTCGGTGCATGGCCTTCTCCAGGCCTTGCTGCTCACAAGGCTGACAGTCCCCCCTCTGAGCCTTGGCTCCTGTAGGCTGGGCACTCCCAGGACAGCCCTCTTTAGCTGGGCCTTATGACACCACGTGGCTCTCCGCCCTCCCCATCCATCCATCTCCCTCCTCCTGCTTTATTACCTGCCTCCAGGTAGATTGGCGAGGGAGGGACCAAGAGGAAGAAAGAAAGGAAGGGAGGAAGCATGCAGATTCTTGTATGAGGGGGCCAGGGCAGCCAGGCCACGCCCGGGACAGTGCTCCAGGGAGAACTTGCCCTGCCTCGCTCAAGGGCCTCTCTGGGGTGGCTGGGTTCCACATTCTTCCTCCCCTCTACCCTGCCCCCCAAATAGATTGCCAAATTTCAAGGACCTTGAAAGTTCTTGTCAAGTCCTGTGGGCAACCACAGAGCTGTCACTGAGGAAAACGTGACTGTTCTCACAGGAGCAGTAACGGAGGGGTGGGTGTGATGCAGCAGGGCCTGCCGGTGAGAGGGGCCTGGGGTCACCGGCCTTTTCAGCTAGCAGAGTGAGGCTGTGGGAGTCAGGTTCAGGTTTTGAGTGGGCCTCACTCTCCCCTCCCTCCCTTTGGCTCTCCTTTCTGCCAGCAGAGCTGGGCTGAGTCAGCAGCAGAGGGTGAGGGAGAAGATTGTCTTGTGGCCTTCTGGAGCCCCTCGTGGTACCCATCAGGGGCATCTTTGGGGGTCCAGAGCCCTTGGGCAGCCCTGCCTCATGACACAGCACTGCCATGTTATGAACTCAGTGAACCCACCCGCCACTCCCTTCTCCCAGGGATTTGATTTTTAAACAGGGTCTCGGAAAAAGAATAAAACTTCATCCTAGAGGAAGACCCCCAGTGGAATCTCAGGCATCCCGGGGGGAGTGACTTGGAGCACCAAGACCAGTCTCATTCCTAGCCATGACCCAAATGCCTCCAAAATGCCAAGGCCTGCTGCGGTGTCTGCTGGGATGACATGGGGTTCCCACCCATCTTGCCAAAGGGTACACCATTAGCGCATTATTTCTAACTCTGAATTAGTCTGTGGAGAAAAAGAACTGGGCACTAGGCAACAAATGCCTGTATTTGTGTGACTATTTTTTAAAGATTTTATTCATTTACTTTTAGAGAGAGAGGGGAAGGACAAAGAGAGGGAGAGAAACATCAGGGTGTGGTTGCCTCTTGAACGCCTCCTACTGGGCACCTGGCCCAAAACCCAGGCATGTGCCCTGACTGGGAATCGAACCAATGATCCTTTGATTCACGGGCTGGCACTCAATCCACTGAGCCACATCAGCCAGGGCTAATTATCTGTTTTATAGTCTGCCTTGCCTACTAGATGTAAGCATCCTAAGGTCGTTTGTATTTCTGGGGCTATATCCCCCAAATCTGAACTCTCTGTGGAATTAAAAAGTGAATGAAAGCAGCTAAAACTGGAATCCACTTCTCACCACCCCCACAACATGCACACACAGGCATGCACACAAGCACACGCAGACACACAGAGATGCCTGCCTCAAGCAGAATTCCGTACGGAGCACAGGCCCCGATGTCTGAGCATCCATGTCCACCCCCCAAATAACACCATGTCAGTCTTGATGGGTCTCAGAGTGGGAGGCAGGACGTCAGGTCTTTTAAGTGCTTTATTAAACACCCTCCCCCAACCCCGGCCAGAGACTCCTCCCAAAACTTTGCCCTTCGAGGGCATGGGTGGACACAGGAGTGCTTCCAGAGAATTCTTCTGGACAGGTGGTCAGGAGGGAGGTCTGTTCTGGCTGCATGACCTTGTGCTAGTCGTGCCCCCACTCTGCACTTCAGTTTGTTTTCTTTGCAAGGAAGACCCACTCTCTACAAAAGAGGGCAGGCGGCACCAGCAACATAATTTGCCGGGCCCAGTGCAAAATGAAAATGCGGGGCCCTGTGTTCAAAATTATTAAGAATCTGAAGGTGGTGACAGCAGAGCACTAAACTAGGCTTGGGGCACTTCTAAGCATGGAAGGCCCCCCACCCATGAAGCTGGCCCTGAGTGTGGGATAGAGTAGTGTAGTGGTAATGAGCTCAAGCTTTGGACCCAAACTCACCTGATACCCAACATTTTCATATAGACCTTGGGAAAAGCTCTGAACCTCCGATTTCTCCCTGCAAAATGGAAGTGATACCAGCCTCAGAGGACTCAGTGCATGGAGCAAAGTAAAGAGTGGGCCTTAAGAAATACTGATCTGCCCTGACAAGTGCGGTTGGGCCTCTTCCTGAAAAGTGAAAGGTCGCTGGTTCAATTCCCAGTCAGAGCATATCCCTGGGTTGCGGGTTCGGACTCCAGTTGGGGTGCGTGCAAAGGGCAGCTGATTTATGTCTCTCTCTTTCTCACATTGATGTCTCTCTCCCTCTCTTTCTCCCTCCCTTCCCCTCTCCCTAAAATAAATAAGTAAATAAAGTGTTAAAGAAAGAAAGATGGAAAGAAAGCACCGATCTGGTTATCTGGAGGACAGTCCCAGCCTGGGTGCATGCAGGGAGCCCACAGGACCCATGGTCAGGGGAAACGGATGGGCAGGCCCAGAGCACCCCCATGGAAGGATGGAGATGACCTGTCCACGTATAGCCTTCCCTTCCCACTCATCCCAGGCAGCCTCACAGAGGGGAGCCCCTGCCTGGGGCAGCACAGGAGCTGAGGAGCTCGTGTCGATTAGATGATAAACAAGTTTAAACTGTTTCCGGAGCCAAGCCTTCTTCCACTGAGAACTCACAGTCCACAGGATGCTGCTTAGTAATAATTAGTAATAACAATAGTAATATTGATACTGACTTCTATCAAGTGCTTACTATATATAGGCCAGGCGTGGAACTAAGTGCTTTTTAAACCTACTTTTTCTTAGCCTCACAACAATCCTATACCGAAAGCCCTATTATTATAATACCCATTATACATACTGGGAACTGAACTCCAAGAGAGTTAAGGAACTCGCCCCGAGTCAGGGGGATGAGCTGTGGCTGAGCCAGAATTTCAATTCCGACTCTGCGGCTGCTCTTCGAGGACCAAGCTCTTAACCCTTCTTGGTCTGTGTACCTGTGGTTTCGTTCAGAGAGCATCCCCACCCCCAGCCCAGCCCCTCAGCCCCCACTGACCTCCTGTAGGTATTACAGACCGGCATCTGCCCTTTCAGACAAAATCCAGTGTGATATATTCAAACGTGAAAAACAAAAAGAGCGTGGCTGATATAGAGAAAACTTGGGGTGGGGCGATAGGGAAGGAGGGTCCCCCAAGTGAAGAGACAAGCAGGAGAGAGTGGAGAGTATGGGCTGGAAGCCAAGAGAAGACCAGAGCAGCTCAACTGCCTGCGTCCTGGGCTGAGATTCGCCGCCTGTGGTTTCTTGGACAATTCAAACTCCGAGCGCAGCTGAGCTGATGGCTGCGGGACCCCAGGCAGAGCGCAGAAGTGACAGGCCAGTGCCCAGCAGTTGACCCTACTGCAGGTGAGCAGGAACCCAATGAGCCCCGGGCAGCCCGAGGGGATTCAGGGTCAGCCTGCAGCCCGCTGCGTACCTGTGCTGGGGCGTCTCCACGCCTCTGTGCCTGTCGGAGTTCTGGGTTGAGTTCAATGGCCTGTAGCGGTCACCAGCTTGATAACCCTTCCTCTTCGTGAAGCCAGTCCTCAGCCCCCTCCACCCGCTCCACCCCCACTCCCACCCCACCCCCACCAGAGCTTCCCTGTGTTTTTTTTAATCCCACCTGAGAATTAGGCAGATCATACTGTACTTTCATGTCCACACTGGGACCACATCTGGATCACTTCCATATTCCCAGCTCCTGCCTAGCACAGTGCCCGGCACGACGTAGGTCCAGAAAATATGTGCTGAATGTTGAATAAACGGGGCAATCTCTGCAAATTCATGAAACTCTGGAAATTCCACACCGGTCCGATCAAGCAAGCTCTATATTCAAGTCCAGTAAACATTTATTGAGCACCTATTAAACACCAGGCCCGGTGCTATGGGCTTTCACATGTGTTGACAGCCACAAATGTGTGTTAACTTGTCTTTGAAGCTCGATATTAAAAGAGAAGAAAGTAAGCCTTGCAGCCAAATAGAGATGCTTTAGAATTCCTCCCCCACCGGGCACCTGGGGGAATCTGAGGTCGTCTTAAAGCTGCGGTTCTCAGCAGCGGCATCCTCAACTTCGCAGACTCCACCCTGGATATTCCGAATGCAAACTTCTGTCCTAACAGCAAAGCGGCGTGAATGCAGGCGGAAAGATGCAACAGATACTTGTTCCTCCAGAGTCTGTCCCCGCAGCTATTTCATTTCAGCTTGCCTACCAGCTTTTCCGCAGGGTTATAAGGCCTCGCGTACTGCAATTTAAGTCTTATTCCAGGATAATTTTGACTACACACAATTTCTTTCTTGCGCATCAACTTGAGAACATCCCCACCCACGTGTTGGATGGAGGGAAAATTCACCACAATGGACAACTATGGGCCGCAAAAAAGAAGAGCAGAAGAGCACTAAGGAGAAAAAAATGGAATTGAAACACAAATTTCCCTGCTGCCCCCCTAACCGTGAACCCTCAAACCGACATTAAGAGGTTGGTAAAAGCAAAGAAGATGCCCAGACAGCACAAGTTGCCGGGTGCTGGGAGCGGGCCCCTCCCCAGAACTGGCCCGGATCTCTGCCCTGGTTTCGGACCTGCGTTTCCAGGCCGGCCCCAGCCCGAAATTCGGAGGCCACACCCTCTTGACTTATAGCCGGGGCTCCCGGAGGGAGGCCCCCTGCCCACGAACCCCGGGAATCCGAGGGGTTTCCCTTGGATCGCTGGCTGCAACCCGGTGTGGGGGCTCGCGGGGCGCGGGGCGCGGGGTGCGGGGCGCGGGGCGGGGGCAGGCGCGGGCCCACTTCAAAGGCGGGCGGCGGGGCAGCTATTTCCGCGGCACCTGCAGCGCTGGCGGATCGCGCGCCCCGAGAACGGAGCCGCCCCTGCCCGGGAGCGCCGCTTCTCCGGGCCGGGAGGAGGCGGGCGCGGGGAGGAGGAGCCGCGGCGGTGATTTAGGGCCGGGCGGTTCCGCCGGCGGCCGCGAAGGTGCCTATTACCGCTCGGCTCAGCCTGGATTTCACAAATTCCTGCTCATCCCCTGGAGTTCCGGCGTCACTCCCCCGAGGGAGACAGAACTCCCACCTTGGGGACAAAGCCGGGGACCGGGGCCTTCCGGAGAAGCCGAGCCCACGGGGTCCTGAGCCCTGGACCGTTCCCGGAAAGCGGCCTCCGGAAAGGCCGGCAGCCTCCCTTCTCTCTTAGGTCGGGACCCTCAGCGTTTCAACTGAGAACGGACTCCGTGTGCGGGGGTGGGGGTTGGGAATCAGCAGATTGGGGCTCTGCCCGTGTACTTATTCCTTCATTTATTCAACAAAAATGTATTGACTGCCTCATGTTCTAGGAGAGCTGTAAATAAAACAAAAACCTGTCCTTGTGGAAGTCACATTCTAGTGTGGACAGCAAATAATGAGGAAAATAATCTATGTAGTAAACAAGTACTATTAGAAGTATGTTAGAAAGTGGTACATGCTACAGAAAAAAAATAGTATCAAAAAAGGTAGAAAGCGTGAGTACGTGTTTGAGGTAAAGGGAGGCAGGGTCAGGGAAAGCCCACCTGGGAAGGTGACCTCAGAGTAGGGATTTGGATGAGACAAGGCAGTGAAGCTGGGGAGCGAGCTTCCAGGCAGAGGGAACAGCATGTGCAAAGGCCCTGAGGCCGGAGGGCATCCAGGAACAGCAAGGTGGCCAACGGGGCCAGCAGAGTGACAGGTGAGCTGGGGTCCGTGGCATGGGCGCACAGGCTGCTGCAGCATCTCCCCCTCTTACGTGGCAAGAGATGGAAAGACATGGAACATTTACCTCCTCCCCTCACTTTACGGATCTTTGAAAACAGGAGAGAGACCATGAGCTGTCTACTTGTCTGACTGCTGGATGAGGGCCCCCTCCATCACACCCCTCTCCGGGCGGCTCCCACCTTTGTGTCTTAATTCCTCCCTCCTGCCCCAGGTATCCCCCACTGTGCTCTGGGGGTCGTGTCCTCTTCTCTCCTTTCTGCCTCCACCCCATCCCCTTTGGGGGCCTTGCTCATCCATTGCCCCTCCCTGGATTTTAATGCTTTCCCTCTCCATTCGCCCCTTCCTTGGAAGTACAAGTGCATTCGGGCTGCTTTCTCCAACAGTCCTTCCCTACTCCCTGGAATTCATACCTCTCCCTCCTTTCAGTTCCCTGCCTACATTCTCACCCCTCAGACGCCAAGGCTGGCTGTTGCCACCTTCCAACCTCTAGTCTCCTGAAGCCCTGTTCTCTTTCATCATCCACTGTGATCTCAGCAAACCTTTCCAGGTCAATTAAGTTTATTGAGCACCTACTATTTGCCGGGTCTTGGGTTAAATACTGAAAATATGATGATGAACAAAACAGACATGGTTCCTCAAGGAGCTTGCCACCTTAGTGAAGAAAGCCAGCTAGCGAACTCTTGCAATAGCAGGCAACGGGAGCGTGCGCAAGGTTTGAAAGCGGTGCAGCGGGTGGAGTAGGAGCTTCTCTGGGGGGTCAGGGGAAGGTTTTACAGGGCAGGTGATGCTTGAACTGGACTTCAAAGGATGAATAGGACTTTGCCAAGGAGACAAGGGGTGGAAAGGCATTGAAGACTGAGGGAACAGCATGTGCCAAACCTGGAATTATAAACCTTCATTGTATAATGAGGAAAATACAGTAAACTGACTTCGCCAAACCATGATGTGCAAGACCAGGGACTGGTAGGAGATGAGGCTGGGATCCCTCGGTGTCATGCTAAAAAGCTTGTTTTTTGTCATGTGGGTAACTAGGTACTACAAAGGGGTATTCTGCTGAGATGTGACACGGTCATATTTGGATTGTCAGTAGAGTTCCTTTGAACAGTGTGGAGAGCGTCTCTAAAGCAAACTCCAGCTAGGAGGCCACAGTAAGGGTCCAGGCTGATGCAGAGATCTGATCAGGTCACTGGGGAGGAGAAGGGAGGGGGCATAGGAGGAGGTTGCAGGAGGTAAACAGTCTAGGACGGGATTGGCTGAGAAGCTGAATGCCTCCAGAGCGCGTGGAATTATGGGCCAGAAGATTCGAAATAAAAGAAGGGCTCTCGGGCTGGCTGGCTCTGGGGCTCTCTTCCTCGAGGATGCCTGGGTTTCCCAACGGACGGTATTTTGGACAGGAAGGAACTCCGGGTGCAGCGGGCCTGGCACGGGGTGGCAGGTGCATTCTTTGGGTGTTCCAGAGGGGACGACCTCTGAGGCAGAAGCCTGCCATTCTTCCAAAATTGTGTAGCTTTGTACCTTATGTTGTTTTAGTTTGTAAACTAACCCTATGGAACAAGATAATTAAAACTAACAGGGGGAAATGCTAGGAGAACTCAGGTGTGAAAGAGTTTAGCCTTAATTGATAGGTTTAAGAGATTAAAGCTGTAACTAAAGAGTTAGAGTTTAGCCTTAATTGATAGGCTTAGGTGACTAATGCATGTGGAAAGCTGTTATTCTAAAATTGTGTACTTTTTGAATAGAGACTTCTTGTCTTTATCACTAAACCTCTGCCTCTGGAATTACGCCTAGAGGGCGGTGGCGGGCAGTGGGACCCCACTTGCTGTTGGGTAACAAGGGGAGAGTGGAGGAGCCAGAGCTGTGGGCGGGGGTGAGGGGGTGTTGTACGAGAGGGAGGCTGGTGCCATCACCTGTGTGGAAAGTAGAATGGACACGTGGGGGTGATGATCGATGGGTGCAGCAGAGCCTGAGGCCTGAGATTTCTGAGCAGCCCCTACTGATCGGCGCTGAACTAGGGCTCACTGTGGACGTGGGAGAAGTCTCAGGAGGGGCAGAGAGCTGATGGCACAATGCTCACTTCTTCCTGGGAGGCTGGGAGACCCGGGGCCCCTGGGGCTTGTGGGAGATTTTTGTTCTCGTCGTTGCTGACTGCTGGGCAGCATTTGCACAACCACGCCATCTGGGGGGAGGGCGCCCCCTGGTGGAGCTCTGGGCGGGAGAGGTGTCTGGCTGGGACAGGCAGGAGTCTGGGTCCTTGACTTGAATGTGGAGCAGGTGGCCCTCCCAGAGACACGGGCAGCGGTGGGGCAGTTGCCGTACCAGTGCCAAGGCCGGTGGTCTCCAGTGCCCTGTGGGGGCATCCACAGGAGGTCACTGGCTGCATTGTGGGTCCAGCAACCCCGTTTCCTGTAATTCCTGTAAGTTTCCCAAACTTAATTCCTAGACTTTCTTTTCAACAGATCTTGTGAGAGACCTGGGAGCTGCCCAGTAACTTCCTCTTTCGCTTATGTGACCCAAGTTTGGTTTTGTTATTTACAACCAAGAACCTGGACCACGCAGAGCAGAGAGCAGCAACAGCCCTGTTTCTCCTCTTACCCCAGCCAGCCTTATCCCTGCCATTGGCTAGATGTCAGGCCTGGAACAGGTGACTTCTCTGAGCCTCGGTTTCCTCGGTTTCCTCAGTTTCCTTATCGGTAAGATGGATTGGTAACTCCGTCCTCATGGAATTGAATTAAATGACACCCTTAGTGCAGTGTCTGGAACATAAAAGGCACTGAATAATATTTAGTTATTGTTATTATTTCGTATCCTTACCTGAGGACATGCTGATTGATTTTAGAGAGAGGAGAGGGGAGAGAGAGTAAGAGGAAGAGAAACAGCCATTCTCTTACATGCCCTGACTGAGGCCAAACCCACAACCCAGGCACGTGCCCTGACCGGGCATCGAACCCACGACCCTTCTGTTTACAGGAAGATGCTCCAACCAACCGAGCCTGCAGGCAAACAGCCCTTTTCCATGCCCCTACTCCCAGCCCACAGAGCAACATCCCTCAACCAAGCACCTCCTGACACATCATCCCTTCTTGGTCTAAAGCTAGACAGTTTCTTAGCCCTTCACCTGCGCCCAGCCCTGCTGCGCCACAGCGCTGACAGCAGTGCGGTTGTTTGGACTCTGGAATGAGACCGTTACTTATGAGCTGTATAGCTTGGGCGAGATGCTTCGTTAACCTCTCTGAGCCTGTTTCCTTGTCTGTAACTGGGGATATGTTATAACGCGGCTTCATAAGGTTTGCTGTAAGGATGAAATAAAACAGAACACGGTATGCTTCAGCCCAGGGCCTGGCCTCTCTAAGATGCTCTGTGAATATTAACTTTCTCCTCCTCCTGCCTCTTGGCCCCCTTCCCCAGCCAGCCTGGCCTCTGAGGCTGTAAATCATCCAGGTAACCCAAAGCATCCTCCTCCCTCCCACCCAGTACCAAACTCCTCATCACCAGCACCCTCTAATGACCTGGTGATTAGCTTCTCATTAAGTGATGACAAAGAGGTCTGTGCTTTCAGCCAGGGTCTAATCAGCCATAGATCTGTCCCTGGGTCAGTCAGGGCCAAGCAGCAATTCTGGGTCTAGGGCCTGATTGGGTGTAGACAGAGGGGTCTGTCTCCCTGTCTCCCAGAAGAGACAGCCTCTGCCCCAGCCTGGAATTCTTGAGACAGGCTCCAGCTACTGAGGAGGGGCTCTGTGACCGGTGACCAGTGACCAGTGACCAGGAGGCTGAGCCATGTGTGGTCCGAAGGAACCATTTCTGCCCTTGTGAGGTTCAGCTTTTTCATCTGTCAAATTGGAGTAATAAATGAGAATACCTTTTAGGGTTGGGGTGAGGATAGAATGAGGTAAATCAAATACAAACGTCTAGCGCTTTGTAGTTGTCAGCAAATGGCAGCCATTATTATTGTAGTTATTGCTTTCATTAGTATCAGATTTTTATTTTTAGTATTGGAAACCAGGTGCCAATTTTTCCAACTCCACTTGGTGACTAGTTTATGCTGTCTCCAGTTATTTGTAAGGCTACAACTCTATAATAACAATAATATAATAATGATAATAATATAATGCCACCTCCAGGTATCTCTGTTTAATGCTTGTTTAATGCCTTCGCCACCTTGTTTGTTTTCAGAATTGTTTTTGGGTGCCCTTGGCCTTTTATACCTCTATGGTAATTTAGAATTGCTTTGTTTTGTTTAATCATCCCTATAATTATAAGTATTCTTTTGTGACCCTTTCATACATTGTCTGCGTATGTTTATTTCTCAAGGTGGCTTCCCTCATGGTGGCAGAATGGCTGCAAGAGTTCTAGGAGTCACATGCATACTCCATCATGCACAAAAGGAGGGCAGAACCATCCCAGGTAGGCTGCTTCTGAAATCCTGACCCATAGAAACTGGAATAATAAATGTTCATCATTATTTTAAGCCAGTAAGCTTTGAAGCGATTTGTTACACAGCAGCAGATAATGAATACAGCAGTCACACCATTTCCTAGCCTTTCCTGCAGCTGGTTGAGCTCTCCTACGAACGTGAGTAGGGGGCTGTGCACCGCTTCCAGGTCAGCCCATAATAACGTCCCATGTGCAGCCTCAATTCTCCTTCTTCTTCCTCCTGGTTGGAAGACCTAGGACAGCCACGGGATCCCCCGGCTAAATGATGGTGAGCCGTGCCCTGGCTGGGTTGCTGAGTTGGTTGGAGCATTGTCCCATACACCAAAAGGTTGTGGGTTCAATCCCCAGTCAGGGTACATACCAGGGTTGCGGTTCGATTCCCAGTTGGGGTTCATACAAGAGGCAACCAGTCAATGTTTCTCTCTCCCACTGATGTCTCTCTCTCAAATTAATTTTTAAAAATATCCTTAGGTGCAGATTTTTTTTTAAAAGATGATAAGCCAAAAGGGGTAAGGAGCCTGGGTCCTTCAGCATGCCTGGAGGAGAGCTGCCCAGGGAGGCTGTCTGACCAGGAACACCCACATTGAATGAGCACCTAAGAGAGAGAAGGACACGTGTTTAAACCGCTGAGATTTGGAGATTTATCTGCTACAGCATCTGACATCATCTTAATCATCATACAGAGCTTTACAGATAACTTTTTGATGCAACCATGTTTATTTAAATTTGCTCATGTATTTCCCAATTTCTTTGCTTGGTCTTACTTCCTGCATCTCAGACATTCCATCTGGAATCATCTTTTTCTGCCTCAGTTCCGTTCTTGAGAATTACCTCTGGTGAAAGCCTGCTGGCAAGGACACTCTCGCCTTGACTTCTCCTGGTGGAGTCTGGGTCGATGGTCATGCGTTTTAGTTGCTTTGAAGATACGACGTTGTCTCCTTACTTTTGTTGCTATTGATGAGATGTCAGCTTCAGAGCAACTATTGCTCCTTCGAAGGTAATTTTTTTTCCAGATTTGTTTTGAAAACTTCTCATTGTTTTGGCTTTTGATTTTTCACCATGGTGCATTTAAATTTTTTATTTTTGGGATTTGCTGGACATCTTGAACACATGCATGTCCCGAATCGATCAGGTCGCTCACTCTTACCTGTGCACCTCATTGCTCTCCTTCCGTGTGGTTCCCCAGTCACACATGGAGTAGACTTCCTCACTGTTTCCTTCAATCTCTTCTCACTTTGGCTTCATTCTGCAAGTTTAAAAAGCATTTCCATAAGCTTTGGTTTAATTTGATCCTTCTAACCCCTCAGGAGGTGGTAGGGCAGAGGACCTCTTCTGCAAATGAGGACTGAGACTCAGTATAGTAGGGGAGTCTGCTCAGGGTCACACAGCTCACAGGGGGAGCAGGAGGACAGGGAGGCAGGCCTCTGGTAGCAAAGAGGCTGGATAAGCTATACGAAAAAATTAAGCCCCAGGGACAGATAGCCAGGATTATGAGTCCTGGACCCACTGCCCACTTGCCTGGGGACTACAGAGCCAATCACTTCTTGCTGGGATTTCTCCATCCACAAAATGGGAGCAGTGATGACTGACTTGCAGAACTCTTTGGGGAAATGAATGAGATAATAATATATGCAAGAATCCTGGCACCGAATAGGCATCCGATAAATATTTTAGGAATGAATCAATGAAGTGTTTAGCCCATTCAATTAACGTTAGCTGAGGTTACTATGTTTATATTTTATTTATATAATTATATTATAATTTATTACTGTCAAGGTTGTCATTTCAACAAGACCCTCAGAATTTGGGAGCCTCTCAGGTCTCCAGCCCATCCCTCCCACCCCATCCCCCCATCCCCCACCCCCCACCTCTGCTCCACCCCTCCAAGGCTCCCAAAGACCGCCAGCCGAGCAATAAATCAGACCCCGTAGGCCTCCGCCCCCGGCCTGTAATTAACACGCCGCAGTGCCCAGGACTGGGGAGGTCCCGCCCAGCCTGTCCCAGGGGCTTCCTGCATCCCGCCCAGACAGGAGAGGGAGGGCGCAGGGAGCTGGGGGATCCCCACCACTTTCTTCTGATTTATCGCCCTCTGTGTGAAGGAGATTTATGAGCTAAGGCTGTGTCGGAAGGCGCAGGGGGAGTGGGGCCCAAAGGAGAGGGAGGCCGGTGGTCCCCCCCTCAACCTGCATTAAGTCGTTTGCGGGAGGGGCCCAGGGCCCGGGCTCACAGACCCCCGGTTCTGGTGGCTCGCTCACTCTATCCCCCAGGGCCAGACTCTGAGCTGGGACTTACTGATTCTCCAGGACATCCTCCAGCTTCCTGGTACCTGTCGAGGTTCTGTCTATTCTACTCAGTTACTTCTCGTGGATAGATACGTATTTATTTTTCCATTTGGCTTATCATCCTCCCACCTGGCAGAGCCCAGGTCTGGCTAGGGCGCCTGCTTGGGGTGGGTCAGGGAAGCGGGGAGAAGGGAGTGGACACTCTCCGGGCATGGCAGAAGTCCCCGTAGCTTTAGGACAGCCCTTTGCCATGGTATTGTTATGTCCATTTCATAGATGTGGAAACAGCGTCCCAGAGGGTTAACAGCGGGTGGGCGGTCAGGCATGTGGACTGGTTTTCAGTGTGGGCTCAGAGAAGGAGGAGGGATGGGAACATGGTGAGTTCACCTTCACAGGGACTTGTGGGGGCTTCTGTGAGGAAAGGGGCTTTGGCTCCACGGGCCTGTCAGCAGAGGAAGAGACCACCCAGGCGGGTGTAACCTGTAACCAGACCTCTCTCCCTCTCTCTCAAGTATTTTCAGTAGCCAGTAGTACCAGCCACTCCTCTGGTGGATTAGGAAGCCTGTTCTCAATTGCAACCCCCTCTCCACACACACTTTACCCTGGGGTGTGTGGCAGCTCCCGAGAGGGACTAGGTTTCTCCCCCCAGCAGCAGCAGCACCACCACCACCACCCCCCCGCCCCCCCCCCCCCCCCCCCCCGCCGGAATACTTACATTGGGAGGAGTAAGTGTAACCCTCCCTCACCTCTGCATGGTTATCAGGATGTGGAAGAAAGACCTGTCAATGGAGTTTGAGCCCGACAGCTTCAGGCTCAAATCCCGGCTCCACTTAAACTCTTGGAGCCTATTTCCTCACTTAAAAAATTAGGGTAATAAAACCCTCCTCGTTGGCTAGTGGGAAGGTGAACTACGACAAAATATGGAAAGCATTTAAGAGAGTTCCTGGCCTCCTGGCACAAACGGGCTCGAGCCCGTATTTCCTCCCAGGATGCAGGGCTGGAAACTGTCTGTTTTGGTTTGAATGAGCTACACAGTCAACATCAGAAGGGCTCAGGGTGGAATTTCATGGACTCCAAGAATGTTGGGGCAGGGAGAGATTATCTTATTCCAGGATTCGGAAACTTGGCTAACTTCAGATATGTGTGTGGGGGGTGAGTCTGAATCCCCCCAAATTCGTTCATCGGTATTTATGGAATGTCTGCTTTGTGGCAGGTTCTGCTCTAGCCTATGGCAGTGAGCAAAACAGACGGCAAACCCTGTCCTTGTGGAGCTTACATTCTGTGGTCGAGACAAAGAGACAAAATATGTATTGAGAATCTAAAATGTTACATCTACACTCCTGTGTTGCTCAAACACAGGTACGCAAGGTCTGTCCAGAAGGTACCCAGCCAGGTAATAGGAAAAATAGAGACATTTTTTGAAGAAGATACGAGATATAAGAAACATCATACACAGGACAATGATGCCTCAGTCCCCTTCAAAGTAGGCACCTTGGGACCTCACACAGTTCTCCCAGGCGCCATCAGCTGCCCCATCGTATTTTCCTAAATCTCATTGAAGGTCTGAAATCTCTTTGCTTTCAAAGATGATTTTAGTTTTGGGAAAAGCCAGAAGTTGCAGGGCGCCAAATCTGGGCTGTAGGGGTGCTGGCCAGATCACCTGGGTGATTTGATGTTTCACCAAAAAACTCTGCACCAGACATAGTGCATGGGTGGGTGTGTTGTCATGCTGAAGCTGTCAATCACCAGTTGCCCATAGCTGCGGCCTCTGAATCATCTGAATAGTTTCCACGGAGCAATGTTCAAGCTTAACACAAAATTTGATGCAGACTTGTTGCTCTAATCACTCAGTCATTTTGAATGTGATGGCCACACAGTACACATGCTCACTCAACAACATCTACCACCCCCACTGACTAGTAAGTGAAGTCGTCATTGTTCACGCATGTGCATTCCAGTCCACTCTCCTTGGCTGCCAGGTTATACTGATGGCGCACAAACCGTTCTCGTTATATTAACAATGGCTGGACTTTTTCCGGACAGACCTCATTTGTTCTGAGAAAGGCATCGTTAGGCGATCTCATCATTGCGTGAATGTCATAGACTGCACTTGCACGAACCTAAATGGCAAAGCCTACACCACGTGGTACGACCTCCTACACACCTAGGCCATACGACACAGCCTATTGCTCCCCAGCTCCCGGCCTGCTCACCCAGTCACTATACAGTACAATGGGAGAGTAAGTCAAGCACAAGAAACACCGGTGTGATCAGAGGCACAGTAAACGTGATAAATGAGGCTGCTGGGGTAACACACCACACTGTTTTACAGCAAACTTTTTTGTAAATGGAGTACACACTAAAACAACGATGAAAGTATAGTACAGTAAATACGTAAACCGGTAACAGAGCTGTTTATTATTATCGTCAAGTACGGTGTGCGGTGCTAACTGCACCTGCTGTATGTTTATACACCTGGCAGCACCGCAGGTCTGTTTACGCAGCGTCACCACAAACCCGAGGAACGCTGTGACGTCACAAGGAGGTAGGCATTTTTCAGCTTCTCATTATGGGATCGCCACCAGATGTGCTTTCTCATAGGTATGTCTATATAGGAAAAACATAGTTGTACAAGGGTTTGTACTATGTGCGGTTTCAAGCTCCCACTGGGGACCTTGGAATGCAGCTCCCAAGAGATGGGGGGGGTGCTGCTCTGCTCAATGATGGTGGTCATGTAATGTCTAAATTCTTCCTCTCCAAAGGTGTTCCTTTGAGCTATTTTCAAAGAGTTTTTCATCTTTCAAACATAGGTAACTCAGAAAATACCTTTCTACTCCTAGAATCAAAGCCTCTGGAACTTTGGAAAGAATATTGGGAAATCTAGGCCCAACGTGTGGAAAAGCGGAAGAGTTGAGTGGTGTCTCAGCGCCCTCTTCTGGTCAAGATGTGAAACTCCAGGGAAATGGGTCAACCTGGGCCTGCAGGCAGCCCAGATAGCTGATGAAAGGAAATTTCTCTATTCTGCCCCAGGTCAGCTTCCTCCTGTAGTCCCCTCAGGGGCTCTCCAAATGTTCACGACCTGCAACCCGAAGTCTTTCCACAGGCCCTCTCTCAGCCCACTCTCCCACCTCCTGCGTCATGGAAGAAACATTAAGGTCATCGAGGTAAACCCTCAACTTCCTGCCCTGGCCTAGAAAAGATCTGTCTAAACCCAATTTGAGCCCCCTCTCCTCCTGCAGTCCAAGCTGATCCCGCCTGGTGAGCTGGAGAGCCCCGCCCCTCCCACCTCACAAAACCTAGACTTTATCCCTCTCTCTCCTGTATTTTTTTTCTTTTCCTTTTTCCTTTTCCTTTTCTTTTTTTAATCCTCACCCAAGGGTACATTTATTGATTTGAGAGAGAGAGAAACATTGATCGGTTACCTCCCACAGGAGAACGTGGCCCGACTGGGGATCAAACCCACAACCTTTCGGAGAAAGGGAAGGTGCACAGGACAGCACTCCGAACAACCGAGCCACACTGGGCTACTTTTTTCTTTAATAGACTTTTTTAAAAAATGATTTTAGATTTACAAAAAAATTGAGAGGAAAAGTACAGAGTTCTCCATCCTCTACACCCAGGTTCGTCTATTATTAACGCCTTACATTACTGTAATACATTTGGTACAATTACTGAACCAACATTAATGCATTATTAAGTAAAGTCTATAGTTTATTCAGATTTTCTTAGTTTTTGCCTAATGTCCTTTTTCTATATCTTTGGAATTTCAAATTATTTGGAATTCTTCTGCATTAGAGATTTGTCCATCTCCCCCATTTATTTATTCAATCATTTATTAATTTCCTTATGGACTCACAGATATTCATCTAATATAGATTTAATATAACTTTGGATTATAATCCAATAATACTTTATTTACTTTATTGCTCAAATTGTTCTCTCTCTTATATTTTTTAATTAAAGATTTTATTTATTTTTAGAGAGGGGAAGGGAGGGAGAAAGAGAGGGAGAGAAACATTAATGTGTGGTTGCCTCTCATGTGTCCCCCACTGTGGGGACCTGGCCTGCAACCCTGGCATGTGCCCTGACTGGGAATCGAACCAGCGACCCTTTGGTTTGCAGGCCAGGGCTCAATCCACTGAGCCACACCAGCCAGGGCTGTCTCTTATATTTTTAACTTCTTCCTTCTTTGGTGTTGGACACAAAGCAACATAATCAAGGCTTGCCCTGTGATATTTATTGCAGCACTGTTTCAAAAGCAACACTGGAAAGAACCTACATGCCCATAAGTTGAGGGATGATTAAATGAGTTTTGGGACAACCATTGTATAGAACACTGTGTGGCCCCCTCCCCACTCCCTATCACTTTCTTTCAATGAAACTGGTCTTCAAAATACAGTGATGAAGGCCACAGGCCCTGCAGACCAGCTGAGTTTAAATTCTGGTTCCATGACCTTGGGCAAGTCGCTTACCTTCTCTGAGTCTGTTTCCTCATCTGTCAAACAGTGGTGACCAGAGAACCTGTTCAGAGGAAAGTTGTGAGAGTTAATAATACCCACAAAGTGCCCGGAACTGTGCCTGACACGTGGTAAGCTTCAGTAAACGTTATTTTTTATCGGGATTATTATGGAAAGATCTCCAAAACATTGCGTTGAATGAAAAGAGCAAATTGCAGCTCTCTGCCCCTCCTGTTGGACAGACAGCTGTGTCTTCCTGCTCAGCGCCAGCCACAACCCTGAGACACGGCAGTGAAGGTCACAGTGAACGGATTTGGCCGTATTGGGCGCCTGGTCACAGCGCAGCTTTTAACTCTTGCAAAGTGGATATTGTCGTCATCAGTTCCCTCTTCGTTGACCTCAACTACATGGTCTACATGTTCCAGTGTGATTCCACTCATGGCAAGTTCAAAGGCACAGTCAAGGCTGAGAACGGGAAGCTTGTCATCAATGGAAAGTCCATCTCCATCTTCCAGGAGCAAGATCCTGCCAACATCAAATGGGGCAATGCTGTTGCTGAGTGTGTTGTGGAGCCCACTGGTGTCTTCACCACCTTGGGCAAGGCTGGGGCTCACTTGAAGGGTGGAGCCAAGAGGAGCCCCCATCTCTGCCCCTTCTGTGGATGCCCCCATGTTTGTGATGGGTGTGAACTGTAAGTACGGCAACTCCATGAAGACTGTCAGCAATGCCTCCTGCACCACCAACTGCTTGGGCCCCTGGCCAAGGTCATCCATGACAACTTCAGCATCATGGAAGGACTCACGACCACAGTCCATGCCATCACTGCCACCCAGAAGACCAGGGATGGCCCCTCTGGGAAGCTGTGGCGTGATGGCTGAAGGGCTACCCCAAACATCATCCCTGCTTCTGGTGCTGCCAAGGCTGTGGGCAAGGACATCCCTGAGCTGAACGGGAAGCTCACTGGCATGACCTTTCATGTCCCCTCCCTCAATGTGTCGGTTGTGGATCTGACCTGCCACCTGGAGAAAGCTGCCAAATACGATGACATCAAAAGGCAGTGGAACGGGCATCAGAGGGCCCCTCAAGGGCACCCGGGGCTACCGAGGACCAGGTTTTCTCCTGCAGCTGGAACAGCTGACACTCACTCCTTGACCTCTGAGGCTGGGGCTGATGTTGCCCTCAATGACCACTCTGTCAAGCTCATTTCCTGATATGACAATGAATTTGGCTAGACCTTATGGTCCACATGGCCTCCAAGGAGTAAGCCCCCTGGACCACCAGCCCCAGCAAGAGGAAGAGAGGCCCTCAGCTACTGGGGAGGCCTTGCCCCAAACTGATCCCCCAACACCTGAGAATCTCCAGACCTCCAGTTTCCATCCCAGACCCCCTGCAAAGGGGGAGGGGCTTAGGGAGCCTTACCCTGTGGAGCACTATCAGTAAAGTTCACTGCACCCAGCCCCAAAAATTTAAAAATGAACAACCACAACTGCCCTATAATATGAAGTTTGGGGAGAATACAAATACAGGTATCTACCATCCACCTTCTTTCCAGAATGGCCCTTCTAGAAATGTTCCTTTGGCAAAGCACTCACTATTTCCCCTTCATGCACGCCACCAGCTGTCAGCTTTGCATGAGATGGGTAACTTTCTCCCTTTCGAATACGGGCAGGCATCCTTTCCCACCCATCGATCGTATCAGCGACTTTCAACGGGTGCGCCGCAAGGATTTTTGAAACATGTGATACCTGACTATGCAGTCATGGGCACTGCCCTCTTTTCCCTTAGATTGTCAAATAAAAAAAAAATGACAACCACCAACACAACAATAGCCATCCAGTGTGAATGAATCAAAATTATACCTATTTTTTGATGTGCCATAGAATTTAGTAATTCACTTATGTGTGCCATGAGATGAAAATGTTGAAAATTGCCACGTTATATAATTAGACTTGTTTGTTGTATGTTTATCACCTGATTCTATGCTAGAAACTGAATGTGAAAGGCGATGTCTCCCCCTACTCTTCACAGCGAGGCAGCCAAGCAGCGTAAACACGACAGGCAATCCAGACGGAACACCCACAGCTCACCGTGCAATGCACAGGGTCACAGCCGGCTTTGAAGACCAGCCCTTAACCGTCTCTAAGCAGTGATGGAGAGCCAGCCCTGTTCTTGCTCGCTGACCTCCACTGATGCATCTTGGGAATGGAACACGTTGTTCCACTCCGGTGGGAGGCCCGTTGCTGAAGACTCCTAGTTCCTCTGTTACAGCCGGTGTCCTTCCAAAAAGAACGGCCCTCTCCTTTAATAGTTTCCCAAACGCAGACTCAGGTGTACAGATGAACGTCCAAGTGCAGTTCCAGCTTTCTCAGCCAGTACGTCTTAACGGAGCAAGGCCACACCCCGTTTATTACAATGGCCATACCAATGTGATTTATTCAACAAACACACATTAAACCTTTATATGGATCAGATGCGGTTACTGGTGCCATGAGTACAAAGATGTAGAGTGATCCATTCTGTCAAACAGCACATTTTTACTGAGTGCCTACCAATTGCCAGGAAATGGGGATGCAGAGGTGAGGGTGACAGACAGGTACCCCGTACCCTCAGGGACGCTGATGATACACTCAGGGAGCCCAGGAAAATGTAAAGGAGAACTGTCATTTTTTCCCCGGAGCGCCCTGATGCGGATTATCCAACTGCATGTGCTTTCTTGCAGGTAAATGTTTGTACACCAAACTTTAGAGGCTGAAAAAGCTTATACATTATTTGCAATTGAGATTTTTCTTAACACATAAAAATGATACATTGTTTTCTTTTCTTAGTATGTGCCCTGGCTTCATGGAGGTCGCCTTAGAAAAAACAGATGCGCCGATGTCACAGCTCCGGCTGCAGCGGTTCCCTGACCTCCTTGAAGCAGGCACCTAGGTGTGCTGGCAGGTTTTCTGGAGGTAAGGTAGAAGCCGATGGTCCTTTTCCTTCACTGCATTTTTGATCTATCATATTATTTGACTCCTAAAACTTTGAATGCTTGAAAATGAAAACTTTTCCAGTAAGTTCAAACAGTGGCAAGAACTGCTTGCTTTCAATGAACACAGCAGCACTGGTGATGACGGCCTTGGAAAAACAGCTCTCGGTATGGAGCCCGACTACAGTGACGCCGTACAAGATGAGAAAACGGAAGAGCAAGCTGAAATTCTTCAAAGCACCTTCCGTCCTGAAGAAGATGGCCCTGATCCCTGTGCCCAAGAGTTCAGTGAAAAGCCTCAGGACTCCACGGAGGGGACTGCGTCCTGCCCTGCACTGCCCGAGCAGGCAGCTCTGCTGGGTCCTTTGGAACCGTTCCCCCGCATTGTCTCTTTCTGGGGGTCAGGGTGAATGCCAAGCAACAACTAAGGAGTAATTAGATAATTCAGAGTGTTGGGGTTTCGGTTTTTTTTTCAATTTTTTCAGTTTCTGCTTGGAAATGGATTCTATTGGGGGAGAACCAAGATGGCGGCGTAGGTAGACACACTGAGCCTCCTCGCACAACCAGAACTGACAGAAAATCGAACGGCAAGGGGGACCGACCAAGGAAATAAAAAATAAATATTCATCCAGACTGGTAGGAGGGGCAGAGACGGGCAGCTGGGGCGGAGAGGACTCGCGTGGCCGTGGCGGGACCGAGACTGGTGGAGTGTGGGACGAACGGGGCCGGCAGTCTGACCACTAGCAGACCCTGCGGCCCCACAGTCGCACAGATAAACCGAGAGGGCCAGACTCAGAGTGGCGGAGAACGGGGCAGGCAGAGCAGCAGGTAGCACCCCAGGACCCCACATTCGTGCACAGATAAACCGGACAAACAGCGGGGAGCAAAGCAGACCACACAACCCAGGGCTCCAGCTCAGGGAAATAAAGCATCAAACCTCTGATTGAAAACGCCCGTGGGGGTTGGGGCAGCAGCAGGAGAGACTCCCAGCCTCACAGGAGAGGTCACTGGAGAGACCCACAGGGACCTAGGGCGTGCACAAGCCCACCCACGTGGGAACCAGCACCAGAGGGGCCCAGTTTGATTGTGGGTAGCCGAGGGAGTGGCTGAAACCTAGTGGAGAGTGGAGTGGGCGCCATTGCTCCCTCTCTGCCCCTCCCCCACATATAGTGTCACAGCGCAGCGAATAGCGTTACCCTGCCCTGGGGAACACCTAAGGCTCCGCCCCTTAAAGTAACAGATGCGCCAAGACAAAAAAAAATGGCCCAAATGACAGAACACTTCAAAGCTCCAGAAAAAATACAACTAAGCGAGGAAGAGATAGCCAACCTATCGGATGCACAGTTCCAAACACTGGTTATCAAGATGCTCACAGAATTGGTTGAATCTGTTCGAAAACCAGATGAAAAAATGAAGCCTATGCTAAGAGAAACAAAGGAAAATGTACAGGGAACCAACAGTGATGCGAAGGAAACTGGGACTCAAATCAACGGTGTGGACCAGAAGGAAGAAAGAAACATCCAACCAGAAAAGAATGAAGAAACAAGAATTCGGAAAAATGAGGAAAGGCTTAGGAACCTCCAGGACATCTTGAAACGTTCCAACATCCGAATTATAGGGGTGCCAGAAGGAGAAGAGGAACAACAAGAAATTGAAAACTTATTTGAACAAATAATGAAGGAAAACTTCCCTCATCTGGCAAAGGAAATAGACTTCCAAGAAGTCCAGGAAGCTCAAGAAAGTCCCAAAGAAGCTGGACCCAAGGAGGAACACACCAAGGCACATCATAATTACATTACCTAAGATGAAACAGAAGGAGAGAATCTTAGAAGCAGCAAGAGAAAAGGACACAGTTACCTACAAAGGACTTCCCATAAGACTGTCAGCTGATTTCTCCAAAGAGACCTTACAGGCAAGAAGGGGCTGGCAAGAAGTATTCCAAGTCATGAAAGGCAAGGACCTACATCCAAGATCACTGTATCCAGCAAAGCTATCATTTAGAATGGAAGGGAAGATAAAGTGCTTCTCAGATAAGGTCAAGTTAAAGAAGTTCATCATCACCAAGCCCTTATTACATGAAATGTCAAAGGGACTTACCTAAGAAAAAGAAGATCAAAAATAGGAACAGTAAAAATGACAGCAAACTCACAGTATTAACGACCACACCTAAAACAAAAACAAGAGCAAACTAGGCAAACAGCTAGAACAGGAACAGAACCATAGAGATGGAGATCACATGGAGGGTTGTCAATAGGGGAGTGGGAGGGGGAGAGGGGGGGAAAGGTACAGAGAATAAGTAGCATAGATGATAGGTGGAAAATAGACAGGGGGAGGGTAAGAATAGTGTAGGAAATGTAGAAGCCAAAGAACTTATAAGTATGACCCATGGACATGAACTATAGGGGGGGGGAATGTGGGAGGGAGGGGGTGGGCAGGATGGAGTGGAGTGGGGGGGGGATGGGACAACTGTAATAGCATAATCAATAAATATATTAAAAAAAAGAAAATGGATTATATTCAGTTCCACATGGAAACAACTTAGATCTGTTTTCTTTCTTTCTTTTTTTTAAATCCTCACCCAAGGATCTGTGTATCGATTTTAGAGAGGAATGGAGAGAGAAAAATATCACTGATTGCCTCCTATATGCATCCTGACCAGGGATAGAACCCGCAACTTGGGTATGCGCTTTGACTGGGGACCGAACCCACGGCCCTTTGGTGTACAAGAGGATGCTCCAGCCAACCTGAGCCACCCAGCTAGGGCAACCTATTTTCTTATGTAAGAAGTTATACTTGGGTAGAAGCTCTATCAATTCTAAAATTAGGATTCTGAATAAATATCAAATATTTATAATAGTTAAGTACGTATTCAGGAAGGTCTCCAGAGATCAGGAGACTGTTCAGTGATAGAACTCTGCTGGAGCCCTGACCCCCAGACCAATCTGGAGCACACACCAGGCAACTGGGGAGAGCTGGGGCTGCCTGGGAGGTTCCAGAACACGAGGCTATTTTTAGCCTGGCACAGATGCCCAATTCCCAGCCTCGGGAGGGGGCGAGGTAGGTGGGAAGCAATCTCACTTTTATCGTTTATTCTATTAACCACTTCGGATGCAGCCTGCAATGAGCATCACCTGGTTTCATTGCTAGTTTTCCTTTTCGTGTTCCTTCCTGCTTATTACTTTCGAAACAACATTCTTCCCCAGGGACCAGAGAGGGGTCAGGGAGAAAATGAAATTGGCCAAAGTGACAATGAATAAGGGCAAGGAAAGGATAAATATTCCATCCTGCTCCATCAGCAGAGGGATCGGGTCCAAAAAAACACTTAGCCTCACAAATTGCTCACTTATCTTCCCTGTAGTGAGTTGGTTGCAAATGGTTTGGAAAACTATTGCTGCTAATCAAAGGCGACAGGCCCACGGCTGGAGCAAGGCCAGCCCAGGCCCAGCAGGAGTCGGAGTGGGGCCTGGATTCATTGTCTTTCTCTGGTCCAACATTTTGTGTAGGTTTTTGTTTGATTTCAAAGTGAGATGGTTAGGTCATTATTTGTTAAATTACAGCTTTTAATTAGCGGATCTATTGAAATGAAATGCCTGAAAGAGGCTCACATGCCTCTAAGTTTTTGTTTGGAATTTATAATTATCACTGTTTGGAAAAGATTGGTTGGGGGCGTTAAAGTTTTCTTTTAAGAAAAATCCTCAAATTATATGCTCTTGGGGGAAGGGAGATAGCAGTGTGCTAGACATAGTTTTTACACATGATGCTATCTGTGTTATTACTCACACCCAGGCACCTTGTATTTGCAGAAAAAGAGGGGACTGGTGCTTTTCCCCAGGGTGGGCCCAAGGTGGGAACTGAAGCACCAAGGAGGTAGTGAGTTGGCCGGAGAGTGGATAGCCAAGGACCTGGTTACAGATGGAATTTTGTTCGCCACTGACCCATTCCTGATTCCCCTGACGGTAGGGATGGACCAGCCTTGGTAGATTTTTGTCCTTGGGGATTAGCTTTCTGCATGTGGGAGGAACATTGTCCAGACTTGGGGTCGAGCAGCCTTCTTCCTACTTGGCTCCGAGGATGCTCGCTTAGTTGCAGAACGGTCATGTGTCCAGCAGGGGGCGCGCCACCGCCTGATTTAAAGCTCTTGCCCCCGTCCCTCCGGAAACCACACACCCACCATCTGCTCCAGCGGTGTGCTTTTCTCCCCTTCCCTGTGTTGGTTTTCCTTCTCTATTAACAGCAAGGTTGCAGATTACAGTCTCTGAGTGTTTTGAGAGGCTGTCAAGGCCGGCGCCCCGGTTTTCTCCATCTTTTCACCTGCATCGATGCTCACTGCACAGGCGGCAGAGGCAGCTAGAGGCACCCCCGGAATCTCCCCCAAGACTCCTTCATTTGGGCTCTGCAGGTCCCACCGACAGCTGGTGGGAAGCCTGTCTAGAGCACGGGGTGAGCGCATATTTACTGTCTCTCCTCCCGCTGGAGAGGTTGGACATCCTGTGCCATTGGGCCACAAACCCCATGAGGGCGCAGACTAGGGGTGTCCTTTGATCTATTACCGGCACCCAGCGAAGGGCCTGCCCCAGGTACCCGATAAATACTCGATGGATGAATAACTAAATTCTTGGAAACCGTTATCTTAATTGCTTCATTCTTTCATGTACCGAGCATGTACTGAGTGCCAGGCGCTGCAGAATCAGATTGAAAAGGTAAATCCCGTCCTCAGGGAGATCACAAGCTTGGTGACAGAGACAGGCATGAACCTAGGCAACTACAACTTCCAGCTTTCCCCAGTTAGTGGCTAACTGACTTCATTTAGCCAGCAAAATCACACCAGTCACATAGTAGGGGTGCCTACTGGCTGGATAAGACAATGTCCTTCTGAAATTCAACCACTTCTTTCCTTAGCAGTGAACTTGACTCCAACCCTCTTCCCAGGGTCCAGGGCGTGGGGGCAGGGCCAGATTTCAATTCAGATGCCTCCAGTCTCCTATCACTTTGAAGCTCCAAAGTACACTCTACATCCTATATTTCCGAGGAGAGCAGGCCACTCTGCAAAGGTCACTTCGACCCCAGGCCCTTTGGCTATGCATCAGGGTCTTTCTGAGAGATTTTCCTCAAAAGGAGAGATGAGAAAGAGCCCATTAAGAAATAGCACTTTGCCTAAAGGAGGTTTGGGCTTTTGCTGCTATTGGGGTTTTGTGTGCTTGTTTTGATTTTGCAGTCAAGTATAGATTTGATGTTCTGCCTCCCCATCTTGCCTCCATCTCTATTCTTAATGACCACAGCTACTCCTGTTGTAGGGACAATAAAAGAGATGAGACTCTCCCCCTTTGGAGACAGTGCACAGAAGCAGCCTAGAAACAGGAATTGTTTTCTGATGCGCAAAGTGTCACATTTATGGAAGATTAGCTTTGGGGATTGGAGGGGGGTTCTCATTGTGGCCCGAAGCAACTAGACATATCCCCAGAGCTCTGACGGACCAGAAAGCTGGGTAAATGTTTGGGAAGTGGTTCAATGAATATATTTTGGTCTCTGAAAAAGGCTAGAGCATGAAATAAATTTTAAAAAAAAGACTTCAAAGCTTTTTGACTCTTGCAACAACAAAATGCAAAAATTTAATCTTTATGATCTCATGGTATTGAAAATTTACTAGGAATTTTTTAAAGTCATGCAATTACTCCAGCTCCAGCTGTGTGCACTGGTGTGAATCACATACTGTCTGTCATTTTTATTACAATTCTTCCCTCCATAGCCCCGCAGCAAGCCAGCAAGGGTCCTGATGACTACAATTAAAAGCACTGCGCTGCATGGTTGCACAGGGGAATTCTACCCAACCTTTAAACGGAAGATAACCCCAGGATTGTTTAAACTGTTACATGATACAGAAAAAGAAGGAAAATTTATAAAGTCTTTTTAAAATGTGAGCAAAAGACTGATACCAAATCAGTGAAGACTTCAGTAAAGCACATAAGTATAGAGAATCTCTCTCTCTCCTTTTTTTTTTTTTTTTTTTTTTGCACTTGTGAGAATTTAATGAATTCCCCTGCATGTGGCTTCAAGCTACCAGCACCCAGGCCCCACTCTTCTCCTCAGCTCCTCTGCTGAAGAATTGGGCCTTCACAACGACAGGGTGCTTTGGGAGCAGTCCCTTCCCCAGAACTCTGTAGTAGCCGATCGCACCACATCAGTGATGGGAGTGGCTCCAGTCTTGTTTTTCCAGCATTTACCCGTGTCTGCTCACTGACCAGGTCCACAGTCTATCGCGGCTGGCAGTTGGGCAGAAGCTCTGCTGCTTCTTTAAGTGGTGATGCCTCACACCAACTTTCCCAAAGTTGCCTGGGTGATACTTGTTGAAATTAATCCTGTGATGACCAAGCCACCAGCATTACCTCAGCCTCCCTGGTGCTTCCTGTGCTTGCTGATGCAGCCGTGGCTGTGGCTGTGGCCGTGGCCCGTGTGGCCCTGCAGTTTCATCAGCCTGGATGGCACGTTGGTGGCCAAGATGCCTAAATATAGGGAATCTCATTAATTAATGTAAATGCAAAAAGTCCAAATGCATTACTAGTAAATAGAATATAGTGTATTAAAATTAATATGTCATGACCATAAGGGATTTATTCCAGGAATTGAAGGACTGTTCAACGTAAGGAACTCTACTACCCAAACCCAGAACTCCCTCTCCTGGTGGTAGTGGACTAGGTAATTTAGAACAATCCTCTCTATAAAGAATAATCCGGTATGGCTCAGTGGATTGAGCACTGGACTGCGAACCAAAGGGTCACCAGTTCGATTCCCAGTCAGGGCACATGCCTGGGTTGTGAGCCAGGTGCCCAGTAGGGAGTGTGCGAGAGGCGATTACACATTGCTGTTTCTCTCCCTCTCTTTCTCCCTCCCTTCCCCTCTCTAAAAATAGATAAATAAAACCTTAAAAAAGAAGAAGAATTATCAAAAAGCTGGACAAAATATAACAAAAATATTTTTTAAAGCATCAAAGAGTTAACAAGATAGGAATTAATTACTGGATGAGATCTGAGATAAGATCTTGGAAATGCAATTGAGTGAGCAAAGCACTTCGGGTCACTTCTAAGATATATTTTGGACAGTGCCACAGAGATGGGGGACAAAAGACGGAGTCCACCTAAAGTAGGGACTCTGGTAAACCACCCCACGCCAGAGTACTCATACAGAATCGAAAGCCAGAGGGAGAATAGATTGATTTCTCAGTATACGCTATTGGAACAGCTGAGTAGCCAGTGGAAAAACAAACTTGGATCCCTACTTCACACTGTATATGAAGACAAATTCCAACTGGATCAAAGTTCAAAAAAAGAAAAAGAAAATCATGAAAATAATAGAAGAAACTATGAGAAGATTCTTTTCTAATGCCAGAGGGAACTAGGAACTCAAGGCCAGTAAGTGACCACAGGCTTCAGCATCTCCCCACTGTATCCACAAATGGTCCCTGGTTGGGTTTGGATCTTCTGTCAGTCTTTGTCCTAGGGTGGAAAGGCTTTGGAAGGACTCCTGACTCCCCCCCCCCCCCCCCCCCCCCCCCCCCCCCCGGGCTCGCCCAGACGGGTCTGCAGCTTCTACCCAATCGCCTTGAGCTGGAAGCAGAGCGGTGCCTCTTACTCTCACAGTCGTTCGCTCTTCTTGGCCCTTGCTAATAAGAACTCTGAGGAAGGCTGCACGCACGTGACCAACCTGCTGACTGCCTTCGGACCTCCTCTCAGAGGGCTTCTGAGCAGGGCACCCTACGCAGCAATACAGGCGGGCGGAGGCATCACCCGCTTCTTGAAATGAGCCCCCTGCCCTGCTCAGTTCTCTGGCATCAGATTTTGCTCGCCCTGGACAGAGAGTGAATGGCTGTTTTCAAGGCTGCTGCTTCTGCTGAAAGCATCCCCGACCCTGGCTGGGCCAGGTCACGGGGATGGTTGGAGTGCTGGCCTAGTGCACCAAGATTGTGGGTTGTGCAGTTGGTCCCCAGTCAGGGCACAGAGGGGAGTCCACTGATGACGCTTCACGGTGAAGATGGCACCGGGCAGAGGGACAAAAAAACTTACACTTTCACCAAAAGTGGGGCACAGATGAACATGAGAAGCGCGCTGAGAAGAGGCTCAAGGGAGAGAGCAAAGAAGGATAGAAAGCCAGGGCAGCCTGACCAGCGGGAGCCGCTTGGCACCGGGATGACGAGCTGCACCGGGGCTCTAAGCTTGGGAAGACCGTGGTTGTGACCAAGACCGCCCACGGCGGGAAGGTATTACTGCGATGTCTGCGATGCATCCCGTCCAGGGTCACAGCGATCAGAAGAACCATCTGCGAGCCCAGGCACGTCTGTGCGTGTGGAACGTTCCACCTTGGATCAGGGGAAGAAACGTTTTGAAGTCAATAAGAAGATGCAAGAGAAGCAGAAGGATTACGGTTTTTGAGGAAAGGATGAAGGAGCTCAGAGAAGGAGAGGAAAAGGCCAAAACCTACAAGAAAGAAACAGGAGGAGAATGAAAGGAGGGCTGAGGAGGACTTGACGTTTGAGGTGGAGGACTTGGGACGGGGTTCTCTGGCCCTGGTTCCCCCAGGAAGAGTCACTGAGGCTTTCTGTGCTTGGCCCTCTGCTGGGCTGAACGTGGTGTGTGTGTGTGTGGGGGGGGGTTACTTGGGAAAGTCCTTAAGAGTGACAATGGGGAGGATTAGACTTGGGGGGGGGGGTCCTTCTGCCTTGAGAGAGCACGCAGGAGGCAGAGGTGATGCTATGACACATTCTTTCAGCCCCAGTGTGTCACGGGGCTCACAAGGCCTCTGCCCGGCTGAGTTCCCAGTGAAGGAAAAGCTCCTCTTCTGAGGCAGCTCTCCCAGGACTTCCCCTGCATCTTTCCTTCTTCGTCTGCCCGGTCTTCTCTGAGCATCTTACCTCTATTTTGTGCTCTACCTTTGCTTTAAGTTCGACTCCTGCTCAGCCAGCAGCAGAGAGGTTCTCTGGGGCTCCAGTTTCCAGTTGATGCCATATTCTTGACCAGCCCCCCACCCCCACCTTCCCTCAGTCCCCGTCACTGTGGTTCTCTGGCCACCTGTGGGTGCCGGTGCTCCTCTGCCTGGGCCAGTGGTATGTGTGTACGTGGGCGCGTGAATCTGTCACGTAGAGGGAACCTGAACTAGAACCTCAGAGCATTGCCGCCTTGGGTCCTGATGCTCTCGGCTCCCTCGGGGCATGTAACAGGGAATTAAATGGGGTGAGTGTTTGGTGTGGGTTTGTCTGGTGAGTTTTCCATGTGTAGACTGTTCAGCTTTTCCTGTTTGTTTTATTTTATTGAGGATTACTCTATTTTTGTCTTCCTTGTGAGCAGGCTCTTGGAAGAACCTGTTTGAAGCAAAAAAAGAAAAAAAACATCATATGGGAGCCCTTGGGTCTCAGAGGCTGTTTAGCAAGTACATTAAGTGCATTGATGGGGCCTATTAAAAACAAAAAAAGAATCAACCAATGAATGCATAAATATGTGGAACAACAAATCAATGTTTCTCTCAAATCAATAAACAAACAAAAAAAACACCTCAAACCCTTCTACAGTTGGTAACTTGGACACTCCCACTTTCGGACGCACACCTGGTCACCAAGAGGAGCCCGTTAGGACAAGAGCTGCCCCACATTCACCCTGGGTGCCATTCCATATGAGTTGTGTGCCAGGCAGAGGGTGGGATGAGGCTCACCCTTATCTCCAAGAAGATAAGGGCAGGAAAGTGTGTTCAAAAACAACCTCTGCCCAGAGGAGAAGAATAGAGTGGAACGGTGAGCTCTTGGGAATGGGAGGGCCTTTCGGGGGCTGTTATTCAACCCAGTGCAGACACTTTTGTTTGCCAGCCCCTCTTCTCTGGACAACGCCACCCTGATGTCTCTTGGGGAAATCAACCCTCCCCCCACCCCAGTCTGGCCCCCCGTGGTTTAGGTACAATTAACCCCACCCCCAGCTCCAGCGATGGATCTTGATTGGCTTAAGACAGAGTGTCCCAACTCCAGGAGGCAGTGATTGATTTAAAATGGATGGTTAACCCAAGCCAATAAGGTGCAAGAAAATGTTTACTGGGGTTTCTAGCAAAGAAAAGCCCCCTTCTTTGAGGGGAAATATGTAAATTAGGAAGAATGTAGCCTCAGGAGTTCCTGGCAGCTGTTTTGCCACCACCACAAGGGAGAGCACGCCTGACATTAAAACTGTTGCTGAGGTTGCTGAGAATCCAACAGAGAAGCTGGGACCTGGGCGCATTGGTTCAGTCAATATTAGGCCCCCACCTGAAGTCAGCCCCATCTCTGAACTGCTCACTTATGTGAGCCAATTAATGACCTTCATCTTTTAAGCCAGTTTGACTTGGAGTTTGTTAGCTGCAGTATAAAGTTGTCCAGCTAACTCAAGCCTCCCTAACCATTGCTACAATAAATACAGGTCTTCCAGTGAGAAAAAAAATTGTTAGCTGTTTCTTTTTTTTAAGATATTATTTATTTTTAGAGAAGAGGGGAAGGGAGAGAGAAGGAGAGGAACATCAATGTGTGGTTGCTCTTGTGCACCTCCAGCTGGGGACCAGGCCTGCAACCCAGGCATGTGCCCTGACTGGGAATCCAACCGGTGACCCTTTGGTTCGCAGGCCAGTGCTCAACCCACTGAGCCACACCAGCCAGGGCCGTTACCTGTTTCTGTGCTGCATTGCTAGGTGTTCAGCAGAAGGGCAGGAGCACGGGAAACGTGTAAGGAGGAAATTTGGAATCTGCCCACTTACTCAGCAGGGGAGATGCTGCGTCCCAGGTGACTGAGTCAGGGACATCTCTATAAAAATCGGAGAAAGAGGACAAGTTTGTCCCAGGTGGACATCCCCCAGGATTCCCATTTCCTCTTTATAGAGTGAGGATGATGCATTTGCTAAGCTCTGAGCCCAATCTAGTCCTAACATTCTACACATCCTGTTTCTGTAGAAAGATCACAAGCTTTGCAACTTCACACACCTGAGTTCAGGTCCAGCCAGCACCAGCTGAGCAACCTCAATCAAGTTACTTAACCTCTCTGAGCCTCAGTTTCCAAGGCTATAAAATGGGGATGCTGACCACACCTTCCATGCTGTAGTGATTTCTGTTAGGACTAAATGAAATAGCATGTATCAAGGCCTAGCACAGTGCTGTTATGTGGTATGTACCCCACCAGTGTCAGCTCTCCCTTCTCCATCCCACTGCCCTTCTCTGTAAATGTAGAACAAGCAATGGTAGCCTCCAGCTGTTACCGGACGGGGGCCTGGCCCTGAGCCGGTCAGCCTATGGCCAGCTGTAGTGGGTGGGTCCTTGACTTCCTGTAGGAAAGATTTCACAACACAAGTCCAGGTGACTATGAGGATACATTTATTAGAGCTGGGGACAGCGAAACAAGGAAGGGCTCAGCATAGAAGAAGCAACAGGAGAGCCTAGACTGGGCTGCCTTAGCTCACTAGGAAGTCAGAGAAAAGGGGATTCGGGGAGAGGTTCAGGGGATTAGCATGGGGCAAGTTGCCAGCTGCCCATTGCCTTAGAGTTTAAGAGACACGTGCCTGTGAAGAAAGAAGTGGGGAGAGAAGGAAGGGAAGGGAATGGGGCAGGCTGCTGGCTCCCCAGAGGGAGAGCTGGCAGGCTGGGTCCTTTGTCCTGAGGCTTTTATCTCTTTCTTGGGAATCTCAGGGGAGGTCTCAGGGGAGGGTTTCAGTAGAATATCTATTGGTTCTCCAGGTGTCTCCTTCCAGGGTTGTGGTCTCCACTGATTGGTCAGTGGCAGGGCAGGGGGTCTTTAGTCATTGCAGTTGGTTCTGGCATTGCCCACCTGGTTTTGCAGCTTTTCTGGGCCTGGAGCTGAAACACAACTGAGGCCTAGATGTTATCTCCGGGGAGGAAAGGCCAGCTGGGAACGTTGCTAGGGGCCAGGTCCTTGTTCTCCCAGTGTTGCCCCTTGTGTTCAGCTCTCTCTGTCAGGTTCCCTCTTCCACTTTCCAAGGAATTTTCCTAGTTTTCACTACCCTGTCTCACAGCCAGCGAGCCAAGTCTGGCTCCTGCTTTTATAAATAAACCTTTATTGTAACACAACTATGCTCTTTCGTTTATGTATTACCTGTGGCTGCTTTCTAGCTGCGAGAGGATAGTTCAGAGGAGGGGATAGAGACTGTACGGCCCACAAAGACTGTAAATTTTAGTATCTGATCCTTACAGAATAAGCTTGCTGCTTCCTGATGTGGGACAGAAGGTGTAAGCTCATTTAAGGAATTTCGGTCACTGGGCTGCAGGCAGGGGAAATATTCAGACAGTATGAAGGACCCCTTGCGTCTCACGCTGACTCTGGAGTCAGGATGTAACAGTGAGCGGTGGGATATTGTAACCCACTCCACCTTTCTTTTGACATTGTTTCTGTAAGTGCGGACTCTGACTAATATGTAGCTTGTAGATGAACAGCATGTTTGTGTAAGAATCCTAGTGAGACAGGATAGTGAGAGGCTAGGAAAATTCCTTGGCCAGTGGAATAGGGAAACTGAGACAGAGCTGAACACTGACCGAGCAATATACAACCAGATGCATAAGGTCACCAAGGCGGAAGGCCCCCGCTCCTGGCTGGGGCAAAACTGGGAAAACAAGGACCTCGCCCCTGGGGTAACCTTTCCTCCCCTTTCCTCCCCGGAGATAACATCTAGGCCTCAGTTGTGTTTCAGCTCCAGGCCCAGAAAAGCTGCAAAACCAGGTGGGCAATGCCAGAACCAACTGCAATGACTAAGGGCCCCCTGCCCTGCCACTGACCAATCAGTGGAGACACAACCCTGGAAGGAGACACCTGGAGAACCAATAGATATTCTACTGAAACCCTCCCCTGAGATTCCCAGGAAAGAGATAAAAGCCTCAGGACAAAGGACCCAGCCTGCCAACTCTCCCTCTGGGGAGCCAGCAGCCTGCCCCATTCCCTTCCCTTCCTTCTCCCCCCACTTCTTTCTTCACAGGCACGTGTCTCTTACACTCCAAGGCAATGGGCAGCTGGCAACTTGCCCCATGCTAATCCCCTGAACCTCTCCCCAAATCCCCCTTTTCTCTGACTTCCCAGTGAGCTAAGGCAGCCCAGTCTAGGCTCTCCTGTTGCTTCTTCTATGCTGAGCCCTTCCTTGTTTCGCTGTCCCCAGCTCTAATAAATGTATCCTCATAGTCACCTGGACTTGTGTTGTGAAATCTTTCCTACAGGAAGTCAAGGACCCACCCACTACAGCGGGCGGTAGGCAGACCCGCCCCATGTTGGGTAACGATAGGAACTAACTTCAGAAAAGACAGACTCCAACCTTCAGGCATCTCAGCTCCAGGGGATCTGCTGACCTCCAAAGCCAGGATGACGCACACCGGCCTTATCAGAATGGACGGTGCTGTTCTGTGCGTAGAGAACTTCTCAAACCCCTTCCTTGATCTCTCTCTTCTGTTGCCCTCTCCCTCCTTATAAAAGCCTCTGCCTCCACTGAGAGGTGGAGATGGGCTTTGAGACATGAGTCCCCCATCTTCCAGCTGGTTGGCATCTGAACATAAACCACTTTCCTTTATATCAGCACCTGTCTCTCCAGTACTGGCTTTGTTTGTGGCAGGCAGCCGGACCTGCTTTTGGTTACAATGTGAATCTTCATTCTGAGGGTGGAGGCCAGTCTCTGAGAAGAATGTCCCGCAGCAGGAAAAACTCCCAGTGAAACAGTTCAAGTTTGTCCAGGATTCAGACCTTCCTCAGCAGTGGAGGTAAGTGGTCAAAGGAAGGTTGTCTCCCTAGACATCTCTCTTTCTCTCTCTCTCTCTCTCTCTCTCTCTCTCTCTCTCTCTCTCTCTCTCTCTCTCTCACACACACACACACACACACACACAGCTTCAAGGAAACTACTAGAGTTTTTTGTTTTTAAGTACAAAAAAAAAAAAAGTAAATGTTCTGGTCCAAAGAAGAAACTCCTGTCTTTGAGGGAGCATTTTCAGTGGGCACGGCATTACCAAAACCCCAAAGATTTCCTTGAGTCTGCTTGCCTGCAGGACTTTGCAGTATAGAAAGTAAGTTTAATATTGAACTGGCCAATCAGAGGCAGGGGGCTAATGCTCTACAGACCCTGACTCCCTGATGGCATGGAGGTTATATAGGGCAAATTCATCAAAGCTGTGACCTTTCGGTTTGCAGGTCGGTACTCAGTCCATCCACTGAGCCACACCAGCCAGGAGATTTCTTCAGGTCTGAAGAATAGCTCTGAGGTCTTTTTGGGTCCCTCTGTCTGTTTCAGGGGAAAGTAGCCAGGGGGCAATTTCACCAGGGGGCTCAGGAACTGGAACTTAGTTTAGGTTTGATGTTATCTTTAGCCTGGGGGAGGTTGAGAAGATGGAAGGGTTACAAACCTTGCCTTCAAACCAGGAAGGGACTTCAAATCATCTACTGCAACTTCCCCATTTTGTGGACGAGGAAGCTGAGGGCTCGAGTGGCGATGTGGCTTCCCGAAGATGCCCAGCCGGCTCACAGCAACTCTGCCACTCCCGGCCCAGGCCCTCTTCTCCGCATCAGGCAGTACAAGCCCATCATCATTATAGTGCAGTTGCCCCTGGTACCAAGTGAGGCAGGCATTTGGTCTGGCTTTCCTCACACATAGTCTTCCTTGTGAAAGACACGTTGACAGGGGGCAATGCCTGGCGTCTCTCATTCTGTTCGGCGGCAATGCCAAGCCTGTAGGGCAGGGATTCCCAGAGCGAGGAGCCAACCCCCCAGGGGGAGTACCCGAGATGATTTCAGGTGGCACCACTTTTTAATTTGAAGAGTAATATGTGTATGCTAATGTGTACCAGGGAAGTATATAACCAGAGGCCAAATATATTAATGTTTTATTATGCTCATATATGACTGCTTGGGAGGAGGGCTTGGTGACTAAAAATATGTTCGGTGAATAATAGCATGGGCGCTTTATTAGTCAGGAAACACGTACTACGAAGACGACTGAAGGCCAGGAAATGCTGTGGTGGGAAATACCGACACTGGGGGAAGAGGCTTCAGGAGGGATTTGCCTGTGCCGAAAAGACACACGCGCAGCCTCATTAATTACCAAAGAAGTGCAGGATAAAACCGGAATGAGATACAGTGTTTCACCTTTCAGACCGGTGAGGGTTATGAAGCTTGTTCTCAGTTTGGCGGCAGATAAACTAAATTCAAAATGTCACAGAGATGAATGGCATCGTCTCCAGGACAGAGGACATGCAAATTAATGACAAATCCCATGACGCTGTTGTAGGCGTAATCAAATAAGTGTTATTGAGAAGATGGGCTCCTTTTTGAGGAGAAAAAGCAGGAGAAAGTGATATTTATGAGTTAAGTAAAAATGTTGTCAAAATTATTAGATATGTATTTAAACCATGAATAGTATATATTTTTTCTAGCTTTTTGCACTGAGAAAGTGTATAAACAGTGACTAACTCAATAGAAAAAAATGCTTCTAATATCCTGATGGATGTCTCCAGATGCCATCACCCCCTGAAAGGAACCAGGGCTCTCAGAGAAATATCTGATTTTGTTGCTGGGACAGGAAATGCACAAGATAAGCCTTGAACATCTCGTCCAACGAGCAAGCAGCAAAGCTATCAAAGAGCACACGACTGCGAAAGGCTACTTGAAGGGGCTCCCATTAGTCACGGACGGGGCAATCTGAACATCAGTAAAGATTATAACTACAGTGGATCAAGATACATACATATATTTAAATCCATGAATATATCATTATACTAAAAACAATTCAAAACAAAAGAAAATGTCATTGGTTGCCTTTCAAGGGCATTAGTAAACCAACTCATTTAAAAAAATTGGAAATAAAGGGAAAGAATCAAGATCTAATGTGTTGTTTCCTTTACAAGCTACAGAAACAACTTGTGTCCACCTGCCGTGAATAAGTAAAGAAGATGTGAGATATATCTGAAATATTATACATAGGGAATCCTCTTTTTTAAAAAGATTTTATTTATTTATTTTTTAGAGAGAGGGGAAAGGAGGGACACAGAGGAGAGACACCTTAATGTGTGGTTGCCTCTTGAACACCCCCTGCTGGGAACCTGCATGGGCCCTGACTGGGATTTGAACCAGCAACCCCTTGGTTCACAGGCTGGCACTCAATCCACTGAGCCACACTGGCCAGGGCCCGTATGATTTTTTAAAGAGGACTGTTGGAAGACGTACACAAACTGACTTAAGACGTACTACTAAACTGCGGTATCAAGAAGGGCGGCACTGCCATGAGGCCAGGGTTTGGAAGTGGATCCACACTTAACACGGTCGGCTGACTTTTTACAAAGTTGCTGAAGCATTTTGGTGGGGAATAAAGTGTCCTTTCTAAATGGTGCTTCAACAACTGGATACCTCATGGGAAAAAATAACCCCTGCCTTTACCCTATTCACACTCCAAAATTAAATAAAAGTGGATTACAGATTGAAACTAAAACTATTAAACTTCTAGAAAAAAAAATATGGGAGAAATCTTTGTAATATTTGGTTAGGCAAAGATTTCTGAAATAAAACACAAAGAGTAGAAACTATCGAAAAATTAATAAAATGTACTTCAGCAGAAGTTTTAAAGAACATTTACTGTTCAAAAAGTCATAGATAAGAAAATGAAAAGGCAGACCACAGACTAGGAGACAATTCTTTGCGAAACATATATCTGACAAAGAGTTTGAATAAAGAACTGTTACAACTCAACTGTAAGAAAAAAATCCAATAAAAAATGGACTAAAGATTTGTGCCGATACTTCGCAAAAAGATGCATAAATGGCCCATAAACACTCGAAAAGTTGCTATGGCTATGTATCACTAGTCATCAGGGAAATGCAAGTTGAAACCCCAACGAGATACCATTACTCAGCCTCTGAAGTGGCCACAGTGAAGGGCTGACGACACCAGTTGTCGCCGAGGACGTAGAGCAGGGAGCTTTCATACGCTGCTGGGGGGGATGGAACATGGTCCAGCCACTTTGGAAAACATCGTGTAGCAGTGTCTTACAAAGTTAAACATACAGTTGTCATACAATCTAACAATCCCATTCCTATGAAGTCTTAGAAATGGGAACTCTCCACACTAAGACCCAGGTGGCCATCAGCTTGAGCACGGATGAACACATAGGGGCCTGTTCACCGCGCGGAGTACTGCTCAGCCATGAAAACGCACTATACTACCTTTACGACTCTCTCAAGCTCATCGCACCATAGTTTGTGTGTCTGTCAGTTGGTGATAATACTTCTGCCTCGACACTGTGACAAGGGTTGCACGTGATAAAGTACATTGAAACGCTTCTTCTTGACTCTGGACAAGGAGGAGGGAAGGGAGAAAATTAAATGCGCATAACATAGGGCAGGGGTGTCAAACTCATTTTAACCGGGGGCCACATCAGCCTCCCGGTTGCCTTCAAAGGGCTGAATGTGATTTTAGGACTGTATGAATGTAACTACTCCTTAACAGTTGAAGGAGAGCTCAGCGCTGCCGCCGGGTAGAAACAAGGTGCCAGGCCAGAAAAAACAAGGTGGAGGGCCGGATTCAGCCCACAGGCCTTGTGTTTGCCACCTGTGACAGAGGTGAAACTCAAAAATGTTATGTTACGTTTCAGCACTGATTCCAACACCAAAGATTGTTCTCATTCATGTAACATTCTAGAAAAGACAAACTACAGTGGCAGAAATGACAGAAAACGCTGGCTGCTCGGGACTGGCAGTCAGGAAGAGGGACTGAGTGCCAAGGGCAGGAGGGAACCGTTCAGGGTGGTGGGCTGTTCGAAAGCCCGTCTGTCATGAAGATCACACGCCTGCTTGCAATCGTCAACATTGATCAAGTTGCATATTTAAATAAATGACTTTATTGTATTATACCTCAATAAAGCCAAAAATTAATTAATACTGCTGTGAGGTCCCATTCCTGAGATCCTGAATGAATTGGTATTGGAGAGAGTCCAAGATTGGATAGTCTTAATAACTCCAGGCCATTCTAATTTGTAGTCAGGAGAACTTGCATTTGAGGAAGCAAGCCTGGTGGGAATGGTACGCAAAGGGAGGGGCCTTCTTTTTTATCATTTCTTACCTTCCGCACTCAAAACGGCAGGTCCCACGCTTGCCCAGTCCTTTTCAGGTGACCCTGATCCTTCTGGCTGCACTGTTTCCATTCTCCGCTCTGGCCCAAACTCCCAGCCCTTCCACACTAGCCTCAGATAACCTTGAAGAAGGCAGGGGAGAAGGCCGTTCACACTGAAGTGTGAATGACGGATAGTCAATTTTTCTATTTCCATACAGGTTGCTTGAGTGTCCAAAGGAATTTTTTTAAAATTTTTATTGTTATTCAATTACAGTTGTATGCCTTTTCTTTTTAAGCAGAGCTCCTGGTAACAGGACCTCAGAGGTATGGTCTCACTCTCCCTTTGGGTACAGGTGGTCCAGCCTTAACATGGCAGGAAGTTGCCCTGGCCAGTGACTCAGCTGGTGGGAAAGTCGCCCTGTACACCTAAAGGCTGTGTGTTTGATTCCCGGTCAGGACACAGGGCTAGGCTGCAGGTTTGATCCCTGGCTTGGGCATGTGCAGGAGGCAACGGATCGATGTTTCTCATATCGATATCTTTCCCCCGTTTCCTCTCTCTAAAATCGATAATAAACATAATAAGCATTATCCTCAGGTGTGGATTCAAAAAAAAAGATGCCATGCAGTTAAGGAGTAAAGAGTCCAGATGGAGTACTAATCATTCACTCATTCATCGTTCATTCATTCACTCAACAGACATGTAGTAGACACGGTTTGGCACCGTGTTAGGAGTGGGGCAGTTGGGGGATAAGAGATGCCAGTTGGCCAGAACCAGGATTTCCTCAGATAGCTGCAGCATTTCTTACAGTGTTTATGGCCAGTGCTGGAACCAAGGCAAATAAACCCCTCTGCAGGGAAGCAAGCCTGTCTGGACCTGGGGAGGAGAAGGCTTCAAAGAGAAAGTCACAGGTAAGCTGGGCTTTGACAGGCAAAAAAGGGATCTCTTTCTTTTTTGTAGTCCTCACTGAAGGATATGTTCATTGATTTTAAAGAGAGAGAGGAAGGGAGGGGGGGGAGAGAGAGAGAGACAGAGAAACATCGACGTGAGAAACATCAATGAATCATGGGCTGGCCATCTTGCCTCCACTACACGCTCAGACCAGGGCACGTGCCCCAACAGGGGATTGAACTTGCAACCCTAACTAGGAATCAAACCCTTCACCTTTTGGTGTGCAGGGCAACGCTCCATCTAACTAAGCCACCCAGCCAGGGCCAAGAAAGGGATCTCTCCAGGTAAAGCAGGAAGCAGAGTGGCAAAGGAAGACCAAGGAGGAACTGGGAATGGTGAGGCACCTTATGTGTCTGCATCAGAGAGGTCATGGGGAGGTGGAGGGTGTCCTAGTGAGGCAGCTAGAGGGGGAAAGCAGGAACTGACCCAGGACCTGGTGTGTGTATTTTATTGGGAGGTTATCCTGGGAGCAGGAGGGAGGAAGACAGGGAAGAAGGGAAAGCCAATAGAGAGCTCACCCTGGAGTGGTTCCCACTATGAACAAGTGGGCTCATTCCTGGTGGAGACCACTGAGCAGAGTACACCTCAGAAATGCCTTCCAAAGGCAGGCGCCCGAGGCACTTATTAACCAACTCCCGATCCCACTGGCCATGAAACGCCCCGGGGAATAACTTCCCCCATAGAAGCTTCCATCTGCGATACCCATGAGAGCTTTGTGACTTTGAGAGAAGCCCTAAGGCAGTAAAGTAGAGAGTAGTAGGGGTGCACGCTTGAGGTGAGACCCTAACAGCCCCTGGGAACTGTCCACTGCCGCTGCAGGAGAAATCCGAGGTAGGCCAAAGGGAGGTGGCAGGGGACACAAAAGGCATCTGCTCAGAAGGTGACTCAGATCAGGGGCTGAATGCATTCAGCAAGCAGAAGAAATTCAGGAAATGGGCTTGGAAAAGTAGGCTGGGGTCAGGGGTCCATTGTGAAGAGTCTAGATGCCAGATTACAAAGTTGAAATTTTATTTGCCAGGTTTTGGCACCTAGTAGGTGCTCAACAAGTATTTATTGAATACATGAACGCTAATGAAGACGTGCCCGGGCCAAATCCTTGCAAAGTTACTGGACTTTAGAATCTAAAAGATTGGCTGTATGACCTTTAACCTCTCTGATCTTCCATTTCTCCCTCCCTCTGAAGCGGCAACAATAATGTCTTCTTTACAGGGTTGTTGTGAGGAATTAGATGAGATCAAAGATATATGGCAACTAGAAGTGGGGACTCAATAAACGTCAGCCACTCTCCCCCTGCCCCCGTGATGACCCAAAGCCAAGTAATAAAGCCGAGCTACCCACAAGCTAGAGACAGTGAAGGCTGCTCCTGGGATCTGCTTACAGAAGATATATACTGGCATTTCCAGCTCTATGGGTCCTCGTGGAAAAAATTAGTAGTATTGGTAACAACTTTCTTATACCAAAAGGGAATCATACTGCCGCTTTAATTAAAGGACAGAGTTGAAACTAACCTCCCAGGAAACCTACAAATTCAGAAATTGATGCTTATAGTAACATAGGTTTTTTTTTCCCCATTGTGCACTTAAATATACATATTGAAACATCTTCCAATCAATATGCCACTGACTGGGGTCATCCATCCCTACTATGCCACCTTTCTCATTCTGAAACCTTAACAGCGGCCAAGATGCTTGTGGACGTCATTTGATAAAATACTCCTGCACTGGCTGCTGTCGCCACTGGGATCGCCTCGGTCCTTCTCAGTGGACAAAGGAGACTGTGGTGGCCTCTGGGGAGGAAGGGACAGTCTCTCCAAAATATGAAGCTAAGCCGGTCAATGGTTCTCTCACACGTTAATGTTTCTCTTCCTCTCTTTCTACCGCTCTAAAAATATATAAAATCATTAAAAAAAAATATGAAGCTAAAGTGGGAGAAAACACTTGAGGAACTAGGTGAAGAATGGAGAAATCACACAGACTCAAGTAACATATTTTAAAACATATCCACTCCCCAGTAGCAGTTGGGGACAAAGACAAGCACTGTGGTGAGTCATGCCAGTGGCACACCAAAAAAAAATTTTTTTTTTTAGAGGAAGAAGGGGTATTGGGAAAATGAGTAAACACAGACTTTGTCAAGGAAGGAAATTCTGGAGTTGGGTAGCCGCTGTGGGAGGCCCATTTGCTCCCGGCCTGGAGTGATTCACAAATGGAGATGCCAAATAGGGACGTAAAGGTGGGTATTCCTTCATCTGTCCATTCATTCATTCACCTCCACTCAACAATGCGCAGTTACCTCTGTCACTCTGCAAGAAGCAGCAGGAATATGAAGGCAGAAAAGACACAGTCCCTGCCCCTGAAAGGTTCTGAAAGCAGGGGAAACAAAAGATGCCACTGATACTTATAGTAAAGTGGACCAAGGGCAACAATAAAGACACGTCCGAGATGCAGTGGCGGCACAAGGAAGGGGAGACACCAGAAACAGCTTCTCTGAGTGGGGATCCTTTAGCTGGGCCTTAAAGGGGGATTGCAGTCCCCCGGGCAGGAGAGATCTGTGCCCATGTGTAGGGACAGGAGTTCTGAGGAAGAGGAAAAGGCACCCATGAAGAGGGAGACGTCTTTGGGTACAGCACAGAGTTGGCACAGCCAAAGCACAGGAACGGCAGAGACCAAATGTGGGAGGACCTCCCGTGTCACGCAGAAGAGTCTGGACCGCCCGATGAGGAGCTGCTGAAGGGTTCTGAGCAAAAGCGTGGCATTGTCTCATTTGTGGTTAGGAATTATCTTCCTGGCAGCCCTGGCTGGGTAGCTCAGGTGCTTAGAACACCGTCCATCCAGGACACCAAGGCTGCTGGTTTGCCCCCTGGTCAGGGTACATACAGGAACCATCCAATGAGTGCATGAGTGAGTGGAACAACAAATCTCTCCCTCCCTTCTTCTCTGTCTAAAGTCAATAAAATAAAAAATTACACATTTAAATAAGAATTATCTTCCCAATACCAAGTTTTCAGGGATAGATTAGAAGGGGTTGACAAGCAAGGGGGAGCAGGAAGGTCTGTTCAGATGGTTCGGGAGAGGCGGCTGGCGGGGGGCTGGACAGAGACATTCTCAGTGTTTAGCTCCAGTCCCCAAGGGGCTTTGAAGACATGAAGGATTTCCAGCCCTTGAGGTACTTAGTGTCTTAGAGCACGATTTCCAACCTTTTTCATCTCATGGCACACATAAGCTAATTACTACAAGTATGTGGCACACCAAAAATATATATTTTGCTGACCTGACGAAAAATAGGTATACTTTTGATTCATTTACAGAGGACAGCTATTGTTGTGTTGGCCGTTGTTACTTTTTATATTTGACAGTCTAAGGGAAAAGAGGCCAGTGCCCCTGATGAGTCAGGTATGGCCTGTTTTAAAAGTTCTTGCAGCACATGGGTTTGCGGCGGCACACGGATTGAAAATAGCTGTCGTAGAGGATCAATTTCTTCATTCTTAAAATGAAGGAAATGTGCATCACCGTTAAGGTCCCCGCCTTTCAGCAAGCACGAGACAAATTATCAGGATATCTCTCTACGGGGACAGCGGGGGACCCTTTAAAAGTGTGGTGCGGCCAGGAGCGGAGCGGAGGGTGAAGCGGGAGTCCCTGGCCACCCCACCCCAAGTGCCAGTCCAGGCTGTTGCCCCAAGCTCCTCCTTTTTCTCTCTAGGGGAATTGTTCAGGCCACAAAGAGGAGCTGAGGGTCCTTTCAGGAGCCCAGGTGTCTAGGCCCCTGCAGTCCTGGTTTCCCCGGCCACTGGGGAGGATCCCCAGCTTTGTAGCCACGGGGGCCACTAAGCGCAGCCAATCGGAACTGTCGCCCTTGCCTATATCTCTTTCCGGAAAAACTGTAGGGAGCCGTGGACAGGACACTTTAAAATGACTTAAAAACAACAACAAAGTTTTATCCCAGCTTTGGATTAAATAGCTCTGTGATTTTGATCAAGTTTGTTCGAGGGACTCAATAAATCCCAGCGAAGGACAACTCCGTGGTCAGGAGACCGCTCCTTTCGACACCTGCCACGCCACGTCGCCTTCCCTCCACCTTTTCTTCTTGGCCCAAGGCGCCGCCCCGACCCTGGGCCGGCAGCGCAGCGGAGAGTCGGGCGGCGGAACACAGGCTGGGGGCCCAGGCGCCCCTGCGCGCTCCCTCGCGGGGGCTCCCGCCTCCTCGGCCCGCGCGGTCCCGCGCTCGGGTGCAGGGAGCCCGCGCTGCGGCTGAAGCTGCGCAGCCAGGCTGGCCGCGAAGGCGCACAGCCGGGCCCACGGCGGCCAGCTCCAGGGGTCGCCGGCGCCTGCGAGCGGACAGCGCGGAAGGCCCGCCCCGCCGCGACCCCCTCCCGCTCTCCCGCCGCCAGCTCAGCGCCCGGGCGCTCCTGCAGGGCCTGGCCCCGCGCCACCGAGGCTCCGCCCCCGGCGCGGCGGTCCCCGCGCCCGAGCGCGCGGGCCGGCCGGCCGCGTGGCAGGGGTTGTGGACCGCAGGCTCCGTGCGTCCGGCCCCGGACAGGCCCTGGGCCCCCAGGCGCCCGCCTCCGCCGCGGGCAGACGCTTACGTCAGGGAGGCGAAAACCAGCAGGAGGGCGAGGAAAAAAAAAAAAAAGACACGAGGGCGGAAGGGGAAAAACTTTATTTTTTCTCTTATTCTCTTCTGGGGCTGAAGTGAAGGGCAGGCGACTGCGCCAGCGCGGCCTTCCGGAGAGAGCCGGGCGCGACCCCGGCCGGCCGCGCGGAGGAGCCGGGCCGCGGGGGCCCGAGGGGCGCGCGGCATGTGGGACCCACGGGACTTCGAGCGCCACTGGCAGGCCGAGTTCCCCGGGCAGGAGGCGCCGGTCATGCGGCTGGACTCGGTGCTGGACATGGAGCGGGAGCTGGAGAGCTGCAAAGTTAACCTGAGGCGGCTGCAACAGGTGTTGGCAGAGGAGAAGTTTAAAGTCTCCTACCTGCAGTCGGCCCTGGCAGGGGAGAAGCGGGACCTGGGCTGCGGGCACCTGGAGCGCGGAGACGGCGGCAGCGCGGGAGCTTCGGCCGCGGAGCCGGCGCCGGCCGAGCCGGAGCGGGCGCCGCCACCGCGCGAGGAGGGCGCAGCGGGCTGCGGCGGGGACCTCCCGGGACCCGAGCGCCCCAAGCCGGAGGTGGCCGCCGGGGCCGAGACACCTCCGTACGTGTGCCTGGACCTTCCGACCTGGCCGGTGGCGGCGGGGGCGGGGGGCACCGTGCGCAGTTTGACCGCAGCCATCCACCAGCAGCTGCTGCAGCCTCGCCTCCTCTTCAGGTCCCGGGAGGACTGTGCGCCCCCCGGCCACGACGGCACAGTTCCCAGAGCCCCGAGAGAGGAGCCGTCCTCTGGGACCCGTGCGGGGCGGGGTTCAGAGGACGGCGAGCCGGACGCCTCGGGCGCGGACGATGGGGGTGACAGCAGTGACCACGACTTCGAGATGGTGGACTTAAACGAGAAATTCGTCCTAGGCCACTTGCTCGTGGCCCCCTGCCGGCTCGGGACCCGCGATGAGGCTGAAAAGCCGGCTCGGGCGAGCAGCCCCCATCGCTGGATGCACCTGATCCCGGGGGGCTGGAGGCAGCAGCGTCGGAGCCGCGACCTGGAGCAGCTGGAGTCGGAGGCCAAGGACGGGCGGAGCTCGCCCACAGCTACAGATGAGCCCTCCAGGCGCGGGGCCCGGGAGCACCTGCCCCCGTGGCGGCGCAAGAGGTTCCTTCGGGTGCCCGAGCGGGACTCGCCCAGCCACAGCTCGCCGGAGAGGGGCAGTGACTGCAGCCACAACAGCTCGGACCACGAAGACGGCTCCTCTGCAGGTAGGCGCGCCCCTCTCTCGGCCCCTGCTTCGCGCACCCCCGGGAGCTGCTGATCACCTCCTGCGCCCCATCCCAGGCACTTCCTTTTGCTCCTGTTTAACCTCAGGCTCTTGGGGGGGAAAAGGAGATAAGATTTACTTGTTTACCTTGAAGCCACTTGTGGAACTTAAAAAAAAAGGAAAATGTGGTGCGAAGTGATTTCGACTTGGGCGAGTTCTTGAAAATAAGCTTTATGGCGATGGCAGGGGGTGATGGAATTGTGCTTGGCCAGACAGGGGGATGAATCTTTCACTTAGGCCTTAGCCTTTCTGCTCTGACTATGGAAATATCATCCATTCTCAACTCTTCCAACTCCGCCTCCACAGGCTGGCCAGATACCCTTGGGCCACACTGATAGTACCCTTCTCTGCACAAACTCCGGTCTCCCGTTTCCCCCAGGTTCCCTGATGTGGAAGTCTAAATCCTCCCCTTAATTTTCTGAACTTATCTCTCATCTTCTCCAGCTGTATCTGTGAACAGAACAAATTGGAACAGGTTCTGACTCCGGGAAAGGTACCTAACCCTTAGTGGCCCCTGCCTTTGCTGACTGGCCCTTTTCCCAGGAGGCTGCGCTTGATCTGCCAGCTTCCAGGAGCCTGGGAGCCTGAGTGGGAAGGGAAGGGTTTAGAATCATGGAGTCTTCAGGCTGGCCCAGTGCCCAGAGATCATGTCTAGTGCAGTGCCTTCACTTGATAAAGGAGGAAACTGAAGCTCAGGAAGATTGATTGGTTGGAGTGAGCTGATACGTCCCCTTGGACCTCCTGTCTTGTTGCTGTTTTCCCTCACATCTGCCCTCTCTTCTGACGACAGCACCTGGTCTTGGCCATTTTGCATCTCCTTGTAGTGGTCCGCATGGTGCCTTGCACATAGTATTGAATAAGTACTCGATAAATATTTCTTGAATAAATGTCTCCCAGCCACCCAGCTCCTCACAGGTTGGGGAGGAGGAAAGGACAGGGATGCAGAGTGGCCTGTGACTGCTCCTTTGCTGCCCCAGGGACTGTCAGGGTCCCCTCAGCTGCAGGGAAAGTATAAATTGGTGTCTCTTTGGCTCATGCTGTGACCAGGAACTTCAGATGCCTTCCTGCTAAGCGAAGGAAGAAAAAAAAAAATTACTGATGCTGGGATTGTTCCAAAATCTCCATTATTAGATCTTATCTGGGTAAGTTTGCACTTGAATGAAAAATGGTCTACTTTGCTAAAAGCACATTTGGAAGGTCCATCAAGTCATCTGTTGTGATCAATTACACTTATTCATTATCAGTGATTGGCTACTTTTCCCATAGGTCATGCTTTTGCTGCCTGTGCTAGTAACATTTTTTATGTGCCCCTTTAACTCAAAGGAAGAGTCTGAAGATTGCGTTCTAGTGCCAAGTTCCAAATGCCCTCAATGGAGGCTACTGAAGTGGTCCAGAGCTGCTTCAGAGCTGGCTCCAATCCCATCTCCCCTCAGACCCACATCAATCACCCTGCCAGGTGTGCCCAGTGCGCTGGGTTTTCCCCAGGGGTTGACTTTTATTTCTGCATGCCGTTTCCCCTCTACTCACGGGCACTCTCGAACAGATCGCACCTTGATGCAGAGTAGGAACTGGCATTCCCTCGAGCCTACGGCTACAAAAGGTGGCCCCGCTGGGTGGATCAGTGGTGAAAAAGATTCTCCTTCCTCTGGACTGAAGACTCCAGCCAGGCACTCATGGCTCTGGCTAAGGGTGCCCGGGCTGTGTTTTGGGCCCCATTCCAGGACCTCCCTGCAGGGCGAGCTTTGCAGGGAACCCCTGCAGAGTTGCATGTGGGTGCCCTGCCTCTGGCTCTAAAACCTCCCCAATGAGGAACTGAATGAGGGTGGACATGCACATGCATGCATGCACACACACTCATCCACACACTCCTATACATGTATGTGTACACGTGTGCACACAGTCACATACATGTTGTGCCTTGGCACACACTAGGAGAAAGAGACTTCGGGTATACAGAGAGGCACTAGAGCAGAAGGATTAAGGGCAGAGGTTTTCACGCTGCGGGTAACAGCCCACTGAAGTCATGTGGTAAGGAACGAAAGTATTACCAGGCCTTCCTTGGCCACCCTTGGCCATCCCTGCTTTATTTTTCTCCATCCAGCTCACCAAATTACCACCTCAGATGCTACAGTTTTGCATGTGGATCTTACTCATCCTTCTTTGCAAAAAAATGCAAGCTCCAAGAGGGCAAGGATTTTTGTCTCTTTCATTCACTGACATTGCCCCAAAGCCTAGAACAGTATCTAACATGTTAGGTGTTCCATACATATTTGTTGAATGATATATATATTTTTAAATGGGGTGGAATAGAATAGAAAACACCAGAGTGCATTGCACATGGTCATGGTGAGTATTATTCTGTTTGAAAACTTTGTCTCAATTATGTATACATGTGTAGGTGTATACTGGGTCCTGATATAGAATGTACTTCTTGGTATGGGCTGGACAAAAAGCTTTGAAAACGCTGATAAAGACCATGGGCTCTCAAGCTAGACTGCTTGTGTGATCTTGGGAGAAGTTATTTGAATTTTCTGTGTCTCAGTTTTCTCGTCTGTAAAATGAAGCCAACACTGCTTACCTCATACTGTTGATAGGAGAAGTAAATGGAATGTTATTTCTAAAGGGCTTCAAACAGGTCCTGGCACACAGCAGCTTTACCCATAGTGTTCACCAACCGTGACTACAGGTTGTTGTCTTTGAGTTAATGCTTGCCACTCCCAGATCATTCTCAATCACGGATGCTTTGGGGCTCTGTGGTGCATGTGTTTTTCCTAGTAAGGCCCTGGCTCTTTCTGGTACCTTCCAGGCAGTAGGGCAGGACCCAGGGCAGAGCGGTCATGTTAGCTGGTGAGGCTGTCTTGCTGGATTGGCCCTCGTGCTGTTTCTCCCTCTCCCCCAGCAATCGTGCACATTTTCTGTATTTAGACATCCTTGACTGGAGGTCAGGTTTATCGGGCAATTCAGGCTTTGCCTGCCTCTCCGTCTCAAGGAGAGAAGAGAGCACATGAGACCTCTTATGAAAACATCTTGAGGCAGAGCTACTCCCCACCCCGGAAAAGGGTTGTTTTCTCTTAGATGAGGGCAGGTACCCATACCATTTGGGGTGTTTTTCTACACAGAGTGGCCAAATAAGAATTTAAATTAGTTAGAATGCCTACTTTTATTTCATATTTTAGAGAAAGGACATCAGTTCTCTTTTTAAATTTTACTTATTTATTGTTAGAGAGAGAGGAAGAGAGGGAGAAAAACATCAATGTGTGAGAGATACATCAATCAATTGCCTCTTGCGCACCCCCAAATGGAGACCTGGCCCACAGCGCAGGCCTGTGCCCTGACTGGGAATCAAACGGGCAGCCTTTGGTTCATAGGCCAGCACTCGATCCACTGAGCCACACCAGCCAGGACAGAATGCCTATATTTTTTTAGTATCTTCCTTTTAGTGCCGTGTAGCCTTGGTTGGTACAGAGAAAGACTAGGCCATATTGCCGTGAGTGAGGGTGGTGGTGTGAATGGGGTGGGGCATGGGGGCTGCGCAGCTAGAATCAGCTGCGCTGGGGCATGTGCGCTGTGAAGTCAAACCTGAGTGTGTGTGCTGGTTCTACCCTCACCCGGTGTGAGACTGCGGGGAAGCCACCGACCTTTCCCATCCAACACTTTGTGCTGGCTCCTGTTCAGAGCATTTTACATGTATGAACTCATTTATACCGTGTAACAGATTTATGAGATGGGCACCATGATTCTTTCCATCTTACACTTGCAAATCTTCAGGTCCAGGGAGCTTCAATACCCCTGCCCAAGGTCACCCAGCTTGTAAGTGTCACTTAGGATTTGAACCCAGGCAATCTGACGCCTGAGCCTGTGGGTTCAAATAATAGCACCTACCTCTCAGGACAGTTAAGATTAAGTATAATAAAGTATTTAAAGAGTTTAGCAAAGCACCTGGCACATAGTTCCCATTGAGTTCATACATTGTAGTGTATGTATGTATGTGCATCATTATCATTTTCTTTATCAGTAGAGTCCCCAGAAGACCAGTCCACGTGCTGCTGAGGTCAACCATCAGGGCTGCTGCCCACGTATGGGTTTTTGGGCTGGATTTGGCCCCTCAAGTGAGCAGACCACCTGCTGGAATTTAGACCTCCCCTCCTCAGCTGCCACTCTTGGGCAGCCACAGCCGTGTGCCCACAGGAGGAGGCCCTGGTGTTCTACTTTTCATGCCGTGCCGACGTGCTTCTACAGCCTGTGGCGTCCCCTCTGCCACACGCACTCTTTGTGAACCAAAGTGCACGCTCCTAGCAAAGTCCAAAGGTGGCTTTCAGAGTCAGGTATCCTTTTGACTGGTAGTAACTATTTATCTGATATTCTGGTTTTAGTTCGGATGATAAAGTAGCTATCATTAATATTTTAAATTGGTAGTGTTTTCTCCTTGCATTAAACTTTGCTCAGTGGAGGAGGAGCAGTTTCTATTTTTGCTAACCCTTAAAATTCATTCACTCATCCCACTCAGCGAGGATTTATTGAGGTCTTACTTCATACCGCTGTGCTACGGGTTGAGACTGCAAAAGTTCATGACCTGCCTTTACGTTCTCATTGGCTCTGTGGTTCCTGGGGTAGATATCATAGGTTTTTAAAGATTTTATTTATTTTTAGAGAGAGGGGAAGGGAAGGAGAAAGGGAGCCGAAACATCAATGTGTGGTTGCCTCTCGTGTGCCCCCTACTGGGGGCCTGGCCCACAACCCAGGCATGTGCCCTGACGAGGAATCGAAGAGGCGACCCTTTGGTTTGCAGCCCATGGTCAATCCACTGAGCTATACCAGCCAGGGTGGTGTCGTAGGTTTTTAGATAAAGAAATAACGTGCCAGCAGGTAACTTGTTAAAGCCCGAGATAAGCAGCTAAGAATTGTTATTCAGAACCTCAGCAACATTCAAGAGCCTAGAACCAAAAGAGATCTTAGAGTTCCTCTAATCCTGCCTCTCTCCAGACAGAGGAAGATCCTGGGGCACTAAGAGTAACCTGCGGTCACGTGTTCATGATACTTAAGGTAGGGCCTACCAGCCAGATCTAGGCTTTTCCCATTGTCTCCAATGGCCTTTCTGTCCTGGGATTTGAAGCAGAGAACACGAAAGATGTGAGTCCTGCCAAGGCTGTAGTAACAGGAGCAGCAGACCCGCTCATTTAGCCTCACAGCTAGCTCGGTGGGTGTGAATTAGTCCCATCTTATAGGCGAAGGTGCTGGGACTTGGAGAGGTAAAGACATTTACCCAGAATCAGATGGTTTATAATGGAGCCAGCATTTGAACTTGGGTCAGGCTTGCAAAGCTGACGCTCTTCACTTCCGGCATGTACTGCTGTCCTGGGCCAGCTGTGGAGTTCTGCATTTCTCAGCGTGGGAGGCCCTGCCATCAGATTCTGCCCAGCTGCCAGCGAAGACTTTTTCTTTTTAATCTTCATGGGACATGTTCTTCCTGCTAGGTACTCATGTTACCTATTTCATTTGTAACCTGGTAGGTTTTTCCCCCTTCCTGTTAGTGACTAATGAGATTTTTGCTCCAGAAAAAAGTTCCTTGTGTCCGGCGGATGTGTCTGAATAACTTAAAGAATTGAATTTTCAGCCTCAGCTGTGATAGAGAAATTTTTTTTTTCATTCCCCATTGTGGTGAGACATTAAAAAACTATTTGAGACACACGAGCTGGTGGCTGGCCGTCATTCATTTGTAACCAGAGTGGACATGGTGTCACTGTTTGCTTGGTTCTTCAATGCTGGCCTCCCTCCTCCCCTCGCCCCCACTGTCTTAGCGCCCTCTGCATCTTGTGAACGCTTTACTAATCAGTCAGAGGATGTGGGTAGTTGAACAATTTCTTCCTCCTCTACAGCCAGCCTGAAAACTTTTTTATTCCTCTAGTCCGTTTTTCTTCTTGTTAGGAGACTGTTCACAAAGCCATCGGCTCTATATTTGACTCTGGACCTTTATGTTTTAAAGTCAGGATCTTCATACATTTTCCTGGCTTTGAAATAACGGTACAAATACTTTCTGCATCTGAAAACTGGGTGTGATGTTCCCCAGCTTGCAGGGTTGTTACTGCAGGGTTGTTACACTGGGCAAGTTACTGACTTTCTCCAAGCCCCAGGGTCCCTGTCTGCCAAGTAGGGGTGGTAACGATAGGACTATGTCGTAGACTTGTTGTGAAGCCTCAGTGAGATAATGTGTTTAAAGTGGCGTAGCACGCAGGCGGACATGTAAGAGTTTAATAAGTCTCAGATGGTGTTACTGTTACTGTCCTAAGTACAGGGATTTTCACTTCGACTGAAGCAAGACACAGCCGATATTCATTCTCTTCACGTAATGAAGTTCTCCAAGCCTCTTCGTCTGCCTTTTTCTCTCCTTTCTTACCTTCCTCCAGGTCTGGAGGTGTGTTGCTCCTTTTTTGTTCCTTTCTGGTCCCTGGTCCTTCCCCAGTCAAGCCCTGTCTCCCCCGACATCTGCAAAACTGTTCTCCGGCTTCTTCTCCGCTGCCCTCTACCCACTTGCTTTCAGCCAGTGCTCACTCCTGCCACTGTCTTTTCCTGCGCTCTCTCTGGCATTTGAGATGCCCTCCCACCTCCATTTGCCGGGTCGCAAAGCCAAACTCTCCTTTAAGGCCTAGATTTTTAATGGAACCTTTTATTGGTTAAGATATGGGTTTTCTGCATAAGACAGAAACCCCCAAAAGTGGCTTAAACAGGGTAGAGGTTTATTTATCCCTCATATAAAAGAATTCCAGAAGTAAGCAGTCCAACACCATCAGAAATTCAGGCTTCTTTTGTCTTTCTGCTTTTCTGTCTCAAGGTTGCCTCGTGGTCTAAAAGAGCTGCTGGAAAGCCAGTCATCACATTCATGCTTCAGACAAGAATTAGAAGAAAGGGAATGAGTGGCAGCTACTGGTCTGCCTCTTAAGGCACAAAGTCTCTCTTACCAATTTCTGTGTAGATTTCATTAGCTACCTCTAGCTACACGGGAGGCTGGGAAATGTAGTGTTTTATCTGGGCATATTGCCACCTGTATAAAGTAGGGGCTCTGTTACAAGGAAAAATGGAAGCGTCGATATTGGGTAGGCAACTAGCAACCTCTGGCACAAACGTTTTCCAACTACTCCAGCCCATCTTATGGTTCTTAGAGTGAGCCTGACACTCGCACAATTGTCTTACTGTCGTGCCATCTATTAGTGCATTGACCCAGTGAACAAATAACAATGGAACCACTGCTCTGTGCAAGGCACGATGCCTTTTATGTATGTACTGTGAAGAGTTGCTCTCAAAGTAAGAGGTTAGCTGGCTCCCGGAGAGCGAGGAACACGGCTTGTGCTTCTTTGTCTCCCTCACAACAGTATCTTTCTCGGGGCTGGGCACATGGTAGGCACTTGATAAGTACTGGTTGCTTTGGGAAATATGAATTCCCTGGCTTGGTACTGTGCTAGACAGTTCTGGTTGTGTAAGGGTTGTTTTGGGTTCATTCTTGTTTTGAGGAATCATAGCGGGGAGAGGGGGTGTGGGGTATCTCTAAACATCACGGCTGCATCGTAGCCACATAGACTTGTCCAGGTGTTGGGGGAGATGTGACTGTTTTGGAAACAGGACTCTGTTTATTTACCAAACTAGAAGCAGAAGCAGAAATCTCTGTGCCTGCCTGAGTTTCTTTACCACTGCTGTCTCTGGAGCTGTGTTTGCACCACGTGAACCTCTCCTGTTGTTTCTGCACGGCGCAGCTGCAGAGTGGATCCGCAGTCTCTCCGCAGTGAGCGCCACCTGCGGCTCGTGTCTCTGTCTTCCCGTCTGATCCTCGCTCCAGTCTGCCGGAGACGAGACTGTCTGGAGGGAGGTGGCCGAGGGCTTGTGTCACATCCTGAAGCTAAGAAAATGATTGTTTAAAAATTATTATTGGTACTTAGGAGGAAAGGAACTGGAATATATTTAGCTTCTACTACCTGCCAGGCACTATGTTAAGTATTTAACCTATGTTATCACATTTTAACATTCAGAACAGTTTTCTATTTTGTTCTAATTTTAAAGTACTGTTCTTCTTATAATTTTTTAACCCTCATCTGAGATTTTTTATTGACTACAGAGAGAGGAATGGGGGGAGAGAAAGAAAGAGAAAGGAACATCGATGTGAGAAACACCGATCCATTGCCTGCCGTATGTGCCCCAACTGGGGGTCAAAGCTGCAGCCTAGGTGTGTGCCCTGTCCGGGAATCAAGCCTCCAGCCTTCAGTGTGCAGAACCATGCTTCAACCAACTGAGCCACTTGGCCAGGACTACTATTCTTATTTTTCAGGTGACAAAACTAAGGCTCTGACCAGTTAACTAACAAACCCAAATTTGCTTAGAGCTAAGTAGCAGGGTTATTTTCCCCTCCTTTTTAAAAAATTAATTCATTAATTTTATTAAGACATAATTCATATATTATAAAATGCACCCCTTTAAAGTGCATGCTCATGCCCTGGCTGGGAGACTCAGGTGGTTGGAGGGTGGTCCTCACACACCAAAATGCTGCAGGTTTGATTCCCAGTTGACACATACCTAGGTTGCAAGTTTCATCCCTGGTCCGGGCACAGACGGGAGGCAATGATCAATGTTTCTCTCTCTCTCTCTCTCCCTTCCTCCCCCCTCTCTAAAAATCAGTAAACATATCCTCGGGTGAGGAGTGAAATAGTAATAATGAAGTAAAGTGTGCAGTCACGGTATGTTCACAGAGTTGTGCGGCCATCGCCACTCTATTCCAGACCACGTTCGTCAGGTGGGAGGGGCTGTTTTTGAGTCTAGGCTTCTCCCACAACCGTGCCATTTCCTTTTCTGATTTGCCACGTGTAGTGGTTTGAAATAACCAGACCAGATCTTGGGAAACAGCAGGGCGGGCTTGGGGAGATACGTGCACGAAAGGACCATCCGCTCCTTCAGTTGCTTTCCCATCTTCGAGGCAGTGTTGGTGCCGGATGGGGCTGGCCTTACTTCCTCTGGTCCCATCTTTCCCTGTTTCTGTTTTCTGGACTTGGGGCAGAGGGCAGAACGTCTCAAACTTGAGGTTCCATGAGCACCCCTCGTTCCTGCCATGGGGTTATGGTTGGCATGGTGAGAGGGGCCCTTGTACTGACCTGTGTCTTTTTTTTTTTGTCTTTGTAGCCCAGAATGTCATAGTGCCTGAGATACAGAAGGTGCTTAATAAATGTTCATGAATATTTAGACATTCATTCCATTGCCTCTAATCTAAACCATTGCAATAACCAATTGTTCTGCCTCTAACCTTTCTCCCCTAGCTCCCGGTTGTCTTCCAAATTAAAAACACCGTGGTTGCTCTAGCCCTTAGTCTCATTACACCAAAGTGATCATACTGGCTGGCTGTCCCTTTAAAAAGCTTTCCTCCCAAGCCCTACCTAGCAACTGCATTTTTCATGCTATTGGCCAACACTGGGTCACATGACCATTAGCTGCCCAGAAGGCTGGCCAATCAGAAATTTTAGCTCTTCAGCCTCTGGTGCAGAGAGTTAAGGGGAAGGGGATTATGTATGGCTTTTGGAAAACCGGCTCTGGAATCCTTCCCTGAATTTTGTGCACTCACTCATTTGAGCAATCAGAAAATGGTTTGCTTGTTTGCTACTGGCGTGGGATTCTAGGCCCGTGAAGTGTGTGTGTGTGTGTGCACATTAGAAGGGGACCACTTCTTTTAATTCTAGTATCGCTGCCCCTAGCACAGTGCTGGCATATTGTGTTCACTGAACAAATAAAATAATTACTGTACATTTTCAAGTAAGAATTTTATGGGATTAGAATAGCTGAGCAGACTGTTGGGTTCTCAAAGCATTTAAAATCCTTTTTCTTGGGGAAGGGAGGTGGGTTCAGCTGGGGTGGGGTGGAGGGATGGGGAGAAAAGGCATACAACTGTAATTGAATAACAATAAAAATTTTTTAAAAATCCTTTTTCTTTTTCCCTCCTTGCTGTCTTCTTTGCCTTTATCTTCATCTCTCCCTACCCCCACTTCCCCTCTGTTTTTGGATCAGGACAACCCATTGATAAGACATATTCTAGAGCTGTGGTGGGTTTTCCTCCCTGAAGCCGTTTCTAACTTCACATGCCCCAGGAAGATGTTGGTGCGTGCCCTTCAGCTTACTGCCCTGTCCAGCAGCCCAGCAGTTGAGGATTGGCCATTGTGTGCCCCTCTTCCTGATGGGAGTGTGTTGTTTTCCTGAAGGCGGGCAATGCAGAAAAAGGCTGTTATTCAAACCTGGCCAACGAGGCCCTCCCCAACTAATGGAGACCTGTGCTAGTCATTAGGACTATAAACTAAATTTTTTTGTTTCCCCTTGCTTTCCAGGAACATGGTAGGTAGGACTACATTACTGGTTTCCTTGAAACTGGGTAGGACTATTTGCCTAGTTCTGTTCCATGAATTTGAATGGAAGTGATGTGTGAAACTTCTGGACCAGAGCATCTCATGCTGTAGGCCCACCAGAGCTTTCCTTTCCCTCTGCTATTGCAGTGCCCGGCGTTCTACATGGGGACTGCTCTGTCCGCGAGGGTCCTAGAGGGAGGGAGAAACAGAGCAGAGCTCCTAATCAGCCCTCCATGGACATGTACTTGAGTGAGAAATAAACAACTGTGGTTTTAAGTCACTGAAATATTTGGTGCTTTTTGTTGCTGCAGCATTATCTGGTTTATCCTGACTGATACAGTTATGTACCTGACTTATATTCATACAGAATAGCAGGTGATACTCATGGCTAAGCATTTTTTTTAGAGAATACAGAACAAAAGTAGCAAAAAAAATATATGTATCAACAGACTGCAGAGAGGTCTAGCATAGGCTTTTGGTGCCCTTCCTTCGCTGAGGCTACATAGGAGTCCTCTCTCTCTCTCTCTCTCTCTCTCTCTCTCTCGCTGTCATAGAAAACTACCAAGACATATGTTTGAGTCTCAAGGTTTGAGACTTCAAGATTTGAGACTCTTAAGGGGACTGGCCACATAGGCATATCCTGCTAAACAACCAGCCATGGCAACCAAATATAAGATCCCCCCCAAAATGAAACCAGGTGTTCATTACCAATCTTGATGTTTGTGCAAAGGAACTTGACAAGCCATTACAGCACAGTCCATTGTTCCAGGTGCAAAATTTTGAAACCACTAACATAGTGAAAAGGATAGTAGAATTAAAAACCATGGAAATTAATTTCGTCCATGATCTAGTAGTATATTAACTTCATTTGTGGGGGTAGCGGGCCTAAACGTCTGACTGCCCAGGCCTCTGAGAAATGTGATTTCCTTGGGGGATTTTTGCACGTTTGGAATGAGTGGGACACTCAGAAAACTTCCAGAAGGGCAATGTAATTTTCCAAGGTCTTTGTTAATTAGATTTGTGGGGCCATCCTCTAAAGCATTCATCACTTACACCATTATTTATTTCAAACCATAAAAAAAGAAAGACTTGTGAACAAAAGTTTGAAACTATCAATCTGTACATTGGGGATACCTAATTGTAATGAGATGGTTTTGTAATGCCAAGTGTTTAGTAGGAGTATATACTGTACATATATTTTAATCAGTTCAGCCCCATGAGACTAAGTATTATTATTCCCATTCTATAATCAGGGGTCCCCAACCTCCAGGCCAAGGACAGGTACTGATCCGAGCCCGTTAGGAACCGGGCCGCACAGCAGGAGGTGGGCTTGAATGTAATGGGCTTGAGTCATCCCGAAACCATTCCCCACCTGCACCCCTGCTGCCCCAGTCTGTGGAAAAATTGTCTTCCATGAAACCGGTCCCTGGTGCCCAAAAGGTTGGGGACCGCTGCTACAGTAATAAGTCTAGGAAGCTTGAGTCACTTGCCCAAGTCACACAGCTAATAAAGGGCAGAACTAGAATGGAACCCAGTTCTTCCTGGGGCCAAAGTTACCCTACTCCATCTTATGACTAACTCTTAAGCTCTTCAGGCTGCAGCTGCTCATTCTAAAACAAGGTGATTGGACTAGGTGGTTTTCCAAGCCTATTTTATAAATACTAGTTAAGTGAGATGGGCTGGGACTCTGTTCCGAGGGGTGGGTAAGAGCTTGGCTCTGAATCACAGGAGCCTGAGTTTGGATCCAGCCTGTAGGCTGCTTATTATTTTGTGCCCTTAACATTTCTATAAACCAATTAACTTCCTATAAACCAACTTCCTTCCTTCCTTCCTTCCTATTTATTTTTAGAGAGGTGAAGGGAGGGATAAAGAGGGAGAGACAAATTGATGTGCGAGACAAATGTCCATTGATTGCCTCTTGCACCCCCCAACCAGGGACCTGGCCCGCAACACAGGCATGTGCCCTGACTGGGAATCAAACTGGTGACCTTTTCGTCCACATGCTGGAACTCAATCCACTGAGCCACACCAGCCAGGGCTATAAACCTATTTTCTTTCCTATACAATGGAGATGATTATACCTCACCTGGTGTTGTAGAGATTAAATGGAATATTTTGGAAAATGTATAACACAGGGCCTGGTATATAGTAAGCTCTGTGTAAATGCAAACAGTCACTGGTATGATGGTCAAGAGCATGCTGCCTAGGACTGCATTGCCTGGGTTTGAGTCCCAGCTCTGCCACATAACTGCTGTGTGACGCCGAGCTAACTTAAGGGTTTTTGTGCCTCAGTTTCCATATCTGTAGACTGAGGGTGATAATAATGCGATAGCAATACCTAAGTAAGTTGGTAGGAAGATAAAATTACTCAATATATAAAGCACTCAGCAGCTGACACACAGTAAACTCTGCATTGGTTAATGTCATTATTATCACCACTGTCATTACGGGTTTGGCCTTGTCTCTTGCTGAGATAGACTGTGAAGGTGAAAAATGGTATCTTACTCATCTTGCTGTCTGGTCATATCCCTAACTGAAACCCGAGGCTTCTGGAAATCCTGCAGTTTGAATAATCCAAGAGCCGGAGCAGTGGAGCATCCAATTACCCATGCTTCACAGCTGCAGCCCAGGAGGAAGGTGAGGCCTCAGCACTGTCTAGCTGAGGTTGTGGTCCTATTATGGAGAAAGCCTTGCTTTGTATGCAGCTGCCTTGCCTTGGTTTGGCTGCATAATTGTGCCTTTTTGTTTTATTTTAAAGCATCTTGAGGAATTCAGAGCCCTCTCCCGCGGAGAGCAGAGAAAGCCACAGGGTGTCCTGCCTCTAATGAGCCTTGTGGACTCTGATGGCCCCGCCGAGGCAGCCAGGCAGGGAGCGCACGCGCAGGCCCACACCAGCGTCCACAGGCTCCCTTCGAGCACAGGCCACCATGCTGGACTTCATTATGGGGCTCCCTGAGCACCCCCAGGGGACCCTACGCCTGTCCTCTTTGTCTCAGAAGGGCACAGAGTTGCTTCCTGAATGCTAGCCTTGTTGGTAACCTTTGTGGACTGGCAGTGAGAAAACAGAATTAATTATTCATATCAGCAGGCCTGAAGGAGCTGTTGTTTGCAGGGTTGACTCCCCCTTCTGGCTGCCAGACCCAGAATTCCCCAGGGCCTTTGGACAAGCAGAAGACAGTGTGGCTCTCGAAGACACGGTGGCTCTGATAGCAGAGGTGGCAGTGGCCTGCCTCAGCCTGCATGCAATCTGCGGATGTGCTTTGTTTGGGCTGCAGAGGGTTAAAACAAAATTAAAACAATTTAAAATTGGGAGATTTTACATGAAACCCAGATTTGTGGCTTTTCTCGAAAGATGGGAAGATCTACAATACATGTGGAAATCATCAGACCAAACAGCTGACCTCTGCAGACCAGGCGTGATTCCCTAACTGCTTCAGGCTTCTTCTGGCCCCTCATCCACCCACATTGTGAGAGGAGCGTGTGCAGAGCAACAAACAGAGCAAAACTCTGGAGCTGAGCCGCCTGGCCTTGCAGCCTGCCTCTGCCGCTTACCAGCTGAGCGCCTTGAGGCAAATTACTTAACCACTGTGGGCCCCAGTTTCCTCATCTGCGAAGTGGGGACGGTACTTAGTTTACCTCACACGTTTGTGAGACCTGAGTTAGTGTGAGTGCTTAGGACAGTAACTGTCACATTTTAAGTGCTGCTTCGTTGATAATAGTTAGTAGCATTACGCTGCCTGCCTAGTGTTTTAGGCATTTGAGGTCACTATCCCTGTGTTAAAGAGTTTTCCATAGAAGAAAAAAACATGTATTTCTTTCCTAATGTGCCTCTTAACTCACTCATAAGTGTTTACTTCCTCTTTCAGCCCCCGATCTCAGCCCCTTGGAATGTAATAATTAGAGCAGTGCTACCTACTGTAACTAACCAACTGCAATGTATCAGTGGCTTGAGGCTAAGTTTCTTTCCATTCACAGTAACAGTGAATGCAAGTGCGCCTGATGGGCAGGTTGGCTTCCCATGGTCACTCAGAACCCAGGCCCAGGCTCTGTGGATCTGCCTGCCCTCCTCTGGGTAGTTCTCAGCTCTCAGAAAGCACTAGGGGAACAGGAGAATGAAGACGCACTTGCTTCTTAGCTCTCTTAGTCCAGAAGTGTGATACCCATTTCTTCCTTTTATATTCCATTGGCAAAGACGAGGTGCATGTCCCCTCTTAGATGCAGGGGTCCTGGCAAATGTAGCCCCTGACTTGGGCAGCTGCTCCCCAGCAAAAGCCAGACTCTGGGAGGAGGCTGAGGCAGGAATCCTTGAGGGTCCCCGCGGTCTTTGCCGTCACAGCCATTGAATAAGCCCCAAGTCAGCCTCCTCCTGGACCTGTTTTCTTGTTGCTTCTTTTAGCCTGTGAAATGTTTCCAAGGGTGACTGCCTTGTTTTGGGTTTTTTTTTTGTTTGGTTTATTGGGGAGAGATGGAGAAAAACCACCATTTTATTTTTAATTTCATGCTTCCAATTTGTCCAGGGGTATCCAACCTTTTGGCATTTCTGGGCCACCCTGGAAGAAGAGTTGTCTTAAGGCACCCATTGAATACACAAACACTAACAAAAACTAACAAGCAAAAAAAAGGTTTTAAGTACATTTACGATTTTGTGTTGGGTCACATTCATAGCCATCCTGGGCCGCACACGGCCCGGGAGCCATGGGTTGGACCCCCCTGCTAGGGTTAGGGTGAAAAAAGAAGGAAGAAGTCCTATACGGCATTTCACATCTCTTCAAAATAAAAAGCATCTTACACTACCTTCGTTAAACCAGCTTGCTCCTTTGGAACCACAGAGCCCGTCATCGTAGAAGTCAGCTCACCGTGGGTTCTGACGGAGGGTCTTTGCTGGACTTTGTGTGCAGTCTCTGAAAAGCTAGCACAGCAGAACTTCTTATGAGTTAAGGAAAAGACCTTCAGCCTCTGTGACCGTAATTCAGGCTAAATAATATCTGCTTTAGTCACCGAACATAGGGCTACCTTCCTGCTCTACATGCCCCTTCGTTTGCTATTCTGGTCCCAAATTGACCAACAGCTTTCTCTAGTCCCCCAAATCACAGTCTTTAAGTGAACTCGTGGCAGGCACAGTGTGCAAGGAAAACCCAAAATCTTCGGTGTCACATCTGACCACTTCCTAGCCCGACTTAGCTCCCACCCCAAGCACGTTACAAAACCGAGAGTTTTAGAAACTGAAAAGTGGAAACAGCCTCCTCTGGTTTCAGGCTGCAGCTCGTTTCACGCCACGGCTGGACGACAGGCCAGTTTTAGAACAAACTGAGTGGGTGCTGCTCCATCGGATGGGTTGACTCTTGCTGATTCCATGTGGCTCCGCTCTGGGATTTGCTGGGGAAGTTCACACTCCTTTAGCTGTTTAGCAAAAGGGCGAAAAAATCTCTTCAGTCCAAACCATCGTCCCAGATCCAGCTTCTCCCCCAGCTCCCGTCTTTGTATCTCAGTTTAACACTTGCTCATTCGCCTCTTCTGGTCATTCCCACGTCACCCCCACCTCACAGGGCTCAATGAGGGCAGGAACTGGTTGATGGTGGTAAAGGGTGCAAGCTGTGGAGCCAGATTTATGAGATATGAGGATTTAAAAAAGTTATTTCACCTCTTGTGCCTTGGCTTTCTCATGTGTAAAATGGATGTGGTAATAGCTTCCCCATCCCGGAATGCTGTGAGGATTAAATGAGGTAATCCACGGCAAGCATTCAGTACAGTGCCTGACAGATAGTGAGGACTCAATAAATAACATATCATTCAGCCTCTGTTTTCCTAGCATCTGCCGTAGGGCCTTACGTGTCCCACCTGCTTGACAAGTGTGTGCTGATTAACCCGAAAGGGTGACGGAGGAAATTACTAAACACTTATTCTTCTACTTTTGGAGTAATCAAGATAAAGAACTGACCTCCAGGCGCAGTCCTCTGCAGGAACACTGTCAAACCAGATTTCTGGTTCCCAGCCCCATGGAAGTGGAGTCCCAGCGGGTCTGGGCAAATCCTGCAATCTATGTTTTTAACAAGTCAGGGGGACCCTTGGCCCCCCAGAGTTGGGCTTGATGTGAGGTGGTGGTCAGTCTCTGATTTCTTTTTTAAATATGCACTTTCTAGTTTTATTAAAAAAGAAATTTTATTATAGTTGTCACCAAATATGGAAAATAGGGTGAGGCTGTATACATTATATCCCTTCCCCCCCACAAAAATTCTACTGCGGTAAAATACACACAACGTAAATTTATCATACGAACCATTGTTGGGGGCGCAGGTCAGTGTATTCAGTACACCCGCATTGCTGTGCGGCCACCACCACCGTCCACACACACAACTCTGCTCATCTTGCAAAGCCGGAGCTCTGTCCCCATAAAACAACTCCCCGCCCCTTTCCCACTACCGCAGGCAGCCTCCGTGCGGCTCTCTGCCGCTGTGGATGTGACTCCTCTGTGAGCGTCTCACATATGTGGAATCACACAGTGCTGCTGTTTTGTGACTAGCTGTTTTTACTTAGCGTCATCTCCACAAGGCTCACGCGTGCCGTGTGTCAGAATTCCCATAAGGCTGGATAATATTCCATTTTGTGTATCCATTCATCTGTCAGTGGACACTTGGTTGCTTCCAAGGTTTTGCTATTGGAAATGATGCTGGCGTAACGATATCTTCTGAGACCCTGATTTCAATGCTTAGGGTATATACCCAGAAGTAGAACTGCTGGGTCCTGTCTGGCGAGGCCCCTTCTGCCCATGCAACCCCAAAGGTTGACAATAAAAGGAAGCCAAACGAACAAATGCCAGTTTACTTAAGAACTTTAGGTGCTTCTAAGCAAAATGTGGAGGGAAAAAGCCCTTTTGGGTTTGTGTGTGAGTAGATAACAAGTTGCCAGACAGATGATAAAGTAACCCATTTGCAACAGGAGCCAGAAGGCAGTCGGAGTGAGGAAGCGATCCAAAGCGACCTTTGGCCAGGGGCACACACAGCTGTGGAAAGCTGCGTGATGCTCGGCCCATGGTACAGAGAAGTCCATTGAGATCAGCTACTTTGAAACTTAGTCAGTTGTGGTTTTCAACATGTGGGTGGCCCTCTTGCTGCTCCCAGATAGTGATCATGTTGTTTGAAGGTGTCAGGTTCTGGGTTTGAATGCTTACCCACATTCATTCCCCCTGCTGATCTCTGCAGAGGATGGGCACTGGGGTGGGGTCCCATCTTTCCACTGGGGTAGCAAGTGACAGCCCCAAACACAGGTAGGCTGAGCCTCTGCCTCTCCAAATTCCATTACTTTCTGACTCTCCTTCCTCTGTCAAAGAGATCAGCCTTCACTGACTTAGATGTAGGTGCCATGAAATATGTGTGTGTGTTTTCCCTTTGGAGCAGAGATCGATCGATGTGGAATCAAGGTGGTCACTTTGCTGCAATTTGTAAATTTGCTGAGTTTGTAAATAGGCAAACCTTCTAGGCTCTGATAAACACACCTTTTTTCCGGTGTTTTTTCAGAGTCACTGCAGAGAGCATGAAGTGCTTGTAACCTTCAAAGCAATCAATAAAAAGGTCATCAAAACACCTTTACAAATGTTCAAAGTTCATGGAGTATCTAAATCATCAAGCATTAGAGGGTTAAAGAGAAGGATTTGGACAGTAAAACAACACCTACTTCAAAGCAGGTTCCGGAGAGAAAAGGATTGTGTGCATGATTTTATGACCACGAGACGTTAATGCTGGGCTACCAGAAACTTCCATCCAGGAGGAGGAGAAAGGACTGCAGGCACCATTAAAGCAAACTTTACTGACGCCCCAATCGTGCCAAGCAGTACACCTGGGGAAAGCGTTGAAACTTTTGCTTCAAGAACCTTCCGCTCTCTGTGGGACCAGTCTAGCAAACAGCTTTCCACTGCCTAAATGTACACAGACACCCGTGCTAAGGGCTTGCCATCTTTAACTGGCTCACAGGACACAAGGTGGGACTTTATAAATTGGCCCTGGCTGGTGTGGCTCAGTGGATTGAGCACCAGTCTGTGAACCAAAGGGTTACCGGTTTGATTCCCAGTCAGGGCACATGCCTGGGTTGCAGGCCAGGTTCCCAGTGGGGGTCATGTGAGAGGAGGCAACCACACATTAATGTTTCTCTCCCTCTCTTTCTCCTTCTCTTCCCCCTCTCTAAAAATAAATAAATAAAATCTTTAAAACAATAAATAAATTGTTGGCAGCCACTGCTGTTCAAATACCAAACAGCAATACACCTATTTGCTGGTTGACTAGTAGTTAAAAAGGTGGTAGCACCCATTCCACAGTCTTGGGGGTACATCTGGCCTTTTTCCTTATTTCTTCAGCTCCGGTGCCCACAGGCCTACCAGCAGAAAGTCCCCATTGAAGCTCTCCTTCAGAGAGTCAAAGAGGGAGCAATCGTTGGTGCCTGGATAGCCAGGCTGGCAGAGAACTTATTAGCAAGAAGGACTTTTCACACCACGTGGGACAACAGATGACCGTGGCACACGAAGGCGGTGCGGAATGTACAGCTGGAGACCCAGCACAGGCCGCCAGTGTCCTTGGAGAGGAAAATGTCCGTTCCTCGGTGCTGAGCTTGGCAGGGGCACCTGCTCCTGATACCAGTTCCTTCAGGTCACAGAGCTGCTTCCCGCGTGCCAGCCTGCCCAGGAAGGCTGGGCGGGATGAGTTCTAGCATCGACCACCATTTCCTTTCCATCTGCCGGGACCCGTCTGGAGGAGTGGGGGCAGGGTGTCTGGCTACTTCTCTTTTTCAACCCTTAGAACACAGTCAGTCTTCTTATACCCTCTTCCCTACACTGTAGAAGGGGGGCCACCTCTGATGCCAGGGGCTCCAAAGTGGTCGATCTTTTAAGAGAGGAATTATAAGGTCATTAGGTCTGTAATTCCAAAGGGTTTTTTTTTTTTTTTTTTTTTTTTTTTTTGCACCTCTCTTGCTAGAGAAAAGAAAATAGGGACAAATGTACTCCCTGGCGGGGTATTCCTAATTTCTGCCCTTCCAAACAACTCCACAGTGGAACACATGTGTGTATGTCCCCCGCGTGTGCGCACTTCTCTAGAGAATATCTGGACGTGGAGTTGCTAAGTTGAAAAATACGTGCTTTAAAATATTAATAGATCTTGTCACATTGTCCTCCAAAATGTTGTTCCAGTTTACACTCTCACCACACTTTCTGAGAGAGCCTGTGCACTCTCTCACCAACAGTTGTCACTGCTTTTCACTTGTGCCAGTCTACTGGACCACAGAAGGCATCTCACTGCACACGCGATCCTGATCGCTGGCGAGGTACACGGTCTTTTCCTATACTCCTTATTCCTATTTCTTCTTGACAGATTTTTTGCCCATTTGTTGACTTAATGTGAATGAATCCATTTAATAGTTCACCATTGAATAGTATGCGAACTATAGATTACTTCAGTTAAGAAAACGTGTTTTTCTTTTCATTTCTAGTTCCCAGGAATTTTTTTAAAATTTTCGTTAAGCAGAAATAGGTGTTAACTTTGAACAAATGCTTTTCTCACATATGTTAAGATGATTATGCTTTTTTCTTTCTTAGTCTATTAGTATAGTACATTATGCAAATAGATGTTCTAATGTTGAGCTAGGCTTCTACTTCCGGAATAAGCCCTGTTTGGTCTGATACGTGGGGCTGCAGGTTGCTCCGGGGTCCACTAAACAACTAACTCACTCACACGCAGCCCGGTGTGCGCTGCGCAGTGGGCGGCCCTGAGCTGTGCTGATTTTTAAAGAAACACTGCTACATTCATATGCCAAACAATTAAGATCATTTGCATTATGGCCTAGAAGACGTCGACCTCTAGTTTTCTTTCCCTTTACTGCCTTTACTCAGTTTTAATGTCAGAATTATGGTAGCGTCATGAAATGAGGTGGCTTCCCACCTGCCTCTGTGCCCGGACACAGTTTATGTAGCATGGGCGTTTTCTGTTGGTAAAGGTTTGGGAGCTCACCTTTATAACCAGCTGGGACTTGTGTCTAGATCTGTGCCTACTTGCCATTTACTTAAAGGTTAGTAATTTGTTCAGGGTTTCCCGCCCCACCCCCCAAACCAATATTGGGACTTTATATTTTCCTGGAAAACTGATCACTTCAAATTTTGATTAAGTTCATGCTATGAATTCATGCTTTAAGCTTATCTTTCTGCTGTAAATGAAGTCATGATAAAAAAACATTTTTTGAAAAATTAAACAGATATAAGTGTGCTTAAAAATAAGATATACATCTCCATGAACAAGAAATGGAAGAAAAGCCACAGCCTGTTGGGCTCTGGGTCAGGGAAAGGGGGAAAGGGGGAGGGGGTGGCATCGGGGTGCTGGTCTGCCTGGGTGCTCCTCCTGCCTCCTGTCCGCTGGTCTCCCAGATAGCTCCCCCTGGATGCTTTGCTGCTCCAGGATCGGCTTCTTCCCTGCACCCTACCCCCCATGTGTTGGTAGCAGTCACCTCCCAGGCATGTCGTGGCCTGCGGTTTGCTTCTCTGATCCTCCTCTCCCCTTCTTTCAGGGGTCAGTTAGAATTCCTGGTCCGTGGGAGTACCCGGTGTCACCTTCCTGGGCTGGTACAGGTTTTATGTGAATGTGTGATCTGCACCGTGTCTAGAGATTGGGATGAAGAGGGAGAGGCATCTGACACGTTCGTTACACTAGTGTGGAAACACGCACTCAGTCTTCCATCTGGAGCCAGACACCCCAAAGGGAAGTTAAGTTAGAACTAAGATCTCGGTTTTAAAAACTCACACCCTAGTATACCATGAAGCAGTCCCTGTACTTTGCATAAGTGTGTTTTCAATATAAAAGCTATAAACAGTACTAAAGTCTTTGGAATAAAGCGTGCCAGTTCTCGTCATCTCTCCCCACCCCTTTCGACCCTCTGTCCAGAAGGAACCTGCAGTTAACAGTGTGTCGGTTATACGTCCTTCCCGTCCTTTTATGGCATCTGTACAAGGATTTGTGTATAATTTGTTTATTGTTCCATTTAGTCTCACAACAACCATAAGAGGTTAGTAGTATTAACCCCATTTTGTGGGTGAGGAAACTGAGACCTAAGAGGGTTGGGTGATGTGCCAAAGGGCCCAAGGGGCCCAAGGGGCCCACAGCTGATTAGTTTGAGCCCATGTTTCTCATTTTGAAAAGAGCCAATGCTGCTTTTTCAGATCGAGACACTACACATGAAAAAAAAAAAGTCTTGTTCGGTGGTGTATTTCTCACAAACCCAAAATAGTCCAAGGGAATCCCAAGGGACCCTGAGGTCTCTCACCTGAGCTACAGTCTACTCATAACAGCTGTCCTTTGGGAGACCTAAGTGGGCAAGCCCTTGGCCTGATAATTTGAATTTCAATGGACCTTTATCTGGATTTCAGATCTTCCTTCCTTCTTCCAAGGGCGGTTTAAATCCTGTGAAAAGACATCTCTGAAGTGTGCCTCCAAGAAAGGTTTTCAGGGGCTAGGGATACCCACAGGTCCCCCGAAGTGTCCCTGGGGGAAATACGGGAGACCCTGGCAGTGGCTTCAGCCAGGATGAGTTTGGGGAGAAGCCAAGAGGGGTCTTGGGCAGGTGAACTTGTGTTTTCTTGTTCATTCCCCGTCTTGTTCATTCAAATCCCCAGGGATTTGCCCAGTGGACCCGGCACTAAGACCAGGAAACGGAAACTCTTTGATCTATTTATCGATTTTAAAGCCAGAATAAAGCGTTGGAGCTGGTTTCACCTTCCGCGTCGGCCAGCGGCCCAGAGTGCCCAACGCTTCCTGACGGTTGTTTGGCGAAGGCGTGGCAGCACCCACACCACGCCACACCCCCGGGCCGGTCCCTATCTGCCGCCTTTCGGGAGAGCCAGAGCCTCCCTTCACCCCCCTTCCACGGTGCCGAGGGTGTGGACAAGCCCCCGGAGGGTTGCGGCATCTGCCTTTCCGCAAGTCACAGAAACAAGGCCCCGAGACCTGAATGTATTTGCATCGCAGTCCCTGTGCAAACCTCAAACACCGAGCCCCTCCCCCGACGGCTCCTGGAGCAGCCGCCACGGGGCTTCTGATTTGATGGAGTAGTCAGGCGGGCAGGAAGAGGCCCCCCGCCGCCCGCAAGCTTTGGCCGCCGGTGCTCCGGTGCACATTTAAATGCCGCAGCCGCGTCACGTGGCCGGGAGTCCGCGGCCCCGCCCCCTGGCGGCAACCCTCGGAGAAACTGGCGGGCGGCGGGAGAGCTGAATTTTCCCTGCTCCCGGGCAGGCGGCGCCTCCCTGTTGAGAGGGCCATTTATCTTCAACTCCACTGTTTCCGTGCAGTGTTCCTAAACCCTAAACCCAGGCAGGCTTTCGTCAACGGTCTGCGGATTAGGAAGAGGTGATTCTGAATCATCTTTCCTTCCCCAACAGGATCATCAAATTTCATGCAACTTTACCATGAGCTAGTATGTCAAAATAGGAAAAGGGCGACATGCACTTTCGTCGTCGGCACACCATAGCGGGGGTTGGGAATTTGGGCCTCCTCGTCCGCAGGGGAAATGCCCTGAGATGTGACTGCGTCTTGCGGGTGCGTGTTTTTTTCCTGGCACATTTGTGTTTGGGGAACTGTTTGCAGGAGAGTACGTAAAAAGGCAGCCGGGATACCCTTTCAATTTGCAATTTAGAATGAGAGGTCATGCTGAAGTCCGTGACGAGTAATAGAAATAAACTGGAGATTTCTTTCTATTGTAAGCTGTGGGGCTCTCGTAGAGCTGAATCTGTTATTATTAAGGCTTCTTGGATCGCAACATGTCCCTGTTCTAATACTCAGACGTGCCCAAAATTTATTGTGTGTGTGTGTTGTCTACACACAAATTTCTGATTTTAAGAAATTGTTTGCTTGGCCCAGCATTTTGATTTAATGTTTCCTTTGGATAACCCAAGGTTTCCAATTTTAACAGAAAACTACCCACTCTCTTTTTTTCCTTTGAACACACTTAGACCCTTCAGGCCCAAATTTCCCTTTGGTCCAGGGCGGTACTCCACCTTGGCGCCCTTGAGAGGACTCTGTCCAGGAAGTTCAAGCTGGACTCAACTCTTCAACCTCCACTGTCCCTGAAATCTTCCAAGGACTTTGAGCAGCCTAAAGCTCCTGCCCTTTTTAAGCGGGACAGCCCTGGATTTAAGGCTAGAGGATTGCTTTTCCAGATGGGTCTTCTTTTTCTGAATCTAGCGGCTATTGAATAGCTAAGTTAGGAGCTGGCACATGTCTGAGGAATAGGGTTGCTTTGACTCAAAAAACGCGAATGAGTTGTTAACTCTGCAATGACGATGAGAAGCCTGCAGAACACAAAGGGTGTGGTTGGACTTTGGTAACCTCAGCACAGCGGGCAGTAGCTGTTCAGCAGGCTTGCGGTAGTGTTCTGGGGGAGGGTGGCTGTTCCACTGTTTGCCTTGTTTGGCCCTCAGGAGAGAGAGATGTGTGTGTGTGTGTGTGTGTGTGAGGCTCAGCCAACACAATGATAATAGCTAACATCTTTTTTAAAATAAAGATGTTATTTCAAATATTCTTAGAGAGAGGGGAAGGGAGGGGGAGAAGCATCCATCGGCTGCCTTTCTCCCACAGCCATCTGGAGACCTGGCCCACAACCCAGGTATGTGCCCTGCCTGGAAATTGAACCGTCGACCTTTCAGTTTGTGGGACAACGCCCAGCCCACCCAGCTACGGCAGTCTGGGCTAGCTAACATTTCTCCATCGAATATGATGAAGGCCCTGTGCTGCGTATCTCACCTCCGTTATCTCATTTGATCTCAATCATCTCAAGGTAATTACCATTGGGATCTTCATTTTAAACTGGAAGAAACTGAGGCCCAGAGAAGTTCAATTACTCAGGGACACAAAGTTTTGCACACAGGTCTGTTCGGTCTCCAGCACCCACACCCTGCCCATAACCATTAAAGCCTACAGCCAGAGCAGTAGCAGCACCTCAGAAACCACCCCGAGAAGCCAGTACTGACATGAGCAGCTTTGGGGGAGTCTGCTGCCCGCACGGGACCCAAGGTCTGGCAGCCGTGCCCAGGGGAATCAGCAGGTGTTCAACCTCCCCCCAACCCCCACACCAGGCACCTGGGAGAGGAGGATGGGTGAACCCAAGCCGAGAGTATCAGAGAAGAACCACTACTGTGTTGGCAGTTCTGCTTTTGTAAAAGTATCAGCCTCCACCTTGGCTGGGAAACGGGAACCTTTTGACAAGATTGGCATAACTGATCCCTGGCCCAAGCTGTGGCGTTCTCCTCCTGGCTCTCAGTCCTGCTTTATCAGCTGCCAGGCCCAGTAGATAGGGTGCCTGCCTGGGACGGTGCCCCAGCCCCATTGGCCAAGTGTGCAGGGGAATTCTCCTGGGCATTGCCAAACTTCACCTGCTACATGGGCCAGGATTGCTGTCTTAGAGGGAATTTCACGGATTTATCTTGGCCGTGTGGGGGCTTCCAAAACCAGAGAAGCTGACAAAGCCTGCGTCCAGTTGGGAGGGTTTGTGAGAAGCAGAAGGCTCTCTCCCCACTGCCTCTCCCAGAGCTTCCCGGTCAGTGTGCCCAGAATGGGTCTGCGTCTCAGGGTGACTGGGTACGTCCTGCGGCAGTGGGGTGCCCCGTGGCCTCTGACCGCTGACAGCTTTGTCTTCTTAGCCAAGGGTTCTGTGCACACATTGGCGTTACCTGCATGTGCCGCCATGTGCCAAAGCTTGGAAAGGACTTCTCTCTCTTGCCCTCCTCAGATTGTAATGGCAAACCCGGCCTTCCGCTCCCTTTGTCCCCATGAGGGGTTTGGATTTGGGCACTGACCTCAAGCCTGACTTTCTCTTTACAATTCTCCCTGTACCCACCTCCCCTCCTCCTCAGTTTCCATGGCTAAAGGGCTGATATCAGTCACACAGCCTGCCCCTGCCCCCCAGTGTGAGGTGGGTAGCCCTAACCAACCCCAAGATTTCCTCCTAATCTCAAAGCTGTTGCCCTGCCAGAGGAAGGAAGAGGCCTGGGGCCCCTTCCTGACTACTCCTGTCAGGAGTGGTTCTCAGCTTCCTGCTGAGAAGAGACTTGACCTGTCTCTCGTGTCCCTGGACAGCTCTGACAAGCAGGTGGCATTCCTCCCGCCCCGAGGAACCAGACACATCCCACTTGCACTGTGAACAAACTTGGCTGAGGAGCTGGAGTTTCCCTCTGGGGACTCATCTTTGTGTTTGGGGACGAGCAGACCCCGAGCAAAGAAAGGTTGTCGAGGTTTTGCTCCTCTAGTTAGTGCCTGTCCTGCTGGACGTAACAGGACAGGCGGGGGAGAGAGTCTGGACTGGCCAAGAGTCAGCGGCCAGGCCGCAGAATGCCTGAGCAGGGTCTGGAGACCTGCTTTGGTTATCACTCTGTAAAGACCCCCGCTGCGTGCATGCCAGAAAGGGCGGAGAGTGCTGATCGAGGCGGCGCATTTCAAAATTGTTTTTAGTGTGGCTTTATTACTTTTGCAACAGAAAAAAAGAACTGAATAAACTTATAGTTTAAAAAAACACCTCAGCAGCTTATGTGGTTCACACCTTCCATGTGGTCTTTCGATGACATGTGACGTGCGTACAAATGAGCAAATGACGGGGTGCTAATTGCAGTGTGGCTTCTGAGCCAGCAGCCCCGGTGTTCCTCTCAGCAGGACCTCAGCAGGACTGTGGTTCCTCTGTTTCCCGTTCTTCCCTGCCATGCAGAGCTGGAGAGAACTTCCGATTATCAGAACAAGGTGTCTGTGACCCTGACCTGATCGAAGCTTCCAGAACTTCACCAGCTCCCTCCGAAGAACGAGGGTGCGAAAGGGAGATAGCTCTGTCCTTGGAACCAGGTGCCTGCCTGTGTTCGCAGGATCAGGGAGGCCAGGTGGGAAATCAGCTACTGTGGGTGTCTTGGGCCATGTTCTCCTCCACAAGGCAGAACCTCTTCCTTTTCGATCCCGGAAACCACACTAGAAATGCGCAGAAGTGCTGCCTTGGCTAGAGGTGCCCGCAGGCGCTGATGTTGGGCTTCGTGGTCTTTGTAGGCAGTCAGGGTTCCTTGAGGCCTGGAAGGAGATGTGGGCGGCTTGCGTGTACGGCTCCGTGTGTGGCCTCCAAGACAGCGTTAGGGAGCCAGGAGCTCCAAGGGCCAGAGCGCCTGTGTGGCTGCTTCCTCATCTGTGGTTAGCCGTGGCAGGTGGCAAATAGGGTCTCTTGTACAAAGGCAGCCCAGAGAAAACCAGCCCAGCCTCCCTAAGGACCCCTAAAGAACTAACCCCCAGTGTGGAGGCTCTGGCGCAGCCGCAGCCTCTAGCATGGCTCTGCTCCAACAGGCAGCAGATGCATTTGCCCCAAGAGCCAGGGACCCAAGTGGCAGAGCGGGCCTGGAGCCAGGTCTAGCTGGTGTTAAGAGGAGGCGCTATGTCCTTCCTGGCCTGTATGGAATGGTTGCTTCTGCCTTCTGCTTTGGCTTGCCTGGCATAGAGCCCATGTGCAGGGGCCACTTGCAAGGGATTATTCCCTGGGGCGACTGAACACCACGTCATGATCTCATTTGGGCCTGCACTGGTCACCCTGGGTGGTCCCAGGCTCCCTGTGCTGGCTGCCGGGAGTGGGGAGATGCCACACAAGGCTCTGGGGTCCAGGAAAGGGTGCTCCACCTAGCACCCTCCCCCGCTTGGGTGACCTGTAGTACTCTCATGTGATGAGCCTGTGGCTTTGTGGAGGAAAGAAACTTGCATAATCAGAAATAGGAACCTGGAAAAATAACTCAGTGGGGCATGTGAGGGATTGGGCAATGAGTTGTCTAGAAGATTTGGGGCCCTGAGACGAGGGTTAGGGTGAGGAACCAGGTTTCATCTGAGTCATGGCTGAGACCTAAGGGGATCCCTGGAGCCTGAGACTTTGGAGGGATCAGGAGGCAAGGGGACAGTGTCTTCCTGCCTTCGACCTGTCAGACTAGAAGTTGGGCACGGGGCCCACCCTGGAGGGGGTGGGCAGAGGTGGGAGTTTGAAATCACTCTGCAAGAAGCTGAGGCTGCTGCAACTCCAAGCTCCCAGCCATTCATTCCCCTTTCCACCCCAGAGCATGAGATCGGACCATTTCCTGGTGGCTTTGGAATAGGAATCATTCTCCTTAAAGGCTCCGTACAAAACTCGCCTGGACCTGGGGCCGTCAGGGCTGGAGGCTGCCTTTGTGGGAGAGATGCCTCAGAGACTAGATGACCCTGCAGCATTGGGGGGTCGGGCAGCCCTCCAGTGGGTGCCTGGCCCAGGTGGCACTGCAGGGGAACTGGAATTCGTCAGAGCTTTTGTCTTCTGAAGTTCTGTGGGAAGGTTTCTCAAATCCAGGGTCCTTCTTAGGAAAGCGAATCGCTTAGACCACATCTGGTGGTGTCACCTTCCTTCAGTGGCCTCTAGCTCTGTCCAGAGACTGGGTGTGCCGGGCCTCTCGGGCCAGAGCAGTGGAGATGTGAAAATTTGGATGAGGCAGGTGTAGAGCTGATACCCCAATTTTTTCCTGTATTCCCCTGAGAAGTTAGCTAAGGAATAGTTTTCCTTAAAGTGGTCCTTACAATACCTGGCTGATCCCGAGCCAGGCAGGGCTGGGAGCTGCTCCTGAGAGAGCCGTGCCCCGGAGACTAGGTAACTCTGGTGGCATCGGAAACACCCTCCCTGCCGGGCACACTCTCCAAGTGCAGGCCTTGTGCCCACGGAGCGGTGGAAGGACCCAAGAACTTGTCAGTCTCCAGTTAAGGAGAAAGAGGGTAGAAATGCATCATTGTGTCGTCTTTGCCCTGTCACTTCCCCTGGAGTGTAGTTTTAAAAGCTCTGCTGATAAATCCCTATTAGTGTCAGATGCCAGTGCTAGCTGGCGTGCTCAGGAGCTCGGCTCCCTTGCCAGTGAAGAATCTGGTGATGTCGAAGGCTAGGATGCTTTCTGCAGCATCGTGACGGTAGGCAGGTGGGGTCATGTGGCACGTGTCTCGGCTCAGGCTGCTATAACAAAATGTCATGGACGGGTGGCTTAAACAAGAGACACTTATTTCTCACAGTTCTGTAGTCCTAGAAATCCAAGATCAAGGTTCTTTTTTATTTTAAGATTTTATTTATTTATTTTTAGAGAGAGAAGAGGGGGAGAGAAACATCACTGTGCAATGTGTGGTTGCCTCTCACATGCTTCCTACCAGGGACCTGGCCCGCAACCCAGGCATGTGCCCTGACTGGGAGTCTAACCAGCAACCCTCTGGTTTGCAGACCGGCACTCAGTCCACTGAGCCACACCAGCCAGGGCAAGATCAAGGTTCTTATGAGGACTGTCTTCCTGGCTTGTAGTCTGGCACCTTCTTGCTGTGTCTTCACATGGCAGAGAGAGAGAGAGAGAGAGAGAGAGAGCGAGCGAGCGAGCACGTGCGAGCTCTCTGGTCTTTCTCTTCTCACAGGGCACTGATCCCATCACGGACACCGCACTCATGACCTCATCGAAACCTGGTCACCTCCCAAAGGCCTCACCTCCAAACACCATCACTTTGGGGATCAGGGCCTCAACCTGTGAGTTTTGGGGAGACACAAACATTCAGTCCACAACAGTGGTTGGGGAGCTTGGGCTCTGGACCCAGTCGGATCCGAGTGTGAACTTGATTCTCTCCCTTACTGGAGGAGTGACCTTGAGCCTCTTCTATAAAGTGAGAATAACGACTGTGTCTTCCACTCAGAGGGATCACGTATTAACAATTAGAGTGACATAAAAACAGTAGATTGATGGTTACCGGGGGCTGGGGTGGGGGTGGGGACGCGTTGGACAAGGTCACGAACTTTCAGATATAAGCTGAATGAATGCTGGGGACCTAATGTCCAGCACGGTGACTCTAGTTAACAGTACTCTCTCTATTGTATACTTAAAATTTTTTCAGAGAAAAGATCTTAAACGTTCTCACTTTGCGCACACACACGCACGCACACACACGCACACACAGGTAACTGTGAGGTGAAGGATGCATTGGGTATGTTAACTGATTTTATTGTGGTGATAATTTCCCAATACATACTTGTATCAAGTCATCACACTGGTTACCTTAAACTCACACAATGTTACTGGCCGATTATATCTCAACAAACCTGGGAAGAATAAAGTAAGAGGGAAGGTAATGTACCTAACCCAGTGCCTAGAACGGAAGTACGGAAGCCAGGGACACACTGACCGGAGGGCTTTCAGTGACTGGACGCCTCTGCCTGCAAACACAGGAAGGGGAGTGGGCCCCAAACCTTTGTGAGTGCTGAATTTGAGAGTGTGAGGGTGGGGGTGGGGGGCGGCATCCCAGAAAGGCTTCTTTATAAAGACAGGCCTAAGAAAAGCTACAGATTCTGTCGCATCCCCAAACTCATGCCGAGGCCACCTGTTGTGTTCGCAGTGGTCTGTATAGTGTGCCCCAGTTCCCAAAAGAACCTCCGCCACCAGTCGTCCATGCTGTTCCCCTCTTCGCTCCCATTTTGCCTCTGCGTGATTGTTATGCTCTTTGCCCCTCCCGAATGCCCTGCCTCCCCGCCCCACCGCTTTTGCCAATGATACAATATATTAGGTGTCCTTCCGGGCCCCAGTCCAAATGGCATTTCCTCTGAGGAGCGTTTTGTTATTACCTCAGATCGCAGTGGCCACCACTCCCCTCCATCCAGGCCATCATCTGGACCCACACCAGGCACTGCCTTGGCTCTCGGTGACTTCTGGGCATGTCTTAAATCCACTCTCATGGACGTCATAGGCAAAGGGACCCTGTTTCATATCCGGCTCAGAGAATATTCAATGAACTAAGCAATAACTTTTCTAGCCCTCACAACTGCACTTCCTGAAACATTGGGACCTGAGGGGTGGGAAAGAGGAAGGTTTTTCCTCGCCCTTATCACCTATTTTCTGGTTATGTACCTCTCGGGAGTCATGGACAGGGTGGCTTTCATTCCTGCATGTCAGAGTGAGCAGACCAACGCCCAGAGAGGGAAAGAAGTTCCACGGGTCACACAGCGAATTAGTGGCAGAGCGAGGCCCTGGATTCAGGGTGTGCTCAATTTGCTTCTCTCTCTCTTCTGTCGAGAGAGGTAGTGGAGTGTTGAGGGGCGAAGACGTGGATTCTGGAGCACTCGGGGGTTACTGTGATAGTTCAGCGGTTAATACATGCGGAGTCCTTAGATCGGCTCTAGTGTGGAAGCACAAAACAAGACTCTGTTGCTATCACCTTTGTTATCCCTCTGCCCTTCACTGACAGCCACTACCCCCCACTGCCTGGCCCCTTCGTTCTAGCGGAGAGAAGAGCCCTGAGAGGACTAACTATGCCGGAGCCCCCTCGCTAGGCAGCAGGTAGCTTAGAGAACTAACCTGCGGGGTTACTGACCCCAGGAGCCTAGGGGGACTTGCTGGACCATCACAGACCCAAGGCCCAACAACTCCAATCTTATTGCCTCTCTGTTTCAGGGAAGGGAAAATGAAGGGGAATGTTCTCCCCTCGTTGCAGGTGCCCGGCAGACCAACTGAGTCGGAAGCAGCGTGCCCTCCAGGCTCTCAGGCCTGCCCAGTGCTCACCATGGCTCGGTGCATGCGGCAGCCACAGAGGTCTGCCTGAGCCCTGTCCGTCTGTCTGTCTGCCTGTCTGCCTGTCAGGCAGTCTGCAGACCCTCTCAAGCCAGGTCCTTGGCTTTCAGCATATTTCTCCCATCACTAAGCTGAAAGCAAGGCTTCCCATCTGTCTGGTTCGAGGGACATCAGAGTCATCCCTGCGAGCCTGTGGGTGACAGCTTCAGCCTACCACCCCCTGAGACGGGGAGGCCAGCATTGCTGCAGCCAACCAGCATCTTCTTTCTCAGATTCCCAACGCCTGCACCTTACCAGACAGCAGGAGACACAGGGTGGGCACGCACCCAGAGACTGCTCTTCCCTAGGGCAGAGCTACAGGGTGCCTCCCTCCTCTGAAAACACATTTCATTGCAAATTTGGGGCAGGCCTAGGAGAAGGACTGTGAGAATTGAGACCGAAGTTCCCTTAGTGGGCTGAACCGTTTCTGGGTTTCTATTCCACTTCTGCGTGGGAGCCTGATTGGCTAAAAACGAGCGCAGCCCCAGATGCGGCCGCTTAGCGCAGGAGCCCTGTGCATTAGGGAGTTTTTAGGTGGGGTCTTGTGTGAGCAGCTGGAGAATTAATTGGAGCAGCAATCCTCCTGCCCCAAATCTGATTCTACGATCCTGTTGTTTTTTTCTGAGTCTTTCTGGAGAGTGTGGCTGTTGTCGATGTGACACCCGAACCAGCCCAGACAGCTCTGTTCCAGCTGGTAGCTGGGCTGGCGGAAGCGGCCGTCCTCCCTCGGTCCAGGCCCTTGGCGACCAGAAGCATAGTTGGTCTTCACTGAAATCGCTAGTCAAGGTGCTGGGGTTACAGTGGTAAACAAGAGCGACGTGCTTCCTAACCCCTCGGAGCTCTCAGTCCAGCAGAAGACACAGGCACTGAGTGACTTACGAGGACACTGGGGGATCTGAAACGCAGGTGTCCCTGGTCTGGTGGTTAGGGAGCGCTTCCCAGCGGAAGTGATATTTAAATTAAGACCAGGAGGAAGAGTAGGAAATATCTGGGCAGAGTGGGGTGTGGAGCATTTTAGCCAGAGAGACCAACCTGTGCAAAAGTTCTGAAAAAGCAGGAGAGAACAAGGAGGACAGTGTGCCGGACGAAGCTGAAAGGGGGAGCAGGGGCCAGGTGCGAGGGCCTGCAGTGCCCTCAAGAGGATGTGGGTGTTCTTTCTGACGGCAGTGAGAAGCCATAGATGGGTCTTCGAAGGGAGTGACCTGCCAGGTGTGTTTCAGAAAGTGCTGTCTAGTTCCTGTGAGCTGCTGGGAAACTTTTTCCTCCCACTGATCATTCTAGCGATGATAGCAGCCTGGTGAGCCTGGGGCTGCTCAAGCTAACAGACCCGGCTCAAATGTGGCCGCTGTGCACTTTCACGGACCCCACAGCCAGCACGTCGGTCTTTTCAGACGCTCCCTTCACTGAGACACAAGTCTCATAGGTTGGCCTCTCACAGTCAGCACCAGCCTGTGTTTGTGAGACTGAGCTCGCCAGTCCAGGACACGGGGTAGTGACCTGGGAAAAGGGGAAATTGGGAGTCATGAAATTGCATAACCAGAATCTGAAAGTGCCTTATGTAAAAGTGCACATCCTGGGACAGTCCAGGGACAGGGCGCAGGGCCAGCCTGAGTCACCCCTGTAGGAAGGAAGGCAAAGGTGGTCCCTTGGGGGAACTGTGTGGCCGGTCATCTGATTTCTTCTCGGAGACTACCTGCTGGTTCCAAGCCCGCTGAGTCTGTCTGCCTCCCCCTTCCCAGGGTCCTAGTGACTCAGTGCAGGCAGGGTGCAAGCATGTGTCGAGCTTCTGGGGAAGGGCAGCCAGGGACACCAGCATCCCTTGTGAAGGAGGCCTGGGCCAGACCACTCCCTCTCCCCACCTCTAAGATTATGAAGGTAAAATTCAGGGTGGGCATCAAAGGCAGAATGCTGAGGACAAGAAGAACAGGGGAGGATGAGCTTGCCAGGTAACCATCCTCAGTTCCCCATAACCAAGTAGTGTTCTTACCACTGTTGGCATTTGGGGACGGACATTCTTTGGGACAGTTTTGCATATTGCAGGACATTTTGACATCTCTGACTTTAAAATGCTCCTACATGGTGGTGGAGGGGGGTGGTGGTGGTATTTAGGAGGTGGAGGGATGGAGAAAAACAGAAAAAGAACTCATGGAAAAAATGTATTTCTTGGTGGACAGTAAAAAAAAAATGCTCCTATACTTTACAATGGAATAGTACATGGCTGTAAAAAAGAAGGAAATCTTACCCTTTTTGATGGACCTGGAGAGTATTATGCTAAGTGAAATAAGCCAGGCAGAGAAGGGCAAGTACCATATGCTGTCACTGATATGTGAAATCTAATGAGCAAAATAAACTGACCAGCAAAGTAGAACCAGAGGCGTGGATACATGGACTAGACTGACAGATCTCAGAGGGGAGGTGGATAGGGGTGGGGGCACTGATAAAAGAAGGTGGAGAGATCAGCCAAGGAACCTACTGCATAGCCCGTGGACACAGACAATAGTTGGTGAAGGCCAGGGGATGGGGGAGGGGGCTGGGCGGAGGTGGGCAAAGGGGGGGAAATGGGGACATCTGTTATAGTGTCAACAGTAAAAAAAAAATGCTCCTACCCATTTTCAAATACTACCAACTGCCTCTCTCCCAACTGAGAACCACTGTCCCAGTGTTTATGGGGACAGGGTAAGCATAGCTGTGCTTCAGATCCTGCAACTGGCAAGCAGGGAGCCTGGGAAAATCCCGCCATTGAAAATATCTTAGGGAAGGTTTTGTCCTGTGGGATGGTTTTTCTTCTCAGGCCACTGATGGGGGCTCCTGCTGTCTCCTGACCTCAAATGGAGTTCCTGCTGACTTCCCTAGCCTTGTTGTTGTGTGGAATCTGTGGACTAAGCTCGGATTTTAGCACAGGCTTTTGCAGGCCTCTTAGCTGGACCTCTCCAGGAGGCCGAGGAGCTGCTCTGCTGAGCCACCAGATGGCGCTCCAGAGCCCCACGCTGTCTGCCGCAGGAGCGCTGGTAACAGGAGTGACTGCAGAGGGAACTTGCCTTAAAGAGGCCTGGTCCTTAAAGGGACAGGGCCACACACCCACGAACTTGAACCGTAACACCTAAGCGAGACTCCACCAATGACGAGCACCACTGACTAGGCTGTGATGCTCCTTCGTAGCCTTTGTGAATGTTGAGCTGCCACCTTTGGAGCCAGTCTCCTTGACAGCTTGCCCTCAGCTCCTGTGGCCACTCCTGGGCCTGACAGGGACTGGGTCAGCCTGGTTGGTGGCGTCAGAGCTCCTGGCAGAGCAGCGCAGGCCTGGGATGTGTCTGCAGAACTCTGGCTGAAAGAGCGAGGAGCACAGCCAGCTTCACGGGAACGGTGGCCTCAGAAGGGCAGAGGGCCAGCCTGTGAGCTCTGGCCCCAGCTGGATTCGCCCCTGCTGCACTTGGAGCTGATAAGTTCAGAGCCACTGAACTTTGTCTCTGGGTTTTTGGGACTTAGAGAATCCTTCCATCTCTTCTACTGGCTTCTTTCTAAATGCTGCTGAGGATGCTGTGGTAAGTAAATGAGGAAGGGGCTCTGGATGCTACTCTTGAGCCCTCTGGTCAACTCTCTAGGAAACCTCTCATGTTGACCCCTGGGTGGTGCAAGCTGAGCCGTGTTGGGTAGGGGCCGTCTTAGCTGGGGCTTGGCACGAGAGTCTCCTGAAACTGCAATTGCTTAATCAAACTACGGCAGCGTCTCCGTCCAGAACGCTGGGCTCACTGTGGACCCGTCTTGGGAGCAGGGCTTCCTCTCACCCGGGAAACATGTGGGTGGGGGCGAGGAGCTTCCCAGCTACAGGGACCTGGATGTCACTGTGCCTTCTCCTGGCCAAGGGAGGCAACCAGGGGTGAATGTTGCTCTCAGGTTTATATCTTGCCAGAGCTGCAGCTCTTTCCCATGACTCAAGCTTACACAAAACTTTGGTAGAGAAAGGAATAACTGGGGAGGACTGAGGACCGAGAGTCCGTCTGTGCTGCCTGCAGATCTGACTGTCCGCTGCGAAAGCGAGGAGGCTGGGAAGAGGCAGGTGGGAGGCGGGCCAAGGACAGAACTGTGAGGCCAAGCCTTCTCTCCCTTAGAGGTGACTCAGAGATTAAACATGTGGACTCTGGATTCAGAATCTTGAGTTCATTTCCAAGGTCACCACCTGCTCACCAATGGCTTGTCTTTCTGCTTCTGTGGAATGGAGAGGCCTGGGGAATTTTCTTCTTTCAAGGCCAAGGATTGAGGGTGAATCTTAGAACAGTAAATGCCACTTTATTGTATCAAAGTGAAGGAAATGAAGCACGGAGCGGGAAACAGGCTACCCCAGGGTCTGCTAGGAAGCAAAGTGTACGGTCCTCTGGGGCTGGTAGAAAGCCTGGAAGCCATCTTCTGATCCATCTGGCCACCCACCTGCAGATGTGCAAGCTGAGGCTGGAAGGGCTGGGGACCGGCCCAAGGCAGAGAAGCAGTGGGGTCTGGCTGGGACTGGAGTTCAGGAGACTGTCATTGAACTGCCTGCATGTAGCTCGTCTCCAGGGTCACCTGCCTGGTGTAGTAGCTGTGGTTTTCTTTGGGAACCAGCTCTCTTTCTGCTTAATCATTGGTGGCCCTGGGGGGTTTGCTCTGGATTTCTTCCTCCCTTTCTCGTTGTTCATTTGTTCACTCACTGTAGCCCAATCCAGAGATTACATGTGTGGGCTCTGGATCAGAATCAGGGTTCATTTCCAAGGTCACCACCTGCTAGCCAATGGCTTGTCTTTCTGCTTCTGTGGAATGGAGAGGATAGTGGTACCTATCTCAGGGGTTTATTATGAGGATTAAGTGAGATAATTTATGGGAAGCGCATAGAGCAGTGCCCGGCACTTCGGAAGCACTCAATAAATGTCAGCTGTTGTTAATGTTACTTATTCAACATGTATTATTGAATGCCAATCTGTTGGGCTTTTGACAGAAAGCTGATCAGGGGTCACAGTGTGGTTACCGCTGCTTCAGAGGGTCTACCTGAGTCTCGTTCATCCACTGGACCCCAGTGAGAAGCGATGCAGCCTCAGCTTTTAAAGAGCTGATCTGCCGCGGAGGGGAAACTCTTGGCTCTTTGGCTGTCACAGTCTGCTCTTCCTTTGTGTTTTTTTAAAATTTGAATGCAAAGAGCTCCACCCTCCTGGCCGCCTGTACACCCAGCCTCTGCTCACTGGCGCTCCCTGCTGGCCCCAGAGTGGGGAGAGGCAAGTGGATATCCTCTTCACCAGCAGTGTCCTCTGGGGGATTGCAGCAGTGGAGATGGGGGGGGGGTGGGGGGGAGTTTGTTGTGCACAGTGGAGCTGGGTTGCCAACAGTGAGGAGGGAAGAAAAGTGAAAATACCCGGTTCTAAGCACAGTCACTGTTTTCCATCCTGGCCAAGTGGCTGGTAGAAACAAGAGTTGGTTGTTGGAAAGGCAGTGAGTAGCACACCCCTGGGAGTTACGTGTGAGGCCACTGACCTTCAGAATGGGATACAACTTCTTCCCCCTCAGGTGAGGTGGTGAGGCAGGAGCAGGGCAGTCAGCGTGGGAGGTGAGGAGCAGAGGACAGCCTGCGGACACAGGCCAGAGAGAGGGCTGGGGAAGGTGGGGAGCGTTCACTCATAGGACTGGACAGCGAATGGCTAGTGCGGGCTTGGAGGACGCCTTGTGACGGGTGCTGACTCAGTGCCTCGGGGTGCGGTGTGTGGACAGGTCTACACTTCGCTGAATCAGGGCAGCTTGTCCCCAGGAAGGCACCCCTGCTGCTCTGACAGATTGGCGCTGCTGCTGGCCCAGCACTTCACCTTTGGCAAAATGCAGATGAGAGTAACTCTTTAACTCCTTCCTGCCTAAGCTGTGGATTGGTTGTCCCCCAAACTCCTCCCCACCATCAGAGCTTGGTTCTGGAGGCTTCCGCTCCAGTCTGAAGTCACCCTGCTGCTCAAAGGCCCACACGTGACGTGCCTCTGTAGCCAAGGTTAGAGTCAGGCTGCGTGCTGTTGGCATCTAGTGAAAGCCACCCAGCAGAAGCATCGAGGGAATCTCAAAGTAACTGTCCTTTCCTGGGACACGTGTGAGACAGGTGTATGGTGACAGAAGAGGGCTGGGAGGGTTTCCTAGAAAGTGGTCTTTAACCCATGGACCAGCAAAGATTTCCAGGGACCTTTGTCACCTTGCTTTCACCAGTCACTGACAGTGCAGGCAGCATGCATGGCATTTACAAGCATGAGCAGACGGCACTAGGGTTCAAGTCCCAGCCCTCAACTTACTGGCTGGGTGGGTTACTTAGCTGCTGCTTGCCTCAGTTTTCTCATCTGGGAAATGGAGGGAGCTGAGAGAGTGAGGCTCACGACGAGATCATCTTGTAAACAGAGCACTAAGATCTGAGCCAGGTGCACTGCAGTCGTTCTCTGTCAATTATTAGGAGTGCTCCTCCTCATGGCCTCTAAGATTCCTCTCTCCCTCTCCCCTGAATTGTGTCTGGAGTGGGAGGTCCAAGACAGGATTGGACAGAATGTATGTAGAAAAAAGCAAACTATGGCAACGCTAAGGAGAGCGACTGTAACATTTTAGTTTCAAAAATGCTGAAAATAGCTTGTTCAAGCCTTTGTAGATAAAAATGTAAAATGTATGCAAATGTATGTGACTCACGCAGAAACATACATCCATGGCCTGCTCATAGCCAGGGCCCGGATGTGGCCATCAGGAAAATCCCTGCAGCACGGAGAGAGGGCCGGGGCTGCCTTGGGGGGGGTGGGGGGAAGGGGCAGCACTCCTGGTTCCCTGGGCTGTCCTCTCCTCTGCTTCTACCTCTCCTCTGGGTTCTGTGCCTTCCCAGAGTTCTCTGTGGGAAGAAGAGAGGTCCTGGGCCCCTCTGCTCTTCCACGATCCCTGTCCTCCCTCTGGTTCCTCAGAGAGCCCACTCGCTTCCTCTCCCATCCGGGCTCTATTTCTGGAGCATCTCATTGGAGATGTACGCCTCCCTCTCCGCCAAGCTCCTTGTGTGCAAGGCAGGAGTGGTGGGAGGGTGGTAGCTGAGCAGGGAGGGGCTGCAAGGTAGCAGCCAGGGCTGGAGCCTGGAGGGCTGGGGTAGGGGAGAGCCAGGTGGATGCAGGGAGGGGCCAATGTTACTTGACAGTTCCACTGCAGCTACCTGTGGAGGCTTTCCACAGCCCAGAGCATCTTCCGCTGCACCTCCCAGCCTGCTGTGATCCTGCAGCCACCATCTTCCCCTGGGGCAGCTCTGCAGGCCGCTGCAGGGGCCGCTGCAGGGGCTGCGTGCAGACTTCCTTTCGGCATCATGGTGAGGGTCTGCTGCTCCCCTTAAGAGGAACTAGACCTACAGTTGTTTGGAATGATGAGAAGCCTCCTCCCCCATGCTCTGTGGGTGCTGGCAAGACTGCCCCCCACAAAGGGCAGGGGGATCTGCATCTTGTGGGCCCCTCTGTAGAGCTGGGTCCCAGCTTTGCCCTTAAGCTGCTTGGGGGTGGAGATTTGGAGAGGGTCACCTCCATTATCTGAGGTAAAACCAGCATAAACGGCCCAATGCCTCCCTTCCCTTAGGCTCGGGAGCTTCAGCCCCTGCTGCCCTGGACCACCCTAGGCTGGCCCCACCCCTCCAGTTCCTTCTCTGGAGTCCTCTAGCCTAAGGAGGCCTGCAGAACCCCAAGTTGCCTTGGGTCTCACAGAACCAGCACTCAGGGGACAGGCACCCCTGCCCCACCTCTTCACTGCTTTCGTGGGGTCTTAGGAGGGACTTTGTCTCTGAAGGTTCTGTTCTCAGAGGCGTCTGGCCCCAGACTTCCCTCCATTTGTGTGTGACTATGTGTACATGGTATGTCTCCTGCGCTGTGCTAGGAGTCCCCAGAAGGGGACCCTGGAAGGGACCCAGCAGAGACGCCGGAGCCTCTCCTGTACCCCAGTGTGTCCTTCACAGCCCCTCACTCACCCCCAGCCTCTGGCCTTTCTCCAGCCGCCGCCCCCTGGAGCGCAGGGCAGGAACGGCCCAGCTGCTAGGTCAAGTGTGTTTAGAGAGACGAGGCCTTGTTGAGGTTTGGAAGGAAAGAGTCCCCGGGCGGCCAAGGCTGCCCGCCGGCCCGCAGGACACTAACCCCGTCAGCGCCGCCTCCCAGGCTTGCCTAGGGGAGGGGCCTGGCAGCCGCACCGGCCCCTGAAACTGCGCTTAGAGATCCCGGGGTGGCAGGTGATGTCACCCCTGCGGGCCCGTGGGTCTCCCCGCGGCACCTAGTCTGCAGGTTGCCAGAATTCGGCCGAGCCCAGCGAGGTCAAGAGAAGGAGCCTGGGCCTGCGCCGCCGCGCGGAGAGCCCCGTGGGGCCACGGCTCCGGTGTCACGCGCTGGAGCCCTTCTCCTCCGGGCGTCGGTGGGGACCGCGGCCGCTTCCCCACACCCCCACCGGGTCTGGAGGCGTGCTGCGGCGGGGGAGGGGGCGCGGGAGCCTCGCTCAGATTGGTCGCGGTCTCGGCCCCCGCCCCTGGGCGCCGCGCAGCCCTGGGGAAGTTGCTAGTTGGCGCGCGGGCTGCGGGGCCGAGGCTCCAGGATCCGCAGCGGGGCTCCCCGCGGCCGCAGTGGCCCGCAGGGCTCCCGGGGGCGCGCGGCTGCCCTCGCCTGCCCACCCCCGCCCTCCCAGCAGCTCCGGCTCGCTCCTCCCTGCTACCTGTTTCCCTGCCTGCCCCCCGCCTCCACCCAGCGCTCGCAACTTCGGCCTTCAGGGCTGGCCGCCCCTCCCGGCTCCCCGCCGGCCCGCCCGCCAGCCGCCCGCGCCCTCCCTCCTTTGTTGTGTGCGGAGGGTCGGGTTTCCGATCTGACCGAGCCGCCGCCTCCGTCGCTCGGAGCCGCGGGCATGGAGCCGCTGAGCCACCGGGGCCTGCCGCGCCTCTCCTGGATCGACACCCTCTACAGCAGTACGTGCGCGCGCGGGCCGGGGAGGCTGGGCGGGAACCGGCCCCGCGCCCCGCCAGGCGCCCGGACGGGCGCGGGGCCCGAGCCGCCGGGCTGGTCTGGGGAGCTGGGCGCAGGCTGGGGGCTGCGGGCACCGCCGGCCGAGGGCCCAGCGGCCCCAGAGGCGGGGGAGCGGCGTAGGGCCCCCACGATCGGCCGCAGATGGGGTCCCCGGAGCGGACTTCGGGCGAGTGGGAGCCGGGCGGGCGGAGGACCGACGGGGCCCGGAGAGCGGTGTCACCCCTCTCCCACCTGTTGCGTAGCCGACCACTCTCCGGCCCTCGGGAAGAGGGGAGAGCCCTTGGGGGGTGCTGCCTCCGCTCCCCGACCGCCTGCCCCTCCTGTCCATGCTGAAGCAGAAGGGCCGTTTTGGCAAAGTCCTTGGGGCCGGAGTTTGCCACCCCAGGGGCGTCCTGAGACGTGTGTGTTGCGGGGAGGGGGCGGGCGGGGAGGGAGGTACTGTGTGCGCAGATCTCCGCGGGGGCCGATGGGACGGAGGAGCTGAAAACCCCTGGCCCCGCAGTCTTCCCTGCCGGCCTCATCACCGCCCCCACCTCCACCCCCCCAACAGAAAGCACGAACCTTTTGGGCTTCTCCACGCCCTCACTCCCAAATCTGCCGCGATCTTGTGATTGCCCTGCGCTGCCGCTGGGAATGTGCAACTGATTGCTCGCACATCTGGGGGTGGGGGGTGAGCGCCCCCACCCCGCCTTGCTTAGGTGGCTGATGTGCACACCGCTCCCCTGCCCCACTCCTGCTTTGAGACACCTTCCCCGAAGCACTCAGCGATGCAGGAAGAGGGTCCTGCTGGCCCCGGAAGGAGACAGGTAGTGGATTTTCCTCTCCCCATCACTGCAGTTGGACCCTCCCTCTCCCTTTGCTAGGCTCCTAGCCCTGAGCCCTGAGGCAGGAGGTAGGGGTTGAAGGAGACAGGTGGAGCGGGGTTCTGGCTCTGTCCATGGGTCAAGGACATTTTTAAGAGCCAACTTAGCTCGAATTCCTTATATCAGTCATGTAGAAGGTGGGACGAGAGAGTAGACAAGGATGATGCTTTGGACCCCCAGGTCTGGCCCTGGAGGCTTCTTAGTACTCAGTATCCAGCCCCTGACCTCTGTACCCCCTTGGGTCACCGCGGTTCCTCATACCTTCTCCTCCTTCCTCTTCTCCCTCCTCCCCCACCTCCACCCTTTTTTCCTTCCTTTTCTCCCCCTACCCCCACCCCAGGAGCTCCCCTTGTGATGGTTCATTCTGCTTTGGTTTTTCAACATCAAAGGGGCACCGCCGGATCCCCCGGGTGTCAGTCCCTGCGCCAAGCCCAGCCACTCCATCTGCTCCTTCCCCTGCAGAGGCCAGCACTGTTGGGTGAGGTCAGGGCCCTCGGCTGTGTGGCGTGTGTACACACGTGTCCGCGTGAATGGGAGCCCACATCTGTTCAGAGCCCTGCTGCCGATCAGCTCCTGACCCCCAGGAAGGATTAGTGACCTCCTCTTCGCTGCGCTCTTGCAAATGACAGTCATAACAATGCCTCGTATTCACATGCTGCTTACATTTCTGAATATTTCTGGCTCTTGGTGAAACCCAGGATTGGTTTCCTTATTTCCCAAAGCATGGGACCCTACAGAAACCTGGCTCTGGCGTCCTCTCCATTGCTCTGAAGAAGAATCCAAGACCTGATCATTTCCAAGTTTTCCTCTCTCCCCCTTCCCTCCCTACCCTCCTAAGCAGAGAAGCAACATTGCCTGAGGCTACCTTGCAAATTTCTGACCAGAGGAAGCCTGGGATTGGAAAGGGAATTAGACCAGAGGGCCTCTTTGGGGATGCTTGTTAACCAGCCCTGACTCTGGCAGGCTGGCCTCTGAGCTGTCTGTTCTGCTGCTGCTCTGCCCTGGCCCCTGGGCTCCTGGGGCAGGCAGCCTGATGGAGGGGTGGGAGGGGGCACTGACTTGGCAGCAGTGGGAGGAGTTCCTGCCTCCCTCTTCAAAACAGTTTATTTGAGAGCTGTAGAATGAGGCTTCCTGGGGAGGTGCTGTGCAGTCATGTTTGGGCTGTTAGCCATGAAGTTTCCTCTTGACAAGAGCCTAAATTAAAACAAATACCCGGGCTGTCATTTGCCTGGCAGCAGGGTTTTGTGGCTCCCAGAGGAAGTCCCTCTGCCTCTCGGGAAGCTGTTTGCTTACAGGGCTCACCGTCCTGGGGTGGCAAGTCACCACAAAAGCCAAATCCATCAGGAATTGTAAAGGGGATGTACCTGGGGCACAGGGTGGCCAGCGTACTTCTTAGAGACCTAAGTTACCCAGTGAGAAGGTTTCCTCCTAAGCACATGATAATAGTGTCTAACAGCGATGATGGCATCTCCTGAGGACCTGCTATATGCCAGGCTCTCCGCAAGGCACTTTCCATCCATTCTCTCCAAACCTCACAACGTGGGCCAGATACGTAGTCTTACCTCCACTTTGCAGAGATCACACGCTGGGAAGACTCGAATTTCACCTGGATATGTCTGAGTTTATTCCAGGCCTTGAAATGGTCCAGCAGGGTAAGTGGCCTCGATAACTCTGACCCCGGTCTGTCCATGTGTCTATGGGTAGTGGGGACACGACCCATCTCCAGGTGATCATTAACCCGCCTCAGTTTCCCACCTTATTCCTGTATTCGCCACAGGCCTGGCAGACTGTGTGGGCTTGATTAGGGCCACCCTCGCAGCCCGACCACCCCTGATGTGCTGAGACCTGGTCCCGGAGTCAGGCAGGGCTGACTGAGGCTCAGCTCCCTGAGGCCGGTAACTCTCTTCCCCTAAGGTGGCTGACTGCCAGCCACCCCTCCCCTTCACACCCTTCTTGCCTTCGGAGTTACCGGCTCCTTCTGGCTTCAGCATCTGTGCCAGGAGGAGCATGTCCACTTCCATTGCAGGCTGACAGTCATGTGATAAGGGAGGGTAGCAGCCCCCGCCTCTCCCCTGTGACAGAAGTCTTGAAGGGCTGCAGAGTGGTGTCGATTTGCCAGGCTCGAGGAGATGGGCTGGCTCCCAGCTGCCAGAGTGGGCCAGGACTGATTGCAGCAGGCAGGGTCTTTGCCCCTATACGGTGGTGTCCGCTGAGGGTTCTGGCCACCCCTCTTCCTGTCTCTGTGCCACGAATTTCCCAACATTAATGTAATAATGTCAGCTTCGCCACCCCCCCGCCCCCACCGCCGCCTGGTCTAGATTCTTTCCCCAGAGCTGGTGTAATTCTCTCTGTAGAGCTGTGATCTTCATTTTATCTTCTTTCTGTCTTTTTCTCATCACCTTTTCCACTAAACATATCACTTCCTCTTGGTTTTCTTCTTTATCATGGGATTAGGTTGGATTAAATTAAGTTCTGTGGAAGGAATTACCTCCGAATAGGGGGAGGGGAACTGGTGCTCTGAAGCTTCCTGTGTCCCTGGAGTGGAGGCAGCCTCCACTCAGGTCCGAATTGAGATGTGTGTGCCCCAGGTATGCTAATGATTTGGCACCTCTTCAAATGGAAAGTCTTTAGCCATATGTTCAGGATTTATTCAAAGAGCCGAGGGCTCATTTAAGGTCTTTTCCTTTGCCATTCCAGCCTCTTTTTTGTCCCGAGCCTTTCAGCTCTGGCCTCAAACATTCCTACCCTACTGAGCCAAACAAAAGCTTGCAGCTACTGGGACCGCACAGGAGGCAGAACTCGGCCATCTGTTATTAGAACCTACCTTTCGGAGCTCCCACCTCTTACCCCAAACAGCATTTCCAAGGCACATTTCAGTACGTTAGGAAGTTCTCATGCCCCTTGTAGACTCACTGCCCTGTCCAGGGGCCAGAAAAGCACTTGGGGCCATGGGGACACAACCCATCTCCAGGCGATCATTAACCTGCCTCAGTTTCCCACCGTATTCCTGTATTTGCCACAGGCCTGGCAGACTGTGTGGGCTTGATTAGAGCCACCCTCGCAGCCAGACCACCCCTGATGTGCTAGTGAGCCCTCGCAGGTGGAGGTCTTCTTGCCCTCTGAACAGCCCCAGTCAGGACTCCAGAGCACGGTGGCGGCTGCTGGAGTCTCAGAGGTGGGGCTGGCAGAGGAATGAAGTCATGTGTTCAGAGAAACGTAATTTGTTGTGGTGATTGCTGCTGCTGTTCTTTGGAAAGAAGAAGAAATAGCAGGAACATTTGTGGAGAACTAGCTAGAAAATACAGTGAGATGAGTAGAAGGTGGGAGAATAGTGAGAAACGCCCACTCTGCCTCACTCTGGTGGGTGGGAGGGGAGACGGACTGCTCCCCGAGGTCGGGTCCCTGTGCTGCACGATTGTGGAGCCCACTCCCTGTGCATTTTCCTGTAAAGGGAGGCTGTGGGCGCTGTGGGGATTAATCGGTTAATGTTTACATAAAGTGCTTTGAAGATACGGGGTATTATTGAACTGCTCAGCTGTCCAGCTCATCACCGTCCCCATTCGTGACAGGCTGGCAGAGGAGTTTGGAAGGGAGTGGGAAGGGGGCAAGGGGACTGGCAGCAACGGAGAGTCAGTCCAGGTTCTTAGATGGTGCCTAGCCCAGGGCCTCACGCGTAATATGCCCTCCGTAATTTTTGGTTGTATGAGCGAGTATGAGAGGGGAAAGAAAACTTCTCTGTTCTTGGCTCCTTTAACTCCTTACTCCACTGGAAACCCCAGAAACCCATTAGCTGGCCCATTCACAAATTTCCAGCTGTGTGCATTTGGTAATTGTAGTAACTTACAGTGGAGTCGGAGACCCCCCAAGGGAGTTGCACGCATTGCTAGGGCTTGTGATTGTGTGATTGGAAGACCTCACTGCCAGTGTTGGTGCTGTAGCTGTTTAGCTCAGCTTGAGCTCTTTGGGGGTGAACCAGGAACTACGTGGCTTTAGAACAACTCCACGTCATCTCCACACTGTTTGCCTCTGTCTGGCCCCCGGGGATGGTAGGTAGACTGAGGCGATCCATGGGGCTTGGCGTGCCCACCACACATTCTTACCTGCAGCATCCCAGCACTTTCCACTGATGCCAGTAGGGGAGGCCAGCCCCAGGCTTACCTGCCTCCCGGGCAGGATGGGAGAGACTGATGTTGACTTGTGGCTGTGGTCTGCCTTAGCCTACATTTCAATGGGGCGAGATAGTTGGAGCCAGGGATGCCCCAGACTGGCAGTGGGAGTGTTCTGCTTGTCCCTGAAGCTTAAAGAGGGCCTGTCCAGACCTTGCACCTGGGGAAGAAGAAAGAAATCAGGGCAACAGGAAGACTATAGGATGCTTCCAAATCCCCTGCCCAATGCATTGGCAAAGAGCCCTTTGAGGTGGGGCCAAGTGACACCATGACCAACTGTGGCTGGGACAGCCAGTTTCTCTGTCCCCAGATTCTGACCGTATTAGGGCCTCTTCCTCAGTTTGCCACCCCTATGCTTTATTCCTGCTTTCTCTTCCTTGCCCTTCCTTTCCCATCACACACCAGAATCAAAGTGACTATGAGTTGACTGGCCATATAGAAATGGACCAGGTCGATGTGGTCTGCAGGGGATGGGGCCAGAATGGGTGGAACATTCCCCTTTCTCCACCCTCTTCGATGCCTTCATGCCCTTCGAGACCACAGGTAGACATGGCAGATGTGGTCAGGCTTTTGCCTAAGGTGAGCAAGGTCTCCAGAAGGGGCTGGGCGGCCAGTGCCGATGGAGTGCAGAGTCCTTGTCACTCGGGATGGCGTGGCCATTGGCTCCCCTGGTGTGTCTGTGGAGCTGGTGCTGCCTAGAAAAGCCCCTTGCTGGCTAGGGAATCTGTGGGTTTACTCAAGGCTGTTGGGGAAGGATGTGGCCATAATTACCTCCATGGGACTGAAGGGCTGATCCTATTAGTGTATTGGGCTAACCCCTTCCTCCTGGGCATTGCCTGCTGGCCAACAATAAGCGTTTAATGGATCAAGATTACAGAGCCCAAAGATGTTGTGTAATTAAGCCCAGTTATTCCCCAGCTGGGGGAGATCTCCCCACTGCAGCGATTGGTTTCCTCATTGGTGGCCACCCTGTTCGGCTGCACGCTACCCTCGGCCCTAGCAGTGTGTGGGCCGTCTTTTTGAATGAGTTTCTCCCCTGAAGGTTCAGTTTTAGGAGAAAAAACCCTTTCTGAGAGTTTTTGGATCGGGGCGGCAGTGTGTTCCACGTGACGGTGCCCCCTGGAGTTGTGGGGTGGGGACCTCTTTGGGAAGTGTGTCTGGGTTCTGCAAAGGGGCGTAGCGACCTCATCTGTGGGTCTCTCACAACCACTGGGCCCAGGGAAAAGAAAGCTCATTCCTCCTCCTGGGTTCGTAGAAATAACATTGTTTCCATTTGGTCTAGGAAGGGTGAAAGAAAACGTAACACTTAGCCATCCCTACCACGTGCCAGGTACTGTGCTAGGTACTTCCCTCGAATTGTCTGAACCCAACAAGGTACCTGTTATCATTTCCCCGACCCCGTTTTGCAAATGAGGAGACTGAAGGCTCTGAGAGGTTGGGTTATTTCAGAAGGTCTCCCAGTTTGAGCTAGATAATGTCTCAGGTATATGTAGGAGACAAAAGTAGGCTTACCCTTGTTCGTCAGGAAAATCAGTAATTTAAACCTACTTTTGCCCCACCCTGTGTGTGCGTGCGTGTGTGTGTCCATTCAGCTTTCAACAACAATAACCATTACAGCCACTAACAATTGAGTGCCTACTATGTGTCAGCAGTGTCCCAGGCACTTTCCATGTATTGTCACCAATCTTTAACAGCTGTATTGAGGGGGCAGGCATTATCACCTCTGTTTTACAGGGAGACAACTGGGGCTCAGGGAAGTGAAATAATCCAAGGCCCTAGAGCTAGAGTGCAGCCAGGAACTGAACACAGTTTGGCCTGACTCTAAGCTGCTCCTTCTCCCACAGTCCCTTGCTTTTCACAGAGGTGCCAGGGAAGGCCCCTTGGCAGCTGGTGTTGCACGGAGACTGACCCGTTCACGTGTCTTAGCTAGAATGACAGCTGTGAAGACTTTCTTGGCTTCTCCACGTGGCACTTGAGTGGCTCTCACCAACAGGGCCGCCTTTTCCTCAGGGATGATCCCAAGGAGATCTCCCCAAGGGCACTTGGAGCCCGTGTCCCAGCGTCACCTTGTCCCTGGGATTACTACTCCAAGAAGCACCCAATGTTAACCCGAGAGAGAAAGGAGAAAAGAGAAGGTGGACGTAGGGATGGGGCGCAGCTTGTGCCCAAGTTCCAGAGCAGAGCAGGGCCAGGCGCAGGGAAGTGGGGATGGGGGAAGAGAGGACTTGGCAGGGCCCTTGTGTGCTGGCCTGGCTCGCAGGCCTTTTGAAATTCACCTCCACAGTTTCCAGAGGAAAATAAAGAGAGCCCTGGGCCTTAAATCAGGCCACTGTGCACCAAGGTCCTTTGCCGAGGCCAGGGCCAGCTGGGCCGCGCATCCAGCTTCTGCATTTGAACTCACCCATGAGCAGCATGTTAATGATGGGGCAGTTTGGAGCAGCCCCTGCAGCCCCACTCCCCACACCTGCCCAGCTCCCCCTCCCCAAGCCCAGAGGGTCCTCTGCCTTCCTCCTCCGGGGGAAGCCTGTGGGGGTGAGAGTATGGGGGTGGCTAACACCTCAGCAGACCCCTCTTGGGCTGGAGTCGAAAAGGCCAGAACAAGGTTGGAAGGCTTGTTTCACAAAGGGTTTGTGTTGGGTGGTGAGTTTTTCCCCATGTGATAGAGGGGATGAAAGCAGCCCTGAGCTGACAACCAAAGCAGGAATGGGAACGTGGGGTGGAGGGAGGGGGTGCTCTCTGCCTTTCCCTTTGCGGCTCAGAATTTCAGTGGCAGCGCACTTCCTTCACTGAGCCTGTGGGCCTTTTTAGAAACCCCTGCTTGGCTGGTTAGAGGAACCCACAAGCCCACCCTCTCACTCAGTCATCTGTTTGGAAGGGGGCAAGTGTGGAGTTTCAGTTGCTCCTGACCCCTTCCTCCCACCCCCTTGAACCTGCTACCCCAGCCTTCTCCCTCCTGCTGCTCCACCCTCCCTGTGGTTCCAGGGTTCAGCCAGACCAGAGCCTCAGCCTTGACAAGTCCCCATCCTCCAGGGGCCACCCTGTGGTGCCCTCTGTCCTCGCCCCCACCCAGAGCTTCCCCCCAGCCTCCTGGTGGGGAGAGGTCCCCATCACTGCCTTTCAAGGGGAGAGACATGGTCCAGGGAAGACTGAGGAAATAGGGCTTCCCAAGCCTGAGATCGTTGAGAGGAACAGGAGAGCAGCTCCTGGTGATGGGGATCCTGTCCCTCCCAAAAGGACGTGTTCTCACTCTAGTGCTTCTCCGCAGTTCTTTCTGTGCAGGTTGGAACAGTGCCTCTGTGAGAGCTGCTCGAGCCCTTCTGCACCTTAGCAGAGACGGAGCTGGGGAACGCCCGGTTAATAACCCGTGGCTGGAGCCACCCGTGTCATCCCTGTCAGGAGAGAGGAGCCAGAGGGCTGTGGTGGGGACTGCCAGCACGTAGCATTAAGGAACATTTGCTCACGGATGGCCTGGCCAAAGGAGTCAACTCCTCACCATCGGAAATAAGTTAGCGGAGGTGGAGGCATCTACCCAAGGGAGAGGGGCCTAGAGGAGGGAACTGCTAGCTCTTTAGACTGCAACCCAAACATATTACGGTCACCCCTCCGTGTCCACGGGGGATGGGCTCCAGGGGCTCCTGCGGATGCCAAAATACGAAGATGCTCAAGTCTCTTATACATACTAGTGTAGTATTTGCATATGACCTACACACATCCTCCTGTCCACTTTCAATCATCTCTGGATTACTTGTAATACCTAATACAGTGTAAACGCTATGTAAATACTTGTTCTACTGTTAGGGAATAATGAGTAGAATAAAAAGTGTGTATGCGTTCAGTACAGACACAACCATTACAGGCCTAACTACGTCGTGTCTGTCAGCAACAACATACACTTTTAAAAAATATCTTTGATCCGCGGTCAGTTGGATCTGCAGACGTGGAACCCAGGGACAGAGAGGGCGGACTGTCCATGCGTTTTACACTGTAAGCCAGCGCACACACACACTGAAACAAAAGTTTCACGGGCCAGTACTTCCTGTTTCTGCCACATCTGCATTACACTTACAGCTTTATTCCATTCCACCCTATCCTGTCCTGCCTATGGGATAGTATCCTATCCCATACTATCCTATTTTATTCCACTCCATTAGAAACACATCCGAGAAGTGCTGGTTGTGAGTCACTACAGTAGACGAGATGATCTCAAAGGGCTCTTACGAACCGTAAGGGATAGTAATTCATCAGTTCCGTATATACCACTGTTATGATTTTTCCAGATTCACACACTTATGTTATTATACTTAATGTTCTTCATGTGATTCATTATTTAAAATGTAACTTACTTAGAAAGGAAACTAATGGAAATCTGGACCACTTGCAGTAAGTCAAAAATTATTTTACAAATAACTGCACTAAAAATTAAACAATGTTATTAATGGTAGTTATATACACTGTTGCCTTTGAAAGGATCTAGGTCTCAGTCTCCCAGTGTCTTTGTTTAAAGGGAAATAAACACAGCACAGAGGATAGAGGGATGTGAAAGATGTTGGTACCAAACAGAGTCTTTCTTCTTCAATAACAGAAAAATTGAAAGGAACCAAGAAGGGAATAATTCTCTCAACATGTGATTGAATGTGCTTTACTGTAGAATGGCAAGCAAGCAGGTGCTGTTCACAGGGCTCTTCTGCTTTGGGGTCCCTGCCTACCCAGAGTCAGGGGCTCCATATTTCCCGGGGTGGGAGGGGGAGGGAGAGGATGGTTTTCTCCAGGACCAAACATGTGAGAGCAGCATCTCGAACTCTACTGTGCATTTGAATCACCTGTGGATCTTGTTAAGCTGCAGATTCTCATTCAGGTCTGGGATGAGGCCCGAGGTTCTGCATTCAGGCAGGTTCCTAGGTGATGCCAGTGCTGCTGGTAGCCGTCCGGGGACCACCATTCGGGTAGCAGGGCTCCAGGGTCCCCAATTCTCACTCCTAGGGGATGGACTGCAGATCCCAGATGAAGCCAGACCCTCCTGTAACACTGGGTTCTGGTCAGATAAAGGCAATCCATGACACTTCTCTCTTCTGAGCTTATTTCCCAATAAAACTAAAAATAACGAAGCAATTGATTGGACACCTGATGGGTACCAGACCAGTGTTCTCACACTCATGATCTCATTTAATCCTCACAGTAAACCTGTGAGAGGCTGTTACCCTAATTTCAAGGATGAGAAGAGGGAGCAACCAGTGTGACCCACCTCTGGTGGGGACTCTGGCTTTGGCAGGGAGGGTACCTGCCATGCGGGGGACACACCAGGTCTCTGCCCACCCCCTTCCTGAGGTGCAGAAGCTCAGGCATCTGGCCTTCAAGAGTGTCTCTGTCTAGACAAAACCTTGGCCTCCCCACCCCCTTCCTGCCTGAAGGGCCTACTTCGGTGTTAATGGAGCAGAAAGCCTTGGTTGTTAATTTCCCAGTGCCTCATTGAGAGGGTTAATGAGACACCAGCTGGTGTGCCACCCAGCCATGTAGGAGCGCCATTTCCCCTTGATTTAGGTGGATTTTAGCAGCTCCTGACCAAACGTCCCCCCATGGGCCTGGACGGCGCCTGCCTAGATGGTCAGCGGGCACCGTGTGCCGTCTCTGGGTGTGGAACCTTTCTTTAGAGACCAGAGCAGGAGCAGGTTCTGTCTCTTGCTTCCTGGGAAGGAGGGGTGGGGCACAGATTTGGTGTCAAAAGAGCTGTATCTGGCTTGGGGGGCCCTATGGTGGCTGATCAGCTGCCACCACAGCCAGGCCCTTGCAGGGACACCTGAGCATCCTCAAGCCCCGTCCCTGACCTGAGACATGACCCCCTTTCTAGCTATCTGTGGCTACACTACCTCCACTTCCATGCACCTCTCCTTTTTCCAGAAACCTCCAGTGGGGCATGTTCTTTCCCACCACATTCAGGTCCCCCGTGCTGGGGGGGCCACCCCACACTATCTATTTGGATTTCTCAGCATTCCAGCAAACTCTCCTTTCTGCCCTGCCCCCCCCCCCCCCCCCCGCTCTGCCCTGCCACGGGTCAGTGAGTCCCTTCACCATCCCATAACCAACTTGCACGTGCTCCAGTGAATTCCCACCCAGCTTCAAGCCTTGGCGTGGCTACCGACCTCTCCAGGAAGCACCCCCTGCCTGATTGGAGCACTCGGCTCAGTGCAGTCGCCCAGGCAGAAGGGAACACTGCTTAATCTGGGCCACATCACTGAGCGCTCTCTCACCTATTGTTTGGTAATGCCTACCTGCAGGGTCCGGCAGAAGTACCACCATTGAGTGTGGTGGGTACTGAATGTCTCCCACCTGACGGCCAGCAATTTGAACATTTCACCTAAAGTGTCATGTGGTACGCTCGAGTGTGATACCGTCGTATTACAGAATTACATGCTTAGGATTTTGTAGTAAGAGATCGGTGCAGATCACCAGCTCAAAGAGCAGTTGTTTGTGCCGGGCCCTGTGTGCAGGGCTTCGTGTCTGTTGTCATTTCTTCTCTGCCAAACTCTAAACTCCTTAGAGGCGCGGAGGAGAGTAACAAAGGCGGCCATTGACAGAGTGCCAGCCGTGTCTTTAAGCACTTTTCAAACAATGTCCCCTTTAATCTTTAACCTCCCAGGGAGGTCCCAGCTCTTTTTATCCAGTTTTATGGATGAGGAAACTTTTATTTATTTGTTGTTTTTTTAATCCTCACCCAAGGACATGCTTAGAGAGGGGAAGGGAGGGAGAGAGGGAGAGAAACAAACATCGATGTGAGAGAAACATCAATAGGTTGCCTCTTGCACGCCCCGACCGGGGACCCGACCCTCAGCCCAGGCACGTGCCCTGACCAGGGATCAAACCTGCATCCTTTTGGTTTATGGGATGATGCTCCAACCAACTGGGCCACACCGGCCAGGGTTGGGTCAGGAAACTTTTTGAAAAAGGTTCTAGAGTGGTTAAACTGCTGTCCTAAGGTCACACAGCCGATGAAAGGCCTCGCTGGGCTCTGGACCCGTCTCTCCTCTCCATGGAGGCTCAGCCTGTGCTCTTCACCAGAGGCGCCCGAAGCCCGGTGAGAACCTGGGCGGGGCCCAGGCATCCGTGCGTTTGAAAAGCTCCTCTGCGCGCCCAGTCCCTTTCGGGCCGGCTCTTAACCACGGGCGTTCTCCCTTCCCACAATACCCGGCTGAGCCCCGGGAGTGCAGGAGCTGGGACACACTGTGGCTGGGAGTTAAGGGGACAGGGAATGCCCTGGGGGTCTGAGGGCCATTGCTCCAGCACAAGGGCTGCCAGGAGCAAGGGAGGTGTGAGGAGGGCAGAGCTGAGTGGAAGGGCAGTCAGGGAAGGACATTGGAGACATTGAGCTGGGGACCCGCCCTCTGCCCCAGAGGGGACTCGGGACTCAGGGCCTCACCTAGACTGGAGACTCTTGTGAAAATGCAAACTCTGGTCCAGCAGGTCTGGGGCAGGGCCTCCAATTTGATGTTTCTAATAAGCCCTCAGGTGATGCCCAGGCTGGGTAGGAAGGACCTAAACTATTCCAAGCCTTCCTGGGGGATCTGATTCAGCCACTCACCAGCCTAATACCTCCCTCCTTCCTGTAGGATAAAAGCTAAACTCCTTGACATAGTGTGGGAGCCTCTCAGACACTGGCTCCGCCCACCTCCAGCCTCACTTCCCGGCCCTCCCCATCCTCCAGCCGCACTGAATTCTTCGCAGCTGCCGGGACACACCATGGCCCTCACAGTTGGTGCTTTATGTGCGTGCTGCTCCTTGGCCTGGGGGAACACCTTTTGGTCTTTCTTGGCCAGGTAGAGATGAGGCTGAATGTCACCCCCTTGAGAAGTCACAAACCGGGGAGTAGGCTCTAGACCTAGACACCTGGTCCTGTAGTGAAGCCCTCAAGAGGTTTCTGGAACCCTTCCCTGTCCCTGCTCCCAGCAGAGGTCAGCCCTGGTCCCTGGCCTTGCAGAGCCATGGAATCAGGTGACTGAATTGTCCTTCTTTGAACATTCATTGTTTCTTGCCACCTTTGAGTAAAAATAGAGCCGAGAATGACTGAAGCGAAACTCCCTCTCGGAGTACAGGGGGCCCCTCCCGGGACGGTGTGGGGGGCGCTCTGTGGAGCCTGAGGAGGCCAGGGGCCTCCTGCCTGAGCTCTGGAGAGGTGGCCCTGTGACCGAGGACCGAGGCTGCCAGGGTACTGTGGTCAGGCTCTGGACTCTGGTGCTCCCCCACCCCCCCACCCACCATTGGGACTCTGAGAGCTGCTTTCACTTTAAAGTTTTCTCTCCTGGCTGTCAAAATATTTCAGGACTTCCGGAGGGGTTTCCTTTGGTGCTTCCTGAGTTTTCTCCTGGGCTTTTTGCTTCCAGGTTCCAGCCCGAGGCAGGGGTAGCTCCCGGAAGGGTGGTGGGTGCCACCCTGGCTGACTGCAGCCCTGGTTGGGAGGTCCTTTTCTTTGGCTGCCTGCCCCCTGCAGGGAGGCTCCCTGGTGCACTGGTTTTGGGGAGCAACAGCTCCCTCTCTCTGGGAAAAAATAATGTGTCTTCCTGCCGGCTCCATCCAGGGGCTGGGGAGCGTGGTCTGACTGTGGTTAGGTAATTGAGGGCTCAGTTTCTCTAGTTCTGCGCCTGGAATTCCCTCTTCTGAGAGGAAGAGTGCAGCTGCAGAGAGCAGGAGCACAGCCTTTGAGTATTTGCTGGGACAGTCACCTCGGATGATGTATTTCGCCTCTTAGAGTTTCATCTTCCCCACCTATAAAATGGGAACAACCTTACCAATGCCGCCGCTAGGGTTGCCAAACTCTTTAGCCAATAAAACTATAGGGTGTCCAGTTAAATTTGAATTTTAGATAACCAACAATTTTTTTACTAGTAGTATATCCCACACAAAATTTGGGACCCACCAAATTACTCACACCACACACTTATTTGTTACTCATCTGAGGTTCAGACTTTACTGGATGTCTTGCCTTTTATCTGGTGTCCCTCTCACCGGATTGAATGGTATGCATGTGACACTTAGCACGGGACCCACGGAAGTGCCTCGTGTTCATTACCTTCTTCTCTCCTCCTGCCGCCCCTGGCCCCTAGAGGCCAAGCTGCTGAGAACTTTCTGTGGGGTTGTCACAGAAATGCTGAGATTGTCCTTGGAGAGTTGAGACCCCAAAATGATGACGTGGTTAATAGACAAATGCCAGCAACCGTGCCTGTCACTTGCCCGGCACTTGCTCTGCGTCCCACCTTGTTCCAAGCCCTTTCCGTGTATTCGTTCCCTTCTTCTCGACAACCATCCATGAAGAAGACTCTTACCTCCACTTTACTGATGAGAACCCGGAGACACAGACTAGGTGAGTGACTTGCTGAAGGACGCATATCAATAGCTAGGGGGTGATGAGCCCGTGTGTGAATTCAAGCAGCCCGGCCCCTGTGTTCTTGCTCTTAAAATAGGACGCTACGCTGCATCTTGCCTACCAACTGCCACAGTTAAAAATGTAAAGTTTCTTTAAGGTCAAGGACATGGATACCTACAGGGATGTTTCACAAAGTAGGTCAGAGGGAGGTGCGAATTCCAGGGCTCCCCTAACCACCACGTCTCCCCCCGCCCAGATCCCTGAATGGAGAGAGAGTTCAGCCAGGCTTGAGGAGCTCACAGCAGAGGTTCATATCTTCCTGCCTGCCACCTTCAAATGTTGTGGAGACACCGGTCACGTGTCACCTGTCACCGGGTGCGGAAAACCCTGGTGCATCCCTGAGTAATTGTTCAGAGACTGCATAAAGTGAGTGTCCCTAACGGGCCCAGGCCCCAGGCTTGTCTGAGGTTCATGCCTGCACATCCCAATTCCAGGTCCCCTTCAGGTGTGTCAATTCACACCTGATTGTGCACCGTGTGTTGTCTTCCTTCTCCTTGAGAATCCCCATGATTCCTCAGGAAAGAATTGTTTTCCCTTTGTGAAGTGAAAGCATGTAGTTATTAAAGACTAAAGAACACCTAAAAGTAAAAGGAAGAAAATCCATGTGCCATTGTCCCACCTCTGAGAAGAGCCTTCCTCTTTGCTCTTCTGGGCGGCCCAGCGTCTGGTCATGTGGCTCAACTATGAGCCCCTGGCCGAGGTGAGGTTGGAGGCCAGAGCGTGACCTTGAACAGCCCCATGTCCCAGCACCCACCCCAGGTGCTTGCAAGGGGGATGAATGGGAAAGGGGGCCTGGAAACCAACAGGTGGCGTCTTCCCTTCTCTGCTGCTCTTTCAGGCAGGATGAGGACCAGGTGCCCGCAGTCTCCCTCTCTCAGGCCACCACATGCCCCATCCTCACCCTCCCCAGCCCACCCCAGGAGCACAGTCTGGAAGTGCCCACTGTTGCAAGGCGGCTGCCCCGGCGTCCCAGCTAGTGACTAGAGGCCAGTTTCCAGAATGCTCACGTCGGCAGCACTAGTGGCTCTGCTTGGCTCGAAGCCCAGCTGGAAATCCTTCCCGCCTCAGGCCTCCCCCAGGCCTGCTTCTCAGTGTTGTGGTCTTTCCACATTTTCCAAAGGTTAACTCCAGTTAATTCAAAGAGAAACCTGAGACCAAGAGCTTTGCCTGCTATTTCTACTACTGGCTCCTTCCAGTTTTCTGCCATCTTCCTTTTCTCCCTGTCCCCTCCCTACAAATCCCCAGGGGACCACTCAGTTATGCTGGTTGGCAGGTTGGCAGAGGCCCTGGTTCCTCCATCAGGAGACCAGAGTCCCCAACCTGGTTACTTAGTGCAGCATCCATCAGGATCCAGCAGGAAACAGGTGGCACACTCCGGCTGGGCAGTTTAGGGGGAACTTACACTGGGACTGTGGCCAAAATATGGTCAGGGTGGAGGGGTGAAGGGGGGGTTCTGCCACCTGGAGACACAGAGACTGAGAGGCTTCCTCGCAGGAGCTGTAACCTTCGTGGAAGCACAGGGCCTGGGTGGCCCACAGGGAGGAGCTGGGGGAGAAGTATCCCAGCCTCACCCCCCCTCCCGTCCTCAGATCTCGGCTGGGGCACGAAGCAAGGTGCAGACGCAGGGAGAATGGACCTGGAGGGGCACATTCCAGGAAACTAGCCCGTGTCCAGGTAAAATCATTCTCGTTGACCCCCATGGGCAAGGTGAGGGTTGTGAATACCTGCCCTGTATACATACGTCCCGGGGTTGCTGTGAAAATCAGCTGGTGTGACGAATGGTGACAACATATGTTCGTCACACTGTTTTACACCAGCGTAAGCAATCAGTGTTATCATTGATAAACACTTTTGGGGCACCCTTCACAAAGTGAATCTCACACATTCTCACTTCTGCTGGGGAGCCTCTAATCTCCAAAGGATATGTGGGTGAAGGGAAAAGAAATTGCAAAAGCCTGGATTTGATTCCCAGAGCCCCAGCTTAATATTTGTGTGGCTTCGGGTGAGTCACCTAATGAGCCCCTTGGCAGCGGAGGTGCACTCATTGGTCTGGTTGGGGTTCAGAAGAGAAGGGATGCTGTCATGACTGTTAGCCACCCACACGGGGGGCGGGGGGGGGCTGGTAAGAGGACCTAACAGGTGTCCTTGGCCCAGTTGTAAAGACTTGACTTCTAGGTGAGTGTGGCTTTCTGAAAAGCCCAGGATGGGTGCTAAAGAGGAGGCGAGATTTGAGGGCCCCCTCCTTTGTGTACCTAAGAAGGGATGGCGTACCTGGGCTGGGGTCTGTGGTTCTCTAGAAGGCAGTGAGGCCTGGCCACCACCTACTCCTTGTGTTGCCCAAGGCACTTGGCAGCAGCACTCCCTGGAGGCCGAAAGATAAAGAACAACTCCACCAAGTTACAATGTCTCCACGAGATAAGTGTCCCACCTTGGGAGATCTCCCTGTAACGGAAGATTTATGAGTGAGTAAGTGATCATTACTTTGCATTAAACGTTCTCCTTAGAGAGACCTGGATATGAAACTGATTCTATGAGGTCATTACATCTTAGAACCTCAGTTTCCTCCTCTGTAAATTTGGGATACAATTTATACGTATCAAGCAGTTGCAAAGCTGACATTTGAATAAATCCAGTTATATAATGTGTGCAGGGTGCTGGGACCACGGAGGCACGCAGTGTCACTTTCTGCCGTTTAGCAGTACATGTGACTCGAGGCGCTGTGGACACAGGCCCCCAGGGCTCTCTGTTCCAGGCCCTGTCTGTGCTTTCCTCTGGGGCCTGCCTCCCTGGCTCCAGGCAAGGCCTGCTGTGGTCCCTCCCCTCTCAGCCCTGAAGGACTTACTCTCTCAGGACAGCACCCGCAGCTTCACTCATGGGCCTGCAGTTCAGAGCAGCATCCCTTGTCCCGGCACCGAGTCCAGGCCTTGCAGGGGTCCCCTGCTCTGACGCATGGGTCCCTGGATCTCCCCCTCAGCTTCACTGGCCCAGGCCCAAGGAAAAAGAAGTAACTCCTAATGTTAGCAGTACTATCCATTGCTGACTAGTGCTTGCTGTGTACAGGCACTGGTCAGTTACTTCTCCTGGACTCACCAGCGTCCCCATGGCTAGAATAGCATTTCAGTAGAACTGATTTCTACTGTGGTCCTATGTGTTTTATTCATTTCAAAACATTCTTCTCTGAAGGGGCCATTGGCCTCACCAAACTGCTGTGGCCATGGCACAAAAGCGTGAAGGTCCCCTCCTGGTTCCCAGAGCACTGCGAGTTCCGGGGTCCCTGTGCTGAATTCGCCCTTTTCTGGGCCCTGGCTGCGGCAGTGGCCTTCACCAAACCAGGAGGCGGAGACCTGGGCTCCTGTTCTAGCTCTGGGGCTCCCTGGTATGTGTCCTGGGCCAGGTCCTCGGAGCCCTCAGCGGTAAAATGTAATGGCTGGACTACCCCTACGTGGTGTTATCTATTTCATATGTGAAATACATCATGGATACAAGAGAGTATATACAGTGTCGGGGTTTGGTTTAATAAAGACAAAGCCGACATCCACTTGCCCTCTGTTAAGCTTAAGGAGTCCACTGCCAGTCCTGGGAAGCTACCGCGTGCCTCGCTGAGTTCGTGTGCTGGTGCAGCACACCGCAGACGAGGCCTTACCGCAGACGAGGCCTTAAGCAACAAGGGTGCAGCCTCCCAGGGCTGCAGACCACGTCTGAGACCAAGGTGGCAGCAGGCTTGCTTCCTTCTGCGGCCGGGAGCGGGAATCTGCCCCAGGCCTCTCTCCCAGCTTCTGGTGGTTTGCTGGCAGTCCTTGGCGTTCCCTGGTTTGTAGGTGCGTCGCCTCGATCTCTGCCTTCATCTTCACCTGGCGTTCTCCCCCGTGTCTCTGTGTCCAGATGTCCCCTTTGTGTAGAAGAGTCAGTCGTATTGGTTTAGGGTCCCCCCCCCGATGGCCGTATTTCAACTTGATTACCTCTGTAAGGACCGTATTTCCAAGCGAGTCACACTCGGAGGTGCTGGGAGTTAAGTCTCCAACATCTGTTTTGGGGGTCACAAGTCAGCCTCTCACGTTCATCCTCACCGTCCCCCCGTTGCAGACAGAGGTAACCACCATCCAGACTTTTGCGTTAATTATTTCTTCCTTTTCTTTAGAGGCTTCCTGCATAGGTATGCATTCCTAAATAATATAATTGTGTCATTTTGCCCACGATTTATAGAAATACAATCATAGTATAAATATTTTTCTGTGACTTGCCTTTTTCTGCTTAAAATTATGTTTTTGAGATTCATAGTTGTTTTTGCCTGTAGCTCTAGATTATTCATTGTCAAAGCTGCACAGAATTTCATTATAGAAGTAAACTACAGCTTATTTAGCAGAAATAATGGTACTCCTCCACTTCTGGACAAAATCCACAGCCGGGAAATCATTTCACAATGCGACACAGCACACACACTATGAATACCTGAAACAAGCTTCCTGAAACAATGCCTGCCTTTAGCGTGCGCGATGCTCCTTTTCCATTCCTTCCAGAGGCCACCTGCCGGACTGACTCGTGAGCACTGACAGCCCCGCCTGCAGTGGCTGCACGCACCCCATTCCGTGTCGGGCTCCACGGCCCCGGGGTTCTGTGCTCAGCAGCCAGGCACAGGGCATGGCCCCGCTGCTCTCACCAGGGCTGTCGGCCTGCACACTGTTTGGCACGGGCCCAGTCTGCCTTCTGGTTCTCATCCTTCCATCTGTCGTGTCTGTTGGCTTCTCGCTGCTCCTGCTGGGCATGTTAGAGCTGTGGCCTTGCCCTTGTCGTTTTGCATCTTATGGGCTATGGCCTGAATCCGCCCCCTGGGTGTGGCAGAAGTGCCCTGTAGCAAGAGAGAGGGTAGTGTCTGGGACGAGGCTGCTTAGGTTCCAAGCTCAGCCACTCAGCACCTGTGTGACCTTGGGGAAGACATGTGACCTCTGTGCCTCAGTTTCCTCATTCATAAAATGAGGCTTTCAGAGTCCCTACCTCATTGTGAGGCTTAAGTGAGTTACTACGTGTACCAGGCGCGTAGTAACTGTACTCGTCTGCGTGTCGGGTGAAAGCGCCCCGAGGTCGCGGGCCGAGCGCTCTGCCCCCAGCCCCGTCCCTGTGGCCTCGCACGGTGCCTGGCACACGGCAGGTGCACAGAGTTATCTGTGAGTGAAGCGAAGGGAGCCGCCTTTGCCTTCCTTGAAGGGATGTCTGTTCAGATGCTTTGCTTATTTTTAGTTGGGTTGTGTGTCTTTTTGTTGTTGAGTTGTAAAGTTTCTTTACAACTGCAGGTCCCTGATCAGACACATGATTTGCAAGTGTTTTGTCTTGTTTTGTGGGTTCTCTTGTCACTTTGAAGCACAAGAGTTTTTTTTAACTTCGGTGATGACCCGTTCTCTGTTTTCTTTTGTGGTGTGTGCTTTCGGCGCCACGTCTAAGAACCCGTCACCAAACCCACTGTCAGGAGCTTTACCTTTCTCTTTTCTTCCGAGCGTTTTAGATTTCACTCTTCCGCTCAGGCCTTCGACCCACGTTGAGTTAAATTTTGTATATTGTGTGAGGTAAGGGTCCAACCTCATTCTTTTGTAGGTGACCATCCAGTTGTCCCAGCACCGTTTGTTGAAGAAACTACCGAATGGTCCTGGCACGCTGGTCGGAAACCGGTTGACCATGCGTGGACGTGTTCATTTCTGGACTCTCGAATCCACTCCGTGGACCCATAGATCTGGAAAGCCACCTCCAGCTCTGACAGTTCAGCTGCTCCGCCGGTCTGCTCTCGGCAGCCCCGGGGGCTCCCGCAGGCCGCGTTACCAGGACATGCCACAGCAGATCGCCATCCCCCGATGGCCCCTGGAGATGATCACTTCCCACTTCTGTCAGGGTGACCACTGGGAGGGCCCCGTGTGGCTGGCCCCAGAGGGCTCACAGGGAGGGGGCCCCCAGAGACCTACTTTCCCTCCCTCCACCCGCAAGCCTGCACATCTCCCAGCTCAGGGTACAAGGTCCCAGAGCAGGGCCTGTTTGTGCTGATGCCCAGCTCCTGATTGGGTAGATGATGCCCTTGATGTGGGCCGGGTAGGAGGGAGCACAGGGGGGAAGTGGCTGTCGGGATGGAGAGGACGGGGGCCTGCAGGAGGGAGAGCATTGCATACCTGGCACTAGAGGCATCTTCACCCGGACAGCAGCCTTGGGAGGGAGAGCGCTGCATCCATGGGTAGGCGCCGGGAGCCTAGAGAGTGGGAGGGCCACTAGCGCTCCAAGCTCTCTTCCTAACAGAGCTTCCCTCCCTGTTTCCATAGTGTGTGGGGGGTGGGGGGTGGGGGAGTAGAACTGGGTGACTTGTCCCCCCTTTCTGAGTGCTCGTTCCATGAGGTTGGGAGCCTTTGATGCAGTAAGAAGTCAGGTGGCTCTTGGCCAGTGCGTCCTCCTTATAGAACTGCTGTCTTACCTTGACTCCAGCCGGAGAAAAACAATCCCCAGGGCAGCCAGGGACCCTTGGGATGGAGAGCCAGGAGGACGGGCATGGCGGCAGCCTGGGGGAATTGTAGCTGGCAGGGGCGTTCCAGATTGTGGGTGCTCTCCTGCAAGTGCAGCAAGAGACACCACTGAGCAGAGAATGGTAAAGCTGTACCTGTTGAATGCTAAAGAGCTGGGCTTCCTGTTAATTGAGGGAATCGGGGGTGCTTAGCTGGTAGAGTGCGGGGAGGGTGCTGGCTCAGAAGGTGGGGAAGGGGCCCATGATGGCAGCGAGGCCCATGGGCGGTGCTGTCTGCGTCCCACTTCTCCAGATCTCCTAGGGCCTTGCAGATGGATCTCCCAGAAGTGGCAGCCACTGCGGCGGCACCACAATTGTTAGGGACACGGGAGGGGAATCCACTGCTCTCTTCAGGGCCCACATGCCTTGGACCCAGCCCCTCGCAGGAGAACTGGGGGGGAGAGCGGAGGTTTCTGTAGGGCGTGTGTCCGTCTCCTCCCCCTTCATTTGTTCTCCCACTTGCCCGCCCCTGAGTGGGAACAGCGCTGTTTGAGTTGGAGTTGCTCACTGCCTGAGAATTGCGTCAGCCCCGCCTGGTAGGCTGGAGCGGGAGCCTGTTGCTATGGTGACCACTAGGCCTCAACCCAGTAAGAAGGACGAGTTAGTCACAGGGTGTGGTTTTCCTGCCTAGTGATGCTGTCATGTGATAGGCACATGAGTCTGTGAGCCTGTATTCCCAGCTCTTCCACCAGGAGATGTGTCATCTGCTTAGGTGGCACGAAGGGGCAGCTGCTCCCAAAGCCGTGTGCGCATGTGACCAGAGAACACAAGTGGCTGCCTTGGCCCTTCTGCCTAATTCAGGGGATGGTGGGTGATTTGAGCAAATAAGTCAGCTTCTGGGAAAGGGAGGAGGCCAGGACGCAAGCGTAACCCAGCACAGAGGGCTGCTCCGAGGCCCAGTAACAAAACCCGTCCAGGCAGCGCCATGAGTTTTTCCTGAGCCACCTGACAGCTCATCATCATCTTGCTAAAGACGACAGACTGCCCGGCCAAATGAGCACAGCACCTCAGGTCTCTCCTCACACTTCGCCTATGATGGGAAAGAAGGTCGCACAGGTCGTGTTCCAGCCGCGTGGAGCACCTGCTGTGTGCCGGGCGCTGCACTGGACACTATTGCATCGTTTTATCTCCTCCTTGCCTCCGCTCTGGAGGGTAGGGAGTGCTGTCCCATTCTGCAGTGAGGCGAACTCAAGGACCCAGAGAGTTTAAGGGACTTGTCCAAACAGTTAAACCTTAACCTTTGGGCGTCATGTCCAGTGTTCTCTTGGATTCCAGATGCCCCTATAATCAGCAGATCTTGAGATGTCCAGTAGAGAAACACTGTGCATCTTCTGGAGGAAAAACCATGGCAGTCTCGCCCCAGAGGAAAGCACAGTGTGTGTGTGGGCTGGTCGGCTGGAGCTGTTTCCGGTTTCCCAGCGGGAAGAATGAGAGATGTGGGTGTTGCCTGTGGACCGAGGAAAACCCAGGCAGCAGTTGGTGAGGTCAGGGCAGGGCATCGCCAAAGCCCAGCCTTGGTACATAGGCTGAGTGTGGGATTTCTGCCTAAAGCCCACCGGGGTGGGACTCGTTGTCTGCTGAGTTCTCGGCAGGGAAGGGTCCAGCCTAGGATGTAGAACCAGAGGAGAACTGGAGTTTCTGTGAGAGCCTGGCAGCCATGAGCTCCGACTCGCTGAGCTTATGAGGCCTGGTGATAGCAGTTAATGCTGAGGTGGTGCTGGTACTCTTCCAAGTGCACTTCAGATGTACTTACTCACTTCATCCTCACAGAAACCCTGGGAGTGTGAATGCGGTTATTTCATTCTGCACGTGGAACAGACACAGAGAGGTTAAGTGATATGACCAAAGCCACAAAGCTGGTAAGAAAGGCAGAGCTGGGATTCAAGCCCAGGCAGTCTGGTCCAGCAGCGCATGGACTCTTGACCAAAATGTTCTACTGTCTATGCTCTTCCCTTTTGGAAACAGGATAACGAGTTAACTTGCATGGCCCCCCCAGAGGAGTGTGTGTGTGTGTGTGTGCTCACATGCACACGCACACCCACTTCCCCCCATACACACACCGATACACCAGCAATGGGAGGGGAGGCTCAGGGCTGCACCTGTGAGCTGCTGTGCATTGAAGGCTGCACCTGTGCATTTGTGGGGCCCAGGGAGACCTGAACCTGTGCTCTTCTTCTCTCTCTGCCTTTGTGGTTCCCAGGGGACTGGGTGCTCTGCCCTCTCTGGCGTAGAACCGTAGACTGTTACCTGGGTAGCTTCCTAACTATTGAAGGGCTCCAGGCTCCCGGAAGGAGGTCAGACCTGGAACTAAGAGCGGACAGTGGCCCAGGAGGAGCAGGCAGGGAAAGTGGGACATGGTTGCGGTGTGTGGGCTGTTCTCTTGTGGCTCTTTCGGTGCTGAGGTAACCTGTGTGCCACCCACACAGTGTGCAGCTGTTTCCAGTCCCTCAAGACACCAGACAAACGGGCTTCCTCTCAGTGTCTCTCCCAGGGCCGGGACTGTGGGGGGAAATAATAATGACGGTGTCACCAGGGATAAGCGTTAACATCATTTACTGCATTACTTACTACAGACACTGTTCTGATGCCTGCTGGAACTAACTTGTTTCACTGTCACGAAAGCTCCACGAGACAGTGTCGGGATTGAGTTGGCCAAAAAGTCCGTTACTTTTTTTTCTTTCATAAAATAAAAGGCACATCTTTCATTTTCACCAACAACTTTATTGATTTGGATCTTCTGAGTATGTCGGCTGTCTCCTGCTCTTGGCCTCTAGTGGGTGGAGGCCAGAGGTGCTGCTAAACATCTTCCAGTGCAGAAAACAGCCCCACGGCAAAGAATTTTTTGGCCAAATGTCAGTAGTACCAAGAAACTTCGCAAACACATTCGGTTAGTCACAGCACCTTCTCCATACACTGCACAATTTTTTTTGCCTTTCAGTTGTGTTTTTACCTTTCTTAAAATAATAAAACATAATATGCTGAAAATGTTGCCTGTTTTTTTCCATCTTCAATATTAAAATGGCTGCACAAGAATTCACCCATTTCGATAAGTTGTTTTTAAATGCACACTGATATGACAGCTGTCACAATGCAGTCTAACAAAATTGTTTCTAATGAAGTTAAGGACAACTGAAGTTAAGCACTATTAGAGCCATCATACAGAAAAACGTAATGGACTTTTTGGCCTTATGAAGGAGAACACTAAGGCCCAGAGAAGTTAAGCAAGTTGCCCAAGATCACACAGCTAAAACTGGGATTTTTATTTGGGGAGCCTGGCTCCAAAACTACCACCACCTGACTCCAGAACCAGCGCTATAGTCTTTCAAGGCTCCCAGGGAACACCTCCAGACCTTGCACCTCTTCTCTTGTCCTCAGTTCAGAATCTTGATTTCATTTTCCTGGGAGACGAGGGTGTGTCCACTTGCCTGCACGTAAGCACTGTGCCTGAGATGTGGCCTCTAACATCAGCCAAGTTCTGATTTTTATGGGGACTGTGCCCCTTCTGTCCTGCTCACGTGCCTGGGCATGAAAAGGACATTTCTAGGAACTCTCCAGGGAGTAGAGGTAATTGACCTTGGCCACTGCTGCTCTGGCCTCATCCCGCTGGTCTGTCTGCGCACAGGTGGTTCCAATGTAAACACCTGGGGCAGGGCAGGTCCCGCCAGGCCCTGTGGGCCCTGGTGCCTGTCTCTCTCAGCCTGTCTTCTCTGGCCTCTCTGGCCTGTGGTCTATAACTGCTCTTGTTTTGAGGGCCAAGTTCAAATATCTCTTTTCCTTTCCATCCCCTATTCCATCAACCCCTGGGCTATGTCTAGTCCTAAGCTTGATTCTTGGAGGAGGCTGCCTTCCTGTGGGAGATAAGGCTGGCATCGCTTGCTGCCAGCTGGAAGGACGATGCTGTGTGGATCTGAGTGGAGGACTCGGGAAGTAGCAGAGGGGTAAGGGGAAGTTTCATTTTTCAGCTGTAACCCCCTGGGGTGTACTGCATGCTCCTGGAGACATTGGCATTGGCATTGGTTGGGTGTGGGGCAAGTCAGCTCTGTAGTGAGTGCCCAGGTGCTGCTGGGTAGGGGAAGGAATATTGCAATCAGAGCTGACAAATGCCTGGCAGCCCCTGCCTAGGCCACAGCCAGGCTCGTCCTGTGCCAGGAAGTTGGCAGCAAAGCAGAAAGGAGCTGTGGAGGTGGCACCTGCCTTGGTAACGCAGGCGACTCCAAAGCCCTCTTTGGAAGCTGAGTGGACTCTGGGCCTGGTTTAGTCCCCTTGGCCCTGCTAATTCCCAGGAGAGAGTTTCCGTCTCTGGTATTGCTCCTCCACTGACTGCCTGCTTTTTAAGACAAGTTGTATTTTTTTCTATTTTTTAAATTGTAGTAAAGTACAAATAACATACCATTTAAATTGCTAACCATTTGTGAGTGTGCGGGTCAGTGGCGCTGAGCACGTTCACACCGTTGTGCCGCCGTCACCGCCGTCATCTCCAGAACTGCCCATCTGGCGAAGCCAAAACATCGTGCCCGTTAAACATGAACACCCCCTTCATCCTTGCACCCCCAGCCCCTGGCAACCGCCACCTGACCCCTGTCACTATGAATTTGACTACTCTATCTAAGTAACGTATTTTTTCAGACTATAAGACGCACTTTCCCCCCAAATTTGGGAGGAAGAGGGGGGTGCATCTTCTAGTCCGAATGTAGCTTACCTGGCTCACTACAGGATTTCTGCTTTAAAGGATGTTATTAAATATTTTACCACATTTTTTGCTTCAAAACTTTTCTTCCTATTTTCCTCCTCTAAAACCTAGGTGCGTCTTAGGGTCTGAAAAATACGGTATCTCATATAAATGGAATCATACAGTCTTTTTGCGACTGCTTATTTCACTTGGCACAGTGTCTTCAAGGTTCATCCGCATTGTCGCACCTGTACAATTTCCTTCCTATTCAAGGCTGTATAATATTCCATTGTATGTATAGATCATATTGTATCTGTCCCTTCCTCATTGGTCACTTGGGGCACTTCCACCTTTCGGGTCTTGTGAATGACGCTGCAATGAACATGAGTGTGTCCCAGTCTGCTTTTGGGCTTACTTCACACATCAGCAATAGGCCGTCCTTGGAACTTGGTCAGGGATGGGCCCCCTGACTCAGCCCCAGGAGAGTGGTGGGTAGGTCACCAGGGGAAGGCTTGGCCCTCTGCTGCCACCTTCTGCCCCCAAACACTAGACTGAGGGCATTCCAGAGCTCCTTCCCTCAGCCCTCAGGGAGGTTGCTGCGTTCCTGGTTCTCCCCGGAACAGGAGGAGGATGGCTGGGGCTCACCACGAGCCCAGCATGGGTGGTGTTAAGACAAAGGGACTGTCATGCATTGGGAAGTACATGTGGAGCTTCTCTGAGACTGGCGCTGGCTGGTGAACTTGCATGGAGGAAGTGGGGGAGCGTTAGAGTAGCTGGTTATGCTGCAGAACCAGCTTTATCTTGAAACCCCCATGACTTAACACAAGCCAGGTTTACTGATTGCTCACACTGGTCCATCACAGGTGGGCAGGGGCCTCTGCTCCACAAGTTCACTCGGTACCCAGCTTAATGGAAGCTGCACCATCTGGAACCCATGGCCTTCAAGGTCCCTGCAGTAGGGGGAGAAGGAGAATGAGGAATTGTGCACGAGGGCTGACTAGAGCAATGTGAGTCAGGGGTGTCAGGGCCATAAGGAAGTGGGTCTGTCTCTGGCCTGAGTGTGCCTGTGTGTGTGAGTGTATTTCTGTGCATGTGCACAAAGAGCAGAAGTGAGCTGGCTGGGTGAACCACACTGCCTTTGCTGAGCTCAGCCCTCACGTGTGCATGCCCCAGAGGAAAGATGATGTTCCAGGAAGAGGCCACTGACTTGGGGAGGTCCCCTCATCTCTCCACAGTGGGTGGCAGAAGCAAGCTGGAACAGGCCAAACCACTGATACTCCGGAGGGGAGGAGGACATGAAGTTTGAGGTGCCCTCTAATGGCTCTGTTCAATAGAAGAATTATTTTTAAGGTCCAGAGAGGCTCAGTGTGGAGAGCCAGCAAGCAGCTTGAGTTGAACAACATCGAGTCGGGCCTCCTGAGAGCGATGGCAGAGAGACACGGGGTGTTTCTGTGGGTGTATGTGTGAGGCTGTGCAAGCGAGTGCAAGCTGGGAACGTCCTGGCTGACTTCTGCAGAGCAGGGTGGGAGCCTGGAGCCACTTGGCTCTGGGATTGAAAGGAGCTCCCGGAGTGGAAGGCAAGGGTCGTAGATTCTGATCCTGGCTACTACCAGCACGCAAGGCAGCTTCGAGCACCTTACTGGCCTCCCTGGACCTTCCATTACTTATCTGTTCTCTGAACTGCCCCTTCCTACTTCTCAGCACTAGATTGAGAGTCATTTAATTTTTCATAAATACCCTAAGGACTCATGAAACCATATATAGAAGGGGGCTCCGAGGAGGCCATCCATCCCAGGCGGCTGGTAAGTGGGATTGGATTTGAAGGTCATTGTCATAATGGTCCTTTGATTCTCCCTCCTCATCGCCTCCTGACTGCTTCCCCCTCACCAAGCATTTTTCACCAGCATGTCCGGGAGGGGAGGAAGAGCTGAACCTCAAATCAAATCAGTCCAGGGTCATTACTTGTTATCAATTCATGGTGGTTCAGAGGGGAAAGAGGAAGCAAGTCAAAGGTTTTAACTCTTTTTTTATACTATATATATTTTTAAAATACATTTTATTGATTATGCTATGACAGTTGTCCCATTTTCCCCCCTTTATTCTCCTCTGCCCTGCACCCTCCCACTAGCATTCCCTGCCTTAGTTCATGTCCATGGGTCATACACATAAGTTCTTTGGCTTCTCCATTTCCTATACTATTCTTAACCTCCCCCTGTCTATTTTGCACCTACCATTTATGCTTCTTATTCCCTGTACCTTTTCCCCCATTCTCTCCACTCCCACTCCCCACTGATAACCCTCCATGTGATCTCTATTTCTGTGATTCTGTTCCTGTTCTAGTTGTTTGCTGAGTTTGTTTTTGTTTTTGATTTTTTTAGGTTCTGTTGTTGATAGTTGTGAGTTTGTTGTCATTTTATTGTTCATATTTTTTATCTTTTTCTTAGATAAGTCCTTTTAACATCTCGTGTAATAAGGGCTTGGTGATGATGAACTCCTTTAACTTGACCTTATCTGGGAAGCACTTTATCTGCCCTTCCACTCTAAATGATAGCAAAGCTTTTAACTCTGAACAACCGTTGGAGCCCCGTAGGATTTGTCAGAGTAATCTCCTACATAATTGGATTGGTTGATACGGGGAGAGAGGGAAGAGAGTAGGAAGAGTTTCAGGGACCCGAATCAGCCAGCGGGGCAGTCCCGGAGCACCTGCTATAGTGAATACAGTCCTGGGTGCCTCCGAAGACCAAAACCGAAGAGGCGGTCCTTGCTCTCCAGACTCCTGCCACCTAGTGGGGAAGCCAGAATATACCGAAGTCCAGATGATTTGACTTCCTAGAGGATTTTTTTTTTTGGTCTGCCTGATGGAATGCTCTACTGTTGATGGAATACTCTTCTTGTCTGGTCTCTCTCCTGGCTCTTCGGAGCAGCCCTGTGAAAGGGGCAGGGCAGCTGTGACACCCCGTGTACCATGAGACTCCCAGAAAATGAGTGACTGGCCAGAAGGAAGTCAGTAGAACTCAGATCCAGCCAACCTCGACCAGGGGGGCTCAGCGCACTGTGTTCTGTTGCCTGGCTGATGGGCTACTGGTAGTAGAGGTGGGGGTGCCGAGTCTTGCTTGGGGTCTCATTCCTGACACTCTGTCTGGCACGTAATATGATGAGGAGATGTTTGTGGAATAACTGACTTGCTTATTTACACATGAAGTAAACTGCCATTTGCACCAATATTGCTATATATTTAGTGGGCGTGTAACTACTTTTCCTACAGAGTACTTGGGAATTTTAAGCCCCTCTTGCCGGGGTGGGAGATGTTGTCAAAGTACCAGAAGCAGTGGACTTGGTGGAAGGAGCAGGCTTTAAGTTGTGGCTCAGTTTACTAGCCAGGTGGCCCTGCACAGGACCCAGAACAGTTTTGAACTTCAGTTGCCCCCTGTGTAAAGTGGAGAGTAATTTCTACTCTGACATCCTCCCTGGGGTGTGAGGATGAAATGAGATCCCAGCTGTGGGCTTGCGTGGGGAGGGTGGGGGGACGGGACTGTACAACACTTCCGATAACCCTCCTCTGATAACAGCGTTCCGATCCCCCTCTGAGCTTGGACCCTGACGCAGACACTTTCCCTTCTCAGCCCCGGGCCCACTGGCAGGCCCCCATCCTCTCCCCGCTTCTGGCCCTGGTGCAGACATCCAAGACCTAGTCTTCCTTTGTCTCAGACTTTGGAGCCCCGGCTTTTCCTGGAGGCCACCGTCTCTGCCTCCCTCCCAGAGGGAGCCTGGAGGTGGAGTGGGGGTCATGTGTCCATGGCAACCAGAGAGGCTGAGCGGCACCACACCACGGCTGGGGGCCTTGAGTCAGTTCCCAGCAGCAGGGGCGGAGCCAGAACCCAGCGCTCCAGCTTCTCGTGTCTGCGTCGTCACTGCCCCGTCTTCCAGTTGTCCCTTTGCTGGGCTCATTTCCTTGCTCCAGGCCTACCTGAAGGCCTCAGGGACAGGAGCGGCCATCCTGTGGCCCAGGCGCATGCTGTAGGCCGAGGCTGAGGGCCCAGCGTGAATGGGACACGGGCTGCCCTCCCTACCTGCCCACGTTTACCATCAGAGTAGGCCCTTTCTGCCCACCTCTTTGCCCCCTCCTAGGCCAACCTTCAAGTCCTCGAGACTTCATTCAAACCCTGCCTCTTACAGGAAACCTCTCCTGTGCCTCTCGTGTAGTCCTGCTGTTGGGGCTTCCCCGGCTGTTGCAGAGTTTCGTCCCATCTGACCTCAAGGTGCTTGTCATAAACTGGTGGTTTTCAGCTTTACAACGCATGTTGGTGTCACCCAGGGAGCTTTCAGCAGCCCTGCTGCCCCCGCCAGCCCACACCGACGCAATACCGATCTCTGGGTTGACAGCCAGGCTCCGGTGGCTTCCGCACTCCCCAGGGGATTCCAGTGTGCCGCAAAGGTTGGAACTGGTGTCTTCAAGTTTAAGTTTGAAACTATTTGAGGGGCCTGGAGGGGCACCTAGTAAATGTAGGCCGACCAGTGAACAACTGAGTTGCTGACGGAGGGAGGCCTGCTCTAAAGCCCTGGTTTTGTTTTTCGTTTTTCAAGTACTAGGAGGTCCCTGAGGGCACTTACTGCTCAGGAAGAGGACCAGGGTAGTAATGATGACGATAGCCACTGTTAATTAGCGCTCGCCCTCAGCCAGGTGCCTTGCATTGCATATACTTTCTCTTTGCGAACCCACAAAAAAACCTCATAAGGTACAGTCCTTGTGTGTTGGCCCCATTTTATAGAGGGGGAACCTGAGCCTCTGGAAGGTTAAGTAGCTTGCCCGAGGTCACAGGGCAAGTGGTGATACTGGGATTGGAACCTGGGTCTGACTCGAAGCCTGTGCGCTCCATGCTGTCCTCGCTCCCCACTTCCTCTTCCATCTGCCCCAGAACGGAAGGTGCTGGGGGGTGGGGGGGTGGCCTGTCCATGGGAAAGATGCTGGTCCTCGCTGAAGGGCCCCTACCACTGAGGGGCTCCCAGTGGTCAGCTGGGGTCACGGGGCCCCAGAGGAAGGTGTCCGCTCTCTTGTTCCTTCAGTGTGGCCTCTGTTGAGAACTGTTCTGCCAGAGGCTGCCCAGGTGGTTGAGCCTACGAGACATTATTTAATGTCGTCTCACAACCAGCCTGCGACGTGAGCATTGTTATCTCAAAAGGAAGAAACCAAAGATAGAGGGACTCAGAGCCAGCCAGGTGGTGACAGCGAAGGGCTCAGCCGGGACCCACCCGTGTGCAGCGCTGCCCCTGGCTGGGGCCGGGCTCTTCCTCCCTCTGCTCCAAGGCCCCTCACACCCTCCTCCAGGTGGTCTCTTCCTCCTCCAGACCCAACACGGGCCGCTTCTTTCCCAGAACAACCTGCCTGTGCAGTTCGTTCTGTTTGTGTGAGCCCCGGTTATGCCGGTGAAAGGGCGGGGCTGGAGTCAGACCAGCTGTGTGCCTTCTGGTTTCCCTGCAGCTGTTAGACCTCGGGCGAGCGACTTAGCTCCCCGCCCCCCACCCCGCTTCCTCACAGTGGTAGTGCTTACTTGGTTTACCTTTTTCTTTTGTTAAAAGTTTTTGAAGTTCATCAATGTGAAGCAGATAGCTTAATGAACCTTTACACAGGCCTACTTGTCTCTCCACCACCCAGATCTAGATACAGAACATCTCCAGCATTCCAGAAAGTTCCCCGATACCTCTTCCCAGTCAACATTCACTGCCTCCCGCCGCCCACCCCCCAGGTCTCGAACTTTACACAACTGTGGTCCTACCAGCCCGTGCTTTTCGTGTCCGGTTGCTTTTGCTCAGCGTGATGTTTGTGAGGTTCGTCCAGCACAGGGGTTCTGAGGGTGAGGTGAGGCAGGGCACAGCTCAGTGCTTGGTGCTGTCACGAAGGGCAGTGAGGGTGCGTGAGGCCACTCGGGGAGGTCCTGGGGGGCAGGAGCGAAGTCTGCGCCTGGTTGCTCTGCCACCCCCGATGCAGCGTGTGGCATACAGAGAATTTTGATGTTCTCCGAAGGCTTTTAATGCTACGTCCGTGGGACTGATGGTCAGGCCTGGGCATCCCTTGGCTGTTCTCCCAAGGCTCCCCTCTCCCACCGCCATTTCCAGTTCTAGAGCAGAAAATAAGTTTATCACCTAATGCCATCCTTTGTACCACCCCTGTAGGGAGGACAGGGCCACTCCATGTCCAGCACTTTATCCTGCGCTGATGGGTTCTTAAGAGTGTCCAAGAAGAGGCTGGAAAGATCCCCCAAACGGCCCTCGGCACCTGTTGGGGGAGGGTTGGGGGTACCAGGATGTATCCTGGCTGTGTCCTTTGGTCGCTGGTGCTGGACAGTCTCGAGGGAAGGTTATAAACAACTTGACATCTGTGTGCCCCCAGCTCTTCGGGGACCCCTGTCTGCCCTTTGGGCCTGCCAGAGCTTAAGAGGGCAGAGATGAGGGCCGGGGTCCTTTGGGTTTGAACCTACCCTCTGCAGGTCCACTCTTCACATGGAGCAAAAGAGCATGTCCCCCTGGCCTGTCACCGGTTGGCTCATGTCCTGTCATCTGGCACGGGCTCCATCCATTACAGGCTTGGAACAGGTAACCCTGTGTTCACATGTGGTCCCAGTCTGGTGACTCCGGGAGATCAGGAGGTCACACGGGTCCCCCTGTATTGCAACGCAACAGAGGAAGATGTGCTTCGGGAGGAATTATCTAAAGTTGGAGATTGGCAGCCGGCAAGACCCTGCAGCGGGCATGGCCCTGATCAGTGGTCCCCACTGGGTCCTGCCTGACTCTTAGCCCGGCTTGGGAGGCTAAGGCACTTCCCCAGCGCTCTCTGCGCCCTCAGCCGCCTGCTCACTCAGTGTTCTAGCCATGCTGCGCTATTTATAGCCCCCTTAAGGGACCCTGCTGCTTCACACTTTGAGCCTTTGCCAAGCCTCCTCGTTGCCTAGAACTCTGCTCATGTCCCCCATCTGCCTGGCAAGCACCCACACATCTTTCAAGATGCAATTAATAATGTTAATAACAGCAGCTGAGACCTGCTGGGTGCTTAACCGCGTGCTAAGTGCCTTGTGCGCAGCACCCGGTTCAGTCTTCGCAGGAGCCCTGAGCGCTCAGTCCCTCCGTCGTCCTCTTCATGTTCCTGCAAGTCACCATTCACTGTCCGTTTGCAAGAGGCTGCCCTGCGCCAGGCCCCCTTCTGAGCACAGAGAGGTCAGAAAGTGGTGGAGCCCGGACTGGAACCTAAGCTTTGTGCCCTGCACCCTTGCTCTAAGCCACAGTGATAAACCAGCTCCCTTCAAGTGTCACCCAGGCCCTTCCAGCCGTCCCCTCACCCACACTGTTGCCTGCCTCCCCGTCTCGGCCTCGCCGATCAGCTCCTTCTGTCATAGCATCTAGGGTGTTTATTGCTTATTGGACTGCCTTTCTCTCCCGGGCTGTAAGGGTATCACCTGGAAATGTGTTCATTTTAAGTGGCAGAAAACCCATCATGTAAGAGCTTATATTAACCACTTAGCAAAAAAAAGGGGCCAGCTGTTTGTAGTGTGGCTCAGCACCTCCCAGCATCAGGGAAATGTCTCTGTTCTTTCTCGATCGTTTCTTCATGGCAGCAACCTGGCCACTGTGGCTGTGGTCATCCTATCTGAGTTCACGGCGAGAAGTCTTTTTTTTAACTAACAGAGCAAAAGGTCCCATTCTACTTCACTTGGTCTCGTCGATCAGAACGATGTCGAATAGCTGCTCCTGATTGTGAGAGAGGCGGAGAAAGTGGGTATCTCGCCTGGGAGCGGGTCCGTTGCCGCCTGACAGGAAGCCAGCGTAAAGTAAGCAGGGAGGAAGGGAAGGTGGGTATTGAGTAGGAGACAAGCAGTGTCTGCTAGTGTCCTAGAGAGAAAAGAACATGTATTAATTTCTCTCGACTTCCTAGAACCTGAATGCCTTTTTTTAAAAAAAAGAGTTTGTTTATTTATTTTTAGAGCAGAAGGGAGAGAGAACGGGAGAGAAACATTGATGTGAGAGAGAAACTTCGTTCGGTTGCTTCTTGGACATCCCCAACCAGTTACCTGGCCTCAAGCCAGGTGTGTGCCCTGACTGGGAATCGAACCAGTGACCTTTCGCCTTGCAGCTGGATGCCCAACCCATCGAGCCACAATAGTCAGGGCTGAGTGTTTTACAATTGATTTGTGTTGTCGCATTGCAGGCTTTATTCTATGCACGTACAGACATTTTTATTTCTTTCCAACATAATGCCATGCTGTACGTACTGTTATTAATTTCCTTTTTCTCTTAATAAGATGATGTACATCATCCATATCACTTTTAATGGCTGCATAGCTGTACATCTCGGAGATGCACCCTAATTTACTCAACCAGTTCCCTGTAATTAATCATTTAGGTTGTTTTGAATATTTCACAATCATGAACAGCCCTGTGATGAATAATCAATCTCTTAACTCTATTTTTATGTACATCTAGAATTAATTTCTTAGGACACAGTCTTGGACTGTGCTGAGTTAGAAGCTGTACCAACAGTTAAAAAAAATATTTATTGATTTGAGAGAGAAACATCAATTTGTTGTCCCACTTATTTATGCATTCATTGGCTGATTCTTGTATGTGCCCTGACCGAGGATCAAACCCACAACCTTGGCATATTGGGGTGATGCTCTAGCCATGGAGCCACCCAGCCAGGGCAGGCTGTACCAACTGTTGAAGCTTTGATACCAGTTGCCAAATTGACTCCAGAAAAGCTGTAGCAGTTATACGTGCCCTCCAAGAGCTTCTGAGAGTGCCTGTTCCTGACAACTCTCAGTATTTTTTTAAATCCTTGCTGATTTGATAGAAAAATTGCAAAAAATAGAAGTTTGCATTTGGGCACTTGTAGTTCTTTTTTAAATTTTCTGTTCATTTCTCTAACTCATTTGGAAAGCTGAGGTATTCACCTCAACTTTCTCATTTTTTTCATTGATTTGCAAAAGTGCTTTATCTATTCAGGAGATGGGAGGTTCCCAGGAGAAGGACGCAGCTGAGCTGGGTTTGTAGGCCAAATGGGATTTCACTGGGTGGGCAGGGGTGAAGAGGTTGTTCCAAATACGGGAGCAGCGTGTGCAAAGGTCCAGAGGTGGGAAACAGGGTTGCGTGTTTGGGGACTCTTCATTTCATAGGGCTGCCGTAAAAAAAAAGGATCACAAACTTGGTGGCCTGAAACAACAGGAATTCATTTTCTCAGTCTGGGGGCCAGAGTAAAGTCACAGTGTGGCAGTGTCGCGCTCCTGGCCGAGGCTCCCGGGGCAGAATTCTCGCTTGCGTCTTCCCGGGCCTGACGACTCCATGCATAACTCCAGTCGCTGCCTCCGTCCTCACACGCCTCCTTCTGGGTCTGCGTTTTCTCCCCTGCTGTTCCCTCTAGGGACACATCCTCAGATTTCGGACCCACTCAGCTAATCCAGGGTAATCCCATCTGGAGATGCTCACCGTAACATATCTGCAGAGATCTGTTCCCAAGTCACATTCACGCATACATACACATTTGGGGGTCACTGTCCAACCCGCTACAAGGACCTAGAAAATGTCCGACATTACAGGGCAGCAGAGTATGACCCTGTAAAAGTGAAGTCAGGTGACCACGAGGGGCCTTGAACTGAGGAGTTTGGGCTGTACCTTGAAGTGAATGTGGAAATGTGAAATTTTGAACAGGGAAGAGTGTCGGCATTGCCCCCATGAGAGCGGGTGAGGGTGTGCGGCAGGGTGGGGAGTGGGGATAGTTCAGGGGGTAGGAGATGAGGAGCAGGAAGAGGGAGGAACCTGAAATGACTCCTGGGCTTCCAGCCTGAGCGAGCTGGCACAGAAGGCGGAGATGTTCAGGGAACAGTCAGAGAGATAGGTCTGCAGCCCAGACCTCGTCCTGGAACGTAAAGAAGAGTTGGGAGAGGGAGCACAGTGAGAGGTGACAAGCCTGGAGAACACCAATTTTTTCCCACCATTTTATTATGAAAAATTTCAAACACACATAAAAGTTTAAAGAGTTGTACAGTGAACACCCACACACCCATCATCTAGAGTCTATAATTATCATTTTTCTATACTTGCTTTATCGCACATCTATCCATCCCTCTGAACACCACCAACCCATCTTATTTTTTATGTGTTTCAGAGTAAGTTGCAGACACTTATATCTTAAGTGTACTATTTGATGAATGAATCCACCTGTGCACCCCAAGTCCATATCAAGATACAGAACATTTCCATCACCCCAGAAAGTTCCCTGTGCCCCTTACAGTCAACTCCTGTTCCTACCCCACTCCCAGAGGCAACCGCTATTTTTTTTTAGCCATAGATTATTTTTGTCTGAGAACTTCACGTAAGTGGAACCACATAGGATAGGCCCTTTTGTGCCTGGCTGCTTTCACTTAGTGGGAGAGCCCGCAGGCGTCTGTAAGTCTCACTTCTGTTGTCGCCTGTGTTCGTAGTTTGTCTCTTCTTGTTGCTGAGCAATGTTCCGTTGTAAGGATGTCTAAAGAACATCAGCTTGTGGAGGGCGGGCAAAGACAGAGGATTCCACCAAACAGGCTTAGAAGGAACGGTGAGGGCAACAGGAAAAGCACCCAGGCAGAATACCAAGGAAAACCATCTGGATCAGTAACAATTAGCTTTGACTGCATGTAACATAAAAAACTAAATAACAGTGGCCCTGGCCTCTGTGGCTCAGTTGGTTGGACCATCATCCCATGGCTGAAAGGTTGTAGGTTCGATTCTCAGTCAGGGCACATATGTAGGTTGTGGGTTTGATCTCTGGTCCAGATGGTATGATCCCTGGTCTGGGCGTGTGTGGGAGTCAACCAATGGATGCTTCTCTCTGGCATCAATGTTTCTCTCTCTCTCTCTCTCTCTCTCTCTCTCTCTTCCTTTCTCTCTAAAACCAATTAAAAAAAAGTTCTCAGGTGAGGATTAAAAAAGAAATCCAACAACGACTAAATAACAGTGGTTTAAATAACAGGCATTTTTTTCTCTCATGTAAAAGAAGTCCAGAGGTAGACAGTCCTGGGGTTCCCAGCTTTCTGTTCAGCTATCTCTAGTGCTGGCTTCTATCACTTCATGGTTTAATGTGGTTGCTGGAGCTCCAGCCATTCCATCTACTTTCCAAACCAACTGACAACAGGAAGAGGAAGCATGAAGAGGGCCAAAACCAAACAAACCAAACATACCTTTCAGCTAAAACGATCTCTTTTAGCAGCATTTCTCAAAGTTCCACACATCTCATTGGCCAGAACTTAACCATATGACCCACACCACTAGGAAAAGTAGTGTTTTAGCTGGCCACCAGGCACACAGCCACTCTACATATAATGAGGCTTATGTTACAAGAAGGGAAGTGGATATTGTCAGCAGCCTCCTCGACCTTCTTTCTTTCAAGACCTGATGGCCAAGCCCCAGTCCACTCGGCATTCCTGTCTGTGGTCTTTCACCAGCTGAAGCCCCTGCTTAGCAGATTTCCCCCCTCCCACATGTCCCCAGGGTTCCTTCCTCTTTGAGGGTTGGTTTCTCAGTCTTTTCTGTATCCCTTTGTCTAGTAGGGGTCTCCTGGGTCTCTGACGTCCTGGGCTACGGGGGTCTTATGAAGGGTGGAATGAAAGGGAAAGTGTCTAGGAACTCAAGCAGAGAGTTCTGTGGGTACTTTACTCCTGAGCCTCCCCCTCCTGTGGCTAGCACCTCTCTCTCAGCCACGCCTCCCTTTCCTCCGTGGTCTGTAGACCAAGGAAGGCTGTAGAAGATTTCTCTGGAAGGTTAGTGATATTCAGAGGGAAAATGTTGGCATCCGGAGACAGACCTAGGTTCAGACCTTCTGTGTGTGAATCTCTCTGAGACTCTGTGACCTGCTGCCAGTCTGGGACAGTAGGAACAGCCTCACGGATGTGACTCGGCCCACAGCCGCCACTCTGATAAGGCGGGATTGTGCACACTGGGAGGGAGGCTGGCAGAGACCTTCCTGCCCTGCTGGGACCCAGCCAGCTCCAGGCTGTGCGTTGGAGACAAGCCATACCACCTTCCCTGTTGTGCCTTCTACCTCTGCCCTTGGGAAAGGTCCTGAGAGTGAGGGATCTGGTCCCCTGACCCCTGGGAATTGGTCAGTGTATAGGAGGGTCCGAGTGGCCTGCTGGACTCTGAACTAGGGATTGCCACAGCTGACACTCTGGGCCTTGACTCCGGGAGAAACAGGGCAGCCAGGAGGCTCCTGGAGGAGAGACGGCAGGTTAACATGATGTTTAATTTCCTCCTTGTGCTTTTCCAAAGTGAGCAGGTCTCAGGAAACAACCAGGCTCCCTCCCAGTGCCAGACTTGGGCAGACTGGGTGCTGCGGCTCCTCTTTCTTCTTCCAGTCCCTGGAAATAGCAGAGTTGGCTCACTCCCTGTCTCACTCCCAGCCTCAGACATGGGCCCTTTGTCCTCTCGGGCAGTGGACCCTATCTCCCAGGCACACGGCATGCACACAGCTCAGTGGCTGGATCACTAGATTCTATGGTTCTCCACGTGTGTGCCTGTCCTGGGAAAAAAGGAGTAGCCATGTCCCCGACAGCTTAATGGGCTGTCAGCACGGACTGGAGAGGAAGTCTGCGGGAGCAGGTGCAGCGAGGCTGAGGGAAGCTCTCAGCTGCCAAAGGGCCAGATTGCACTGAGTGTGGCTGTGGCCAGGCGCCCTGGTGACCTGTTGACACCATTCTCAGGCTGCCGTCTGCCCGGAGGCTGGTGTGTTGTGACAGAGGAGGAGGAGCCAGGCCCCAGGGGAGAATTTGGCTCCAGCCTCAGACCTGACAGGGGCAGTGCATTCCTCCGCTCATTCATTCCCTCCACACCCATTTCCTGAGGTCCTGCTGCGCCCAGGGATGACCCAGACACCCAATCCCTGCCCCCAGGGGCCTAGGGACAAAGGGGCAGGATCAACAAGGGCACTAGAAGGCCATGGGCTGTAGGAGTTCTGAGCTGGGACGCCAGGGAGGACATCCTGGAAGAAGTAATATCTGAGCCGATGATGGGTCAGGCCCAGTCAGGGGCTGGGGCGGGGAGGGGGCGGTAGGGCCCCTCAGCCTGTGGCAGGAGAGACCCCCACTTGTGGGGTTTGACCAGGGGCCTTTTGGAGGTACTGCCCTTCTGTCCCAGGGAAGGGGTGGGGTATCTGCGTGGGCGCCAGGGCCTGAGTGGCGCTGGCAGGCAAGGGGGCTAACAGCAGCTCGACTTCCCTACAGCCTTTTCTTCCCTCCTTCTCCGAGGGAAGCCTGCACTGGAATTATAGATGTTCCGTGCTGGCTTTTGAGGAGTCTGTTCAGTCGTGTCCCTGCCAGGCCTCGGTGCCGCCTTCTCACCCACGCTCTGCCAGCTTTGGGCCCCGTCCGTCCTGCACGAGGCCTTGTTCGGAGGTGTTAGGGCTCCCTTGGGTGCTGTTCCACAACCCCCTACCTGAAGCCTGCCCTGCCTCCCTCACCCAGGGATCCAGCTCAGTGTATAAATGGTAGCCCAGGAGGAGGGGCTCAGGAAGTGACATCGCTTGGCCCGCCCCCACCTCCTTATTCCCTATAAAAAGCAAAATGGTGACTCAGAGAGGAGAGTTGGAAGCGTCCTGCCTCCTGCTCCCGCTGTTAATTTTTAGACTTGGAATTAAGCAGGAGGCAAAGGAAACAACAGCTCGAATACGCAACTGACATGCTATTAAGCGGGTGGCAACAGAGAAACCGCTCCTCCCTGGCTCCCAGCAGCCCCTGAACTGCTGGCGCTCCCCAGCCCCGCACGAAGCCCCGGCCCCCTGTGCAGCCCCCGCCTGGGCCAGGCCGTGGATGCTGCGGCCAGGAGCATGGCAGCCGGGGGCCGCCGTCGGCGCCCACTGCGCTACCAGTCCCTGGCAGCCCTCGTGGAGGACTCTCAGTGGCCTTTCTTGTTCCTTGTCTCAGACTTCAGCTACGGGGCAGACGACTACGACGGCGAGGGGAATGAGGAGCAGAAGGGACCCCCGGAGGGCTCAGAGACCATGCCTTACATCGACGAGTCGCCCACCATGTCGCCCCAGCTCAGCGCCCGCAGCCAGGGCGGCGGGGACAGCATCTCCCCTACCCCACCTGAGGGGCTGGCACCTGGGGTAGGTACACCTGCTTTTCCTTCCGGGTTTGGGAAGAGGGGGCTTTTGGGGAGGGGGTAGACAGGCATAGGTGTCATGGGCCAGGCTGTGCTTGGGAGGCATGGGGGGACACAGTAGGACTGGGGAAATTTGGCTGTTTTGGGTGCCCTCGTCAGCTCTTTCCAGTCCTGGACCCCTCTCAGACTAGCTCCCCTCCCACCCCACCTGCTGCTCTCCCTGCCTCCTCTACCAGCCATCTGTTCCCCTGCCTGCTGGTCACCCTCGCCTCCTCTTTCAGCACCCCTAGCAGGACAGGGCCTTGGGGAGGGAACAGGCTCTTCTCTCTGGGCCTGGACTGGACCGTGGCTGCATATGTGACCTGTGGCTGTAAATGTACAAATGCCAGCTCAGCACACCAGGGCTGGCCTCGGTGCTGCCATGGGGTGGCATGAGCTGTGTCTGTAGCATTCCTGAGGGCCAGGGACCCCCATCTAGCCCTCTTCTGGGAAGAAGTGAGCTCTCATACTGTCCACCTCAACTCTTGTCGACAGATGGGAGCTGCGTTCCAAAGGGAAGCATTTTACAAGGACTCATAAGTCTGCTCTCTGAGAGAAACCAGGGGGCTAGAAATGAGGAGAGGTTTGCCATCCTTGTAATTAATGCTGTTCCTGGCCACAGCGACCACTGTATCTGGGCCTAGCTTGTGCACGTGCGCCTGAGACATGAGCAAGCGAGGCAGAAATTCCTGGGGCTGTTATTCTGAAGTTGGGGAGAAGCAAAGCCATGCCTCCGTTGGTGGGGGCAGGGGGGGCTTTGGGTGTCTGGTTCTGCTGGGTAGAGGGCTTATCCAGGTGTGTTTTGTCGGGGGACTCCTTTCTTCCCTCTAATACCCCCAAGGATCCATCACTGAGATGCTGTGAGATACTTGTTCCCCTCCTACAGTGCCCGGTACCCTGCCCCCCATGCAGCCAGGGAGTGCTACCTGGACTCTACCATTTCTCGAGAACCCCCTGCTTCCTTTCTTTCCAGCCTCCTTGGCCACCCTCCACCCCTCTGCTGAGCTCTTACCCCCCCTCTTCTCACACCGGGGTGGCTGTTATAGCCTTTGGCAACAAGGGCCTTGGCAACCAGCTTCCCACTTGGGGAAAGCCACATTGTTGCCATGGCAATGGAGGCAGAGCTCAGCCTGCTGCCAGGCAGTGAAAGTTTGGGAAGGGATGGTGGGGGCAGGTGAGAGGTAGAGGGGGTGTGGAGGGTGTTGGTCAGGTCCAGGCCCCCCACAGCCAGCATTCTGGTGTGTTGCTTTGTGGTCCTAGGAAAGGTGGCAGGTGACGGACAGCCATCTGGGACATATAGGGCAAGATTCGGTCCTGGTGGAAGGGAGAGTATTCCAGGACCTGAAATGAGGCCAACAGGGAAAGCAAGAAGACTGTGGCTTCCCATCTCTGCCGTTAGGTCTCTTCTCGTACCAGGGCTCAGAGACCCCCCGGGCGCTGGGCTGTTACCCTGATGTGAGCAGGTGTGAGCAGGTGCAGGAAGTTTTGAGCTAGGACACAGCACGAGGCCAGGGGTGCTGGCTGCAAGTTGAGAACATGTGGCCAAATAGAGCCACTTGCTGAAGAGAAAAAACATCTTTGCCATTTCCTTCTCGCCTCTCTGCCTTCCTCCTTGCTTCCTGTCCCAGTTCCTTCCCTCATCATGTGACCGCCCTGCTGGGGTGCATCGATTTTTAGATTGGGGGGGTGCTGGCAGGTGCTTTCACTCTCCAGGTGAGCTCATGGTGGTAACGGGGAGGTGCCCCTGCTGGGAGCGTGAGGCCTCAGGGCAGTGACTGACATCTGTTTGTGGTTGCCCCCTCTGCCTGGTGACTCACGAGGGAATAACTTGGTTTGAGGACTTTGAAATCCAGAGATGCTACAGTGACAACTGACTGAAGTGTTTGGGAACCTGAGGACTGAGTTTAACACCGTTGGCTAGAAGTCATGCAAGGCAGAAGCAGGAAGCATTTACCCAGCTTGGGGATCTCAGCGAAGATTCCCGACCAATGCACCGGACCCCCTGCCTCCCCACCTTCCCTCCTGGAGTTGCATTTTCGCCCTTTCCAGTGTGTCACTAGCTCCATCTAGTGGACTCAGAGAGCATTGCTGTTTACATTGGGGTGCTGGAGGGCACTCTTCCTGAGTACTTGGGGAGCAGTTTTAGTTAGAAGAAAAAAAAAGATGAGGAAGAAGAAGAATAAAGGAAGAAGGAGGAAAGAGGAAGGAGAAAGGGGGAGAGAAAGCAAGGAAACCAAGGTTTCTGCTACTTGGCTCTGCTCATTTGGCCAGGCAGGTCCCTACCCTGCCAGGCTTCCTGTTAGGGCCTTGGGAACCAAGGGGACTTGTAGACCAAATTGGACAATTGTTCTGGATATTTAGATATCTGGCCTCTGGCTGTTGGGCTTCCACACCCAAGGGTTGTGGTGTGGCCAATATGCGGCACCTCGTGCCCAGGAGCCCAAGGGTTGGTCTTTGTATTAGTCAGGATTCTCCAGATACAGAATGCATATGTGCATGTGTATATGTATATAAAGAGAGAGAGAGATTTATTATAAGGAATTGACTTAGTTATGGAGGCTGAGAAATCCCAGGATCTACGGCCAGCAAACCGGAGACCCAGAAAAGCTGAGTTATAGTTCTAGTCTGAGTCTGGGACCAGCAGAGCCGATGGCCTTTCAGACGAGAAAGCCAGCAGGCTCGAGTCGCAAGAAATGATGATGTTTAGTCTGAGTCTAAAGCTGAAAAAGACTCACGTCCCAGCTTAACCTTCTGGCAAGCGGAGTTTGCTCTTACTCAGCAGACTTTTTGTTCTGCTTAGGCCACCAGCTGATTAGATGAGGCCCACGCACCTTAGGAAGGGAAATCTGCTTTACTCAGTCAACTGAGTCAAATGTTACTCTCCACCCAGAAACACCCTCACAGACATACCGTGAATAATTTTGTTCAGATGTCTGGGCACCTGCGGCACAGTCAGGTTGATTCATAAAATTAAACTCAGAGTCTTACTCTTCCAGCAGCCCAGAGAACGGGAGGAAGGGGAGCTTTGGATGGATGCACGCCTGCTCCCTCTAGCTGTGAAATGTTGGAGGAGCGTCATAACCCCTCTGAGCCTCAGTTTTCTCATCTCTGAACAGACTGGTCTGTCTAGCTCAAGTGAGGCCCACAGCACTGGGCGCAGCTCACTGTGGGGCCTGAGTCCCCAGGTGACTGGGGCCTGCAAGAGTCCTCACCAGCTTTCAGAGGACTGGGGAGCTGGTCTGATGCATGGTTGCTGGACGAGACTGAACCCACTTTAGCAACCTCCTTTCTGGAGTTGGGTCAGTCCTGCCCCATGTGGGAGCCCGGATGAAGCTAGGTCTCTGTAGCCTCACACACTTTCCACTCCCCAGGACGGCACCCCCACTCCCGAGGTATCAGCGTGAACCCTGAAGCCCTGCCCTGCAGATGCGTCACCCTCCCCGAGCCCAGGCTGAGCAGAGCTCCGCTCCCTGGCAGGGCCACGGCCACAGGTGGTTCAGTTCAACTGACAGTGCTTGCTGTCGTCCTGGGACGGAGAGGCAGCTCTCCATCCCAGCTGACATGCCTCTGCTAAGACCATGGCCTTACACAAAAGCTTGCTCCCCACAAGCCACGGACTCTTGTCTATCCTCTTGGCAGGTGCAGAAAAAGGGGCCACAAAGGAGTGAGAAAAGCTGGGTGTCGTCTCAGTGCTGCCACTTTCTAGCTGTGTGACCTGAGGGATGCCAGTCACCCTCTCTGAGCTCCAGCCTTGCTCATCTCTAAAGTGAAGATACTGAGAATTTCCTCCCTGCTGATTTCACATGGCTGTTGTGAGGCTTCTGTGAAAAGGTGTTAGGCAGGGTGCTTTGTCAAGTCTGTATACATGTCAGCTAGGACTGCTCAATGTCAAAGCCAATCTACAGTTCCTATGATACCCACAGCAGGTCAAAGGGTGTCTGACAAAAGGCCGAATGGCAGGGTTCTGACTATAGCTTGCAAGAGCATCCAAAGATAAGGAGGGGGGAGCTTTGAAATGATTGCCATTGTCCTCCTCATCTCCCTCCCCCTCTCCTTGCCCCTTTCCCCCTCCTCCTCATCACCATCACAGACCCTTAGATTTCCGCTGAGCCTTTTCTGTGGGTTGTCTCGTTTAAGGCCAACCACACCCCTGTAGGTAGGTGCAGTGACCATCATTTTACAGTTGAGAAAACCGAGGCTCAGAGAGGTGGCTTGATTTGTCTCAGACAAGCCAGTGGGGCCAGAGGTTTAAACTCGGCTCTTTCTGATGCCAGAGGTCACTGCCAGGTCTGCTCAGCGAAGCATTTACAGCCCATTGCCGAGCCCTTTGCTGCCCGGGAAATTCACCCAGCTCCAGCCCCGATCACCTCCATGGCCCCCGACAGCAGCTCCCAGGCAGGCAGGCACCTAGGGCTGCTCCCCTGGTGTTTGTGGAAGGGCACTGAGAAGCCCTGGGATGGCCAGGGGGGAGGAAGGGAGGGCACATGCAGTCTTGGGGGATGAAGCTGGGACAATCTTCTGCCTCCTCTTCCCCTCCTTGGTCCCTTCTGAAGACTTGGGGTTTGAGATTCAAGGTTGGGAAACAAGGAGTTTGCTACTAGGTGAACAGAGAAGCCATGGAGAAAGCAGGAGCGTCTGTGCTTGTGTTGCAGTCTGCTCCCGGTGGACTGCACTCGAGCCCTGAGTGGGGCGGGCTAGCGGGTGGTCTTCACGCCTCTCGGTGTCTCCAGCTGCCGATGGAATCAGAGACATACTGTCCTCAAGTTGCCAGCCTCCTGTCTTAGCAGCCTCAGCCTTGCTCCTCGTTTTTCCCTTTCTGGACCCTTGATCCTCACTGCCAGGAGACTGGCTGGCTTCTCCTACGTGCCAGGTGCTGCGCAGGGAGCCCACCGGCCTCGTGGCCACCTAACTCCTCCAACCACAGGGGGAGCCCCTGTGTTGTAGATGAGGAATCTGGGGACGCTCCTTAGCTTGTGTGAGTGGAGAAGGAGGTAAATAGGGAGACTTAGTGCCCTGGTAGTGACCCTTAGCTCCCTCCGGAACTGGCCCTTCCTGTCCTCTGGCCCATCCCAACTTTCACTCCTGGCTGAGAGCTGGCCTTCCCTGATGAAGCACACCTGGCCAACCGGGAGCGTCCCTGTCGCCCGCCCAGCCTGTCTGCGCTCTCCCTCTCGCTGCCAGAGTGCCGGGGTCACATCTGCCAGTCAGGCTGTGTCCAAAGTAACCTTTGCTCAGTGAAGGTTTGCTGATCTCCCACAGGTGCCAGGCATTGGATATGAGGGTGCACCAACGAGACCCATTCTCTTCCCTTGAGCCCTGGAGTCTTTGGGGGTGGGACGGGTAGGCCGACTGACCCACGTAATCACACCAGCATGTGTTAAATTGCCCCTGAAACAAGTGCTGCGAAAGCCCCCCAGAAGGCCTTCACATTGAGGCATTTGGCCACACAGGTGAGCCTCCAGCGGCAAAGGCTGGATGGCCTTCAGGCTTTGTGCTCTGCCAGGGTGCAGGAGGGCAGAGACCTCGGATCAGCAGCCAGGCCCCCCTCCCAAAGACTCTCTATTTTCCATTGTCGCCACCTAGTTTCTCCACTAGTGGGAGCTAGCGCTCTCTTTCTCTGGACGATGCTCTCCTTGACTTTGGACTGGTCTCTTCTACATGGAGGGCCACACAGGCCCTCACCCTCCGGCCTGTTTGGTAGAAAGAGGAAGGGAAAGAGTAGAAGCACTTCCACAGCACTTGCTAAATGCTGGGCACCATTAGAGTGCTTTATAGATACTGACTCATTAAGTCCTCACCCCAGCCCTGTGAGGGGGGCTCCATGACAGCCCCCTTTGTACAGATGTGGAGCAAAGGAACAAAGAGGGCACATAACCCTTATAAGGTCCCATGGCTGGTGAGTGTCGGGGATGCTCGTCACTCCTGTCCTCTGCCACCTCTCCTGGACAGGAGCCTTGGCACCCATTTCAGCTCCCCTGGCCGCGTGACTTTGGGTGCCCTGTAGCAGCATCTGGGTCCCCTCACCTGCAAATGAGCATAAACACCTCCTATATGGAGAGGCTGCTGCCAGAACCAAGTGACTTGTCAGCTATGAAGATGCCTAGTGTAGTACCACACAGAAGACCTGCTCCCCAGGGTGTGGCTGAATGTGAATCTCTCCCAAGATGTGAGAGAGATCCCTCGCTCTGCGTGAGCCCCCAGCTCTGGCTGCTCTTGGACCTTCCCACCCCTGCCCCAGTCCTGGCAGAAGGGGCAGTACTGCCAGCGGCGTTCCTGCGGGGCAGAGGTCACCCTCGAGAGGGTGCCACTGTGGGGCCTCAGGGGGAAGAGAGGCACTAGGACCCAGTTGCTAGAGTTACCTGGAGCCATCTCCCACTTGGCCATCATCTGCCCTCCCTTCTCCTGTCCCCCAACCCCCTGCCCCGTGAAGGCGTCCCCCTCAAGCCCACCTTGCTGGACGCTGCAGTATCACCAGGGGCTGTGAGGGGAGGAAGGAGAAAGTGCTGGGGAAAACAGTAGCCCTTGGCCTGCTGTATTTGGCCCTGGTGAGTGCTCAGCTCCCCCTCGTCAGAGCCTGGTGTCTGGCTCGGGACTGGGTCTGGAGCAGAGTCTGCGCTCTGGAAACGGCCTGGTGGGGGAGACCGTCCTGGGTGTGCACTGTAGGGTGTTCAGCAGCTTCTGCGGCCTCCGCCCTCTAGATGCCAGTAGCAGAGCCCAGTGGTGACAGCCCAAAAATGTCTCCAGACGTTGCCAGATGTCTCCTTGGGAGCAAGGTCACCCCTGGTTGAGAAGCCCTGGTCTAGAAGGAGGTTAGAAACGTGAGGGTCTAGAACAGTAGCCCTCGGGGTGGGGCGGCAGGGGTCGGGGGAGAGGAATAAGAGGTCCTTCAGGGGACATTTGGCATTTACTAAGTGGGAAAAGGTAGGCATGCAGAAAAGACTTAACAAGTGGCAATGACCCCAGGAGGCTTACAGGGCAAGGTGGGGGCTGTCCTAGGGAAGGTAAGTCAAGGCATTCAGGTTGCCTAGATGGTTTCTGTGAAACCAGTTTCTAGCCCTGGATGGTGTGGCTCAGTGGATTGAGTGCTGGCCTGCGAACCAAAGGGTCAGGGCACACGCTTGGGTTGCAGGCCAGGTCCCCAGCAGGGGGCGCATGAGAGGCAACCACACACTGATGTTCCTCTCCCTCTCTTTCTCCCTCTCTTCCACTCTCTCTAAAAATAAATAAGTAAAATCTTAAAAAATAATAAAATAAATTCTTTAAATAAAAGAAAAGAAACCAGTTTCCAATCCTAGGGCTAAGGGGAAGCCAGTAGACACGGGGTCCTAGTAGGCTAACATGCTAGAGAAGGGGTCCGGTACTCTCCACCCTTTCGTACTCATTGCATTTGAAGGGTGTGAAAGTATTACCCAATTAAAATGAAACTATCTGGTTTTGCTCTGGAGGGCAGGATGAGAATAGAGTTACCAGGAGGTAACACTTGAGTAAATATTAAAAATATTTCAAGTGTTAGAAGGCCTCGGAAGGATGCAAGCAGAGGTTGCTGACTGAAGGTAGAGAGACTGTCTCTGGTGGGACTGTGGGTCCCTTCAGCCCTCAGAGCCCGCACCATGGGACCTGTTTTTATAAGAACCACCCGACCAACGTGAATCCTGGATTTATCTTCTTGGGAGACCCTTTGCCTCGCCTCCGGGGTTGCTTCCACTCCCTAAGTATTTTCTGAGCACCTACTTTTTACCAGATACAGTTCTGGATGCTGTGGGGAATTCGTGTGAACAGGGCTTGCCCCTTATCCCCCCACCCCTCCACACACACACAGCGGGAGAGACACACAATCGCTCTGTTTCAAGGCCATCTGTGCAATTAAGGGGCGGTCATGTGACCTCAAGAATCAGGGAGGGGAGCGTGGAGGAGGCAGCCTCAGAGAGTGGGTGGTGTTCTGCCTGGCCACCAGTCAGGAAGGCCATTCTAGATAAAGATGTGAGTTCTGGAATGTGGGGAAATCTCTGGAGGTTTAAGAAAAGGAGGGTGGTCTGGTGAGGTGGGGGGACTGGGCTTACTGGAGGAGGTGGGAGGTGTAGCTAGGAGTGGGCTAGGACCCCCCCCTTCTGTACACCCCCCGCCACGGCCAAGGAAGAGAACAACGGGTGCGCACTGAGGGCTTGCCGCACGCCAGGCACCGCCCTGTGTACCAGCCCTCGCTGCAGCTGGAGAGCCGGTGCCCTCTTCGCCCTCTCTGTACCCATGAGGAAACCGAGGCCACAGAGTCACAGTGACTTATCCAGGGTCACACCGCTGGCCAGAGGCAGACAGGGGAGTCAGATCCGGAATCCAGGGGAGCGTTTTGTTTTTGTTTTTGTTTTTGTTTATTTGTTTTACTATACAAACAGCGTCATGCACTGGCTCATGCCTAACACCTGCTTTGTGCCCCTGACCCGTCTATACGATTTTTGGAATGACTTCTACTGTAACAGAGAAAGAGCAGGCAGAGGGAGCAGCGCAGTCATTGGGCAGATGACGAATCTGACCCCATCTGCGCTGTAGCCAACTCCGCCTGCCCCTGCCCCTGGCCCCCGGCCCCCCGTGAGGTCAGTCCTCATCAGCCCCGGGGATGCTCCAGAAAATCTAGAGGTGGGGCCTATGCTTCTGTCAAGAAAGTGGGGAGGCAAAGAGGAGCGAGAAGGGGCTTCAAGCCTAGGGCAATGCCCAAAGGTGAGACTGCCTGGTCCTTTCCTGGGACAGAAAGCAGAAGAGGTTGCTGTCCACGGTTGGATCAGCTGAGTCACTAGCGAGAGCCCACTGCCCTTGTTCGGGCTGACTTGGCTTCCCTCTGGGCCCAGGACAAGCAGGGTTTTAGAAAAAATAACCTGATGTCAGCGGTAAAGATGCACTGAGGAATGGTCGGTCACACCCTGCTTGAAGCCCTTCCCTGCCTCCCTCTGTCCTGGGGGTGCCATCACGGCCCTGCCTGACCTGACCACTTGACCCCCGCCTACCTCTGAAGCCTCATGTGGAATGTGAGCTCTGCAAGCTTCGTCAGTTTTGTAAGGAGACGATCGCTCAGTGCGAATTCCAGTGCCTAGAGCTGTGCCTGGCACTCGGCGGGTGCTCGGTGCCTGTTGTTTGAATGAATGAATGAATGAGTGAGTGACACTCGCCACCCAGACTGACCCCGGTTCATCTCGCCTCGCACGGTCGTGTCTGCCCCGCAGCCCCCACGGCATGGCTAACCCCTGTTCACTTTTCAGTGAGTTTTAGTGTCTCCTCTTCCCCTCTTGCTCCCTCAGAGGCTCCTGTCTGCGCCCCCAGAGCTCAGTCTACTTGCCCAATCACAGCACTTACCCCACTTCTTTTTTTTAACTTCTTTATTTTCCCTGATTACATCACTGAAAATTCTCACTTTACAGAGCTATCTAATATAGAAAGTGAAAGTCTCAAGTTCCATCCTACAGAGAGTTTTTGTTGAAGAGTTGGTTGTACATTTTAGGTGTTCCCTTTTTTCATGTGACATAGGACATCTATATGTATGTATACATAGCTATACATGTATTTATACATAAAATGGGATTGTATTTCCTACTATTGGTACTGTTATGCAATTTGTTCTTATTTTACTTAATTAACTGGACATCTCGAATATCGGCAATTAGAGATCTTCCTGGTTTTTCTTGATGGTCACATGCAGTATTTCATTTTATGGTAATTCACTTAACCAACTCCCCTGAAAGCGGCGTGGCTGAGTCAGAGGGTGTGAACATTTTAAACCACGGTAGATGTTTGCCTGTGTCCTTTCTGAAAGAGCTGTTCCTCAGCACCATAGTTCTGCGGTCACGCACCTCTCCTGGCACTGCCGTGGCCCACAATGTCAGTCCGTCCCTGAGACGGTCAGCTCCGTGGAGGTAGACGTAGTGTCCCGTTGACGGCCGCAGGCACAATGCCTGGTGCACAGTAGGCGATTAATAAATACTTGTTGACTGAGTGGGTAAGGGAATGAGGGCAAGGAGAATGAGTGGGAGAGAAGGCTGTGGGGCTGAGGAGGGTAAACCCGGTGGTTTTGAGAGCATGGGCTTGGTGAGCGGTGGGTATGTTAGTGAGTTCTCCTTGCCCATGGGGTGTCCACGCCCCTCACTCTGCGACAAGGTGTGGTTCTAGCCGCTTCTCCAAGTACTTCATCTGCCCCTTTTCTCTTCTGTCCTCCAGCCAGCCATGCTTCCTGGGGTCCCTTAGAAAAGGGTTTCCTTTCCCACCTTCCTCCCTTTGCCTGGAAACCCTTCCCCTTTCAAGATGCTGCTCAGAAGCCATGTCCTGTAAAGCTTTTCCTCTGCAGCAGGGTTAGTGCCTCAGTCTTGTGTCCCCACTCTGCCGATCAGTGTGGACACTGCCCTGTTTCCTCGTGTGACCTTCGGCCCCTGAGGGTGGGGCCGTGTCTCCCGGTGGCAGCGCGTTTGTGTGCCAGGCAGGCCTTCTCTCTGGGTACGAATGAGCAAGGGAGTGAACAGATAGATGGACAGGAAAACACAGGGGGCAAAAATGGAATATTACTGTGGTGTGTAGGTGTGAGATGCTGCAAACCTTGGTTGGGGTGGTGGCGTTGGAAAAGAAAAGAAGGAAGAAGCAAAGGGACTTGGTAAAAGGGATGTGGGGCCTGAGGGAAGGAAGAGTCACAAGATGGAGGCGCTGCCGACAGAAGTGGAGAAGCCAGAAGGGGAAGCTGGTTTAGAGGGGGGAGGGTCGAGTGGCCTGTGTATATGGAGTTGAGGGGCATGGATGGGACTCCGAGTGAGACGATCTAGCAGACAGCACAAACGCCACATTTGGAGCTGAGCAAGATGTTGGAGGTGCAGGTGGTGAGGGGCTGCCACTGGCCTAGGAATGACGAGGATGAGTTCTCTGAAAGCAGAGCAGAGGACGGAGGCCTGGGTCCTGAAGGGGCAACTCCACATCGATAGGAAGCAGGAGAAAGAAGCACCAACCTAAACCGGAGTGGTCAGGAGAAGCTGCGGGATTTGAGAATGTCCATACTGCAGAGGCCAAGGAAAAGAGAGGGAGACCTCTGATTTTGGAAGAAGGCAACCCAGGGGCCTTTGGAGCGGCTGCTTCTCTGGAGAGGAGGATCGGGAGCCAGGCTGGAGTAGCTGCAGTGTGGTGGACACGGGGAGGAAGCTCAGGTCCAGGGCTGGCTCAGGGCATTTGTAGGGGAAAGGGAGGGAGCATCACTGGGACTTGTGAGTCACTTCCCCTTGGGGGGGAGGATTGAGGGCCTCTGAGTGCAGTCAGTGTGCCCGGTGGAGCTGGAAGGACATTCTCCTTACTCACTGGAATTTCCAGCCGACTGGGCTGGGGTGGAGTGGAGGTGCCACGGATGTTCAGAGAGCAGCTTCTGAGGGGCTTCAGGGTTTGGGGAAGGACTGGGTCTCAATCTCACCATGCTGAAGAGGGACATGGGGAATGGAGATGAGGATACTCTAGGAGACTTCTAAGGCACCCCTTGCTCCTTTGGATGGGGAAGGGACACAGGAGGGGCCCTTTACCCATGCCACCTGCTTGTCTGACCGTGGGCGCAACCCGTGCCATGGACTTGGAGCCTGTAGGATGGGACACAGAAACTGGCACAGAGCCCTGGGCTGGCACATTTGTGCCCTGGGGAATGCCAGGCCTGGTTGTTCCCAAGCCCTGGGAACAGCCTCATCCGCCCACACCAAATGAGGAATTGTGGCTGAAAGGGCTCTTCAGATGTGCCCTGGCTATTTATAACCCGGCGAGGGCAGGGGCAGGGGAAAACCAGTGACTGAGGGAGGCGGCGGGGCATGGGGTGGGGTGCGCCTCTGTGGAACCCTGTCAGCCCTGAGGCCCCAGAGAGCCTCTCCCAAATCCCTTGTCATTGCAGCTTTGGTGACAGAGAGGAGCCTGTCACTGGTGAGGACAGGTCCTCTTCTGTAATAGAATGGCAGGAGCCCCACCTAGAGCTTAGAGCATCCACAGACTTAGGGAAGGAGGTAGGATAAGAAACCAGGTCCATTTTCTTTTTCCCTCCTCTCTCCTTCTCAACCCTCCACCCAGCTTGGAAGCGCAGCCAAGGGCCCTGCGTTCGTGGTTGACCCTCCTTTGGAATGCATTTCCAAATGAGTTCCAAAGAGTTTGACTTCCCCCCCTGTGGCCACACAGTTGCCACGTGACAGGGGATGGTACATGTGCATGAGGATGCCAGTGGTAGACGCACATGAGAAATCGATGGACAGCTCAGACACTGTGCCATTAAGAGCCACAGTGTCTGAGGCACCTGTGTACTGGGAGAGAGAATTGTGAGCTGGAAGCATCAGGAAGGTTACAAGGGCATCCCTGGCTGGAGAGAGGGCTGTGGGGCTGCTGGGAGATTGGGGTGGGTAGGCTGTTGGCTTGAGTGGGGCTGGAGCTTCGGAGCTTACCGCCCAGAATCTTGAGTTTTCACTTGATCTACCTAGTTGGTGGCGCCTATTATATAGGTTTACAAAAATAAGTGTCTGGTTATTACTGTGTGAGGTTGAATTTGGTTCCAATGAGGAAAGGGGACAGGGGGTATTCAGGGAACCCCCATGCCCTCCCAACTGCCAACCTTCTCTCAAGGAGCAGCTGGCTGCAAGGAGGCAGCAGCCTTGTCTGCGGGCCTACGTCAGTTGCACGGACGTGTTTCATTTAGACCGTGCCGTGGTTTGTTTTATTCTTTACTGTGAATTTTTTTTACATCGGAGTTTACTTTCAATATCATTTTGTATTGGTTTCAGGTGTACAGAGTAGCGGTTAGACAGTCACGTACTTTACAAAGTGCTCCCCCAGTATTTCCAGTGCCCACCTGGCACCGTACCTAGTTATCGCAATGTCGTTGGCTGCACCACGGTCTTTCTTCTTAATGTAATTTATCTGCCGTCATTTTAAAATCGAGAGCTATCACCTAAGAATCCAGATTTCCAGCTTCTCTTGAACAATCCAAAATGGGGCAGCCTTACGCCTGCGTTGCCCCTGGCAGCCATCAGCTGGAGCTTAGTTCACCCAGCTCCCACCTGGCTCGCTTCACTGATTGGTCTTATCTACAGTATAGTGGGTGCTGGAGTTTGCAACCTTCGCCCTAGGTGTTGTGAAAGAGCTTTTCCGGGCGCTGCCCCAAGCTCCTCCCCCACACGAGTGGGTGGATGTACATCTCTAACCAGAATGTGCCCCTTACCCTTTGGGTGGATTCGGCTTTGTAACTGTTGAAGCAGCCAAGGGAAGCAGGCTGGGGGTGGCAGGGCTGGGCATGCTCCCTGTCCTGGGTCGCGTGCACCGGCTCCTGTGAGGCTAGCTCTATTAAGCCCAGGCTGCGATTGAGGGATAAAAGCCCCAAGGAGGTGGTATTGCTAATCTCAGCAACATCTGTGTGTAGATGTGGCACGGAGACCGTGGAGGTGGCCCCGCTGCAGACCCTGGCTTAGCACTGGTGCTTCTGTTGTGGTGAGGCAGATCAGGCCTTCTTGGCACAATGGCTTGTTTCCCCAGCCCCCACCCCACCCCCACCCCCCACCGCCGGCAGGGCTGGAAACTGGTTTCACACTAGGCTGTCGCCTCCACTCTGCAAAGGTGTTAGAGCCTGAGGCAGAGGTGAGAAGAGGACTCAGGCTTATCGGGATTCCAAGGTGACACCGAGGTTGGCCTGGGTCGTCCGTGAGGCTGTGCGGGCAGCTGCTCCTCCGCTCCGCCCCCTGCGTGCTCCCGCCCGGCCCAGGAGAGGGGCTGTAAATAAAGCCTGTCTCTGGGAAGCCGACCTCCCCTTGCGCCTTGCTGCCTGCGGCCTCCTCGCCCCTCCTCCGCGCTCGAGAAGCCTCCGCCAGCCGGCTGGCCCGGTGACCACAGAGGGAACGGCTCCACCTCGCAAGTCAAGTTGTGCATTTCCTGTGTATTAATAGCAAACGCGAACCTCGGAGCCCAGAAAGGGCGGGATCGCCGGGGCCGGCGGCGGCGGCGGCGGCGGCTGCGGGGCGCCGGGACCCACCTCGGTAGCGCCGGCCGGGGAGCGCGGGGGCCCCGCCTGCGCCCGGCCCGCGCGCACAGCAGGAAGGGCCCGGCGGCCGCGCAGGGGCGCCTGCTGCTCCGCCCGCGCGCCTTCCAACGCTGACAGCCCGGACATCGCGGTGGCCGCGGCAGCGGGGGCTCCGCCGAGAGGTGGCCGAGGCCCGCGGGGCTGCCCTGGAGGACCCGCTTCCCCTTTCTCAGGGCGGGACGCGCGCGCGAGGTGGGCCCGCAGCCCCGCGCTCAGGAGGGCTGGGAAGCGGCTGCAGGAAAAGGTTCATAATGGAGCCTTTCATCGCGAGCCGGTGGCCAGGTGCCAGGACTGACTCCGGGGAGGCCAGCATGCTGGTTTAGGCCTGCCCTGCACGCTCTTCACTCCCTGCCCGCCTGCCTCGCTCCCGGGCGGCGGCAACGGTGGCTGCTGCTGCTGCCGCCACTGCTGCGTGGACCCTGCTTCCTGTTTGCCCTCCGCGGCTCCGGCTGCCATGGAAGAGGAAGAGGAGGCAATAGGCTATTTGGACAAGGTTCTGGAGGATGAAGATGTGTTTCTCCTGGAGGACTGCGAGCTGGGAACCCCATCCAGCCCTGGCTCAGGGTCCCCCTTCTTGGTGGCTGTGAAGGTGGGAATGTGACACGCCCTGGATGCTTGCTGAGGGAGGGGGCAGGGCTAGGAGCTCTCAACTGCGAAGCTGTGTGCGGGCAGAAATGGCTGATGGGTGCGCAAACCTCACTCAACCTGAGAGGGGCTGGCGCATGCCTGCGAGGGGCTGAGAGGGGCCGTGCACGCCGGCAGCTGTTCCTGGGGGAGAGGTGCTGCGCCTGCCCCCTCCCCTGGAGCAGTTGTCCTCAAGGGGAGTGGTTGCTGCTTTACCCAGGCCAGCTGTGCCGCGGGCTTTCTCTGGCAGTGACATGAGTCACCTGGTGGGCATGTCAGCGGTATGAGCCTGCTGCCCCAGAGGAGCTGGCTGACTTGAAACCAGGAGGCTATAATTTATTGTTTCCATGGCAACGGTAGGGTAAGTGCACTTAGGGAAGTTCAGGCAAAGGGGGCCACTCTTTCCCAAGAAGACTTGGGGGATCTTGCTAGGACAACAGGGCATTTGGAGAGAGAGAATGAGAGAGAGCGCCGGAGCTCACTGAGCTCCCTTGAAGGAAAAGAACTGGAGCCGCTGAAGAGGGCTCTGGCGGTGACAGCTGGCTTTGAGGCAGATGCTAGGTACATAGTCACTTTTCCTAAGGTGGGCGTAGGCAGGAAACATCTGCGGGACCCCCGCCCGCTCATCTACTCTGGAGCTGTGGGCACTCTTGGTTGTGCCCCCGTGCTGTCAGAGAAGTTGCCTTAAAGCTGGAGCAAGAGGGGACTGGCTGCATCAGTCCCTTCTTTTCTCCCCAGGGGCAGGGCTGCCCCTTGAAACCACACCAGCATTGCCTGAAGCATGGCACACCAAACCCGTCTACCTTCCTTTCTCCTAAGCCCACTTCTAAAAGCTCTAACCTCAGCCTTTTGCTCACCTCCTCTCTGTTCTGTGGCCAGAAGGGGGACCAGTTAGAAAGTATGGCAGGGAGTTCACAGACTGCAAGCCAGGCTGCCTAACTGAGAGCACCCATCTGTGGGCCCCAGGCCTGTCGGCCCAGGCAACACTGCACCCCAGAGGGCATGGTGCCCAGAGCACTGCTGTGGGCAGGAGGCTGTCGCTGGGCCTCTCTGTTCCTCCAGTAAGATGGGCATCACAGCCCTGCCCCACCCACGCCACAGTGTGGTTCCGAGGAGGAGCTAATGAGGATACAAATAGACCGCAGCCGTGGTGGGTAGCTGATGTGTGGAGTCGGGGTGGAGCAGCAGCCGTAGGCCTGGGTGCAGAGCATTGAGGAGCCGTAATGGGAAGCTGGCAGTGCCTGGTGGCCCTGTGCCAGTTCTCCTGGTGCTAGCTCTGAGTTCCGAGGGGAATCTCTTTCCCGATTGGGCCCACGAAGGCCTCTTCACTTAAGGTCTGACCAGCCTTCCCACCAGGAACAGGAAGGGAAAAAGTCTGATTATGAACCAAGAGCGCTGGCTGGTTCAGCAGTGTGTGGGATCAAGGTATGTGGAGTTCCTACTGGGCCTTCTCTGCGAAACCCTTCCCAGCACAAAGGGGATCCTGCTCTTCTGTTGCCATATGGGTCCACTCTGACTCTGGACTCTGGCTTATACCTCAGTCTCAGCCCATGTTTCATTCTGCTTGGAACCCTAGACATCTGCCTTCTCCAGTGTATCCTATCCCCCTTGAGGGCAGGGGCCACGCCGTATTCACTGTGGACTGCCGCATGGTGGTTGGCTGGTGCCCAGTGAATTTGTGGAATGAGCGAGGCTCGCGGGAGCCTGCAAAGGGTGTACCATGTCTCTGGCCTTGTGCCATCTCAGAGGTGTTCTAAGGAGGCAGCGCATGGATGCCAAGGTGTCCTGGGCACACGGTACACCTGAAAACACTGCTCCTCCCAGACTCCTGTGAGTCTTCGCCTCTACCTGGCTGCCCGGGTGTTCTTGGACCCGTCTCCAGCATGGAGGGCGGGGGCCTTTCCTGAGGGTTGGGGAATTCCAGGCCCCGTGTCTCATCCTGAACACCTCTAGGGTGCCTTCCTCCCCTACCAGGCTTGGCTGTCTTTAGTGAGGGCAGACCAGCAGGGCGGCTGGAGAGAGACGGTGAGAAAGCTCATTAGTTCATTCGGCAAACACCGTCAGGTCGGGCTCTGTTCTCAGCACCCTTCCGGGGATGGGCCGGGGACAAGATGAACAAGGTATGGCTGGTTCTGTCAGAGTTCGAAGTTCCGGGGGAGGGGGCGAGTGGGCAGAGAATAGAAATACGATGAGAAAGTAGTCAGAGACATGAGAAGAATTTTTTTAAGTATATTTTATTGATGATGGTATTACAGTTGTCAACTTTTTCTCCTCTTTGTCCCCCTCCACCCTGCACACCCCCTCCCACCAACATTCCCCCCCTTAGTTCATGTCCATGGGTCGTACATATAAGTTCTGTGGCTGCTCCATTTCTTACACCATTCTTACCCTCCCCCTGTCTGTGCTGCACCTACCAGTCATGCTTCTTATTCCCTGTACCTTCTCCCCACTCTCCCCCTCCCTGCTGACAACCCTCCATGTGATCTCCATTTCTGTGATTCTGTTCCTGTTGTAGTTGTTCGTTTAGTTTGTTTTTTTAGGTTCAGTTGTTGATAGTTGTGAGTTTATTGTCATTCTACTCTTCATAGTTTTGATCATCTTTTTCTTAGATAAGTCCCTTCAACATTTCATATAATAAGGGCTTGGTGATGGTGAACTTCTTTAACTTGACCTTATCTGGGAAGCACTTTATCTGCCCTTCCATTCTAAATGAAAGCTTTGCTGAATAGAGTCATCTTGGATGTAGGTCCTTGCCTTTCATGACTTTGAATACTGTAAGGTTTTTTTTGAGAAATCAACTGATAGTGTTATGGGAACTCCTCTGTAGGTAACTGTCTCCTTTTCTCTTGCTGCTTTTAAGATTCTCTCTTTATCTTTAATCTTGGGTAATTGAATTATGATGTGTCTTGGTGTGTTCCTCCTTAGGTCCAAGTTTTTGGGGACTCTCAGAGCTTCCTGGACTTCCTGGAAGTCTCCCTCCTTCACCAGATTGGGGACATTTTCCTTCATTATTTTTTCAAATAAGTTTTCCATTTTGTGCTCTTCCTCTTCTCCTTCTGGCACCCCTATGATTCGGATGTTGGAACATGTAAAGTTTTCCCAGAGGTTCCTAAGCCTCTCCTCATTTTTTTGAATTCTTGTTTCTTCATTCTGTTCCTGTTGAACGTTTGTATCTTCTTTCTCTTCCAAATTGTTTATTTGGGTTCCAATTTCCTTCCCTTCACTGTTGGTTCCCTGAATATTTTTCTTTATTTCACTTTGCATAGCCTTCACTTCTTCCTCTTCCTCTATTTTGCATCTGTACTCAACTATTTCTGTGAGCATCCTGATTACCAGTGTTTTGAGCTCTGCATCCGATAGGTTGGCCGTCCGTGAGGAGGATTCCGGTAGGACGGGACTAAGATCACAGGAGGGGACCCCAGCTCTTGTTGAGTCAAGGCTGGACTGGGAGTGTGTGCGTGTGTGCGTGTGTGGTCAAGGGGCCTTTCTGGAGAGTGCGCTCCTGTCCCCGCCTTGGCACGCTCTGGCAAGATAAACTCTTCTTCAGCGGCTGGTAGGAATCCAAGATGTTCCCTCTTCTCTATTATTTTATTTACTCAGGAGTCCTTACCTTAAATAGTTGTCATGGTCCCGAGCGTGGGTCCCGATGCCAGTCCTACAGATCAACCCTGTCTTCAGTGTAATTTCCAGATGCTTCATCTGCGGCGGGGAGAGGGGGGCAGATGTGGAGATGGCAGTGGTTTTCTCCAGGGCGGGAGCTCGCCTGTCTTGCAACCCACACTCGCCTTTGAGGAGTTAATGATCTATAAGCTGATAATAATGTGAATACTGATAGCAACATCACCTCCCAGCTGTAAAGTGTCGTATACTTTCCAAAAAGCTTTGATACAATTCTATTTAAATGTACAGAGGGATAATAGAGTTCTTGCAATATAAATGCTGCTATTTAAGGGAACTCATTCGTCAGGAATGAAAATCCTTTTATAATGCAGATTAACCCTTCAGGTGTTATCCTGTGCAGGGTTTTTAATGGATTGTCTGAAATGCCTACATTTCCTTTCCACCTGCCCAGATCTCTTCTCCCTCCATGGGCAGTGGTGGGCGTGCCTGTGGCCCCCACTTTGGGTGTTTCTTGAAGTGAGGGCCACATAATGTGCTGATTCGAGAGATGGTTTTACGTGGCACCTGGATATGGATTTTGCACTTCGGTGTGTAGCTAGGTATATACGCTAATGTATATTAGAAAAAAATATGATTCGTACCTCTTTTCTGTGATTTCATATGCCATACATGGGATAAGGCTGTGCTTTTAAGAAGTCAGTTGTAAACAATGTTAAGTAGGAAATAGCTCAGGGGGGATGTGAGTGTGACCAGACTGGAAAGGTGGGGTAGCAACGACTGAAGTTCGGAAACACTCCTGGATCCCACGGGGCCTGCCTAAAGCCTCAGGCAGCCAGGCACCCAGAATGTAGGGATCCACCACGGGAAGAGTGGGGTTTGGGCTCCATCCACCCCCCAGCATTTGCCCCTGTCCTCTCTGCTCTTCTGTTTTGTTTCATTTAAATAATTTTATTATTTATTTTTATTGTTGTTCAAGTACAGTTTTCTGCCTTTTCCCCCCACCCCACCCCAACCCTCCCCACCTCCCTCCCCTGCTCTCTGCTCGTTATTCTCTGAGGAATTTGCTGAAAGACACCTCCCCGGTGCCTGGCACCAGGGAGAGGAGAGAGAGTGGTGGACTCCCTGCATTGGCAACTCGGAGAAGTGCTGTCCAGCTTGAGGCAGATGCCTGGTAGGGATACAGCCTCTAGACCCGGTAGCATCTGCTCCGAGCAGAGCCCGCTGGGTGCTCCTTGCAAACTGGTGGGGCCCGGGAGCTGAATTCTGCTGATGGGGAGCTGCTTGGCCTACGGTTCTGAATGACAAGCAGCTCTTCAGTCCTCATCGTTGTTCTGGAGGAGATCACAGCTCCCATGTCTTGCTTGGCTTAGAACCAAACCTTTGGAGGCTTTTTTTAGTCCCTACTGTAGTGGACCAGGCCAGAGCTGGTTCAGCCTCACTTGTAGACACTGTCCCTCTGTCTGAGTGACTTGACCTGTTGGATTTGGGGGCCTCAAGCTGACAGACTTTGAGACTCTCAGATTGTGTCAAATGCCGGGCCGAAGGAACCCACCGTGGCCGCATTTCATAAGCTCCGCTGCGGGGGGAAGTGCAGACAGTGCTCCTGGGCAGGCATCTCTGCTGTGCTGGGGGGCCCTGAGCTCCAGAGCGCTCGCCCTGGGGGTGCCGGCACGTGGGCACCTCTGGGACAGAGACTGTCTCCCTCACTGTGTCCAGAGTGCCTGGCACCTCGCGAGGCACAAAGGAGTGAGTGTTGAGCCCTGATCATTTATGAGATGAGAATAAATTCAAGAAATTTCAAGAAACAATTGTGAATTTCCAGGTAATTCTACGCCAGGAACACGTGGGGTCTGAGGAAAGCAAAGAAAAGATGGAAGAGTTTTTTGGGGGGGCACAGAGAGCAAGCCTGTTGTGATAAAATGTGCAGTTATAATTTCAAGTCACCTCCACCCCCGACGCCAACTCAAACTCCAGAGTGATTGTGGCCCAAACTGGGGACTCTTGGGGGTGACTTTTTAACCCCTTTGGGGAGCCCTTTCAGGATCGGACTCCAAGGTGGAAGTCTCTTACGGAGTGGGTGGGTCTTGCTGAAACGGGCTGTACACAAGCTATGTGCTCTTGCCCGGGTGGGTGATGGCTCGGTGGGCTACGAACCACCAGGTCCTCATCCAGCCAGCTCTGCAGCTACAGTGTTTCCCTAGTGAATTCCAGGCCCTCAGACATATCCTCGGTTCGCAGGGAACAGGAGGGGAATGGGGCGCAGCAGGGGAGTGCTGGCCCTCCAGGAGCACGGGAGAGTTCCTGTTCTTTGGTCCAGCTGGGGAAGCCACAGGGTTTGTGTGATGTGCAGCCAGGGGCTGGGGCCCTGCCCCAGGCTCTGATCTTGTTCCTTGGAGGGGGGTGCTGCCCACCTGCCGCGCAGACAGCTCCAGACAGCAGCCGCTTCCACTGTCTGTGACTCAGGAGAGTAATGGTAACACCTTCCGGAGTGTGGGATTTCAGTGAGTGAATCCAAGGAAAACTTAGGACTGTGCCTGGTACTTGTGAAGCCACCAGTAAGTAACTACTGTCCCTCCCTAAAGCTCGGCGCCCTTGCTAGGTTCCTACCGCCACTGAAACAAATCACCACACATTCAGTGGCTTAAAACAACACACATTTACTCACTTACACGCGAGTCTACAAGGGTCAGCAGGGCTGCGTGCCTTCTGGAAGCCCTGGGGGAGGGAATCTGTTTCTGTGGCTTTTCCAGCTGCTAGAGGCCTCCTGTGTTCCTTGGCTCGTGGAACATCTTCGAAGCTGGCAATGCAGCATCTTCCAATACCTCGCCAGTCTCCCCCTTCCCTCGCTCTCCTCCTGGGGTCGTGGCACCTTTCCTCTGACCCTCTTGCCTGCCTCTCCTAGGACCCTTGTGATACGTAGGGTCCACCTGGATAGTGCAGGATAATCTTCCCATCTAGAAATTCGCAGGTTGGGGGGATTAGGGCGTGGACCTCTTTGGCAAGACATTGTTCTTCTATCACAAGATCAGATACCAGTTTCCTAGACTGGGGGTGGGGGCAGGGGTGGGCAGCAGCCTCTAGCACAGATCTGCTAACTGGCTTGCTAATGGACGGCCAAGTTTTAAGTCTCTCACCTAGGGAACAGATGGAAGAACAGGTGAGCAATCACCCCACCCCCCGCCCCCACCCTCCCTGCCAAGGGGAAGCACCTGGGGGAAAGCAGCTCTTCCCAGGACCTGGGAGGATGCTTGAAACAGGAACGTGAGAGTGAGGAGTTTGTTGGAGCAGGGGAAGAGCTCGGAAGTGGTGTTTGTGGCTGTGTGACCCTGGGCTAGTCCCTTCCCTCTTCTAAGTCTTGTTTGTTTCCATTTGTATAATGAGAAAATACAGTATCCACCTCAGTGAGGCATGTGGGGGCCAAATGAGAGCGTGGAAAGGACTTACAAGCCTTAATAAATGTCAGGTGCCCACACGTCAGGGGTATCACGTGGTGCTAGGCTCCAGGGACGTGTGCAGGCGTGTGATGCAGGCACTTCAGAGGCCCCCATGAAACCAATGGGGCAGGTAATGAAATGATGGGGTTCCCACAGGTTCGAGGGCCAGTGCCGCAGACTCCGTGAGAGCTGACGCTGTAGGCCGGGGGCTTCAGCTACACCTTCTGGAAGAGGTGGGATTCAGACAAGGGTCTGCTGGGCATTTAGTAACTACTTGTCGAATGAATAAGTAAGTGAAAGAATAACCTGAGTCCCCAGTAATCACATGTTGTTGTGTTGATACTCAGTCCTTGGCAAAATCAGGTGTGAGGGGGCGAACTCCCACGATTGATCCGGCTTTGGTGTGTAGAGTGGAGGGAGAAGGGGCAGGGCCAGAAGAGTCGGCCTTTAGAGGGGGGTGTTGTGGCTCCCCCGCAGCAGCGGGGAGGAGTGGGTCAGGAGGGAAGAGTCGTGGTAAGAGGTTAGCAGGGTGGGCGTTCAGGGCTACATGGGGCAGGGTCCCCACCACAGGGATGGAGAGATGGGCGGGGGCAGGCGGCCAGCTGGGGCCTGTGCCTTACAAAATGAGGCTGCCAGGATAGGGTGGGGGCCCCACAGCTAGTACCTTTCCTTGTGAATTTGAACCTCTGAGGACAGGAAGATACAATCAGAGGTGTAGCTAGAAGGCCACACAGCTGGGTCCCCATGGCCACTTTCACCCCATTCTTTCCATCCCTGCCCTCAGTGTGTAGCTCACGTCCTCTGGGAGCCCTCCTGCCCCTGCGGTGGCCCCCTGTGTGACCGTGCCCTGCCTCGGTCATGGCTCTGATTTCCCTTCTCAACTGTGCCCCCTGTCAAATTGCCCCCCACACATGAGGCCAGGTCCTTTGTTGTCTTGCTCACTGTTAGATGGTTGAATAGGTGGCTGGGTGGATGGATATCAAGTAAGGAAAGGAGGAAAAAGGAATGAGAGAGAAACAAAGCAAGATGTTAGCATACGAGTATGGGTGGTTGTTTTTCCCTTTATATTTTTGTACTTGCCAAATTTTCGGTAATAAATATATTTGGCACTTATCCCCTACAAAAGTGTTAGAGAAAACCTAAAGGCCAGAAAACAGACCAGTCAGGATTCTGGCCTCCTTTCTCACGAGCTGTTGGCTTTTGGTTTGTTCTTGAACAGGTGGAAGCAGGGAAAGGCCTGGAGATGAGGAAGCTGGTTCTCTCAGGGTTCCTGGCCAGTGAAGAGATCTACATTAACCAGCTGGAAGCCCTGTTGCTGGTGAGTATGTGCTCTGGGCCCTTCTGCGCCGCCGCCCCCCCCCCCGCCCCCCGCCTCCGTTGGACAGGGTCATGCTCCTAAACTGCTTTTGGCGTTGGAAAGGAAGGAGGACCGGAACCAGTCCTTCCCTGTGGGCAGGTACTGCTCTGCCTACAGCTTGGCACCCGGCAGCCGGGGCCATTGGCGGAAAGGGCCCCCACTCTCCATTACCTGCTCTGGGAAAGGCAGGAGAAGAAGCACAGCTAGGTTGGGGGGTGGCAAACGCCCTGTGGCACGGGCATCACTAATCAGTCTGTCCAGGTGAGTCTCTACCTCCCGCTTCCCCACTATGCTCTGGGAGTCTCTGTCGGTCCATCGAGTTGAGACCTCCCCATTATTGCTGGTCCCGGTCCTTCCTCCTTCCTGCAACTGTGAGCCATTTGCACCACCCCAAGGCCCTGTGGCAGGAAATCTCTGTGCCTTGGGAGACATGCCATAGCTCTGAGGCATTAGACCAGCCCCAGCCCTTTGTGAAGGTGCCTCAGTTTCCTCTCCAAGATGGGAGCACTGTTGTGAGAATTAGACCAGCAGGGGAGTGCTATTAAAATGTTTTCAGAAAGTGAAAGTACTACACAGATGTTTCAGCCTTTGAAGAAAGTGCTTATTAGATGCGTCTGGAGATTATGCAGAGTGATTATGGCATGTAAAGTTCTCTCCATGGGTGCTTTGCAGTCTGAGACAGGAAGATGATACCAGAACAAAGGGGGAATAAAAAATGGAGATGTGGCCCTGGCCAGGCAGCCCGATTGTTCTGAGTGTTGCCCCGAACACCCAAAGGTTGCGGGTTTGATTCCTGGTCCGGGCGCATGCCTAGGGTGCGTGTTCCATCCCCGGCCAGGAAGAACTGATTGATGTTTCTCTCTCTGGGTCTAATCAGTGCACATATCCTCAGATGAGGATTGAGAAGAAATGCAGATGCAGAGCAGTAGCAACTCACTCTTACAAGAATTGTAAGATACAGATTTATGTGCTCATGAGATGTTGTCTCTCAATGTCCCAGGGGGCTTGGCCTCTATTAGCCAAGGAATAACTGTTGAAATGTGCGGATTTTACTTTGTAACACGCCGGACTGAGTCCGGGGTGAATCTCCCTGGGAGTTTGTCGGAATGCACAGGAATGTTTTCAAGTGTGGCAGATAAACGAGGAATCTGGTCTGGGGCCAGCGCTGGGGCAAGGTCAGCTCTGCCACTAATAACAGCCGTGTTACACTGTTAAACAAATCATGCGTCTTGGCCATTAGGTGATTGACCCAGCATTTCAATACAAATGGGGAAGAAAATAGCAGCACGCATCACATACGTACTATTTGCTGAAACTTGCGGTTTGTTGTATGACTGTGTGCACGCATGTGTGTGCGCTGGCCCATACTGTTTTTTACATGTGTTGTAGGGCTTGAAACCGTTGGCTTTGGGCAAGCCTCGCATAACTTCCTTGAGCCTCAGTTTCCTCGTATGAGGTTGAGAATAATACCATTAACTTCTCTCTCCTCTTCCTGGGGGTTTGGAAGACCAGGTGATCCTTTTTGGGACCTGGTACAGTGCAAGGTACTCGGGCCCTCAAACATTAACTGGAGGAAGGAGGACAGGCAGATGACCAGTCGGACACATGAGAAACACAACTCACAAACTACGAATCGCTGTCCCCAAATTAGAGGGTGGTTGGCATTACTAAAAGGATGCACATTTGGAAGGAGTTCAAACAAGGGAAGAGTGTTCCAGCTGTGAATCCCTGCTTGGCCGCTTATTAGCTCTAGGCCAGGGGTGTCAAACTCATTGTCACAATGGTGGGGGGGGGGGCACATCAGCTTTGCCTTTAAAGGGCCGAATGTAATTTTAGGACTGGATAAATGTAACTGCTCCTTAACTAGGGGCAGGGAGCTCGGCACTGCCGCCGGGAAGAAACAAGGTGCCGGGCTGGGTCCCGAGGGCCTTGTGTCTGCCCCTGTGCTCTAGGCCTTCAGCAGATCAGTGAACCTTCACGCCTCATTTTTTCCGTCTGCAAACTGGGCACACTGGCGTTAGTGCAGCAGGTCCTTGTCATCCTGTTGATGAGACGCCCTAGAGACCTACCTCTTGTGTGTGTCAGTTAGCCCATGGCCAAACTGGTCTTACTTAAAGTCACAGAACCCGTGGAAGGCACTGAGGACTTAACTTTGTTCAACGGGTGGTTGTGAGGGTTCTATGAGTTGGTACCTGAGCTCTGTACAGGAAGCTCTTCGAAAAGAGCCGGAGTGTTCGCTGATTAGCTGACAGTGTTATTTTCTCCAGTGCTGGGAGAAAGTGCAGGTTAGGGCTTGTTTGTCTCTGGAGACACACCCTTGCCCTGAGGGAAGGGGAGGGAAGCCTGCCACTCTTGGTTCCAGCTTGTGGTTGGTTCTCATCTGTCTTTGGGACTGACTTGAGTTTCCGTTTGTCCCAGCAAAGATAACAGATTTAGGGGCCCAGACACTCCCTCCCCACCTCTCCTTTCCGACTAAAGCTCATGCCCCAAAGGCAAAAACTGTGAGGCTGGGGCCCTTCCTCTCTCCTCGGATTTACTTGCTGTGGGCCCCTGATTGGTTCTTTCTTGAGCAGAGCCGAGAGTGAGGGAGGGACACACCAGCCCAGAGGCCTGGTCTGTGGCTGGAGGGCTCCAGGAAGAGGGGGCAGGACCCACCACAGCCACTGCCTCTGCTGATAAGCCTCGGAGATAAGGAGTCAAGCCCTCCCTTCCTCCGTGAACTGGGAACCCTCCCTTCTCAGCTGCCTAGTAGCTAAACCCTTTGCTTTTTGGGGTGATCTGACAAAGGGGCTCAGAGGAGAAGCTCTGCCTTCTCTGAGCTCCCTTCTTCCTCCCAGGCATCACCCCACCCCTTGCCCACAGCTCTGCTCCTACTGTGTTTGATTGTTCTCTGCTTAACACTTCCTGATAGGCCAAGGGCTAGGTGGGTGTACCAACTACTGTGTACAGACGCAAGCGCAGACAGGGACGCCACACCAGAGCCTCTGGTCCTGCCCCTGGTTGCTGGCTGGGCAAGGCTTGGTCATCTGGACTCCTCCGTGTTCCTGGTGGGCTCAGATTACAAATGGAGTGGGTCTGAGAGTCTGGGCTGGGATGGGGAGTGGAGACAAAGCAAATGCACGTAATTCTGCATCCATCCTGCCGCGCCCCCACCCCCACTCTGAGTAATGAGCTGGGTACTAGTCTGGCTGCACCTCCCACCGCCAGGCCATGACTGGCCCTCCTCTCTGCAACTCTCATTCTGGCATTTGCTTTGCAGTTCTTGGGCCGGTTGTGCTCGGGCTCCTTATCTTGTGAAATAGATTAATGATGTTCTTCTGCCTGGGCCCCAGGGGTCAGGAGGTGATAGTTAGTAAACAGGCCTTGCCCACAGCCTCCAGGCCTTCTGGGATGGGAGGGTGGAGGAAGTGGGCCTCGGATTTCTTCCCCCAGTTTTGAAAGGCAAATTGCCGGAGGATGGAGCAGAGAAATGACTGCATAGTCCCACCAGGAGTTAGAACCACCTTGTCCTTCTCCCGGAGAAGCACTGCACGGGACAAGTAGACTCTAAGGTCCCTTAGGGACCCTCTCTGAGAAACCCCTTCTCCCCTGGTAACATGGAGAGCCCTGCCCTGGCCCTCTGCTGCAGGATTGCTGGAGCTGGAAGATGGAGGAGGAGGAGGAGGAAGCTCCTCCCTGGCAGAGGAGGTGCTGGGTTGCCTGCGCCTTTTCGCCCAAACCACCTGAGGCCTGTATTCCAGGTGGCACCAGAGAAAAAGACCTGCCTTCTAGGGTCTCCAGGCGGCCAGGGCACACACCCAGAGCTTTCCTCTCCGTTCCAGTGAAATCAGGGCTAAGACCAGAGGTCCCAGCCTAGTCCTGAGAACCGTCTGGTGTGCCAGTGCAGGCCCTGCCCGTGTGACCTGCTGCTGGAGAGCACCCATTTCTTCCCCTTTTGTAGGCAGAGCGGGAAGTTCAGGAGGAAGCAGAGCGGTTGTAGCTTGTCCTGCATAGGCCGCTCACGAGTGCTTCCCCAGCAGCTTCTGAGAAATCCTGGCTCCTGTGCCTTCCCAGGACTGTTGTCTCCCCACTCCCCCCATTTCCTTGATGCTCGCCTTGGTGAAGACGGTGCTGTGGCAGGGGCAGGGGTTAGTGGTTCTGGCACTGGGTGGTGACGTGGACCCTCCATCGGCCTCTGGGCAGGAGAAGGGGAGTAAGTTACAACAGTGATGCTGAGACAGTGTACCCTGCCTGGAGCGCTGGGAGCCCCGAAGCTGAGTGTGGCCACCGCCGGGAGCTGGGAGAGCAGTATTCCTTTCTTCCCGGCTCCTGGTTCCATCTGTTTCCCTGCTGGGCATGCTTACCCAGGCCCCACCTCTCCACTTGCCCAGATCTTCCCAACTTTCAAGGCCTATTTCTGTCACCTCCTCTGTGAAGCCCTCCAAGTGCACCAGCACGACCTTGAGACCAAGTCGGTTGGTATTCACAGGCCCAGCTGGGTAATGCCCTGTCTTGCTTTGTCCACTAAGGTGTTTCACTTGTGTTGGTCCAGTTTACCTGAGTAGAATATAACATTCTCCAGAGCAAGGATTGAGAGTCATAAAAATACTCTCCTGGAAAGAAAACTGGACCCCATCATTCCCCTGCTTAAATCCCTCCAGGGAAAGCCAGGTCACTGCTTGGGCTTAAAAGCTGCGTTCTTTCCCCTGCTGTGACCTGGCCGCTGACCCGCCCCCACTCCAGCCCTGGCCCACTGCACACAGTCCTGCTGGCCCCATGCCAGCTCCTCTCTCTCACCAAGCCAGTTCCCGCCTCAGGCTGGGGTGTTGAGGACGTCTTCCTGGAATACTGTCCCCTTTGCCCTGAGTCCCCATTTCAGGGTAAATGTCCCCTTCAGCACCTGTCTCAGAACATCCCCTTCTTACTTCCCTCACTGCATGTATGTATGGTTGTGTGTTTACTTCTTTGTGTTTTGTCTGTCTCCCGTACTAGATGGGAGGCTCCACGGGGGCAGTGATCTGCCAATCACAGACAACCACCCCTGCAAACCCACGTCCCAGCCAATCACAGATCACCCCCTGCAAACCCCCATCCCAGCCAACCACAGACCACCCCTGAAACCCCCGTCCCAGCCTAACCTCACATTGTGAGGCACTTGGGATATTATTTGTGGGGCGAGTCATAATAATAGTAGCAGCCAACGTTTGCTATGGCCTTCTAGGTACCTGGTACATACTCAATTATTTTATATAACTAATGGCTTTAATCTTCCTGTCAGTGTTCTTAAGATGGTAGTATCACCCCAGTGTGACGAATGAGGCTGCTGAGGCCCAGAGATGCTAAGTAACTTGCCCACAGCTATTAAGTGGTAGAGCTGGGACTCACACCCACACGGCCTGGCCGGCACCATCCATGGCGCGGCCCATCCTACTCCCCTAGCGAAGAGCTGGACGTTAAGGGTTTGCTGGTCTCAGCGCTCAGTGGGTCAGAAGGAGGCCTTCTGCTTTTTCTTGCCTTTTCGTCATGTCTGGACCTTTTTAGAGCTGGGAGGACCAGGGGGCCGGAAGTTGGAGAACTGTCTGGGTGTCTGAGTAGGAAGGACTTCCTCTTGTGGGCAGGCTTGGGCTCTGCCACCATTGGAGTGTGACAGGTGGGAGCATGGAGCGCAGCCTGGCCAGCAGTGGCGCCGCTGTGGCCAGCTCGAGCTGGTGGTCGTCTCTTCAAGTGAGCCACTGGTGGCTTGGGTCCCCCTCGGTGTGGTGTTCGCTCCAGTCCAGTTCCGACTCACCCACTCCCTGCTACAATGCTCCCCTCGTCGAGGAGCTCACTGCTTCCTCCTGTGACGTGGTGGGGGCAGCTCCAGTGAGTGCACACCCGCCCCCATGACTTCTGCTGTCCCTGCGTCTCCAGAGAGACCCCAACGAAGCCAGGGCCTCTATCCACGCATCAGCCGTGTCCAACTCGGGCTTCTCTCCTCCAGGTGAACGCACCCTCCCCTCCCGTGCCTTCTCTTTGGGGCGGGTTCCGCACCTGTCGCCTGGAGGGCCTTTGGAGGGCAGTCCGGGCTTTGGGCTGAAGGAAGGGCAACCAAAGAGGAGCTCTTTATCCTTCAGGATCAGTTTTGTTTGTTTGTTTCTCCCCGATTATAGAATTAGTGTTTCTAAATCACTCACTGAAGGTGATTTAGAGAACACAGAAAATCACACTGAAGAAAATGCACCCTAGCCCCATAGCCCCACGGTCCCACGGTCCCACAGCCGGGCATGAAGGTGGTGGCCTCAGCCCCGAGCCAGCGCTGGGCGAGGGTCCTGGGTCACTGCCTGTCTTCTCCCCATCTCCACCTCAGGCTGTGCAGCATCTTGGTGTGGGTGACAGGTGACAGATAGGCTTCATTTTGTCTGTCACCCTTGGCATCGAGAAAGAGTCTGAGACCGGGGCCTTGAGAGAGAGGCCGGGGACAGCAGCTTCTCCATCCGCGGCCTTGTCAAGGCAGACCTGCGCAGCAGGAAGAGCTAACCAGGGCCCTGGGCCCGCTGGCACTGATGTACTTGCCCACTCCTTTTCCCCCTCTCTCCCAGCCCATGAAGCCCCTAAAGGCCACAGCCACCACCTCCCAGCCCGTGCTCACCATCCAGCAGATCGAGACCATCTTCTACAAGATCCAGGACATCTATGAAATCCACAAGGAGTTCTACGACAACCTTTGCCCCAAGGTGCAGCAGTGGGACAGCCAGGTCACCATGGGCCACCTCTTCCAGAAGCTGGTGAGTGTCGCGTTGGTAGAGGGTCCTTATACAGGGCCTCAGTGGAGCTGCTGGTGGGGGTGAGGACCAGTCAGCCCTAGCCCTCTGGTTCTCCCTGGAGCTCTCCAAGGCCTGGAGGAGAGCCTGGGCCTGGTGCCTGGACTCCCAGCCTCCCCGTGCAGCCTTGAGTGTTCTAGGGATGCTGGAGACCGGCCGTGTGCAGAGATGCCCCTGGCAGGGCACTGCTTCTCTCCCCCGCTGGGGTTCAGGTTCTCTAGCCCTCCATGGCAGGGGCGTGTGCCTGGCGGACAGGCAGGGGTGGCTCACCTGAGACCTCAGGCATTTGCTGGCGGCTGGGGAGACCATGTCAGATACTGAGCTTCTCCCCTGAGAACCCTGGAGCAGAAAGCACTGACCGCCCGGCCCTCCCACCTCTGCAGGGGAGGGGAAAGGCTGGAAGGGGTAGAATTATGGGGAGGCTTAGTGCTAGGAAAGGCTGGCAGAGGTCTTCGCATGCCCAGGGCTTCTGTGACACCTTCTCCCCTAACTCTGTGTCTGTGTCTGGCTGTTCTCAGGTGTGAATGGGGGGGGGGGGGCGGGAGCAGCGCCTCTCCTCTTCCTCCCCTGCAGTGGTGGGACGGGCTGAGTGGACAGGCCTCGACTTTCCCTGTGCCGGAGAAAACTCTCGCTCGACTGCTCCCAGGGTTTACGCACGGCATGTTCAAAGCTGAACTCATTGTCTCTGAGTTGTTCGCTCTTCCTGCCCCTATCTGAGTGGGCCGCCCTGTCCTCCATCCATCTGGGACTCCCTTCGACTCACCCTTGGCACTGCCCCCTCTGCCCCCTTCTCCCTCTCTCTTACCTCCCCCAGAGTCTGCGTCTTTAGCTGTCACGGCCACCTGCTTGCCCATTGCTCTGGGTCCTCACTCAGACCACAGCTGTAGCCTCATGAGTGGCTCCTGCCTCCGGGCCCACCTCCTTGTCCACCTCCCACCTCTGCCTTACAGCAGGAGTTATCCGAACTTCCAGCCAGGCCTCCTTTCTCCCCTGCTTGAATCCCTTCAGCGGCTCCCCCTTGCCTGTTGGATGAAGACCAGGCTCCGAGCAGTGGCTTAGGAGACCCTTGGAATGCCACCCTCTGGCCATATAGGGCCTCTGGCTGCTGCCTCCCCTCCCCCGCCCCCTGCCCCCCATGCCCCTGACACTGAACTTTCTGTTCTCCGTTCACACTGCAGGCACTCTGGAACTGTCTGTACTTGTGGCTCTAGCTGCCTGAAATGTCCTTCCCCATCTGGTCTGGCTTCACCTGGTCTGTTCCCAGCTTAGAAGTGACCTCCATGGAGAAGCCTTCCCCAGCTGCTCGAATGCAGCCCCTCTGGTTGCCCCCTTGGTGAACACTTTAACTGCCTGTCTCCCCAAAACCATAAGCTCTGGGACGGCAGACTGTTTTGCTTCATTGTTAGACCCCCAGAACCAGACCACTGCTGAATGAATGAGTGAATGAGTACACTGGGACTGCGGAGAACTTGGGAGGGCATTGAGGGAGACCTCCCAAGGTCTGAGGTCTGCGTCCTGAGGGACCAGCAGTGTTGCAGAGACAAGGGACAAGCACAGCTTCTAGGGTCTGAATCGGGGTCTCTCACAGATTAAGCCTGTAACGTCGGGCCACTTACCCAGCCTCGCTGTGACTTGGATTCCTCATCTGCAAACATGAGGATCACAGAAGTAGCTATTCTCATTGGATTCTTGTGAGGACTGCCTGGCAAGTGCTTGGCACAGGGCCGGGAACATAGTGAGTTGGCCAATACTCAGCAGTCAGCCGTGGTCGTTACTGTTGTCGCTGCTGCTATCGTTACTATTACTATTATTAACGTTAGTAGGGAGAGGCGCCCCAGGGGGTGTTGTGAGGGAATTCCTCGCTCCTGGTGCTGGCAGCCCTGGAGTGTCGGCCCCATTCAGGGACACCCTGTCACCACTCGGCCTGGTCCCAGAAACCTGAGCTGATTGGCTTGGGGCAGCCTCTCTTTAGCCTCGGAGGGCAGAAGAGACCAAACCTGAGAGCAGGAGGGTGCCTACCCCCCAGGATAGCGGAAAGGCTGTCCTTGTTTATCTTTGTCACTCTGACCCTGCTGTCCCCAGGGTCCCCCATTCTGGTCCCAGCTCCCTGGGCCTGGTCATGAATGTGCTCCCCGCCTCTCCTTCCCCAGCATCACAGACTGAGATCTGAAGCCCTTGGGGCTGCGGGCCTGGGAGGGGACGGCCTGCGTGGGGCCGGGATAGATGCCCGTGTCTTTTCCGCTGGTCTCCGGGTATTTGATTATCCATCACAGAGAGAAGGGAATTAGCATGCCTGCTGTTTGTTTTATGAGATCACCCCAGTGCCAGGCTGCTGTTTCCAAGCAACATCCGCTTCCTAGTCAACAGCCCTGGCAGGCCAGGCCTTGGGCCCTATAGGTGAGGGTGCCTCATGGAGGTGACAGTGCCCGGGATGGCCGGTGGCCCTGCTGCCCAGGCTCCTGTTTCTGGGTCACCTCCTGCTGCTCCCTTAGGCAGTGAGGTGGGAGGGTAGTGTTCCAACTGAGCGTTGGCCTTGACTCTTCTCGTGGGGAGGGGGCAGGAGAATGCACGTCTGCAAGAAGAATAGCAATGATTTTTACTTTGATGTAGGAGCGACTGGCTAGCACGTCCTCTGTAGCTTGGGACGCCAGTAGGCCAGTGCTTCCCCCTGGAAAAGGGAACAAACACCATCCCTTCCTGCCCTCCCCAAGATGTTTGTTGTCGGTGGTTTGTTTTTCTTTTCTTTTTTTTTTAGAAGTCTGGCCTCTCTGGGGGCTGAGACCCGCATGGCTCTGGCCTTGGCTTCTCCACAAGCATCCCAGTTCTCATGCTCCTCCTGGCTTTCCTGGGCCCTACTGTCAGCTTCCTTGGGCTCTGTCTCTGCCCAGGCTGCTCCAGGCCCCTGGCCTCACCTCTTTGGGCCCCTGAGGAGCACACGGGTTGTGCAAAAAGCAGAGTGGTCCAGGGTAGGGCTCAGGGCAGCACTTTGGTAGGGGCACCGAGGAGGCCCCCCAGCCGCTGAACCTCCTTGCTACATCACTGAAAAAAATGTAAACCAGAAAATCTAGAGAATAGTTTAGCAAACAGCCACGTTCTCACCTCCCAGAATTAACAGATGTTGAGCTCTGAAGACACAGAGCAGAACTGTGTAATCAGGAGAATAAAGCATCACAGACGAAGGCGCAGTCCCTCCCTCCCCTTTGCCTCTGGCCTGTCCCTTCATCCTGGGAGCAGCTGCCGGCAGGTGTGTGGCCTTCTAGGCTACAGTTTGTGTTTTTACTACATATCCGTACCTTCTCATGGCATTGCATGGGCTTTTCAAATGTACATACATAGATAGACTTTCTACACTTTGCAATTCAGTCAGTTGTTTTGAAACCTGTCAGTGATGCTACCCGTAGGTCTCGTTCATTCATTTGAGCTGCGGTGGGGGGGGGGGGGGGGGCTCCCTTCCTGCAAGCGCTGGTGTCCAGTCTTTCCGCTAGAGGAGGAGTGAGGCGGTGAATATCCGCACTCACGTTTTCTGGGGCGCACACACACACAAGTTCCTCTAGAGCAGCGCTTGCCCGTGGAAATACAATGTGAGCCGCGTCGATAATGGACAGTTTTCTAGTAGCCGCATGTCTAGTCTAATGTGTAGGTGTAAAAACGCACAGGTGAAGTTAATTGTAAGAATATATTGTATTGCCCGGGCCTGGTGGCTCAGTTGGTTAGAGCGTTGTCCCGTACACCGAAAAGCTGCAGGTTTGATCCCTGGTGGGGGCGTACAAGTGAGGCAACCAATTGATTTTTTTCTGTCTCTCTCTCCATCTCCCCTTCCTCTCCCTCTAAAACCAATCAGCATATATTTTTAAAAAGAATATATTGTATTTAGCTCAGTAAGTCTAAAATGCCATTTCAACATGCTTGCAATATGTAAAAGTTAATGAGGTAATTTACATTCTCTTTTATATGCTAAGCTGCGGAAACCCAGTGTGGATTTTAGAGTTAAGGCCCCTCTCAGTCTGGACGAGCTACATCTCACCCAGGTGCTCGGTAGCCACACTTAGTGAGTGGCTCCTGTAGAGGGCAGCAGAGCTCTCGGTGGAGAAGTGGGTTTGCTAAGCAGGAGGCTGAACTTTTAATTATTTTAATTATTGGTTATCGACAGATGACGCCCCAAAGAACTGTATTTAAATTTACACCCCACAAGCAGTTTGTGGAAGTGCCTGTTTCCCCACCTCACGCCAACCCTTGATATGACTGGGCTTTTAAATTGTGGCCAGATGGATGGGTATAACATAGTATTTCATTGTCATTTTAATTCACACTTTCACCCTTTGCTCCCTTAAGAGGAAATGCGTATGCATAGCACAGAGAAAGCTTTCCATAAATATTTGAGAAATTGAGTGACCATGCCTTGGTTTCCCCTTTTGCAGAAGGGGAAGATGGCATCTGTTCTGCCTCCCAGAGGAGTCATGAGTCATGAAAAGCTTTGCATCAGGTTCATGCAAATGTGTAGTGAGGCAGGGCCTCTGGTTCCTGGCAGGCGGAGGGAGGTGGGGACTGCTTTGCAGTGCTGTGCCTCACACTTAACATGGGGCGTGGCCCACTGAGCAGGCCACGCCCACACATGCCGGGGGTTGGGGGGGCCCTCCCTGCTCCAGCTAATTCCAGGATGTGAAAGAGGTGTGAGACATTGAGGGGCTTCAAACCCTGAGAGACCTTGATGATGCTAAATAAAGCCAAATGCTGCTGATGAATTGAATTTCTAGCATGCCAAACCAAGGCCCTATCTTGCTCCCCCAAATCCCCCTTGTTAACCTTATTGGCTGAGTCAGTTTCCACAGAAACCGTCAAGTTCAAAGGGATACTGTAGTATAAGCATCCTGCCTTTGCCCTCTTCCCAGCTAGCCCTTTGGAGCCAAGTTAGAGGACCTGAGTGCTCAGGGAGCGCCAGGTACTCTGGTGAAGCTTTCATCCATTCATTAATCCTCTCTCCCCACCCCACTCCTGCCCTCCTCTGTCTCTCCTCTTTCTTCTCCTTGCAGGCCAGCCAGCTTGGCGTGTACAAAGCCTTTGTGGATAACTATAAAGTCGCTCTGGAGACAGCTGAGAAGTGCAGCCAATCCAACAACCAATTCCAGAAGATCTCCGAGGTGGGCAGCTCCCTGCGCAGCCACCCCTGTGACTCGGGGCTTTGGGGGCTGCTGATAGCCTTCTAGCCTCTGGGCCTCTCCTCTCCTGCTTGCTAGTTAGGGAAATGGTCCCCCTGATGGGTAACACTTAGCCTGACATTTGCTTTCTTGCACTTGACATTTTCCCTTTTAATGTAAGAACGCCAATTTGTTTGATTTTTGTCATTTTGTTTTAGGTTATTCTGTTAGAACGGGGGAGGCCAAAAAAAGGCAGTATTTCCCACACTGCAGTGACCTTGAGCAAGTCACTTCCCTTCCGCTGGCTTTTGTTTCTATAGAATGAGGGGTCTGACTTGCCAGACTTGGTAAGAGCCACAGGGACACTGCTTAAAATGCAGGTCGTCAGGCACCTTCCATGGAGCTTCAGTTCAGAAGGCTGGGGGTTGGGGGAGTCTATATTTAATAAGCTTCCTGGGTGATTTTTATTGATCAGGGAGATTTGAGGAAGTCTGGGCTAGGCGGGCTTTTCAGATCCTTGCATTCCCCACGGAGAGCACAGGGGCCACTTACGTGGGGGAGAAGCCACGGACTCTAGCTGGAAATGTGTCTGCTGCTGCCACTGAGCCTTCCCTCCACGCTCCCCTGCAGGGCAAAGATGTGGCATCGTCTGCCAGTGACGTTTCCGTCTCTCGTCAGGGTGGGGCTCTAGGATCCCTCAGGAGCACAGCCCAGCTCACCCCTTTAGCCAGAAAGATCTCAGTGAGAACCCCACGCTGCTGGCCTTGCAGTCAGAGCACCCAGCCCCAGGCTCAGGGCAGGAGAACCCCTCTTCCGGTTCCAAGAAGCGGGAGCACCTAATACAGTTTCGGAGGCCCTGCCTTACAGGCCCCTCTGGACCCTTGGCTTTCTTGCCCCAGCTCTGATGCTAGAAAAGTGGGTGAGATGCAGCATGGTTTTCATGAAACTGGTGGGGTTATGGGTTATAACCGAGTTCGGAACTGGCCTAGACGCAGTACAAGAGTCAGGCGGAGGTGCAGATGTCAACCTGATTACAAGAGCCAGATTGGAAAAATGTGGACTTGGGTCTGTAGCTGCGTTGGGCTTGTTAATGCTTGGAACCGTCCACAATTAAACACATCTACTAGGGGCGGAGAGAAGAGGGCTGAGCTCGGTTTCTCGTCCCAAACACAGGGGCCAGGCGAGTCACCCTCTGCCTCAGAGGACAGAGTGACGGTGGGGAAGTCCCTTTATGTCGAGTCACGAGTCACGAGGCCGGAGAAATGGTGCTTCCCCTCACAGCTCCCAGTTCTGTCTGGGAACAGTCTGGATTCCCTGGCTCTGTTCAGAAAGGCCTGCCATGGCTGCCTGGGTGCCTGGGGTCGTGTATAGTCCAGAGTGGGGAGGAGGGGTCCCCTCTTGTGGTGGGCAGAAACCCCTGCGCTCATCCTGAAGCCCCTCTCAAAGCCCTCTGGCTCCAAGGGCAGAGCCAGCCCATGGCCCGCTGCCAGGCGCTGACGCTGTCTCTCCCTACTGGAGCTGCCACTTAATTACTGCAATTAGGCCCTTCTCCTCTGCAGCAGGAGTGATTTCATACCTCTAGGCTGCACTGGAGGGGGGAATGGAGAAAAATTCCCTAAAACTGGGAATCCAGACACCAGCCAGAGACATCGATGTGAGGAGCTGAGTAACCCCCCTTCTCCCTTCTCCACCTCCCAACCCCAGGCTCAGTCCCTGGGGGTTTTCTCTGTCTAGAAACAGCTGGAGGCAGGCTCAGGAGAAGGGGAGCTCCTGCTGCCTGAGCATTTCCTTCCGCCCAGGCGGTGGGCAGTATCACCAGGGTACCTGACCTTGGCCTCACCTCGCCCCTGCCTTCTCCCCCTTGTGCACTCAGCCCTCCAAGTGGGGATTGCATGACAGCTCCAGTTACAGGCCACACTGGTCTTTGGCAGGAGCTGGAGCTGGACCTCTCTCAAGGGAGATAAGAGAGGTGTGGGGCAGATAAGCTGCCCTGGAGTCTGTTTGCAGCACTCACTGCCTGGTCACTCTGCCTGGGATCCCTGAGGGGCGTTAGCTCTGCTTTCCCTGAGGTTTCCTCTCTGATGCCCAGCATTAGGTCCGGAGGGAGGGGCGTGTCAGTTGGGGCTGGGGGCCCTGTGAGTACCTCCTGAGTAGGCTGTGGAAGTAAGCCTCTTGGCCCCAGGAGCGTCCCTCATCTGTACAGGTGTGTGGGACCCCCTCACTCCTTATTCGAGGAGCTGCTCTTGTCCCCAGGATCAGCTGGTACACCTGGTGCTTGTCCACTCAAGCCCTGCGTGCCCTAGGCTGACATGTACAGACCCCTAAGCTGTGCGTGGGCGGGGGGTGGGGAGGGCTCTGCTCCTGCCGCCTCTGATTCTCTGGAAGTTGCAGGGGAGGGGCTTTAAGGGACAGGTCTGAGGACCATGACCCTGCTGCTGGACTTCACGGGCTCCAGGAGACCAGGGGTGTGGCACAGGGAGGCCCTTTGCCCTTTGGTCTTTGTCTCTCCTGCGTCTGGAGCCCTGGGGTCGGAGCCCTCCTTCCCACTGTGCTCACCTTTGGTGGGGGGGGGGGGCGGGGCAGGCCGCGCAGTGATTCCTCTCCTCTGTTTGGCAGGAACTCAAAGTGAAAGGTCCCAAGGACTCCAAGGAGAGCCACACGTCAGTCACAATGGAAGGTACTTTGGGGGGCAGGCTGGATAACGGCCCCTTCCTTTGTCTGGATTTGTGGACTGTGGTGCTCCGCTTGTGCGAGCCTGCGCACGTTCACGTGGGAGTGTGTGTGTGAGTGTGTGAGCGCGCGCGCACGCGGCTCAGCCTCTGCCCCCAGGCAGCCAGCCAGCTACAAACGTGCTCCTCCTTAGGATGCCAGCAGGCAGCCAGCTCCCTTCCTCCTCCTTCCTCCCGCTGCTGCTTCTCGGTTGTGCCTCCCTCCCCTCCCCTCCTCTCCTCCCCTCCGCTCCCCTCCCCCCTCCCCTTGCTAGAGGAGCACTCGGGAAGCGGCTGCTTGATTCTGGAGGCTGTACAGCAGCAGCGTGCAAGGTGGCTGAGTGGCTGGGCTGCTGACGGGCGCTGGGAGCGATGGCCGCGCGCTCCTGCTCCTGCTGCGGGGACAGAGGCTGCCATGGAAATTCTCCTCATCATTCGCTTCTGCTGTAACTGCACCTATGGTAACCCAGGCCCCTCTCGTGGGAGGTGGTGTTTCTTCCCACCGCTTGGGGCTGGCTGGAGTGGGCTCAAATGTGGCCGTCAAGGTTTGGGGGGCAGCAGGGAAGGGAGGGGGCGCAAGTGGCTAGATCTGCGTTTGCCCCGGTTCACAGGATTCCAGCCTGAAATTGAAGTCTGGGGGCCCCTTGGGGCAGGAACGGCTTAGAAAGGGAAGGACCAGGCTTGAAGGGTCCAGGTGTCTCCCGAGGGTCTGTGTGGAATTGGTGGCTTAGCTTGCGAGGCTGTGGGCAACTTCCTGGAGAGGCTGTTAAAGACAGAAAGTGACAAGACTGTCCCTGCAGGTATAGCAACCTAAAGGGCTGGAGAGGGGTCAGCCAGGGGCCTGTCAGAGTGACAGGTGGTCGGGATAGCAGTGCCCTGGATGAGGAGGGCGCGGCCGGAGTGAGAAGTTGGCAGTCTCTTTGTTTCGGGGAGGAGAGGGGGTTGAGCGCCCAGGGTATTGTGTGCTCAGAGAGCGCGTGCTGCCTTTGAGACACGCTCGCTCTCCTCCCGGAGCAGCAGCGCAGGAGACCCTAGGGGAGCCGGGTGCGGCTGGGAGAGCGGGAAGCAGTGGGCTGCTCCGAGGGGGGTCATTTCTAGTCGCTGGAGACCCTGGAGCTGAGGCGTTGGCACTTAGTGAATGCGGGTGGGAGAGGGGGGCGTGGCAGTCTGCTGCTCCGTGAGGGTCACACGCCCACCATGCAGTGGAAGGGATCAGTGCACACTCTTGGCAGTCCCCTCAGCGAGGGGTCCCGGGACAGACACCTGCTGTCAGCCAGGCTCTCGCTCAAAGGAGGCTGAAGGAAGCCCAGGCAAGGAGGTGTCGGGAAGCTGGTGGCCCTGCTGTCCGAGGCGAGAGGTGCCTTAGGGATGACCCCGGCTGCCTTTGGCGGGGGCGTGGGGTCAGATGTTACCTCTGGGTCTCTGCGTGTTGGAGTGGCAGGCAGCTGGTCCTGTCTCTCCCCTCCCACCAGGGGCTTTGTCTCTGCACCCTTCCCAGTCACTAAGCTTTCGCATCTCCGTGGTAACCTGGAGCTCCTTATCAAAGGCTGAATGGGGGGGAGGGGGGCAGTATGCCAGAGGAGAGATGGTGGGGTTTCCTGGGCTCTCTCCCAGGGGCCACTGTGCCAGAGGGACTGCTGTCCCCTTCTCAGGCTGTCCTGTGTCAGAGGCTCCTGATGGAGGTGACCCTGCAGCTACCCCAGCAGGACAGCTCTGGAAACTCTAGTCACTGGGCAGAAGCAGTCCTATGCTTCTGCCCCCCACCTCAGATTCTGACAGCTTGGGGTCGAGAGGAGAGCTGGGCTGGAAATAGCCTGTTCGAAGATCAGAAGGGAAATTCTCCTTTGATCTGACCTAGGAGTTGGTCAGGTCTCACCTCTGCCTCCCTAAAAAAGGAGGGGGCCAGCCCTTTGCTTCCTCTTCCCTCCCCAGAAGAAGCTTAGTCTTAGTGAAACAGGCCTGGGACCCGGATTTCAGGGTTTCTTTGGTGCCTGTGATGCAGTCTTTGAAGTCAGCCTCAAAGCGGGGAGTAAGGAGTGAGTGAGCCCTCGCTAGTCACACTGTTCAGAATCTTCTCAGCTCCTCCCAGCGATGCCGGTTCTGAGGGTCCTGTGGAGACTCTGCAACTTGGGGCTCACTCTGGAGTTCACGGCTGTTTGTGAGCTCCGCAGGGCCCCGTGCCAGATGCTGTGGGGGGTGTGAAGGAAAGTCATGTGTGACCCAGGCCCCTAAGGAGGGGCTCACCTTGGCAATAAGAGAGGCCAGCTCACCCACCCCTTCCTGGTGAATCTTTCTAACAGCAAGTTACATAACTTCTCTGGGCCTTAGAGAAGTTTCCTGTCTGTGAGATGGGGCTAGTGCTAATTGCTTCCCTCTTTAGTCAAAGGAAATAATGCATGTAAAACAGTACCACTGGACACAGAGCAAGTACCCAGCAAACTAGAGAGGGGCCAGCTTGCTCATGTCAGTGGTCTGACTTTAAGGCACTGTGGGTATTGTTTGCAAAAGTCCTGGTCACAGGAGGCTTCCTGGAGGAGGGGGAGAGATAGGTGCTGCAGCTTGGTGAACGCTGTCTATTCCAGGGACAGGAATGGCATGGTGAGGAGCAGAGAGTGGGAGAAGCAGGGGCAGGAAACTGGCGGGGCAGGTGAGGGGCAGGAACAGGTGAGTGGGGAAAGGTAGGCTCTTCCCTCTTGCATCCTCAGGGGAAGCAGGCGTGCAGGAGCCCTGGGAAGCGTGAACATCGGGTCGCTCTTCCTCCCCTGGTTCCTTCCATATGTGGCTGTGTCCCCAGGGCCCTCTCCTGCACTTCCCTCCCTGCTCACTTCCTCCCAGCTGCCCTTTTCCCACCTGGGCTGAGGTGCAGGACTCGTTCCACAGCTCTCATCAGGTGGACTCTTAAGGCGACCACAGGCATATTACAACCCCTCTGAAACCCAACCCAGCATTTGTGCAGCCCTCTGAGCTTAGCCAGAACCCTCTTCCTCCTGGGACCCGAAAGAGGGACAGAGGGAGCTGACACCGCAGGATCAGCTTTCCCTGAGTGAGCTGGAGGGCCTGCCCCAGCAGGTGTCTGCTGAACTCGCACTTTCTCTTGGATCTCTGGGATTCTTGGGGTGTGATTTCCCCCCAAGATGAGTGAAGCCACAGGTGCATACCCTAAACAGCCTCTGAACTGGACCCCGCCCCCCCCCACCCCGGGCTGATCACTGGGCTCAACCCTCACTGTCCCAGGATACCCCCAGCCTGGTCTTGTTCCTTCGGGCTCCCATAGCCCAGGGGGAAGGGCTCTAGAAATTGCTAAATTAAGAAAGGGCTACAAATAAGTCATGGGAAATATGTTTGCATAAAGCAATGTTTTTCAGTCATTCCTGCATATCCAAATCAGCAAAGGAGCTTTTAAAAAAATGCTGATACCCAGGTTCCACGCAGCCGAGCTTGAGAGTTAGTTGATGCGGTGAGGAGAGGGAGGCGGCAGCTGTGTGTTTTAAGAGCTCCCCAGTGATTCTAGTGGGCAGCCAAGCAAAGACTGCAGATAAGGCTCGCGGCACACCACTGAGACTGCGTCTTCGCCGCTGCCGGCACAGTGTTCCCAGAGTGTCTGCTGAGCGCTGCACAGGGGGTTTCTATCTAGGGCTCTGGGGGACTCTCGGGGCTTGGGGGCTGGCGAGAGCATGAATGTCAGCTCCCAGACCTGTCACCATCTGGTCTTGGGGGACAGCCAATCTAGGGTTCTCCTCGCCACACCAACATCCTGCCTCATTGCTCCTATAGCGGGAGGACAGAGGTCACGACCCCACAGCCAGAAGCATCCAGGTGCAGCAGGACTGAGGGTGAAGCACCCATGTGGGGAGAGGCAGGGCACAGCTGCTTACAGGCAGCTTTGTTTGGAAGTACTGCTCGACCAGCTGCCGCTTCCACCTGTCTCCGCTGAATCCCAGCAATCCTCATTTGCTGTCCTGGTCACCAAGGGGTGTGGCGGATAGGGGCCCTGCTGAGCTTGCATTTCCCCCCACCTCTTCAGGGCTCCCAGAAGCTCCACTTGAATTCCTTCAGGAAATCTGTGCCCCCTCAGCTGCCACTGGCTTGGAGCAGAGCCTTTCTGTAGAGTTGGCCTGCCTCCCTCAGCCTGCCCTGTTCTGTCTGGGGGCTTGAGGGCACGGAGAGGGGTCTTCTCCTGGAGGTGAGGCTGGCTATGTGGGTCAGAAGGAAGCCTGCCATTTCCAGCTGGCAGTGCCAGGCCTTGGACCAGAGGAGTGTGAGAGTGATCGGGCCTGAGGGAGCTGCCCTCCCTGGAAAAACAGCACGTTTCCTGCAGACATTCTGGGGCTCCAGATGTGACCCAGAGTGTGCCGGAGCTCTGCAGGTTAAGGCTAGGCATAGCTGTTGGGGCCGGGGCGTCAGAGAGGGGCACCTGCCTCCATCCCTGAGCCTGGTCAGGCCAGGACAGGTCTAGAGACGGCCCTGGGCGAAATCACACCTGGTGGGAGAGGGCCCAGGCTGTCAGGGCTGTGTGTCTGCCCGCTGTGTTGTCCTGCCTGCCCCGGGGTGAGTGGAGGTGCGAGTTGCCGCAGAACCGCTTGTCTTGTCGGGTGGGTGTCCTGCACGTGGGTGTCTGTGCAGGGGAGTGAGGCGGGTCGGGGGGCAAGACTGGTTCCTAAGGCCTCAAGCTGTTTCTGTGTTTCATCTGTCCTGTGTCCTCCCTGCCTTCCCCAACAGCTCTGCTCTACAAGCCCATTGACCGAGTCACCAGGAGCACCCTGGTCCTACACGTGAGTGTCAGAGCCCTGAGTGGCCAGGGACTGGTCAGGAATTCCATGAGAGACTGAGCCCAGGGGGGCAGGTGCTGGTATCACTGAGCACAGCCCATCTGGGAAACTGGACAGAGGGGCCTCGGGCCTCAGCCGCACCTGCCTGGCCTGCGGTAACCATGCCAGTGCGGCCAGGGCCTAAATATAGCCGGGCCACTAAGCTTGACATTTGGCCAAATGCTCCCTCAGAGGCAGGCACTTCCTGCCTCGCTGTCCCTTGCCTACTGTTCTGCAGTGCCCTTGGAGCAGCTGTGGGGTGGGTAGACGGGTGTCTCTCCCAGCTGCTTGGTGAGATGAGACTCCACCTGGCTCCCTCACCCTGCAACCCGAGGCGGGGAGAGTAATGACTTCAGCAGAGAAATAAAGGGTCCCACTGCCTTCACCCCTGCTGTTCCTAATTTTAGTTCAGATTTCACAGGCATGACCAGATTAGAGTGTGGGTCCCTGAATGCCCACCCCCAGAATTCTTTCAGTGAGAATGGGGTCTCCCCACTGTCTTATTAAAGCCCCTTTAGAACTTCCCTCAACTCACCACCCCAACCCTCTCCAGGACCTGCTGAAGCACACACCTGTGGACCACCCAGACTACCCGCTACTTCAGGATGCTCTCCGCATCTCCCAGAACTTCCTGTCCAGCATCAATGAGGACATTGACCCCCGCCGGACTGCCGTCACAACGCCCAAAGGGGAGGTGAGCTCAGAGCCCAGCGCAGCCACTCGCCCACCAACCAGATCACCCACCCCTGCTCTCCTGCACCCACAGGCAGTCGCCCCGTGCCCTGTGCCTCTGCAGCCCTGGCCTCACTCCCAGCCATGGAGAGGCCTTTAGGCCCTGGGCTAACAGCGTTAAGTCCAGTGTCTCATTTGTCTTCATAATCTTCACTGTGGCAGAAGAGGAAACTGAGGCCTGGGGAGTCTCTCCAGGTGTGGCAGATCTGTTAGCCGTTAAGTGTCAGAACTGGATTCTTTAGCTGTCTGTAAGCCCCATGCTCTGTCCCCCATACCAGGGACTCAGGGGGCTGCAGCTATCTCGGTCTTAAATACAAATACCGCGCCCCCGACCCATACCATGGGTGGTATGATGCCCTCAGGGTCCCCCTGAATGATAATGGCTCAGTCTGAGGAAGCTTTGGGAGTCTGAGGGAATGGGAGCTCTGAGCTGCCTCTGATGAGCCTGCATGAGCAGGTGGGAGAAGCTAGGGAGAGAGCCCTGTAGCAGGAAAAGCTGGTGGGAGAGGTGGCTGAGGCAGCCAGGTTACTGGAAAGTCCCAGGTGAGCACCTAGATGTGGTACAGCAGCTCCAGTTCCCTGGGGGCCCTTCCTGGAGGAAGGGTTGGGGGGGGTGACCCAGTGAGGAGAAGCAATTTGAAGAATCAGAGATAGTTACTGGCGTGGGTCAGCAGCCTGGCCCACGTACAGCACTTCCTGTCCAGCAGAGGGAATTGAGCGGTGTTTAGGAGCGCAGGCTGGCTGGGTTTATGCTCCTTTGTTACATTTATGAGTCCCCAGTGTCTCCTGGGGAGGGAAGTAATGAGGGACAGGATCTAGAGAGTGACTAATGAGCACAGAGAGCTGTCCCTGCTTGCAGCTCCCAGCCCTGGTTTGCAAACCCTGGAATGTCACTTGTTTGTTTGACTCGGGGATTAGCTGGAAGACCTCCAGCGGGCTGATAACACCGTCAGTGTCAGATCATTTCAGTGTATACTTTCGACATACTTACCTACACATTGCAGTGTAACTCTCACGTGGTATGTAAAGCAAGGAAGGCTGGGCCAGACTGTGACAGCCCCGGGGATTCCAGCGCCTCTGAGAGTGGCAGGAAGGGAACTCTGGAAGGTCTGCATGGAACAGAGCTCTGGCCCCTCCAGCGCCCAGGCTAGAGATGGCTGCAGGTTCCCTCGGACACAGCTGCAGCCCCACAGAGGGTAGCCCAGGGCCTCCCATCCGTCTGGGCTGGTTGAAGAATTTACTCAGAAGCAGCATCCACAAGCCTGAGAGGGTCTGCAGGTCAAGTTGACCTGAATCTAGATCAACTTCTTAAACAGGACTGTGGGGTGGGGGTGGGGTAGGGGGTGGGAATGTTTGTGCCCCAGGGTGGAGGAACCAAGTCATCCTGAACTAGGGTCCATCCAGGTAGAGCTGTTGAGAGCTGCGGAAAAGCATCAGGCTCCCATATGTTGATCCCACCTGATGTGCTGGCCCTGTGCCATTCTGCACGCATCGTCCTGGTGATCCCTCCTGTATGGGCAGACATCATACCCCCACTTTACAGATGGTTAAACTGAGGGTAAGCGAGGTCAGAACACTTGCCCAAGTTCACAGCTGGGAAGTGGCAGAGTCTGGGTTCAAGCCCACGTCCATGTGACCCCCAAACCATCGCTCTTAACCACCAGGCACTACGGCCCCTCCCCGCAGCCCACCCCTCAGGGGGACGGTGCCCCTGAGCAGGCTGGGCCCTGGGCTGACTGCGCCTGAGTGGGTGGGTGGGTGTGCCATCCCCCTCAGACGCGGCAGCTGGTGAAGGACGGCTTCCTGGTGGAAGTGTCAGAGGGTTCCCGGAAGCTGCGGCACGTCTTCCTCTTCACAGATGTCCTACTGTGTGCCAAGCTCAAGAAGACATCCGCAGGGTGAGTGTGCATGCGCCCAGGGCTCAAAGTTGGGGTGGAGCTTGACCCTGCCCCCCCGTGGAGCCGCTTAGCAACCTGGAGCAATCCGCATATGTTTTCCTTTTTAAGAACATATTAATTTATTTTATTTTACTGCCTAGTCTTTTTCTAAAAATAAATGATGTTTTTAATTATAAAGATAATATAACCAAATTACAGACAAAAAACCCCATCACCCATCCGAACATGAGCATCAGTCTCCTGCTGCTATATTTCCTTCCAGTTTCTTTAATTCTTACGCGTTTTTTCAGATACTTGTAATCAGAGTGAATGCCCAATTTGGGGCTCTGCTCTCTCCATTTCACGTCATAAGCATTTTCCCTGTTGCTGCCTAATCTTCATAATCATCATTTCACTTTCCTGCATGAAGTTACAAGTAGCTACGCCGTAATTTACTTAAGCATTCTTCTTTTATCAGACATCTCTACATTTTTGCTCACGAGTCAGTGAATATTCATTAAATCCGCTGCTATCATTTATTGAGTGGGTCTGCCATGCCAGGTGCCATGACAAATGCTTTGAATTTATTATTTCTGATCTTCCCAACAACTTTATAAAGTAGGTATTCTTTTCCGCATCTCACAGATGAAAGGAAAGACTGAGAATAGTAAAATAAGTTGCCCCAGGTTGCACAACTACCAGGTTGCAGTAGCCCCACTCTGCGCCATGAGCAGAGAAGGTTGTTTGGTATGCATCCCACATTCTTTCACCTACTGTGCGCCAAGTACGCTGGCTTACAGTCCAGGGAGACGAGCCTTGAGCTTGCTGCCACACTGAGGCGCCAGGACGAGAGGTGGAGGCCTGCGTTCTGGGGAGGAGAGAGAAGGCGGGGTTTTATGAGACTCGGGAAAGGGCAGGGCTCCCTGGCACGAGATCTGAGATGACTTTCAGGCACAGGTGGCAGTCACAGGTAGACATGCCTGTGCCTTCAGTCCTTTGCCCACGACAGACTTTACTAATGAACCGCGGCACTGTTGCTCTTGGGGCTCGAATATGTCTTTATAATCCTCTTTCCAGTACCTCAAGTGACCTCAGTTGATCAGAGTTGGCATTCAAAGTAACGTTTGTGTTCCATCTCTAAAAGGATAATGAGTGTGAGCTAAGTACGGGTAGGCTGGAAGGGAGGGGAGAGTGTGGGACGGGGAACAGGAAAGCATGAGCCCTCTCTTGCTCCTGCTGGAGAGGTTTGGGATGTTTAAAAACAGCAGTCATACCAGACCCGAAGACTGGCAAGGCCAAGGTCCAGAGTCCTCACCACCGCCTGACCCTAGAACCTCCATGCGCGTGTTTCTTGATTAGGCGACTCAAGGACAATGGATCATTTTTGCCTGTGACGAGTTCTCAGTAAATCGTTTTTTAGGTGGTTTGGGGTTCAGCGGTTCAGGCTTAACGAGCCAAGCTCCTTCTGGCTCAAGTCCTCCTCTGGTTTATTGGCAGGAAGCACCAGCAATATGACTGCAAATGGTACATCCCCCTGGCCGACCTCGTGTTTCCGTCCCCCGAGGAGTCCGAGGCCAGCCCCCACGTGCACCCCTTCCCGGACCATGAGCTGGAGGACATGAAAATGAAGATCTCCGCCCTCAAGAGTGAAATCCAGAAGGAGGTAAGCAGGGCCTGGCCTCTGGGCTGGCGTAGGGGAGTCGGCTGTGTTTATTGGGGCCCTTTGAACCGGTGTATCAAGAAGTGCAGGGAGGGGTGGTGGTGAGGGTTGGGAACCTGATGAGGATGGAAGAGGCAAGAGAAGGAGGCCTCAGGCATACACACACTTAGGGAAAGACTTTGGTCTTGGCAGATTAGCAATGAGCAGGTGAAGGGCGACCCAAGGAGTCAGTGCTCAGAGGTTAACGGGGTTAATCCTGGGAAGTTTCCTGGAGAACATGTGTATCAACACTGTAGAAAAGGGAAGCAAGAGAAGAAGGCCTTCCTCAGGGAAAGCAGGACATGTACGAGGGAAAGGGCCTGGGAAGCCATCTACAAACTGACAGGCCAAGGAGGCAAAAACCAAGGAGAGAGGGGCCTTGCATGTCTCAACGCACTTGATCTAGAAATGCACAGAGGCTGGTGCCCTGACCGAGAACTGAGATTCTTCTCAAACACAAGTGAGACATTCACACACAAGGAACAGGTTTTAGGCTGCAAAGGCAATCTCAAATTTTTTAAAAAAGCGATGGTATACCTGTCACATTCACAGACCACGGTGCGGTAAAGTTGGAAGTCAACAACTAGAATATAGTTAAACGTAAGCCTGGCAAGTTAAAACTTTCAGAGTACAGAGGAATGAAAATGGGAACTGCATGAAAAGGAGAGCCCTGCATATCAGAGCCCGTGGGGTGTAGTCAAAGCGCTACTTACAGGAAAATGCATAGCCTCCAGTTCGTGTGTTTGAAAGCAGAGGCTAGCGGAAAGCCCCCAGGAGGCGTCCCCCCCGGTAAATAGCAGGCAGGGCATGGAGGGGCTTGTTTGGTTGGTCTGCTTTCTTCCTCACCCGTCCAGGCTCTGCTTGAGCCTCCCTTCCCCTGAGGGACCTTCCCTAATGTCCACCCACAGTGGGCTGGGGTGGGTGCCTTGCTTCCTGGCTCCCGAGGTTTGCCTCTTTGCTTCATCGGTACTGATTTGTGATTGCGTAGTCAGCTTTTTCCTTTACTGACGAGGATTTGAACTCTAGCAAGGGGCTGTTTTATGTCCCTAGTACTTGGCATGTAATAAATACTTGTTTCATGAATGATTGTTGAGGAAGACGAACAGATGGCCTCTAAGGATCCTTTCATCTCAGACACCTCTCCTTGAACGGGGGAGAAGGCCACAGTAATAATGCCAGGGGTGTTTGGAAGCGAGGGTCTGCGGGGGGTGTGTCCGTCCAGAGGGAGTGCTGGGCCGCACAGGTGTGCCCCCCCCCCTCCACCAAATGGCTGGGCCCCACCTGGCCTCAGTGGAGCCTGTCGCCCCATCTGGCGCTGCCCACCATCCGCCTCTGGCCCTGGGAGCCGGTGGGCTGGGTGCCTTCCCTCCTGCCCCGGGCGTGTAGAATCAGCACTTACTGAGCGCCGCTGGCTGTGGCTGCAGTGTGCTGGACGCCTCAGAGCGACTCGTCGGGGTGGTGGCAGGCGTGCCCATTACCGCCCACGGAGGCGAGTCCCTGGAGAGGCACAACAAAGTCGTTCCCTGAATCACAGAAGCAGCAGTGATTTACTTGTTTGATAACATTTTTTACACTTATTTTTTTCCCCTAATCACCAGCGTAGCCCTGGCTTGTTTTAAGGAAAACTCACAATGCCCAAGTGTGTCGAGTCAGACTGGCCGGCTGCCCCCGACCCCTGCTGTGAGCGGTTCGAGGCTGTGCTTCCCGACTCTCCTGTGCTGGGACTGGGCGCACGCGCTTCTTTTCGTACTGTAGTGAGATTAGACTACAGGTGCTGTTGTGCAATTTAAGCTTTTCACTTAACAGGGCACCTTAGTTTGGGGCTGTCAGGTTCTTCCTAACGGCTGCATTCTATTCTGTTGCTTGACTGCAACAGTGTATGTGGGTATTTAGATTATTTCTGGTTCTCTACTCGTCACAGGCAAGTGTGCAGCCAACATCGCTGCGCTCACGTCTCCTCTCTGGCAGACTCCCTACAAGTGAGATGTCCGGGGCAAAGGGCTTGTGCGTGTACTTGCCGGGCGCCCCTCTGGAAGGGTGCATCCGATTATGTTCCGACCAGCAGTGTGCGAGAGGCACTCACGCCCCACACTGTTACAACACTGGTTGGGGGCCATCGTTACAGTTTTGCTAGTCTACTGGGTAAAAAAAAAATGCTGCAGAAATGAATTTCAGCTGTGGAGTTTGAGTATGGCATGGGATCATACTTAAGCATGAGTTGTTAATAAAAGGACAGGGTTCTTTATAAAATATAAACTTGGAAAATTGGAGAAGAGACACCAGCCAGAGGGAATGGTTTGTCAGAGAACAGGAACAGCACCATGAGGCTGAGGTGGAGGGTACAGGGTGGGGCATGGGGGCACAGAGGCTGTAACCCAGCCTCGGTGGGCCCTGTGCCCCAGACCAGGAATTGGGGCTTTGTGCTGAAAGGTGTCTGAGGTTTTTAAGTAAGGTATCTTGCTTAAAAAAGTGTCCGAGGTATTAATCAGGGTACTGAAGATTTAATTTATAGAGGCGACAGAAGAGGCTAACGCCACTGAAAGAAGATTTTTACTAATGACAGTCTTTAAGAGAAGGGCACACGGCCATGTGGGGGAGCAGCAGGTTTGGCCGGGAGGTAAAAGGAGCATGGGAAACCATGGGAAACCGTGGCCTGGAGCCTGTGTGGCGCTTTCCCAGAGAAAGGAAGGCAGGGCAGGAAGCGGCGTAGGACTGGCTAGTTTGGATAATGTTGGCAGGCGCTGGGCTATAGAGGCTGACCCCCTAGTAGTCTGGTGCCTCGTCCTGGGTGACTTAGGGCAGGGGCATGACGGGTGAGGGTTACATAAAGGAGGAGGTTGGGGATATGTTAGGAATTAGCATGACTCGGGAGAAATAGTTTTCTCCCTGGCCAGGTGAGCCTCCCAAGGTGTCACAGTGTCATAAAGTATTGAAAAAGAAAAGAAATATGATCAACACACAAGGGGAAGGTTGTGCTTGGAGGTGCAGGGTGAGGGGTGGAGCCTGAGTGCCAGGAACACTGTCTGCCCTCCGCCCCCACAGAAAGCCAACAAAGGGCAGAGCCGAGCCATCGAGCGCCTGAAGAAGAAGATGTTTGAGAATGAGTTCTTGCTGCTGCTCAATTCCCCCACAATCCCATTTCGGATCCACAATCGGAATGGAAAGGTCAGGAAGGGTGGGGATGGGACAGAGACATCCCCCTTCCTGGGTCCAGGGCTGTCCATTCTCTGTGGCTTCCGGCCCTGACCTGTGGGAATGAGGGACTCAGACCCCTGATCCTCAAGGAGGCTGCTGTGGCTGCCACAGGGAGGCCCTCTCCCCATTGGTGTGGAGCTAGTGCCCTCTGCTGGCCACCATTGGCACTGCCACTCCTGTCACTGGGCTTCCCCCAAAGCCTAGGGGGTGGTGGTACTTGGGTAAGAAGGAGCTTTGTTGGAACCCCAAAATCCAGGAATGCACTTGGTCTGACTAGGATCCCCCCACTGAACTTTCATCTCCTCTCTTCAGAGCTATCTGTTCCTACTGTCCTCGGACTATGAAAGGTCGGAGTGGAGAGAAGCGATTCAGAAACTGCAGAAGAAGGGTAAGGTCCTGCCCCACTCTGCACTGCCCCGATGGCCTTGTGCATTCCCAAGCACTTTCATGTCCTTGTCTCCTCTTCAGTCCCCACAGTCACTCTATAAAGTGCCAGGGCAGGTGGCTCTTAACTGATGTTACTGAGCCATTGAGGCCCAAAGCATTTAAGTGATTTGCTGAAGGCATACAATGAATTAGTAATAGGACCGGACCCAGAGCCGAGGTCCCCTCTCCCCTTCTCATTCACACTTACACGAGCCTCTTCAGTTGGGGTCCCCCATTCTTACCCCTCTGACAGCACCGATGTGGAGGTTCACAAGTCTTCCCCTTTCTTCCAGTGACTAACTCTGCTCTTAGTACCAAGTGGGTTTTTTGCCCACAGTAGCCCCCAAAGGGAGCTGCGGTCCTAGTGGACCTGCGATGACGTCCTTTCTCTCTCTCCTCCTGCAGATCTCCAGGCCTTTGTCCTGAGCTCAGTGGAGCTCCAGGTGCTCACGGGATCCTGCTTCAAACTTAGGACTGTCCACAACATTCCTGTCACCAGCAATAAAGACGGTAAGATCTGGAACCCACGGCTGCCCAGTCAGCAGGTCCAGTGCCCCAGGGCACTGCTGGGGCCTTCCGCAGGGGCCGTGCCAGGGACAGAGGAAGCTTGAACAGGGGTTGTCCATTTCCCCAGAAGGCCCCAGCGCCTCCCTGGCCCCCGCTGGCTTAGTGCGCTGGGATCGTGTCGTGAATGTATCCACGAGGTGGTCAGACAGTGGAAGCAAAAGACAAGTGTGGGGCAGGGCTTGGGGCAGGAGGAAGGGGAGATGGGCTAGAACAGTGCGTGAGAAGTAAGGCCAGACGTTTCCAGGAATTGGGTCTCCAAGGGCCTCGAGTGCCCAGCAGGGGAGTTTGTTGTTCATTCCAGGCGCCTGTAGGAGGTTTTTGAGCCGGGCAGGGCTGTGATCGGGGCTGGTAACTGGCCTAGAGTGGGTGGAACCTGACTGCCCATGGGTGCTGGAAAGGGGTTTTGAAGGCAAGCTCTCCGCCGCAGGTGAGGGTCACCTGCCCCCTGTGTTCCAAAGAGGAGGCAGAGATGGGCCTTCTCTCCCATTGTTGGCTCAGTGGCTTACTGGCTAAGTTTTACTTTGGAAGGCTAGACTCAGAAGGGCAGCCATGGGATAGCAGAGGGCGAGGAAGCGTGCCCCTTGGGGGTGGCACAAAATCCTAGGTCCAGGAGGGAAGGTGTCGACTGGCCTCCCAGGCTGAGTGGAGGCGAAGGGGCACCAGCTCATGATCGCGGAAGCAGTGGGCTCTGGAAACTTCTTCATCTGGCCACCAGGTGGTGCCGTCAGACCTAGGCTCAGGCTGCATCTCATCCTTAAGTTGCTCACCACCCCCACCCTGGGGGCTTTGCTCTCTTGCAGACGATGAGTCTCCGGGGCTCTATGGCTTCCTTCATGTCATCGTCCACTCTGCCAAGGGGTTCAAGCAGTCAGCGAGTAAGTGTCCCTGACCACCAGCCCTAGGAAGAGGCCAGGTGGGCCATTGTTCATCCTGCCTGGGAAAGTCCCTGTGGACCCACGGGGCCTCCCACTACGCACTTGCTGTGCTCTGGCCTTCCGGGCTGGGGCCCTGCCGCTGCCTTGAGATACGGGGCTTGCTCCCGAAGGCCAGGGCAGGGGCTCCCCTGGGCAGGGGCATTGTCCCACCCTTTGTCTCCAAGTCTGCTGAATTCCTGGGCTCCAGCCTCACATCTGCTGCTCCCAGGCTGCGTGACCTGGGGCAACTCTCCTGACCTTTCTGAACCTCAGCTTCTGTCTCCGCAGAAGCGATTGCCCTTGTTGACACCGACCTAAGAGCAGGCTGCATTACAGCCGCGTGTGTGCAGTGCCGGCCCACTGCCGCACACCCCCTTCTCTGCCTTCTTCATCATCACCTACTAAATCTGTGCGGCTGTTGGCGGCTCCCAAGATACAATTACACTTTGATCTAGTTTTTCTCCTGCAGGAGTTTGTGAGTCAGTTAGACAGGCAATAGTTTCTCCCCATTTGCCAGATGAGAAAACCGAGTCAGAGAGATAAAGGGACTTAACATCACACAGGGTCAGAAACCCAGGGCTCCCGGCCCCCCGGCTCCTCTCCTCTCCACTAGCCCCTTCCCATTCCCTCCTCTTCCTCCCTGGTGTGTGAGGTCTGCCCTGAGGTCTGTCCCCTCGCAGTGTGCCGTGCTGAGGCCATGCCATTGGCTCACAGACGTTCGATAAACATGCATGCGAGGCCTGAGTTCCTGGGTCTCATCAGCCTCCTCGCTCTGTGTTCCCATCACCCGGGCAAACTGCTTACAGCACCTGTCATACTGTTTTGTCACTTCAAATTTGTTCCTCCCGTGCGAGTTCTTAGAGGGCAGAACCACGTGTCCTTTATTGTTGGGTGAACAGGAGCTCAGAAATGCTGAACTAAGCAGTTAATTTCCAGACACCTACTGCGTGCCTGGGCACCTCACTGGGTGCTGGGGAAATACATCAATGTGGCTGGTGTGTGGCCACGCCCTGGCATGTCACAGCCTTCTCAGGTGGATTGCTCGCTCCGATCTTCCTGGCTTCCTGCTGAGTTCACTGACACTGTGCGCATTTTACACAGGAAGAAGCGGAGGCCCCGGGGGCGCAGGGGTTTTCCCAGGCGGCACAGGCAGGTCACATGGGTGGTGGAGTAGAATCTGTGTCTTCTGCCACCAAAGCCCACGCCCTTCCCTTCAGAGCATCGTCCCTCTCAGGGTGGCCGGGACCTCCGCACTCCTCACTCACGCTGTGCTGCGTGTACACGGGGCAGCTTCCTGGATCCTCCCAGACCCACAGAATCCCCTTGTGCGGGGTGGGTGGGGGGCACTGCCCAGGAATATTTCTGGTTAGTACGCTTTGCAGAGCTGTTACACCTACCCAAGTCGGCAGCTGGGCGGGGCACCTCCCAGCTCCATGATGCCCAGCTGTCTCGCCCTTCCTCCTCTCCCAGCTTCATGTTGGCCGGGATGGGAGTGGTCAAAATGGGGTGAGCTGCTCCAAAATCTCTCCTTACCTCCAGCCTGTCTTCACTTCCTCCCTCCAACTGGCCCGGATGTTCATTCTGATCCGTGGGGTCAAGACCTGTGAGTCTTCAGAGTGGCTTCTCGTTCTAGTGAACTCCCTGCAGCCGCACAGGCAGGCCGAGGGCATGGGCACCGTGATTACTCCTGTTGTTCACATGAAAGCCGTCGGGCAGAGAGGTTGGGGGTTTGGGCAGAGCTTGGATTTGAACCCAGACAGTCGGACTCCAAAGCCTTCCCTTTTCCCCCGTGAACCAGCCCCTGGCCCCTGACGGAGGATTTGCACCAAATCAGTAAATGGTGGCAGCCCTTCCTGCCCCCCTGTCTCCCGGCCACCCAGGCCTGTGGTCCGATCTGGCAGAGCCTGGGCACTTTGGGCCCTCAGCGTTGCTCACCTTTAATCTGCACCCACATCCCCATGTGCCCCTATATGCAGCTGTATCTGCTCTGCACCACACCCGGCTAGAGGCAACTTGGGGGCAGCTGAACCTCCATTCTCATGGAAAACAGCCCAGCTGGTCAACTCCCCCCACCCACCGGGCCTGAGCTGTATGTCCACTCTCTGACCTCTGCCCTTTGCCCCTTGATTCATGCTGCAGAGGGTTGGCTGTAGTGCCCCAAAGCCACCCCCCACAGCACACACATTACCCTGGAAAACCTTGGCAGTTCCCGTCATGGGGAGGAGGAGGCTGCCAGGGTCCCAGCCACAGATGGAGCGTGTGGATTGTGGAGGGCCTGGGGCCACCACCCGGTGCTGCGGCCTGGTCAGTTGGGTCTCAGGGTAGAGGGGAGATTTTCCGCCTTAAAAGTCATGAGTCAAAATGGACGCACTAGGGAAAGCTCCGCCTACCCCCGGTCCCAGCTTTCCATGGCTTGGTTACCTGAAGTGCTTGGGGGGGGGGGTAAGAGCTCCGTTCATTCACCCCACATGGGCCTGGCTGAGAGGAGACGAGCCGGGAGCCCTGGGTTTCTGGCCCTGTGTGACGTTAAGCCCCTTACTCTCTCTGTGACTCAGTTTTCTCATCTGGCAAATGGGGAGAGACTACTAGCTATCCGGCAGGGCTTGCCTGCCGTGCGCATGCCTGGCTCTTAGTACGAAGGGCACGGTCACGGTGGCTGCGAACACCAGGCTTCTGCCCGTGTGGTGCTGATGAAGCGAAGGGGTGACAAGAAAGAGGAAAGACGATTTCCGTTACAGTGAAGGGGTATGAAGAAAACAAACGGAGCTGTTGGAATGGGGGAGGCACTTTCGGTCGTCTCAGTGACGGGGGTTGCTCCAGTTTTCTCTCCCCAGAGGCCAGGTGCCCTCCAGAGACCCCCACCTCAACTGCCAGGGATGCCCTGCAGAGGGAACCGGGGTTGGTGGGGGAGGTGGGGAGGGGTATCTCCTCAGTCAGCATGGCCAGTGAAGACGTGACATGAGGCCTCGGTGGTGAGGAGGCACATGATCAGGGATGAAGGGACAGCTGGGCACCTTCAGGGAGGAGACTAGTGTGGCCGGAGGCTGCTGAAGGGGGCAGGAGGGCAGCACCATCTCGGGGGAGTACTGAGGGTGGGAGGAGGGGCAGGTACATTAAGTCCCTTTCCTCGGGCCACACTCAGCGTGTCTCTGCTTGTCCCCCCTACAGACCTGTACTGTACCCTGGAGGTGGATTCCTTCGGCTATTTTGTCAGCAAAGCCAAAACCAGGGTATTTCGGGACACGACAGAGCCCAAGTGGGATGAGGTGAGTGGAGGGGGCTGGTGTCCCCACAGGGACTCCTGAGCTTGTCACCAGCCATCCCACCCCACTCCCTGGGCTCATCATGTCCTGCTGGCTGGGGTGGCTAGGCCAGCTCTGCCCCTCACCCCTGCCCCTTTGACTCCTGATCTCGTGTTTATGCCCCGACTCGGGGTTGCAGCCCAGGCCCAGACTCCCCTTCATCAGTGCTTCAGAGGCCTGTAGAGCTCCAGGAAGGGAGCACGCTGCCCCATGCCACAGGACGGGGTCCCATGGGCCCTCCTCCCCCGCTTCTCAGCCTTGCGCAGTGGGGCCCCCACCTGCCGGATCCACATCTCCAGCTCCAGAGGTTCAGCACCCTCGTTCCGTCTTCCCTCAGGAGTTTGAGATTGAGCTGGAGGGCTCTCAGTCCCTGAGGATCCTGTGCTACGAGAAGTGCTACGACAAGACCAAGGTCAACAAGGACAACAACGAGATCGTGGACAAGATCATGGGCAAAGGGCAGATCCAGGTGAGGGCCCAGATGCGGGCAGGGCTCAGGGAGCTGCCAGGCGGTGGTGCCACTTGAGAAGGCATCTTTGTCACTTGGCTTTGTGGTCAAGGTGCTCGGCCTTCCGTGACTCGGGCTCAAAGCCGGTTTGAGAAAAGTTCCCCTGCGTGGTGGTTCTCCCTGCTGGAGGTGACGTCCTCACCTGTTCTAGCCCCGGACGGCCATGTACACCTGGCTCAGGTGGCTCCTCCACACTCCTGCAGGATGGACTGGAGGGATGTCAGCTCCCTTTGTTTTCACTTCCCGACTCTAGTCTGTGCGTGGCTTTTCCAGGAGCACCGCGTTGCGGGCTCGGAGGCTGTCTCCCCACATGCTGTGTGATTAGCAACGTCTGTTGGAGGTTTGAGGCCCCAGCCAGCCATTGGGCGGGCTCAGGATCTGCTGACCTGCTGAGGGCTGGTCTCCGACTCGTCACTGGGGGTCGCTGGGCCTTACTCCCCTGTCCCTGGCGTTCATGGGCTTACCGTTGGTTTTGTGGGTATCGGCAGGAGCAGGTCCTGAGTCAGTTTCCGAGTGTACCTGCCTCGACTGTGTTTCTGGCGCTCTGTTCATGTATGTGGGGAGAGGGTCCTCGTTTGCAGCCTGTGTCCCTGGAAATTCTCCCAGTTTTGAAGGTGGTGCTCTTCCCTTAACTGTGAAGAGGATGCAGGCATGGGCAGGCATGAAGCCATCCACACTGCACCTTGTGTGATGACCTCAGGCTTTTGACACAGGTGGCCCGGTGTGAGGGTAGATTCTGTAACCGTGACACCGAGGGAAACAGTAACTGGCGCGCCCTGGGACTGAGCCATGGCAGTGGGCGCCGTGGGCTCGTTAACGGTTACATCAGACGGGATCTGGGCGCAGAGCTGAAAGACGTTTTTTTGTTGCAGGAAGCATTTGTTCTCTGATGCTTTGTTGAGGCTTTAGAGTTTGGATCTGGCTCCTGGCTGCGTGTTCTTGCAGCACGGCCCCTTGGGGACCTGCGTGGGCCTCCTGCTCCCCCAGTCTGTTTCAGACTCCAGTGTTTGAAGGGGGGTGGCTCCATTTGGTGGGGTCCTGGCCATCTGCCTCATGTCACCCCAAGTTCCTGAGCACATCTTTTCCTGACGCTGTGGGGCCTGTGCCCCAGTCTTCAGCACTGTCTCCAGGGAGATGGTGTTGCCAGGCAACCATAAGTTGGTCCTTCATTATTTTATTCATTATTTAGGAAATGGGGGCCGAAGAGCGAAAGCTCTCTAAATTCAGTCCTGGAACCTACTTCCTGCAGGGGTAAAGAGTGGGGGTTCCATCTCCACACTCCTGGGCTGGCAGAAGTGATGGGCAGGGACGAGGGGTCCGGGCTGGCCCGTGTGGCACCAGGAGATACCCAGCCAAGACACATGATCAGCTGCCATGTGCCCCGGGCCATTGGTGGCTGTGGGATAGAAGACTTAAAAAGAGTGTCCAGCACAGCCAACTCAGCATGTCCCCTGAGCCCTGGCCCCTCCAGAACCCAGATTCCAGGGCTCGATGGCGTTGCCCCACCTGGACTTCAGCCCTCCTGCCGCCTCCTTCTCACTTCTATCAGCAGCACCAGCCCCAGGGGAAATACCATAAATCATTACATCTTGGAGACAGGAGCAGATGGAGGCACTGGGGGAAGGGGAGGAAGCCAGGTTATGTTTGGCAAAGCAGAAAGCACAGTCTGGTAAGGAGAATGTTTCTGTGTTTAAGCTTCGAGGAATGTTAAATGCCTGGGAGTTGATATTAAAAGAAACACAAACCTTCCTGCTGCCAGCTGACCTGGGCCTGTGAGCGGCCAGTTCAGAGCCGGCGTCCCCTGGAGGGCTTTGAAGTCTCCCAGCGCTCCACCACTCCTGCCCACCCCCCAGGTGCAGCCTTGGTGCAGCCTGTGGCCCTCTGCCAGGGAGCCTTCTTCCCAGCCTTGCGGTGAATTGGGGAGGGAGAGGAGTGCCCTCACCAGGGCTGTGCTGTGCCTTGTAAAGTCCTGATCACCCTGTGACTGTCCTCAGAGACACCAAGGGTGACCAGGCTGCGGAGGGGGCCTGCACCCAGCCATTCCCACGTGACCAGGCCCCACAGAGCCCTGGGACAGTCTGTTCCCACAGCTTGCTGCCACCTCCCTTCCTGTCACGTGTCCAGGGAAGGGGATCTGGCAATCGGTTCTGCTCCCCTTCAGCTGGCGCCACGGATGGAGCTGAAGGTGGCCTGGCAGTCGGGGCCGAGTCCTTGGGGGTGTTGAGGTGGCCTGAAGACAAGGCGGGGGGAAGGCCTACCCTTGCTGCCCTCCTTCCCTGCTTCTTTCTAAGCCCCTTCTGGCTCAGCCCTCCAGAGAACATCAAGCGGCCTTAATTCCTAAGCTGCAGGCATTTGTCCCAATATGAGTCTCCCTCCCCGAGTTTGCTTGGTAGGGCAGTGGGGCCAGGGCGCCTGGAGCAGGGGGCTGGCGGTGGGTGGGGCAGCACTTAGTGACAGACAGAGGGTGGTGTTAATTACCAATCTGTGTGTCCCCCTGCTGTGCTCGGAGGCCCTTTCCCAGCGTTATTGCGTGACCCTTGCAAGAGGTCTGCAAGGAAAATGGCAGCCGTATCCTCCCTGTTTTACAGATGAGGACACTAAGGCCCGGGTGTGTCCGCTGAGAGTGCACAGGGAAGTCCACACTCTCTCCTTTGTGCCATGTCCCTATGTCCCAGGCCGTCACCTGGGAACCTCCCAACCTGAGTGAGGGCTCTGGCCTCACAAGGAGTCTGGCGGGGGAGCTGGGGTGGTGTTCCACCACAGCACCCTGCTTTGTGGCATAAGGTGAGCCTCAGGCTTCTTCTTCTGCTTGGAATCACCTTACCTCTGGGCAGGGGACATTTCTGTCCCATGTACCTGGAGGGAAGCATGCATGACAAAGAGCCAGGGGGCGGGGCCTTCCTGTGCAGGTGCAGTGTGCCCAGCACAGGCTGGCTACTCCCAGCGGTGTAGGGGGGTGGTCTCAAGGAATTGACTGCCAGATTGCAAGACAAGTACATTGACATATTTCAAGCCACTAAAGAACAAGGCAAGACAGCAGTAACGATGGTGATCACATATATCCGAGGGCTGACTGTGAGCCTGCACTGGGCTGGTGCTCACAGCGATGTCTCTGGGGACCGTCAGACTGCCCCGTGCAGTAGGAAAGTTATCACAGTTTCAAAGATGAGAAAGCTGAGACATAAAGGATTAAGTAACCTGTCTAAGGCCAGGCAGCCACGTGGGCAGGGCAGCCAGGGCCTGAGGCAGGCTGGGACCAGACCCAGGCCTGGCCTCTGCTGCTGCCACCCGGTCCCCCACGCCCGTACATCGTGTGAGGAAGCCTGTGCCAGAGGGATTCAAAGAAGGAAAAAGCCCCCCGGCTTGGAGTGAGGGAGGCTTCCAGGAGGAGGCGGAGCAAGAGGGATTTGAGAGCGCTGGCTTTTTTAAATTCCAAAAGTAATGTTTATATTGGAGAGGAGATTGCAGTAATCGGAGATTGACCTGAAACATAACCACCAGCCATCCCTGCTCCCACTCCTCCAAAACAGCCGTCCTATTTCGTGCCTTTTCCCCTTCCTCGAGTACACAAAATTTTATATCGTTTTAATCACAGGGTGCATTTTGTTCTTTTCCTATTTTCATGTGTCATCGTAAACCCCCCTTTTCTGAGGGCTATGTGTAGTCCGTATAATTACCTTCCGTGTTACAACGTCAGAAGTGCCTCATCTGCCTTATCAAAGTCATTTTCCATCATGACCGGCCTGGGGATCGCTGTTTGAGGCTTGTCCTTGCTCTGGCTCAGCAGAAGGGAGCGGGTGGGCGTCCGGGAACGGCGGGGCAGGAGGGCACAGGGAGCCCGCCTGCCCTGAGCAGGAGAGCTGTGAGCGAGAAAGTAAGGGCGAGAGTGAAGGATGAATAAAAGAAGAGGGTTTTAGGCAAGAAGCAATCCTAGGGGACGTTTAATCCCATCTTGTTTTGGGGGGAGAAGAAAACAGACCAGAAAGGGGGGTGACATGGCCACAGTCACACGGCTCATTAGCGATTGAGCTCCGGCTCCAAATTCAGGGGCCCAGTGCCAGGCGGGTCACGCTTGGTCAGCTGCTGAGCAAATGAGTGCATGAAAATACTCATAAGAGGGGGCAGGGCAGACCTGGGCGTCCGTCAGTGACCCTCGGGTTTGTCCCTCGTCACTACAATTTTAGTGTTGAATCCTACCAGCTCCGTGCATTTCTCCTTCTCCAGGCTCAGGAATCCTCCCTTTCTTCACCAGACCTGAGGGGCTGCACCTCAATTCTCTTTCCAGGCCACACCCCTCACCCCCGACTGCCCGCCTCCTCCTGGCTGCCCCACCCCTGCCTGGCCCAGGAACAGCTCAGGCAGGAGGCCCCCCCTCCTTCCTCTTTGCCTCCCAGGCCCTGGGGAACTGCTGTGTATTTATCCCAGTCTATTTCCAACCACTGCTGCTGCAGGCTCCAGATGTGCTGTTCCCAGCGGGGACCTACCCACTGGCTGATTAGCATATTCCCAGGGTCTAGCCCTTGTTGGCTGGCCGGGCCAGGGGGGAGAGCTCTTCCTGAGGACCTCACCGCTCAGGTCCTGCCACCAAGACCTAAGAGTTACCTAAGCCAGAAGAGTCTCCAGGCCCCTGCTCCCTCATTCCCAGCTCAGCCTCAAGCCTGTGGTGCTCCCCCTCAGCTCTATTCCCTGCACCCCCCCAGGGTGGGAGGTACCTTCTCTTTCCTAGGAGCCTTCCAGGGGCAGCCCTCCCTGCATGGGAGTACTCAAGGCCCTGGGGTGGGAGGGAGCATGGTTCCAGGCCTGCAAGGAAGTCCCAGCTGTCCCAGCTCTGGGATGGGAGCACCCCTTCACCCCCAGTTGCCAAGTTCGGGTCTGATGGAGGCTGTCCCTTCTGAAGCTTGGAGCCTGTCTCTGAAGAGAAAAGGGGGGTAATTTCTTTGCCATTCTTGACCTGGCCACTTGGAAGCGTGGAGGGGTCAGAGCTATTAGAAATGAAACTCCGGCCACTGGGAGTGTTCACAGGTCCAGATTGATAAATCCGAGTATCTAGACCCTGTCGCATTGTTTTCCAGTTGTAGGGGAGCACGCGCACCGTTAAGTTCACCCTCTTAATAATGCCCAGGTGTACAGTCCAGCGGCATTAGGTGCGGGCACGCTGTTGTGTTGCCACCTCCACCCTTCATCTCCAGGACTTCCTCCTTCCTCCTCTTCCCCAGCTGAAATGCCGAGGACTCTTAGCCACACCCACCTCCCATCTCTGTGAGGCCGGCCGCAGAGACCTTACTGGGACCTCGCAGAGGAGGGATCACACAGTATCTGTTGACATGTGGCCAGCTGTTGGCTTCTCGTAGTGTCTTTAAGGTTCCCCCACATAGCGTGTATCAGAGTTTCCTTCCTTTTTGAGGCTGAATGACATTGTATGTGTCTACCACACTCTTCTTATTCCTCTGTCGTAGACATTGCGGGTGTTTCCACCTTAGACTTTCTTTGAAGTGAGAGAAAGAGCCTGGTCTCTGAGAGTGGAGATTTCATGACCTTCTCTCCAGACCTTGGGGTGTCCTCCCTTTTCCTGCCCCCAGTTGTCCCTCTCTCTCCAGCTGGAACAAGAGAGTAGGGCCCCACGGCCCCAGAGCACACTGGTCACCGTTCCCTTTCAGTTGTGGGAAAGAATCCGCCCCCACCACGCCCCCCTTCCCTCAGCTCCCTTGTCCACACTCCCCTCAGTCCCTGTTTGGGTGCGGTGAGCGTGGATTCTGGGTCCCCCGGCACTGGGCAGAGCACTGGGCCTCGGGCCGTCGGTTTCTGCCTCTGTTATATGGAGCTAGTTGTCGCAGCTCCGCCCTCGTTACCAGCTCGTTGTGAGGCTCAAAGGGCAGAAGGCACCTCGGAGAGCTGGTCAGAGCGTGGCGTGCCCACCCGCGTGTCGCTCGCCTGTGCGTCCTCTTCTGCCGTGGAGTATGGGGTGGCAGTAAGGAAAACAGAAGAGAATTCTGCTCGTCCAGCCGGTGACGACAGGGCTTTGAGGCCAGCCAGGTCCGGGGCTGAGTCCAGCCTTCTCCGTTCACGCGTCGGGAGAATGGGATAGGTTATCTCTCCGAGCCTCAGAGCGAGCGAGCGACGGTCAGGAGACTGCTCGGAAGGCAGTGGAAGGCCCTCCAGCTCCAGGTCCCTCCCTCTGGCCCCTGAGGGGTCTGCTATCCCTGTTTGAAGGTCGAGCATGCCAGCTTTATTGCCCTAGGAGCCGAGGCTCTGGGGCATTGGCCTACTTGACCCAAAGCCCCTTCCAGTTCTGGCCCAGCACTGGTACCAGAGGTGCTTGGTCCCTCCTCTGGTGGAATGGCAGGCAGTAATGTGGGTCCTTGATGCCTTCTCCGTGTGTCCTTTAGGGCATACTGACCACAGCTGTCCCTGGCCCCCGGGAGTGGCCTGGTTTTGACTAGGGTGCAGGGGGAGGAGAGGGTGGCAGCTGTGACAAAGCATTGGCCCACGAGGCTGGCCAGAGAGCTCTTACAGCAACCCCCAGCCTGGCACCTCGGCCCCAGGCAGCTCCCTGCCCAGGACACCAAAGTGGCCATGCTGGCCATGGCTTTCCAGCCTCTTATCTGGAAAATGGACCCCTTCCCTTCCCCGACTTGGGCCAGTGCACAGCCAGGGGGAGCGTCTGCTTCTAGAGTTCAGTTTTGCCTCCGTCCCTCTGCTCTCAGAGCATGCCCGCGTGCCCCGTCAGCACCGCTGTGCAAGCCCAGGGGCCCACAGAGAAGGGGAGGGGCCGTCACCAGGACTGGTACCCTCCCAGTCTCAGGCAGTACCTCCTCCCCTGGGCCCTGGTGACTGGAGCCATTGTCCTGCCCTGGCCCCGCCCACCCCAGCTGTTTCCAACCGTTTGTCCTCCTGCGCCCCACCTGCTGTCAGTCCTTCAAGCAGGTCTCCATGCTGCCTACTTGGATGCAGGCAGCAGGATGCGGGACAGCCGGGGCAGGGTCCCTTGAGAGAGCCCCCCTGCTGTCCAAAGGCTTTCCCAAACTGGAGCATAACCTCTCCTCGTCCTGCTCAGCCGCCTCCTCTCCCAGGTGTTCCTGATTTGGGAAGCCTGGACTCTGCCGGTTGGATTCTGGAGACAGGAAGCATTCAATACGAAGCAGATGGAGGCTCGAGGCCCCCTCTCTCTCTCCTGCCCCATCTGGGAGTGCCACCTTGGCAGGCAGGCTTGGTGCCTGCACCCTGCCCACCCCGGAGGGTGGGTGACAGGCAGAGAAGCTGCTCCAGGGCCTTGGGAAATGGTTCCTTCAGCCCTGAGAACGTTTGGCCTCTCCGCAAACCACAAGAGGGGTGTGTCCTCTCAGCCCTGGGACTGGAAGTCCCTCAACTCAGGCAGAGGACCCAGCTTTGGTCCCAGCTCCACCCCTTCACAGCAGGGTGGCCTGAGGTGTCCTCTTCAAGTGTGTCTTCTCGAGCCTGCGTGTTACACGTGAGTCCACACAGGGGAGAGCACCTGGCGTATAGCATGCACTCAGTGCGGCTGCCCTCCCTGCGGGGGTGGGGGCTGCAGTGTCATCCTCCTAGAACTCAAAAAAACTGGTCTCCAAGGATGTCCCACTTACGACTTTATTTTTCTTCTCCAAAAATTTGAGGAAAGGACTCAGCAGAGGAATTGCCAGGGACCTGCCTGACTGAGGGCTGAGGCTGAATGTGGATTCTGGGGCATTCTGGGGCCAGGGCTGGGGGCGCTTTAGCTGGGGCCTGCCAACACCTTACTGTGGGGAGCCAGCTGCAGGGCCTGCTGGGGCCCCTCACTGGTGGCCCAGCCTTTGCCATAGCACACTGACAGGTGTGGGCAGTGGTAGCACTTGGTGAGGGTCTGACCCCCAGGTGCAGCCTTTTCCCTGGGGGCTGGGATGGGTACAGCCTGACCATAACCTGGGAGGTTTAAGAGCTGCGCTGCTCTGGCTTTGGGGCCAAGGTGACTCAGAAGACACCTGCCTGCCTGACTAGGTGACATGAGTGTCCTCCCATTATAAGGCCACTGAGGGGAACTCACACCAGGGAAGCCAAGGCCTGGAGTTTTCCCAAAGCAGAGAGAGAAGTCGAGGTAACATGGGAGTTTCATCCGGGAGTCTGCCTGGAAGTTTCCTGTAGAAAGTCCCTAAGCTCCCGGCCTCCACGCCCGCTCCACCCTGAGGGAGAGCCAGCCCCCATGGCCGTGGCCAAGGGAGACAGCAGTTCCATGAGGACTGTCCATCGGGACTGCTCACAGCCCGCCACCCCGAAAGGAGGGTCAGGGGCTTCAGGTTCTGCCTGCAGAGCTTGGGGATTACTGGGAGGGACCCGAAGCACCCCAAGGCGGGGCCGGGGGTGGTGGATGGAAGCGGTATGAGCAGATAGGTTCCATGTCCCTCCTTCAGCCAGGGACCTCTCTCTCTGCTTTTATCTGATTGGGAGGCAGGGAGACTTCAGCATTAGATTTCATTTGGAAAGAAAGGTGGGGAGTGTTCTTTTCGGTTAAAAAAAAAATGATGACTCTATCTGGTCCAAGGTCCTGTTTTGACAGGTGTGGAAACTGAGCCCAGAGAGACAAAGTGGCTGCCAAGTCCCCAGTGACCAGGCAGGACTTGTGGCCAGCCCCCTGGCAACCAGGAGCTTTCTCCTCTTCCCTTGGAGCTTACAGTTGAGTGGGCAAGTCACTTAGTAACAGAGACGGAGAAGACAGAGCTCAGAGGCTCAGTGGATGGGACCTTTCAAGCCCTCCCGCCCAGGGTTATGTCTTCAGCCCTGGCCTGTGCTCCAGCGCCCCCTCCACTCTGGCTGTGCTGGGAGACCCCGGCCACAACCCGGCCTCCCTGTGGGGAGGGGTAGGCCAGCAGCCAGGGTGGCCTGCGCATTGGTCCGGCGGTAGTTGTGTCCATGAGTTGTGTCAGGAAGGAATGGATGGACACGTGGTGGGTGGGCTCTGCATTCTGTTCCTGGGTGGGTTTGTTTTAGATAAGCAAGCAGTTCCCAAACACTCAGGTGGGTTTTCCATCCTTTCCCGTGACCAGTAGGTGGTGAGAATCTCTAGGTGCTGCCAGGGACATGCCTCAAGACAGCTCCTCTGCAGCGTGCGGGCTCCGGGGCTGTTGCCGCCTCTGCGGCCCATCTAGAGCCTCCCGGCACCCGAGAGATGCCCGCGGGGTCGGGGCAAGCAGAGTGGAGAGGGAGCCTGTGTGGGGAGCAGCCGTGCTCTGTGCTGAGCTGTGAGACCGTGCGGGCCTGTGGGGAGCGGGAGGGTCGAGGCACACCTTGGCAGGCTAGGTCTGGGCTGTGGAGCAACCAGCTTCTCATTTCCACTGCCCCTGTCCTAACTCCATGCACACCTTAAACCTTGGGTCTACCCTGGAGCCTGCTCCCCACCCCCACCCTGGGCATCCATGTAAGGTCACCAGTAGCCACTTATCTACAGAGCTGAGATTCCAGAGCTTAGAGAACCGCATCCCCACATAGAGCTGTTTAGCTGTAGGGTCCAGACACTGGGAGTTCCGGCCCGGGCTGCCAGAGAGACCCCCACCGCTGACAGTCACCTCCTTGGAGCGGCAGGTCAGTGGTGAGGCGGCCAGGGCTCCGTCCAGCCAAGTTAGACTATGGCCTGTTCAAGGTCCTCCCCAGCCTGGCAGTAGTAGGGGCGTCTATTCAGCGATGGGCAGAGGAACGAATAGGTGAGTGAAAACGTCATTTCGAGGCTCAGCTCTGCGGTTGCTTGCTCAGTGACGCTGAGCAAAGGTTCCTGTCCCTGGGCCTCATGCAGGCCTTGAACCCGGCAGATACTCAGGAGGTTGGATAGGGAGAAAAACATAGAGGGGTCTTGTTTTACTTTGTGATTCTGCGGAGGGCTCTGCCCGTCCATACACAGGTCTGGATTAGCTTCGGCACAGAGCAGGGTGCGAACACGTGGGGGACGCAGGGGTCACAAAGCCAGTCGTCTGCAAGGGGCTCTCCCACCCCAGTCTCCCCCAGTGCCCCTGGGACATGCCACCCCTCCCCCCAACAACCCCCACACCCTCTACCTGCCCCACCCCACTTTGCCCCCCAGCCCTGCTCCCTCAGGGCCTGCTCCATGCTGTTCCCAGGGACTGGGAAGGAACATCCTTGGCGAACCCCTACCGTGACCCTCCCAGGCCTCACCCTCAGCACTACCGCAGCCTTGGCTCCCAGCTCCAGCACCCGGTCTCGCCCTTCCCCCCTCACTCCAGACTGTCCTCCCTGGGCGGCCTGTGGCCTTGGCCTAGCTGGTCACTCAGAAACCCCTTTTCGTGCCTCAGTGTCATTTGATTGAGGACAGGGACAGAGAACCGGGGTTCTGGCCTGGGCCTGAGGGAAGATGAAAGTCATTCCATTGGGGAAAAGGAGGTCACCCTGGGGAAGTGGCAGCAGCATCCCAAAGTTCTGAGAAAGAGCCGCCTTTCTGTGTTCACACCCCGGAGGATCTGCCTGGAAGCTGCCCCTCCCCCAGCTGCCACCAAGGCAGCACCGGTGGCAGCCCCTGCCTCTCCCACCCACGCATCTCCGGCTGCATATACGCCTTGCTGGCCTTTTCCTCTTCCATTGTGCCAGCTCGTCACTGTAGCCCGATTTTACCTCAGTCACAGGGGTGCGGGGCGGCTGGTCCTGGGTGTTGCCCAGGGTCCTGCCCTGCCTCTCCTCGGGGTCGGCCCCTCTCCCACCCCTGGCAGAGAGCCGGGAGGGGGTGAGAGACGCCTGGACAGCCTCCAGGGAATGTTTTTAGTTCCAAAGACCGTGACATCCGTCCATGTGAGCCTTACAGCCCAGGCTCTGTCTGTCCTGGCAGGGGCCCTCTCATGTCCTCAGAGGCGGGTCCTGCCAGGTGTGGCTGGATGGAGGGGTGGGCAGAGGGGGAGGGGATGTGGTCACTTCCTGGGTGGCCAGGACAGCCTGAGCCTAGCCCATTCAGCAAAGGTGAAGAAGGGTCCATGGTCGGGTGGACGGACCAGAACTCAGATGGCTGCTTTTGAGGAGTTTGCTGGGAATGTTTGTCTTGCACCCACCACCCTGTGGCCTCTGCTCCCAAACCGTGGGCTCCAGGAAGGACTGAGTCAGGCTTGGGGAAGAGAAGGCAAATCTGTGCTACCCCGCAAAGAGAGCTCCCAAGGGAGGAAGGGAAAGAAGAGCAGCTCAAGGGAACAGCCTCCTAACAGCTACCCATCTGCTAAGGCGCTTATGTCACCATGGAGACTAGCTGGCCATCTTTCATCCAATCAGAACTGGCTTTACCCAGACGAGTGTTGAGCCTGGGGTTCCTAAGACAGACAAGCCTAGAGCTTTGGGAACAGGATCTATTCTGTCCCCCTTCTCCCACACACCTGCAGATGGGGGGCACTGCGTTGCCCCAAACTGCATCCTGGGAAATGTGACCCAGATAGAGAGAAGAGGCCTCAGAAAGCCAGCGAGGGGCCGGTTTTGAAGTTAACCAGTCGGTGGTGCCCAGCGCTGACCGTGTGTCTGCAGCAGGTGAACGTGGTCCGCAGTTAGAATGGCACCTTACCAGCCCGTTACACAACCAGCAGTGCACTGGCCGGGCGTGCAGAGTAGAGCTGGGGTGGATGGCCTTCTTCCACGGCAGTTTGGACCACGCCGACCCCCCTCCTTCAGGAAGCTTTCCCTGATTCCCTCGGGCTAGAAATTTCTCTTTCTCGAGACTTTCATGGCATTTATCCGTGCTGTTCTTCCAGCATCAGGCTGGGCTTCTTTTACATGTATTTTTTATTTGTTTATTTTTAGGGAGAGGGAGAGGGAAGGAGAGAGGGAGAGAAACACCAATGTGAGAGAAGCCTCTCGAATACGCCCCAACTGGGGACCGAACCCACAACCCAGGCATGTGCCCTGAAGGGGAATCAAACCAGTGACCTTTCGCTTTTCAGGATGACACCCAACCGTCTGAGCAAACCTGGGTTTCTTGAGGGCAGTGACATTGCTTTGTCCATCTGAGTGTGACGCAGGGCAGGGGCACAGTTAAAATGCGCCAGATGCATCGATGCCTTTCTGCCTCCCGTTGAGAGGAGTTGAAGCCCATACCTCCTCTCCCCTCTTGGGCTGTCAGCTTTGTCAGGCACAGGCTTTCCATTCAGCTCCATGACCCCTCAGCCCCTGCCCCGGGGCCAGGCACAGGGGCCCCCAGTGGAGGCGTCTTGAGTGACATGAGTGGGACGAGGAAATGACTGCAGGGATACACAAAGCCTTTCTGGAGGAAATGGGTTTCGTGGCGGCGAGGGTGAGGAAGCTGCCCTGCCCCTCACGGGGTGGAGAAAGACTATCTTCAGGGGTGGCACCCAGGTGGCCTAGGAGAGGCAGGCAAGGGATGGGTCAGGAAGAATGGCTTAGGCCTCAGCTGGGCAGGGGCACAGGTGCGTTGCTGCATCTGTGGGTCTCGTCCCCTCACCCGTGAGGTGCCGGAGAAGCTGTGTGGCTCAGCCTCAATTAGCGGCAGTGGCTTTAGGCAACCTCAGCTAGGTATGAGGAGGCTCTGTACAGCCTTGGCCGCCCATCTGCACTCTGCAGAAGGTGGTGTGGACTGTAGAGCCCTGTAGGAGATGGGCCTGGCCTGGGTGCCCTGCAGGAACACCCAGAGCCCAGCAGGGCCCCAGGACCCCACCCCCACCCGCCAGGCAGAGGCAGTGCAGGACCAGATGCTGCCACACCGGCTGTCACGGCAGTGCGGGCAGAAGCTTGGCCATCAGCCAGACCTCTGCTCACCGCCTGGCCTGGACTGGCCTTGGGCACGTTGCTCAACCTCTCAGGGTCCTTCTTTTCCTTCGGTGGAAAACGGGAATGCCAGCACTTACTTAATAAGGGGGGAGCACTGAGTGAGTTAACCCGTGTGTGGGTTCAGCGTGGCGACCATCGCACAGAAAACTCTCAGGAAGGGCGTCTCTTGCTACAGTCAGGTCTCGGCTATTTGCAGGGAAGCCACCTCTGTCTCTGATGGTAAACCCCAAGCCCTGTATGCTGGTTGAGACCCAGCAGGAGTATTTCAGAAGCCAAGGGCTGGTTCCAGGCTCTGCCCCACCTGCCCTGGGGTCAGCCAAGAGATGTCCCGACTCAGCTCTTTTCCCTGAATTCAAAGAACCAGCCACACTTCGTGGCTGAGGCCCCGTGGTTGTGAGCACCCAGTGCTTTGGAGATGACCTGGCACTCCCCAGCTGCAGCTGCGTGACCTCCGGGGAGACCTTTACCTTCCTGAGCCCCAATCTCATCGATTCTAAAACCGGGACCCCAACACCAACACCACAAAAGTTGTGAGACTTAAATGCAGTCGGGTACTTCAAAGCTGTTTGCATGGGACCCAGCTCATGGTTGGCACTATGAAAATACTGGTTTCCTTCCTGCCCCGTGCCTCGCTCTGCATGGTATCACATCCTGGACGCCTCTGGGTTTGCGTGCCCTAATCATTTGGGGCTCAGGCCTCTCTCTTTTCTCTGGAACACTTGTATCCGAAGTGTTTCCAATGCTCCAATTTGTATTGTTACCTTGCGAAACAATTCACTTCTCACTCAGGTTAAAATGTTCACCAGCTTCATGGTCAGAAACAAGTTCATGCGTCTCTGGCTCCCTGGGCACCCAGCACGGACAAAGCACCAGCTATCCCCTTTGCCAGCAGGCATCCTCTGCCCCTGGCAGCACAGGCCTTTTTCAGGCTTTTCTGGTGAGGTGTACAGGGCCACAGTTCAAAGTGGCCGTGTGAGGAGCACCTCTTGTTGGGCACTGGTGACCAGTGTCACCCTTGGCTTTTTGCTCCTGTCCCAGGAGAGGGCCCATAGTAGCTGATGCCTTCTGGGGCCCCTAAAGCCCAGGGCGCTGCCCCACTGGGCACCTTCCTTATTCTTTACACTCTGCACAAGAGGTTTGGTGGCTGGTCCATGCATGCTTGTCTGGCCCCATCTCAGAGTTGGCGTTGAGGGAGCTTCCTTGGGGCAGAGTTAGAGGTTAGGACGCAGAGCTCCAGGGCAGTGCAGACCCTTTCCCAGGACGTTGGCAGCAGTTGGTGGCCAAACGCAGCTCCTGCCCCAGGGTGCAGCCCGGTGGTGAAGGGGTTAACCTGGGACCTAGAGGAGAAGGGACTGGATTGTGTTTAGCTGCTTGTCAAACTTTATTTAGTAGGGGCTGGAGGGAGAAAGGCAGGGTCCAGTGAGGAGGAGCCCCAGCCTGCCAGGAGTTAAAACCCGGAGGCTGGCTTTTTTTGGAGGGGGCAGCCTCCGTGCCTCTGAGTCACTTCCTTCGGTGGAGGCGGGGACCTCCCCAAGCTGCTACGGCCGGCCGTCCGTGGTGCACGCACACACTCGGGCGCTGTGCTGGGACCAGCAGGCAAGGAGAGGGCCCTGGCCTCGGGACTCCTCCAGTGACTGTCTCCCGGGAGGAGAGACAAAAGGGGAGGAGAAAGCAGAGCCTTGCACCATGCGCTTCCCTGCTCAACTCCACTAACTGCCCGCCGGTGGGGGGCCGAGCGCACTGTACGCTCCCTCTCCACAGTGGAACTCCTGTGCCGTGCCGCTCTCGACCCGGAGCTGTTGGGGCCAACAGCCGGGCCGCCAGCATGACCGACGTCCTGCCTCAGCCTGACTGTAGCCTGAAGGCGGTGTGCGAGCCCCTGGAGCGCTGCTGCCTGGACCAGCTGGAAGAGCCGGGGAGCAAGCGGCCCCCCAACACCGGCGCCCGGCTCTGGGGCCGGGTGCGCAGCAAGCTGCTCCGCCAAAAGGTGCTGGTGGGGGTCCGGAGGGAGCCTGAGGGGGGTACACTAGAGGGGCTGAGGGAGGCTGGGGGTTGCCGGGCTGCTCTACCCCCTCCTCGTGGAGCTCCATTCCAGCTCCTGCCTGACTGTGGAGCCCTGGGACAGAGCTGGGGTCTGCTTCTAGGTCTGCTTTAGTGGCCTTAATTGGATGATTAATGCTGGTTGCTGCCCCCACGGCTGACCCTGGCTGCTTTCTCTGCGTCTGTCCCTGTCTCCGGAAAAGGGGGTTTGTCTCCTGTGGGAGGGCATTGCCTGCCTTGAGTCTATAGGGGCAGGGATATGAACAGACTAGGCAAGGGGCTCCGGGGTATCAGGGGCCCTCCACAGTGTTCAGCCAAGCCCCTACCCCCTGTACCCAGTGGACATTACTAGCCGCCCCTTTGCTGAGGGGCACTGACAGTGGCACCTCCACACCATCAGCCATGCGAGGTCTCTTTGTATGGGATGGGACCTCATCCCCCACCAGGGTGGGTGGGGGCTGTGGTGGGGAGGCAGAGGTGTGCAGAGTCAGGGGTCTGTCTGCTGCTTCTTCAGGGACCCCCAGCTGACTGCTGGCCCGCTGCCAGCTAGGCACCAGGCAACTCAGTCAGTGGGCCAGGAGTTTCCTGCCCCAACGGGCAGCATAGTCCAAGCTGTGGCAGGGAACACTGCCCATCCCGCCTGCCGCCCCAGACCTGGGTGGGGATTGCAGTCTGAGATAGAAGCTGACTGTCCTGCAGCTGGGCAGGCGGCCTCGGGGCTGGCTCCGGGCCCTGGCATCAGATGTCCGAGGAAGAGCCAGGCCCAGGGCCTAGCACGCAGTGAGTGCTTGGTAACCGCAGACCGAACTGACTGCCCGAGCCAGGTGCCACAGGCCGCCTGAGCTGGCGGCCAGAGCCGTGCCCTTCAAGGTGGTGATAAGGGAGGCTTGGGCTAGTCTGTGTGGCTGATGGGGACTGGCAAGCCCTCCTGTGGCTCAGAAGGGGACCCTTTGCGCAAGTCCTCGCTGTCAGCCAGCAGAGAGGCTCCGGGCACCTGCCAAGAGGAAGTGATCTTGGGCCCTTGGCTCCTGGTCTAGTTTCATCCCCTGCCAGTGGGGTTTACTTGACCTCCTAGAGGTGACATCAGTCCTGGAAAGTGCTGGGCAGGGCAGCAACTTGAGCTGTCCTGCATTGGCCACTGTGTCACCTTCAACCTCCCTGGGGACCAAGCCAGCAGAACCCTGCTGGCCTCAGCTGCTACCAGAGCCCCCCTGTGCTGAGGCAGCTGTCTGTGCCCAGCAGCATGGAGCCATCCCCCCCGGCACCCCCTCCCAGAACCATGCTGAGGCCAGCAGACACAGGCCCAAAGCTCATCACCCAATCCCACCCGTGGAGACTGGCAAGAAACTGACCCAACACGTTCCTGGCCCATTGCCAGCTAATCAGAGCCCTTCTGCTTTACCTGTACCTTTGGAGAGGCACCTGGCAGGTAGGGGGCAACTTTTAAACCCTATAATCCCAGACTTTCCTAGACTTTTTATTCTTTCCCTGCGTATTTGTGACTGGCAGAGCCAGCTTCAGGAATTCTTCAGCGGGCTTCGCCCCTGGGGGCGTCTGGTGGCTCCATGTCCCATGGTGCTCTCTGGGCACGAGTGGCGGGCCAGCCAGGTCCTGGGCCATGGAGCTCATGGGCATCAGTGCAGCTGCAGGGGGCTCCGCCTCTGGGATGCTCTGTGTGGTGGTTGATTCAGTCTCCTGGCCCCTGCTGTGTGACAAAGTAGGTCAGTGTCACAGACATAGGGTCTGCACCGTGGGTGACAGAGGGGCCTTCATTCGCCCTGCTGTGCCTGCCTCACTGTGCCCACACTGGTGGGTGAGCAGCCCTTCCTGTGTAGCCAGGCCCACCGCCCACCTCCTAACTTCCCGCAGCCACATTAGGTTTTTGTAGAGCAGCAGGCTCCCCGCCACCGGAAAGGGGGCCTAGGTCAGGTAGCAGCTTATGTGGGTGGGGGAAGGACGCCAGGTACTGCCCAGCCTGGCAGGAGGGGTCGCCTCGTTAACCTTGCCCTAAGGATGGATGCTGTGGATGCCTGAGACACCTGTGGCCCTCCTGCTTGCATGTAACTGAAGATTCATTCATTACAGGCTGGAAGAGGGTGCGTGTGTGACTTGTCTGGGGGCACTGCTGGGGTGGAAGAATCGGTTCAGATGCAGACGTCCCAGGGTTGACCTATATAAGGGCCTCTGGCCCAAGGAGGCTGCAGTTGCTGGAAGAGGGGAGGCAGGGGCCACTCACGGGCTCTCCTTTGGGTGCCAGGAGACTATGGTTGGGGGCTGGTCTTATCCCCGAAAAGAGTTCTGGGGCCGAAGCCTCGTTCTGGCCTCTGACTTGGCAGTTGGTTTGTTGTGCAAGCACTTAGCAGAGGGGACACGTGGCATCTGGGTTCGTGGGTTCTGCCAGTCCTCTCGGTGTTTTAACCTCGCATTTCTATTTTCTTCATTCTTTTTTTTTTTTTAATTTATTTGCTCCAAATCACACTCAAGGGGACCAGGCTCAGTGCTTGTCCTTCCTCCCATCCTGTCTGCTTCTAGATCCTTAGGTTGCACTTTGGACAGAGAGAGGCTGAAAGACATATCCCAAACCCCACCCCCTGATGTGTCCACAGGTTTTAGTGGGGTCACTCGTGGGAGCCGTAGAGGCCTAGAAGGGCCCAGTGAGGCTGGGCCAGAAATACTTGTCTGGGGGCCTGGTGGGGGGCGTATACTCTAGGCCCCACTCTTGCCTTGCAGCCAAGCCATGCCCACTGAGGCCAGGCCAGATACGGGCCGGCACTAGGGAGGCAAGCAGAACCAGCAGGGTCCAGGGGAGTTGGGGATGGGGGGGAGGTTGGTTCCTGATGCCCCTGTCTCTTCTCTGAGGGGTTCCTGTGTGGGTCTGAGAATTCCCTGCCTCCAAGGAGCTTCTGTCCAGAAGCTGGAGGCCAGCAAGGCAAACTGAGGGGGTTGCCGCTGAACCCTAGTGAGTTCACCGCTCCGGGGTGGGGTTTGCCCCCCTGGCTGCTAGGGAGGGTCAGAGGTGTTACCTGAGGAAGGACAGGGTGAGGGGCCACCTTTGGGCCCCTCGTCTGGGGAACCTTAGGGTTCAGGAGGGTCTGTTTCCTTACCTTCTTGATTGCCTCCACAGGACGGCACCGGGACCCCCAGAGTCTCGTTTAAACGGACGATTGTCCCTAACGGTAGCACCGGTTCTGCAAGCCGCGTGCACTCCCAAGGCGCACTCAGTCAGTTGCTGGCTGTGGAGGGTGCAAGGTGCTGGGGTGTAAGACAGAGACGTGTCTTGAGCTTGTTCATTTTATTTCATGGTCCGGTTCTGGGCATCAGGAAAGATCGTAAAACCTCATGCAGCAGACATGTGTCTGCCCAGGCTGCCCGCTGCTCGGCCCTGACCCCTTCCCCCAGCCCCACCTGTCTGCGCCTTGTTTGCTGAAGGGAAGGGACCCGCATCTGGTGTCTTCACCTCGCACACGCCCGCCCACCCCTCTGGTGTGATCCCTCAGCGGTAGGAGAGGGACGGGGCGCCTCTCCTGGGACTGGAGAACCTGGGACTGGAGTCTGCTCATGTTCTCTGGGGCCGCTGTGAGGGCCAGGGACTGTGACCAGGCCAGCTGGAGGCCTAGGGGAGCGGAGTGACCTCCCTGCATTCCCGAAGACACTGTGCTGCTCACAGCGCTTGCCCCCTCCCTAGAGAGAGAGGACCTCACTCCTGGGGTCACATGGGTGCCCTCCTGACCCCAGTGCTCCCGCTGCCCCACTGAGCCGGCTCCTGAGAGCGCTGTGGGAGTCCAGGAGCAGGGGTCCTTGGCGCCGAGTGTCTGACGAAGGTTATGGAGCCGCCATGCAGACCCGGAGACAACTGCTCGCGACGGTGTGGTGCCTCGGAGGGGGCCGCGGCCCCGAGGTGGGAGACGCCTTGCTCGCTGTAAGTGGACTTGGCAAGGTGCTCTTTCTTGGTACCTAGGGAGGTTAGAAAAGGCACCAGCCCTCCCCAGCGTCTCTGATCCACAGGTGGCTTGGCCGGTCAGCCGAGCTGGGCAGGGTGCCCCAGCTTTGGGATGGCCCGGGACCAGGGGAGCTGAGCCTGCCAACCAAGGTGGCTCCTGAAAGGCCAAGGCTGCCCAAGCCCAGGGATGTGGGAGTATCCAGAGGCGGTGAGGCCCCAGGAGGGCAGACATTTTGGAAAAAGCCCAGAAACTTCTTCAGGTGCTGGTTTGGGGAGCTACCAGGCACTGGTACGCCCCCTGGAAAACCCCAGCCCTCGGCTGAGTGGCCTTGCTTGCTTCCCATGTTGTTAGGAGCTAGTCAGCAGGTGCCAGATGGGCTTGCTTCTTTCTCCCTGTCCAATCATGCTGGCTACAAGAAGAGGGGGTCCGTGTTCTGGCAGCTCCCCAGCCCCCGGAGGAACACATATGTTCCTACACCTGCCTGCCGAGGCCCCAGGAGGAAGCCGGAGTCAGCCCTGGATTGGGGTTCCAATTGAGCCAAGGACTAAGACCCCACTGTCCTCGGTCCCCAGGTTGGGCCCCAGGGAGGTGGGAAGTAGCCACGGGGGCTGCCCTTTGAGATTCCTCAGCAGAGAGGCTGCAAGGGCTCCAGAGCCCCACGGTGATTTCCCTGGTCCTGCTTCGGCTGAGGAAGAGTGGCCTTTACTCCTGAGCCGGAAGCTGGAACGGTCGCTGACCCGGACAATGACCCCAGACAGGGTTGGTGCCTCCGATGTGCAGGGACAGCCACAGCTCCCCCTCCCGGAGAACCCCCACCCCTCAGCTTGTGGCATGCAAAGCCGGAGCAGGAAGGGCGCCCGGCTGGTGGGGCTTGTCCTCAGTCTACTGTCTTGGCTTGATGTACGACCTGGGGCAGATCTTCCCCTCCCTGGTACTCTGGCATCAGCAGAAAGAAGGGGCTGTGCAGGATGGTCCCCTAGATCCAGTTCACATGGCGATTTTGGCCATGTCTCAAGATTCCTGTTCCTAAGCCTTCACCACTCTACACGCTGGGTGGGACGGGTCCTGGGCCACCGCCAGCCATTCACTGAGCATGGGGGGGTAGAGAGGTGAGCAGGGATGCGGACCCGCTCAACCCCAGTCCTGAGGGAGCCCTGGAGGGAAGACACTGGGTTCTCCACCCCCCACGTCCCAGTTATGGTCGTGGTCCCTGACCATTGACGGGTCACCTTCAGGGTGCTGGCCACTCCGGAGGGCGGGGCCCGGGCAGGAGGCCTTGTTCTCGTGGGACTTCCTGCCTGTGGGAGGAGTCTGGCGATAAATAAGGTGATTTCGAGCTGTACAAGTGGCCCTGCGGAAAATTAAACTGGATAACGGATTAGAGAGGAATGGGGCGGGAGAGGCTGTGCTTAGAGAATTTTGAAGTAAGATTTAAACGACAGGAAGGATTCTCGAAAGATCCAGGACAGTACATTCCAGGCTGAGGAACTAGCCAGGCACAAGCCCTGCAACCAGGGGGACCGTGGCGTGTTCAGAGGTAGACAGAGGCTGTGCGGGGAGTGTAGATTACCTCGGGCGGAGTGGGCAGTGGCCAGATCGTGCAGAGCCTCGCAGACCACCACGGGGAGTTCGGTTCTTAGCCTGAGTACGGTGGGAATTCCCCAGAGTTTACGCCCAGTGTTTGTGATGCTGGTGTGCTTTGGGCACAGGCTGAGTGGGCACCGGGCATCGTTCTTAGCTCTGATGTGAGGTAGGTGATAACCTATGAGGTGCTATTATTATTAGCCACTCGTTTTACATATGGGGAAACTGAGGCTCAGGCGGTGACACAGATGAGGTTATACGGGTGGCTTAGGAGAGAACCCAGCGCCCAAACCCGGCAGCCCAGATCTCAGCCATCATACTACCGTCCTGCCGAGGAAGAGCCCCGGAGCCTACTGCAGGCCTGTGGCTGTGTCTTAGCTCTGCGCTGTCTGGGCAGTCGCGGGCCCCGTGGGGTCAGAGCTGTCTGCCTTGCACGGGGCACTCCTGGAAGCGGGGGTCCTGCCCAGCAGCCTTGTGGTGGGTGGTACTGGCCGGTATGCTGCGTGCGGAAATGGGTGGTTACTTTGCATGATGGCCAGTGAACGTGAGGCTCACAGCCTGCAGGGCCCGGGGCAGAGCCCACTGGGAGGCCCTTTAGTGGACACAGGCAGTGGGGGTGCTGGTGCCTCTCATTCTCCCTAACGGGCTCTGTGCCTGGGTGGCCGTCCCGGCTGGGGAAGGGAGGATGAAGTCAGCTGCAGAGGACTTTCATCATTTTTACCAAACAACTCCAAGTTCAGAGGGAGGCCCTTGAGCCCACAGTCATCAAAAAGGCCCTTGCCTTGTCCTCGCCGTGGCAGCTGGCATGAAACTTCCCAGTCGGGACCTGAGGTGGCCTCTCACCTTGGACTCTGACCTCTAAAGTGGGCCCTTCCCATGGCAGAGAGGGCTGCTGGGGGCTGTCTCTGTGCTGCTTTGACCCTGACCACTTCCTTTTCCCCAGTGACCCTGGCCTTATTACCCTAGTGTCCCCAACATGTCCCTGACCTGGGGTGGGGCGACTTCCTGGCTGTTGAGTTTGAGGCCTGGTTCTGGGGCGAAGTCTCCGGGTTTTGTGAGGCAGGGAGGGAGGGGTGGGTGGGCCCCAGGGCTCTGGAGAATTGTACCGACCTTGGGGTCTCCCCAGGCAGCCCAGGTTTGCGTTCCGGCCGCAGCTATGCCCAGCGCAAGGGCTAACAGTGTGGCAGGCACAGAGCAGGCTGGGCCGCTGGAATGCAGAGTGCTGGGGAAGGCAGGTCACAGTGGGTGCTGTGAGGCTAACCTGGCTTCAATAAAAGCCTCATTCAGAGCCGCTAAACCCTTTCCATATGTGAGCCTCTGGGAACTTCAAAGTGCTGGGGAGGGGATGGCGGGGAGGCACACTGAGGTGAAGTGGCCTCATCCCAGTGCCTTGCACCAGCCTGTCGTGTGGCTGGCCAGGGAGTGGGTGCCAGACCTGCGGGCCGAGGGCTGGAGGGCACAGCCTGCTTGGCCTTGCGGGGAGGGCGGGCTGCTAGGAAGGTGGGAGAGTTCACAGAACCTGACCCTGGTCTCCCCAACCCGGCCGCTGAGCTGGAAGCCAGGGTAGAGGCCCAGGCACCCCTCCCACTCCACCCTGCCACGTTGATGGACCCTCCAGTACCCTCCCCACGAGGGAGGGGGGCAGGCTCCTGGCAGCTCCCTATTCCCCCGGTTGCCAGCCCTGCCGTGCCTGTCAGGCCTGTGGTCTGTCCCAATGACAGGCTGGCTCTGGTGTCCCAGGGGACCCAGCCCAGAGTGTGTGCATGCACTTGGAGGAGGGCGGGGAGACCAACCCAGGGCCGCCACCATGGCCACTGGCCTGGGAGCCACAGGAAACGTGCCCCCAGGCAGACAAGACACCTGGCTCCAGGCCTGGTCACAGCCTGGCACTCAGCCTCTGGCAGACGTCCCCAGAAATGCGGCCGACTCTCTGCCTTCTGCTCAGCACCCTGCTCGCCTCAGGGTGACAACTTGGGCACGCCGCACTGACTGCCCTTCCTGGTAAGAAGCACTCAGGTTTTATTAGCCCTAAACACATGCTGGGCTCCCAGGGGAGTCCCTGCCACCACTCAGGACAGGCCCAGGGTGCCAGCCCCTGGGCTCAGAGAGCCAAGGGGGCAGCAGTGCCCGGCCTGGAGAGGGACAGGCGGTGGGCCGGGAGCTGTGCTGGGGGGCGGGCCCCTCAGGGCCTCCGGGCCCGGGCTGTGGAAGTGATGCAGGGAGACTCTGGTGGAAGGGGTGGAGCGTCGAGGGACTGTGGGGGGGGGGTGCTCCTGGGAGCCCTTGGGGCCCCTGGTGAACACTGTCTTCATGGGCCCCCGTCACCCTGGGAGCACCCACGTTACATCCCAGAGTAGCACCCTGCTGGCTGCTCCGTGCCTGTGCCTCCCTTCCCTGAGTGCACTGCCACTTCTGACAGCGGTTGTCCCCGCTGCCCGTGGATGGACGGGGCCACCTCAGGCCCCTCATTGTAGACTGAAGTAACCCACGCGAGGGTGAGGGGAGGGGGCGGTGGCAGAAATCACCAGAAGACTTTCAGCCAGCCCCGCGTTTGGGAGACTTGCCCACCGTCAGAAGGGCCCGGGTTTGAATGTGGGCTCTGTCACCTACTCGGGAGCAGGGTGGGGACCCTGGACTCTCTGGTGCCACCGAAATCCCAAGCACAGTGTGGGGTGGGGAGAGGGGCAAAGAGAAGCACTGGGCTCACCTGCCCCAGGCCGGTGAGAAACCGGCCGGGAGGAGGGGACTCCTGAGGACATTCCCCAAATGAAGGTGATGGCCGCCGTGTGGAGGATGCTCGGGCGGGCCCAGGGCGTCCTCCCTCGCCTGCCCGGGGGTCCTCCGCAAGGCCACTGGGCGCTTCCTGTCCTGCACGTGGGACCGCTGAGGCCCGACCAGGAAAGACGGCCCCCCCAATGCACCTGTCAGATCCGCTCAGGTGAATCTCCTTTGGTGGGGAGGATGCGGGATTCCCAGGAGGAGCCCCGGATTTTATCACCGGGGACCTGGTGGTTCTCTCCTGGACACGTGTTTCTAAGGTCAGCCGCTTCTCCCTGAGAATCTGACCAAGTCCAAACTTGAAGGCAGCTCAACACAGTTGAGGGGCTTCCAGCAGTTGTGTACCGCCCGAGTCTTCTACGACCTGTTTCTGTCTTCTGTGGCCCATTCCGGTCTCCTGTCTGGGCCCCCCCTTGGGGGAGCCCCACTGTGTGTGTATTTCCTATAGGGTGAAGGAAGGGCCCTCTGGGGATCTCCCCAACCTTGCCCTGTGTAGCCCCCTCCCTCGGGTGTTCTGACGTCCTGCAAGGCCAGTGGATGGCGCCTGTGTGCTGGGACCGGAGGGGGAGCAGTCAGGTGTTCCCACGCACCGCCCCCCCGGGGCTGGGGCTGGCCCCGGCCCCTCTGCCCCAGCACTAATCTAATCAGGAAATAGCAGGGTCCACATTTCCCAGGGGTTATAAATAGCCACAGCAATTCAGGCATCATTTCTCTGGAAAATGTGCCATGTCCCTCTCTGCTCCGCGCCCTCCCTTCTCTGTATTTAAATGACATCCTGAAATAGATTTGGCTTCTGGAGAATGCTGACGTCCTGGGAGACAGAGCTTCATTGCTGGGGTGCCGAGGGGCCAGGCAGGCCTCCTTGAGCGGGCACCGGGGCACACCTGTAGAGGGGAGATCAGGCCTGTGGCTGCGGTGGGGACTCGCAATAGGACTCGGAAGTGCCACCTCACCCAGACCTGGCCGCAGACAGGCCGGTGCGTGTGAAACAGCCGCAGATGGTGCCGGCGGGCTACGGGGGCAGAGGGGAGCCAGAGAGTCCTGAGGCCTGGAGTTACCCAGGAAGGCTTTCTGGGAGAAGCAGGGCCAGCTCTGGGCCATGGCATCAGGAGTTACTTTTCCCGTCTCAGATGCTCCCGGGAAAGTGTAGGGCTGCTGCTGCTGGCAGCTAGAACAGAAACGGTGGGGAGAGGAGTGATGGAAGGATCTGTGCTGGAGGCGGCCTGCCAGCACCCAGGTCTGCCATGGTGCCCGACCACGCGCCGGGAGCCCTGATGCCTCCCTTCTAAATAAATAACGGGAACAGCAGCACCGTTGTTGCCAAGAGGGGCAGGCGCCAGGCCAGGTGCCTTACACATGCTCTTGCAGGTTTAGCAGAGCGGGTGAGTCGGAGACTTGAGCGTGTCCCCCAGCTCTCACCTTCTGGGGGTGTGGCTCGTTCTTTAAGCCTCCATGTCCTCATCTGTAGAATGGGGGCAGCTGTGAAGCTTAAGCCTGTGAGGCTTGCCCTGGTGATTAATTGAGATGCTGTAGATAAAGGGCCTGGTGTAGTGCCAGACTTCGGGGAGCTGATTCCAAGTCGTTATCTGCTGCTAACTGCTCTCCCTCACGACCCTTGAGGTACGTAGGTATTTCCCACGAGGAAACCGAGGCTCGAAGAGGTGAAGTGACGTGCCCCAGTGCACACAGTTGGGTGAAGAGTGAACCTTTGGACCCAGATCAGTCTGCCTCTCAGTCCCTACACTTCGCATCGTCTCCCCTCCCCTCGGGCTGTGTCCGGATGCAACTCCAGGACCCATGGAGGGACCCCCGGCTCAGTCAATGGCAGCTGCCGGGGTGCCAGGCCAGGGGAGGGTGGGGCAGGGCAGCGACGTTAGGTGAATCTGGCCAGGTGCTGTGACCATGGAATGGGCCCGAGGGTCACGCTGACGCCTGGAGAGACCTGCATCAAAAGGGGTGGTCACTCCAGAGTGTGTGTCCAAGGTTAGCACCTGCCTCTGTCGACAAAGAGCCGCTGAGGTCTTCCTACTCCAGGTGGCCGCTGCTGGAGGCCAGGGCTGGGGCAGAACCAGGGTCTGTGTCCTAGACCCAGCGCTCTGGATGAGAGGAGGGCCTGGTGAGGGATTGGGACGAAAAGTTCAGAAGGGAGGGAGGCTTCGGGAAACGGAGGCTGAACTTGGGGCTTCCTTGGGGACCCGGTAGGACGCTGGGCCCCACGCCTTCTGGAGCAGAGGCCCTGGCAGCAGCCAGGCTGGTGAATCCACACGCTTCCCCGTGTTTCACTGAGGAGCCAGGGGTGGGGGTGGCGGAGCTCGGTTCTCTCCTGTTCTCAGTTCTGTCCCTCCTCCGGGCTGGAAGCAACTGCTGGAGCCTGGGCCTGGGCTGGAGCCGGCCCACACGCAGACCCCAGATGCCACCAGACGCTTGGGCACCATCTGTCCCCCATGGGCATGGGTGTGATGGTGGGTTCAGGAAGGCCTTCGCCCCTCCAAGCTGTAGGAAGCCCCGGGGCCCGGCTCCCCTCCCCGCCGACCCCAGGCTAACCCAGCTCCAGTTGGCCTCCCTGGCGAGGCCCATGAGAGCGGTGGGGTTCAAACTGTTCTCCTGTCCCCCAGGGGTGGGGCCGAGACTGCCCAAGGGTCCTGTGGCAGGGAGATTGCAATGGAGTCAGTTTGCAGACCCTTAACCCCCTTGGGTGCTCCCGTCAAAGAGCAAGCACCTGCGCGGGCCTTTTTCCATCCCCCGTCAGGGGCTCTGGGCTCGCTGGGGGCCTGGGGCCAGGGTCTGGCCCCTCCTGGGTGCACAGCGGGGCGGGGGTGGCGGCTGCTAAAGAGATGAAAGACACTGTTGCCCGATTACAGATCCTTTCGGGAGCCGGGCGCTTCCTCCGCTTTGTTTTCGACAACACGGATGGATCATGAGCTGAGAGATTATTTAAAATAAATTTTCGTAATGGGTATACGTGCAAAGTAAGGCAAATAACGAGGAAAGAGGTTAAAAATTGCCTAACATTTCTATAATAAAACTGTCTTCAGCCTCATCTACTTTCTCTTCACCTTATTTACGTGAACAAGATGTTTCATTCTTTACATCTTTCAAAACAAAATTAAAAAAATACAAATAGAATTGATGCTGAATCCTGTGTCACCCCAGCAAAAAATCATATTCACATGCATCCATGAACTACATGCCCCACCCATCTGATTAAGAGATGCATTTCCACCAAAATGGCACTTTGCTGCTGAGTATTTACTAAAACTTGTAATTTGTTGGTTAATTTTTTTACTGTATACTCCTAATTATTGTCATAACTAATACAGAATATGATTTAAATATTTGGAACCTTGTGGTCTCAGGAAACTTTTTATTTCCATTCATACAGATTTTTTTTGTTGAAGTAAAATAGAAATAGGATGAGAAATACAAGACTTTAAAATGAAAAAGACAAACTAGGGCAAAAGTCTTTGGGAAAACAGAACAGAAAGCAGCTCGGGGCGAAGAGGCAGTGTGGGGTCTCTGGAAGGGGAAGGAGAGCCTGTTCATACTTTTAAGTGGGTAACAGTGGGTATCAAGTCACTGTGGTATTTGGACTTTACTGAACACATTGAAAAGAATGAGGTAACAGTTTTATTTTAAGACGTAAATATTTACATTATTTGGGAAATTTTATTCCTTGCAAGTATTTGAACTTGCTGTGGAAATGTGCAGTTGTTGACTTAAAAATGTGCCAGGGTGTGTCTAGTGTTCCAGACTTTGTGGGTGCACAAGGAGACACAGTTTGAAGGCCGCTGGGTCAGAGAAACAGAGTCCTGTCCAGGCCCTGGGGGGCGGGGAGTCCCCGTCCTCCCCACCCCCCTGGGGCTCCGGCCCAGTGTGGGGGCCTCCCCTGCAGAGTGCTTGCTTCCTTGGGGTCCGGGCAGCCACGTCCCCGAAGATACCTCCCTGAGCCTTCCCAACGGTTCGGCGAGGAAGGCTCTGCACACTGACTGCCTGCAGCAGCAGATGAAACAGCGAGGCCTTAGCGAGGTTAGAACTGCCCACAGTCACGCAGCCGCCGGCGGCAGAGCCAGGAGTCTGGGTCAGCACCTCTGCACTGCACTGCTGCCATCAGCATCCCCTCCTGTCACTCGAGTGCAGGGACCGGGGGAATTACTGTCTGTGAGCCTCACCTCTGCATCTGCGAAGTGGGTGATAATCCCACCTCCACCGGGAGTGGTCAGGACAGAAGGAGATGTGATGGGCAGAAGTGCCTGGCAGTGCGCCCTGCCTCCTTCCCTGCGTGGGGGGCAGGCCTTCCCTAGCAGGGCAGGCGGGGCTGCGGCCACCCTGAAGGGCCGCCTTCAGGATGAGCCTCCAGCCCCCACTCTGCCTTCCTGACCATTTAGGCAGCTCATGAGCAGCGGCTTGGTCTCTCAGCTGTCATCCCTCCCTCTCTCACCTTCTCTTTTTTTCTTGTTCTCTTCACAGCTGGATCCACAAACTGTGGAAACCAAGAACTGGCACACAGATGTGATCGAGATGAACGGGGTGAGCTGGAGAGATAGGACATGTCTGCACGGTGGGTGGGCTGCCTGACCTCTGGCTGGTGTCCTGGGGGTGCTCCCTGCCCCTGTCCCCTTAGCCCAGCCCCTCTCCCTTGTCCCCCACCTACGCCTTTCTCACTACCGCCCTGCTGGTGTTAGTTCAGGGGGCCCTGGGTGCTAGAGGTAGGCTTGTTTGCAGCTCTGGGGGAGGGGACCCTAGGTTTTGGGGGTACTCCTCAGGTACTCATGCCCTGCCTCACCCCCAACCAGATCAAAGTGGAATTCTCCATGAAGTTCACCAGCCGAGATATGAGCCTGAAGAGGACCCCGTCCAAAAAGCAGACCGGTGTTTTCGGCGTGAAGATCAGCGTGGTGACGAAGTAGGTGCCACCTCCGTGGCCCTCATGCCGGTGTCAGTGCTCAGGGTTCCTGCCAGCCCCCCCTGCCCCCGCCCGGCCCCTGGTCCGTCACCCCCCAGTTCAGTAGTCATGATGGCAAGTGTGGAGGCCGAAAGTGGCCCACAGAGGTGTGCCCGCCACCTCGCGTGCTGCTGGAGAAGTAAATGAGCCAGCGTGCAAACCCTGGGAGACCGCCTGTGAGAGTGCCGGGTCGCCAGCTCCCCGTAATAAATGGGACGGCCTGACCACGATAGGCCCACCTTTTACCTCGGCGGAGGTGGGCTGGGCCCCAGGCACGGCTGGCCCTCGGGAGAGGGTGTGCACCCTCAGCTCACCACCGTCCCCTCGTCTCCGGGACTGGCCCTTGTATGGGTCACCTGCTGGGTCTTCCCTGGCGTTTGAGTCTGAGACCTCTGTGCTAAGGGACATTCTTTCCTCAGTCTTTGGGCTTATCTCCCAAAACTCCCAGCCTTTGTCCCTTGCTGTCTCTCAGCAGGCTGGCCTTCGTGGGCCATGGGGGGTGGGGGGGCATAGCCTCTTTCTCAGCCCTGTCCTTGCCCCCCACTGTCCCCACCCCGGCCTCCTAATTCCAGAGGCTAGAGCTCTCCAAGGCCAAGCTATTCGGGGAGGGGGGCTTTGTAGTCACCACTGGGGGGGCCCCGCTCCATCCTCCCACACGTCCCCTCCCCACAGGCGGGAGCGCTCCAAGGTGCCCTACATCGTGCGGCAGTGCGTGGAGGAGGTGGAGAAGAGGGGCATCGAGGAGGTCGGCATCTATCGGATATCCGGGGTGGCCACAGACATCCAGGCGCTGAAGGCCGTCTTCGATGCCAGTGAGTCTGGGAGGCCCAGCCCAGGAGGTCGCAGGGAGACGGTGCCCCAGCAGGCTGAGCTGGCAGGAGAGCTCTGTGGAACTGGGAGACCTTCTCTGTGGGGAGGCCCCAGTTAGCTGATGGCAGAGGAGCTTTGGTCTGTGGACTCCACAGTCCTGGGGCCCAGGGCGGACCGTTTCTGAATCCCTGTGTCATGGGCCCCTGTCCTTTCTCAGGTTATGCCCCTCCCTCCGATCTCTTTTCCATTGCTACAGATAAGGAAACAGACTCGGAGGTCAAGTCGTTGGCCCGGCCTTGCCCAGCGTGTAGGTTTTGAGCCTGACTTAGGCTCAGATCTTTCTGACCAGCTCCCAGGTCCCTGGGGGGTGTGAGAAAAGGAAACACTTTGAGCCTGGGCTGGCTGGCTCCCGCTGCCCCCTGCCATCTCCGGGACCCCAGGTGCCCACCCTCTGGGAGGGGCACTGCCGTCTCTAGCTCTGGCCGCAAACTGCTCAGTGGTGGCAGACCTGAGCTTTCTCGGTCTTCCTGCCCCCATCTCGCTAGTTCAGGCTACAGCAGCAGCATATGCAGAGTCAGGGAAGCCGAACTGGGCAGGCAGTGCCGATTCCAGGGATGCTGAGAGGGGCCCATGGGTGTTCCTGGGTGGCTGCCAAGCAGACATGTCGGGGAAGCCTGGGGTGGGAGGCTGGGGACATGTTGGCGCACAGCTCCTCTGTGCAGTCTGGAAGCTGAGGCTTTGTTGCATCGTGATTTTAGTGTAAAAAATGTGCACTGCCTTCCAGAGAAGGGCTTAGCAATGGGGAGATTCCAGTTGGAGGGAGGGAGTGCCACCCCCAGGGTTCAGATGTGGCTCCAGAACTCTGCTCCCCGCCCCCTGTCCCCGTGGATCCGAGCCACAGACCACCCGTGGGCACTACGCGCATCTCGCCTTTCTCGGGGACACCGGGCCAGAGATGGAATGGGTGCGCAGGAGGGAGGTGGCTCACGCCAACGAGGCCCCTGACCTTCACCTCCTGTGCAGATAACAAGGACATCCTGCTGATGCTGAGTGACACGGACATCAACGCCATCGCCGGCACCCTCAAGCTCTACTTCCGAGAGCTGCCCGAGCCCCTCCTCACAGACCGACTCTACCCCGCCTTCATGGAGGGCATCGGTGAGGCTCTGGGGCCCTGAGGGCTGGGCTGGCCAGGCCTCTGGTCAGCAGGGTGAAGAGTCTCTGGCTTCCCTTGCTTATCGGACCGCCCAGTGTACCTGAGTGCATGGCTGAGTGGCCAGGGGGGCGAGGTGCAGCCTGCTAGAGCCTGGGCCCAGGGCTGCACCCTCTCTCACCTGCCTCTCTCCCCTCGTGTCCTATGGGCTTCCCTCTGTCCTTCCTCTGTGGACAGTGACCTCCTGCCTTGGAAACCTGGGTGTCCAAGAAAGGCCACCCTATAATGGATGGTCAGGGACCGGTGCCCCAGAGTTAAGGAGAAGCCTGGTTAGGGCTAGAGTGCTCCTGCCCTGGCTGGTGCTGAGCCTTCTTAGAAGGAGCACTCGCTCATCTCTCACCCGTGCCATGGCCGGGGAGGAGGCAGAGGGCCCTGGCTGGCAGGACTCTGGCCTCCAACCTCCTGGGCCAAACCCAGGTCTGGGTGCCCCCCTCCTGCCTCTCTTCCCCTGGGTCGGATCAGGGCTCCAGCCACCGTGAGAAATGAGGAGCCCCACATTAGGCTGCTCCCTGCCGCGCTCCAGCATGGGATGGGTTAGAGAGAAAACCTTCACCCGAGTGCCATCATTGTCTTACACCAAGCCTTACAGACCAGGGAAGGGAGTGGCATCAGCCGCGAAGGCCTGTGCAGTGGGGGGAGGCGGGGTGTCTGCTCCCCAGCAGCCTGCCTCCTGGCTGAGTTACAGGTTGTGGGTGGGCTTCCTGTGAGAACAGGCTGTTCAATAGTCCACCCTCTGAAAGATACCCAGCCCTTCTCTGCAGGGTCTGCTTCCCTGACCCCAGGCAGCCTGGGCTCTCCCTCAGGGTCCTGTAGCCTGCTGACCACAGGGGTGCTGGCTAGGGCCTCCCTGCGTGGGAGCCAAGCCCCTCCCTAGCCCCGTCTCTCCCCACAGCCCTGTCAGACCCTGCTGCCAAGGAAAACTGCATGATGCATCTGCTCCGCTCCCTGCCCGACCCCAACCTCATCACCTTCCTCTTCCTGCTGGAACACTTGAAAAGGTAAAGGACGGGGCCCCACTGGGGGCGGGGGCCGGGAGGGGCAGGGAGCCCAGGGCAGGCCCTGCTGGAGCGCATGTACCAGTTGCAGCACCCACCTTCTCATGGGTGGCAGCCTCCACTGGGCCGTCCCGAGCAGGTGAGAGTTTGCATTTCAAATTTTTACAATTCTGGTTTGAGAAATATTTGGGTCTTAATAACAACCTGAAAAATTGGCCATAGAAGGCTTAGAAAGGCAGAGCTAGAGCCAAAAACCATAGATGAATTTTACAGCCAAAGCGGGTCAGTCAGTCAACTTAACATGTTCGAAAAGGAAAGAATAGACGGCGTCGGGGTGCGTTGCAGGTAGAGGGTGCAGCGCGTCCTGTGTTGTTCAGTCACACACGGCCCCGGGCGCTTTACAGCGTCAAGTGTATTTGTTATCGTGTGTCCTCAAAGAGGTCTTGACCAAGCCTTGTCTGACAGACGGGGGAACAGCCCCGGCCCTGCAGGGATGTGCCGTGGTCAGCAGGGCTCCATCCCTAGAATCCACATCTCCCAAATCCTACACAAGGCCCTTCCCACCTTCTCCCCGCTCGCTCACTCCCTGTGCGTAATCAGGTCAAGCTAAGAGCTGCTGAAGTTGAGGCTGGTGGCAAACTTCAGACTGAAACTAGTCCTGAAGATGTCCTTATCGGTCACTTTTGAGCCCAGGACTGGTCTGGGGTAGGAGTGGGCGGGAAAACCCCCAGGTGTTTTTAAATCCCTTAAAATCCACCACCCAGGACCGAGGAGCCTGGAGAGGAGCCTGGAGAGGGGCCGTGCCACGGGTCCTCCCTGAGCTCAGCCCCGCCCTGGTCCCAGGCTCCCAGCTACGGCTCAGGGGGGCCAAGAGATCTGGAAACTCCTGGGGCTGCTGTCTTGTTTTTCCCATTGTGAGACATTCCCTCTGGTTTGGCCAGGACCAAAACCCCAACCAGTTCCCAAATAGCTTGGCGAGCACCGTGGGGAGGACGCACAGAGGAGCGCGAAGGGAAAATTCATTAGGTTTTCTACCCTGGGAACCAGGCACAGTCTGTCCCCACATCTGGGCCCCTGGATGGGGGGTGGGGGTGTGTAAGTGTAAGGGCTGGGCCTGCTGCACAGCTGCCTGCTGGCACGGCAGTGTTTGCGCGTTTCCAAAGCAGTCAGCGGGCACATCCATGACTCGCCTGGGGGCTGGGGTGAGAGGCACTGCTCAGATCGTGTGGGTCTCAGCCCCAGAAACATTTCCCAGGACCAGGGGGGCCCAGGGCCTCTCTGATGCATTGGGTAGTACTGACCTTCCTGGATGGTGTCACAGGTGGCAGCCCTCGCTGTCACTCGGGGGAAATACCTGCAGAGCACCCGGCCTGTCATGCAAGAGAAGCAGAGGACAATCCAAGGGGAGGCAGCCCTGGGGTTCCGTGAGGTAGGCCCTTCTGGAAAGGATTGGGAGTGTTCTCCTTGGGATTAGGGTTGTTCCTGCCACAGAGCCCTGGATCTAGTCGGCACGTGCTGCGGGGGCTCCAGCTCCCCACTGTAGCTCCTGCCCCTGCCCCACCCACCCTGCCTCTGCCCCGGGCCACGCGCCACAGCCCGCCTGGTCAAGGTTAAAGCACAACATGGTGGAGAGCACGGTCCCTGGAGGCAGGCTGCCTGGGTTCGCGGCCCAACCCCACCACTGGCTAGATGTGTGACCTCAGGCGAGTCACTTAAGCTCTGTACTTCAGTTTCCTCATCTGTGCAGTGGAGATGCTAATACCTGCCCAAAGCACTCTGAGGAGTACGGATTATTATTGGGAAAGGTCTTGGGCAGTAATGTCATTACCTCTGAGGCAGAGGTGTGGGAGTGGGTCCCTGTGGCCCTGGCAGTTTACCGTCGGTTCTGGGGGTGGCCCCAGAGCTGGGAATCTGTTACAGGAAAGTACCAACACAGAGCTGGGGACTGGGTCCCTCGACCTAGTTCCCTGCCTACCAAGAGGTCTCTACCCTTCGGAGAGGAAGTCTACTAACCACCTTCCAGGAGCTTTCATACCTAAGGCCAAGGGTCTGGAGCTCCAAGCAGCTGCTGAGAAATGACTTTCCCCTCCCCTCCCTTTCAGGGTTGCTGAGAAGGAACCCATCAACAAAATGTCCCTTCACAATCTGGCTACCGTGTTTGGCCCCACGTTGCTGAGACCCTCAGAAGTGGAGAGCAAAGCACACCTCACGTCGGCTGCAGACATCTGGTCCCACGATGTCATGGCACAGGTACTGCCACACTGCCTGGGCCTGTGGCTGGCCAGTAGGGGGCGGGACAAGCCCCCCAAGGGGTGCAGAGAGGACAGCTCAGAGCCCCGCACCTCTTCCCTCCTGAGCGGCTGGGCTGATGGTCTGTAAGCTGTCACCAGGGCTGCAGGGCTTTGGACAGTCCTACCTGCTCAGCCCAAACCAGAGGTTACACTAAAGGCCCCTAGACCAGCGCCTAGGTGTTGGCTGCGTTCCTGGGAGTGTCTCTGTCTCGGAAGGGAAGCCCAGGGGTGTAGGGAAAAGCTGGGGCCTTGTCCTCAAGCATGGAAGCTCTAGGATTGCTCCTGGGTCAGGAAGCTTCCTTGGGATCCCCACAAGACCCAGCAGGGTCCAGTCTGAGATAGGATGCCAAGCCAAAGCCAACCTCTGTAGACAGGTTGGAAGCTTATGACAGGTTGGCAAGTGACCCCAGGCTCCTCACCCTCTGCCCTGCAGCGCCCTCTACTGCTGCAAATGGGCAGACACACCTGGGCTGCCGAGGATGGGGAAAGTGGCAGGGGCCAGCCTGAGAGGGAAGGCGGGCAACACAGACTTGACCCCAGCCCCGGGACCATTCCTTCTCAACAGATCAAAGGAGGGCCATGGGGACAAGGGCCCTGCCTCAGTCTCCCCTGTCTCCCCACAGGTCCAGGTCCTCCTCTACTACCTGCAGCACCCCCCCATCTCCTTTGCAGAACTGAAGCGGAACACACTGTACTTCTCCACCGATGTGTAGCGCCAGGTGGGAGCCGCTGTGGGGGTGGCCGAACCAGCCCCTCCAGCCGGGGGACCCAACACAGACTTGAAAGACTACAATAGAAAACTCCCAAACCCAGCACTCCAGCCTCCAAGGGACGCAGATTTCCAAGAACTGGAACGTGCGCACCTTCCGTGCCGCCTTGTACAAAGCCAGCTGACCCGCCCCCAGCCTCAGCCACACCCTGGGCTCCGGCCCGCCGTACCTCTAGTTGCGTCCAATGCTCCATGCTGTTCGGGAATTGTTTTATGTCTGTCTGTCATGCAGAAAAGGTAGTGACTGACCCGTTACGGGCACAGAGACGGCCTGCTTTGTTCTTTCATTTCCTCCAACACTTTTTTTCCTCCTGAGTCCAGTCCAAGGGCTTTTATTTGGCATTCGGTAACCGCTGCCAGCTTAGCCTCTCTTGGCCCTGCTCCCAGATCGCAGTCTCCCCTCGGTTTCCTCCTCCCTCTCCTCCCTCCCAGCCTGCCCGCATGCATGTGCGGCCTTGGTTTGCACTCCATCACTTCGGAAGTTCTGAGGAGGCCCTGGGTGGCAGTGACCACGGTGGCCCGTCGGAGGCTGCCACATGCCACTCCACCCCCCCCCAGGCTTTCCCCTTGCCCTCCACCTGTGGAAGCACACCTGCTTGCCTTGCTGCCTGTGCAAATGTTGGACAAGGAGACACTCACACTAATGCTCAGCTTAGCACAGAGCTGGAAAGTGGATTTCTGGAATTTTCCACCTGAGAATCTCCATTTCTGGGGTTTATCTGTTCTGTCTCCTGCCTACCAGTGAGGCATTTTGACTGTTTCTTCTACTGCTTTTCAGTTCCTTTCTCGCCACGTGCTGTTTCCTTTGAGTGTGAAGACTCAGGAGCAACCTGCTCTCGCCAGGGGGTGAGGCAAGACGCAGGGGAGGTGGGAGAGGCAGCCACTGAGACAACACTGGTCGGACATAACAGGAAGGCCACACAGCACCGGGTGTCCTGAGTTGGGGGGAGCTGCTGTGGGCAGTGAGGAGTTGTGGTGGCTTTTGTGGCAGAGCTAGGCCTCCAGGAGGGCAGCTCATATGGCTGAAGCAGGTGTCCAGACACAAGGAGGCTCCATCCAGAAGACTAGCCCTTCCTGGCGCCTCACGTACCTTGTGTACCTTTGCCTTAGATTTTACATTCTCCACAGCCAAGCACTGCCACGGGGCGTGCTCCCGGGCCTGGCAAGGGCGGGTGTGGTCCAACAGTAGCCAGCCCTCAGGGTGCTGCCGCCCCACCCTGGCTTCTCAGTGCAGCCTTTCGGATGAACTTTGGGAACTCAAGAAGCTGCGGAAGGCTGAGGGGTTACAGGCACCTCCTCTTAGAATTAGGTTTTGCTGGAGACCTTCAATGTTGACGCTGCGCTCCGAAGTCAGGGATCAGCAGGTCCCATTTCCAACTTTGAGACTCCGTTGCTCAGCACTGGAAAAGGGTGAGAAGGGTAGCCAAACGCTTGTTTCTTCCCACGCAAGCAGGAGCGGCCAGCCTGCGGTGGCCAGCCTGGAAGGGCAGGCACTTCTGGGCTGCAGGGGACTGAGTTGTAGTGCAAGCTCCCCGGCCTCCTGTGTGGTGGAGAGTAGATTCCCGGCTCTCAAGGTTGGAGAGAAACGCTCTTATAGCTTGAGCTCAGGGCTGTTTTAAAGGTTGGCTGGCCCTAACGCTGTAGCACTTGCTCAGTGAGAAGTGGGGCCCTTTCTGATCTTGTTTACACCTGTTGCCCAATCTTGGGCAGAATGGTACACATTCTGTGCGCGTCAGATGGAAGAGAGGCCCGAGAGGAGGGAAATAACTGGCCATTTAGCTACCTGTTAGCAGCTTACCTGGGAGCCCTACTTCCTGAGACAGGAGATGGGGAAAGAACTTGAATCTGTAGGTTGCAGCATCTGCCCATCCCTGGAGTCTCTGCTTGGCACTCAGGAGTCGGAATGTGGCACGGAAGGCTCTTGCTTCCAAAGCCATTGATGGTAATGAACTGGAGGCCCAGCTTGAGCTAGTTACAGCCAAACATAGGTGCCTCCCACCTCCCCAAAATAAAGGATGTTTACTTCTCAGCGTCAGGTAGCTATTGCAGCCCCTCAGTGTAGGCAGTGCAATGGGAGGAAGGCTAGAAAGACTGAGAAATGCAGAAGGCTCAGAATGTTTATAAATTCTACCCCCAGAGTGGAGGGGGCAGGTACCAGACCTGGACTAAGCTGCACCAAGGAAACAGCCCATGGATTCTGAGAAACAGGGACTGTGCAGCCCAGGACCCCCAGCCCCTGTGCCCAGCACGGCAGGCTGTGCCAACAGGCCCAGCAGACAGGCCACAGGAATCCTGGTAGGCCCGTCCTCGCTGGCAATGACCACGGGCTGCTGGGTTTTGCCGATACAGGTAGGATGGGACCCTTCATTAATATTTCACTTTAATAAGTTGGTAAGGATATATTTTTTGTCTATGTTCTGTTTCAACTTATGTAGATTATTATAAATTGATGTAAACCACGTGAGAGAAAAATGTTAATAAAAAAATGCAAAGCCCCAACATTTGCACACAACTCAGCCCTGTGGTGCGGACGTGTGTGTTCTCCTGGGCAGTCCAGGGAAGGCCACCAATCCAAAGCTGTTAACTCTTCGGGCTGCACCCAGATGCGCGTTTCCAGGACCCGGTTTACCTAGTTAACTCCCCCTGAGCTTTCCCATGGACCGCGGGGACTGTGGTCGTTTGAGGGAAGGAGTGCAAGCCTTCTCCTTGCTGTTCACAAAGGCCTCCAGGTCAGCCAGCAGCTGTGTGTCCTGCCAGGGACGTGGCCATCAGTATGCTTCAGAGAAATGGCAGGAATTTGTCCCAAGTGAAGGCTTCTTATTTTACATAAACTTTTCTCTCCACTTTCCTTGGATGTGGCTCATCTTTTGGCCTAATCTGCTTGCAGTGAAGCTGCATCTCCTGGAGGGCCCAGCCCCCCTTTAGGAGAGCCAGTGGGGTTAATGGAGGCTCCCATCAGCCCCAGCCATTGGACACTGTGTTTATTCTGGAGATCAGGAACAGATGTCTCTGAAAATTAGTGTTTGGTTTATGAGGTCATACTGACTCCTTGGCCATCTAAAACAGGAAACTATTCATCTCCTCTCGATTCAATAGCCAGTGTGGACAATGCTCCGCTTATTGAACTGACAGCTACTGACAGCCGCAGGGCTCCTCGCTGCCCAGGCCGGCGGGAGGGCAGCGCGTCGGCCGTTCAGTGAGCCTGACCCCACGCACTGGGCTGGCTGGGAGAAGCCGCTGGGCGTCCTATCGTCTTCTTTCGGCAGGTGCCAGGTAGGAGCATGTGCTCTGGCTCTCAAAGTGCTTATAGACGACTTATTTAGGACAGTGTAGAAAACAATTGTGAATTCGTCCTCAGACCTCCGGGGTTGCTCCGGACAGCCTGGCAGCAAAGACGCCTTGTGCCCGTGAGACCCGGACGGGCGTTGTGTAGAATTCACCATAGAAGGAGCCCTGTGCACTGCTCACACTCCAGAGGGAACAGCAGGCATGGCCAGAGGAAGGTGTCACCAGCTGGGTGTGGCGTTATCACTCACGACACACACACGCACACACACTCGGGACGCCTGCGTGTTCAGCCCAGTCTTTGAAATCCGGGTAAGGGTGGGTGGGCTAGAAGACAGCAGGCAAGGGAGAAGGAAGAAAGGGGAGGTGGAGGAGTTACTGCACGGTGGAAAGAGATGTAACCCCTGGCTGAAGGTGGCCAGGACTACACGTCGCCCACCAAGCCCACCTGCCTGCCCGAGAGCAAAAGCCCGGGCTCATCAACTTCATCTTGCCACCAGAGCACCAGAGTAAAGCAGAACCTGGGGCAAATCCCAATTTTTTTAAAAAAGGCTTTTTTGCCCATGGCACACAATTAGGCTGAGCTTCTGTTGTCAGAAAAACGCTACCAGTTCAAGTCAAAAGTGCCACATCAAGGTAATAGAACACACACCAGAGAATGAGGGTGGAGGTGAGCAGCCTCTCCTGCTGTCATTCGGCCGTCAGGGCAGTGACAGCCGGACCCGTCATGTGCTGTCCTGAGCTGGGCCTAGTCCAGCGCTCAAAGCGTAACAGCAGCGAGGGGTTCAGGCCAGCCCACAGGAGTTTTTGGAGGAAGCCAGCAGGACTCACGCGTGGATTGCAGTGCGTCCTAGGAAGGAGCGAGGATTGGCTTCCCGGGCGGAAGGCCCTGGCCAGTGTCATGGTCCCCGTGACGGTACCACCACTGCACAAGCCCCGAGCATCCAACAACCCCACACTCCTCAGGGGCTTTCTCACTTTTCCTCCTCTGGATGTTTAGTCTTTGGCCCACCTGGCACCATTTGGGGGAATTATAAAACTGAAAATAAAAACCATTTAAACTGTAATATAAACATATATTTTTAACAAGGAGAGCAGAATACCAACCAAAATGACACAATTGGCCAAAAAGTATAAGCTCACTTGGCCCTGCCCCAACACGTGAGATGGTGACCCCGTGGAGTTCCCAGGTAGAACAGCTTCCTGCGTCTGAAGTCCCGTCCGCTCCCACAGCACGAAACAATGGGAGGGCCGGGGGTGGTCGGGACTGAATCTTTGTGCAGCTTAATTTCTACCAGTCAACGCACTGACTCCTAAGCTGCCGGAAAGAAAGGCTGGCGTGGCACATCCCCGTCCGGCCTGGCTGGGGTCCCGGAGCAGGGAGCGTGGCTGCTCAGAGGCTGCAGGCATACAGTGGCCAGGCGGCGCCCTCACAGCATCAGCCACCGGAGGGAAAATCAACGTCTTCAGCGTCTGAAGCAAGTGCCCAGGGTGGTGCAGAAAACGCGCCCCTCAGAGCAGCTCTGACCCTGGGCTGCGGCTGTCCTTCCCGGGAGGCGGTCGCTCTCACCGTAGATAGTAGTCGATTGCAGCAGAGAAAGCAGCAAAGCCTCCGCAACCAATGACCCCAGCCTTTAAGCCAGCTGTGAAGTAAACAGAAACGACATTACCTGTGGTGACAGAGGCTGGGTCAGACTGCACTCACAAAAAGTCTGCATACTCACAGACGCAAAGAGACCAGCTCAAGCATTCTCCGCCATTCAGCCCACCAGAGGCCTGCACGACCTCAGTGAGGCCGCACACAGGACCTGAACCAGTGTGCTTCAGCTGAACTGTGTGTTCGCTTAACTTCTCTCGTTCCAAAGAATTACTATTTCCAGTCTCATGGAAACAGCCCCTCACAGGCAGGAAACTGGTTAAGAAAACCAGCCCTTAGAATCAAGTGAAAGCATATGGCCTGTCGCTCGGACTTGTTTATGGACTGAATTCCTGGGACGGCGATCAAAGCAGTCCTGGGGGGAGCGGGCTTCTCGGGGGCCCTGACAAAGCCGAGCAGTGGGAAGACCAAAGGCAAAGCTACTCTCTAAACCATAAGTGGCTGTTTGAGGAGCAAAAGCAGGTTTGTAATGATAGCAAACCATCTTGCCTCTCAGAAAATGAGAAAACAAGCCTTTTGCTTTGGGTAAGTCGAGGCACAGCAGAGAAAGTGGCCCAGCAGTGGACACTGTTAAGGGAGGTCAAGTCGCCGGCGCCCTGCAGCACACTCCTGACGGGACGGCCCACAGGGAGAAGTGGCGGGGAACTGGTTTCTTTCTTCATTGCTTACGGCTGATAGTGAACGTTTCTTGAATACCTCCATTTGGCTTTAGACATTACCGTGATAACTTATACACAGAATTAAGAAAAATGTCTCAGTAATAGAAATGCATGGAGCTGACATTTCAGCATGCCGTGTGGGCAAATGGGCTTCCCAGGGCTGAGTGGGACCTAGCTACGCTCCCTTATTATCCTGCCTTTCGACACACTCAAGGGGGTACTGTGAGGAAGTCCTTCCCATGTTTCCAATATGGGGGGCAGTTCTTCTTTCTAAGACAGATCTAGACCTATCAGTGGTTCTCAGGGGAGAACCCCCTGAGGGGACATCTGGCAATGTCTGGGGACACTCTTAGTTCTCACAACTGGCATCAAGTGGGTGCAGGCCAGGGATGCTGCTAAACATCCTTTAATACTTGGACAACCTCCCCTGCCCCAGCAAAGATTCATTTGGTCCAAAATGTCAGTAGTGCCAAGATAAGAAACCCTGACGCTTCCGAAATTGAGTTGGACACATAAGCAAACATGGTTAGTCTGTCTGAAGGGAAGAATATCAAGTGTCCACATATACCTTGGGCTGTCCCCGGAACACTCATGTTCAGAAATGTCCACTTCCGCACGTTGTCCAAGGCCACAAGGAAAACCACTCCAGGGTTGCTTACTGACCTCTGAAACCAATGGCTCCTCCGGTGACGCAGCCGCTGATGACACTGTTCTTCCAGTCGGACCTTCCCCGGTACTGCAGGGCACAGCAGAGGTGCGGTTCGGAGCGGAAGAAACAAGCAGACAAGACCGTTACGGGAAAAGCACAGGGTTTCTAGCTGGCTAATGTAGCCCCTCCCAAAGGAAACCTAATGTGTTTCTCTTTCAGAAGCACAGTTCTTAGAATTCGGATGTGCTCACAGACGCTTCCTGCCGGTGGTACCAGCGCACTGAGACCGAGGGCAGTGTTTGAGAAGGGACCAAACTCTCCTCTCGTTCCCCAGTGAGTCTGTGTGCGGAATCATTAACCGACTCTGGCCTACACAAAGAAGTAAAGAGCCATGCAAGCCCAAATCATACACACACAACGTCTGCACTAGGGCTATTTAAAGGAAGTCCAATCTAGAAAGCTGCGGACATCTCGATTGTTTTCTAATAACATTAAGATGAATACTTCTCTTCGGACGTTGTAAGATGGCAGTAGGCAGGGGTTTCTCAGAAGGCAGAGACACTCACCGATTCCACCAAACACTCAGTGCAAGAAAACATGGCGCCCACAATGGCAAAATTTTTGGCGTAGGACACTCCTCTCTGCCCCATGTCTTTAAGAACTTCTCTTGCCGTGGGAGTACGATAAGGATCCTTGGGGTCAAAGCCCACGTTGGTATCGATGCCGGCAGTGAACACCCCAAATGCACCGCCCAAGACAAATCCTAAAACCAAACAGAGATGAAGATTTCTTTGACATGCTTTCTGAATTACTGAAAGGGGGTCATACGCAAACAGCGCCTTCTGGGCGGCCACCAGTGAAGAGGACACCCCACACCCAAGCCCTCCACTTGCCTGGTTTCCACATTACACAATCCAGGATTTATCTTGTCCACTGCTGCTTCTTCCCTGTCTCCTCTTGCATTCCCCTCATTTCATTTTCTAATGCTGCATTCCTCAAGATTCAGTCTTTAACCCTCTGTCCTCTCTCCACACTCTCGCACACGTCACCAGACACCCTGGGACTGAGCTACCAACTTTGCACACCACCCCCTTAACAACGGTAACATTCACAACAGTCATTTAGTAAATGCCACGTGCCAGTTGCTGAGGCACTTGATAGTTACAGCCTCGTTTATCCTCCACAATTGTCCTCTGAGGTAGATACTATTATCCTCTCGTTTCTGTAGCTGAAGAAACTGAGGCTCAGAGAGGCTAAGTAACTTCCCTAAAGTCACAAAGCTACCACATGGCAAACGCCGCACTGCTGTCCCCATCTGGCCTTGCTGAGCCTGCTGGACATTTCCACACACGTTCTCTTATCACCTCAAGGTCAATACAGTTGACCCTTGAACAATGCAAGGGCTAGAGGTGCCAAGCACCCCACAGTCAAAAATTCACACGTAACTTTTGACTCCCCCAAAACTTAGTTGTCCTGTAAGATGTAGCGAGGAGCCCAAGAGCCAGCACACATCCCGCCAGCTGGGCCGCCCTGACCACCAGCCGCGCTAACCACCCACCACCCACCAGCCACCACTGAGGTGCCAAGTGAAAACAAAGGAGGCGGCGGCATGAGCCACACAGGCGAGGCTGCCACCACCTCCGCCCTCCCACAGGCTCCAACACAGCCCAAGAGTCCCTGCACTGCCATCATCCTTGCGGAAACCCCGGTGGGGATGTGGCCACCACCAGGGGTGAAAACGCAGAGCCAAAACGTTCTCGCCACTGAAGTCCCCGGCACTAGTGGTCAAGTGGTTCAACATCAGAAATGGATATGGATTTACAAATCGAAGTGACACCAAAGATGTGTCTGTACATCAGACGGCCACCAAGAACAGCCCGCAGAAAGATCTGCGCACGGGAGAAACTGTCGAGTCGAGTTGGATGTAGTTGAAGGAGAGGAGGGTGCTGACGCACCGATGTGACTGGCCAGACTGAGTTCCTGCGGAAGGGAGTGGGCAGGCTGCGGACCTGCGCTGTTAGACGTGGCTACTGTGGCAGATGCCGGGGACCACCCCGTAATCAACGATACGGAGGAGGAGGAGGAGGAGGAAGGAAGGAGCGGCAGCAGTGAAGAATATGACCCCCTGCCACTGGCTGGCAGTTCCTTGGGGGCGGAAGTCCGCTGCACAGTCCCAGTATCACCCTCAGTACCAGCTGGGTTCCCGCCCTACCACGTGGGACAGACCTTTGACCTTCACTCCCAGGTCTTTCCCATCCCACCAGAATGCAGGCTGGTGAGATTGGAGAGATGAAGGATGAAGTCCCAGAGAGAGCACAGCTTCAGGACCAGTTCATCAAAATCCAGCTTACCATCCAAGGTACTGCAGGGGACCTCCTCGCCCACGACCTGCCCCAGCTGTGGGAGAGGCTGAAGGTAAAGAGAATAAACAAGAGGCAATGGTACAAACTAGCCACCTGCTCACCAGGGACACTGGCACCTTACAACTATTGGTGTCACCCCCGTCCTCCTAATGCTCCTTCACAAGATGGCAAAGGGCCCAAGGCAGGTGAAGGGCCATCTGAGAACCCCACTCCAGCCACTGAGCAGTGCAGTTTTAAGTAACACCAGGCTCCCCAGGCACCTTCGCCATCAGCAGACGACCTAAAGAATTAATGGTCATTCAAAAAATAAAACACAAAGCAGACCACAACCTTACCAGCACCAAAGCAATAAAGTGGAAGACTAGTAACCGAGATGTGGACACTGGAATGTTTACACTGGTTCCTTATGAAACAGGTACGAAAGGAGACTGTCGGCCACTGTTCCCAGCCGTGTTTCCAGGAATGCCGGCACAGAAGACGAGGGCAACCTCCCCAGTTTCAGCAACCACTAGGTTTGCACTTTTTTCCCTGGCTTTTACTATTTTGGTAATATGAAAGATGGAATATTAATGCCACATGGGGAGAACCCCAACCAAAGAAATCTGAAATGTACAGTAAATGCCTCCCCTCCACTCCCGTTTCTGTTAATTTTGGATGCTGATCCTAAATTTCCAAGTGTCATCATTTAAAGAGAAATGTGATGCCCTTATTTATTTCTAGGATGAGGGGAGGATTACCTTTTTGCTTTCTTATGTGACTCTCTTTGAAAATGTGCAGCATGAAGTTCCTCAAAAATAAAATTTTTACCCTTAGTTGTCCATTGTTATCTGTGGGGGATTGGTTCGAGGCCCCCCCACGAATACCAAAATCCACAGGTGCTCAAGTTCCGTATATAAAAAGATGTAGACTGAAAAAGATGCATTCAGGAAGTCGACTGCACCCGTGGACTCCCAGAGGAGGACAGAAAACAGGACAGGTATTTGTTGAGAAACATCTGCACATAGGTGGACTCACACAGTTCAAAGCCATGTTGTTCTAGAGTCAACTGTGTATGTTTAATGAAATCATGGGCCCCTTCTCCACATTTTCTTGCTTATGGCTCCTGTCCAGTCACTCCAGCTGCAAACCTCGGCGGCATTTCTGGTTTTTTGCTTACCCCTGCAACTTCATGTCCACAGCTATCTGAGTCTAGAGTCTGTATCAGTCCCACCCTGGAGCACTACAAAGACTCGTTCATTTCAACAAACAGGTAAGTGATATATCAGGGTCAAGCAAATGATGGACAAAGACCCAGTCCATACCTCACTGAACCTTCAGTCTAGCAAATTTCCTATCTGGTTGCCCTATCCACAATTTTCTTTCCTTCACCACTCTCCATCCTGAGTCATGCCCATCACCCCTTGTTACTCTCCTTAAAAAACCATCAATCACTGCCCTAATGCCTATAGGCCTAAAGCCCAAATCCCCCACTCCACCCCAACTTGAAATGACATCTCTCTTCCTCTTTGCCAATCCCCATTCCCTCAATCCTTCAAGACACAGCTCCAGTCTCCCCACTCTTTGGGGCCTTCCAGCCAAACCAAAAAATGTTTCTCTTTCTTCTTTCTACTGTACTTTCACATCTGCATTCTCGCTGTATTCATTTCTCTGTCATTCTCAATGAGATTTCAACTCATCTACAAATGCGGTCAATCTCTCTACGCTGCATTGCACACAAGAGGGGCACTGTACATTCTCATATCCTCAAAAGAGTTTTATTTTTGGTTTTTTTGTTAAAAAAAAAAAAAAAAAGCCAAGTCCACACTTCTTTCCCCTTTGTTGACTGCTGTCTAGTCCACTGGCCACAATGGCCCGTTTTCAAACTTCAAGCCAGCTCCCGCCAGACCTTTGCACTTGCCGTTCCCAATATCTTCGGCATTCTTCGACATATAAATATAAGAATGTTAGCTTCACCAGAACAAGCCTCTTGTCTCTCGCCCAGTCTCTCCACCGCCTGGCCCGTGACGGCGCTCGGGAAAAATTTATTGAAAGAATGATTATTTAAAAGTGACTGAACGAATAGTGAACGGAGCCAGCCATTTTATAACGTCCAGGCCCCAACCCATCGCACCGAATCTCTGATCCAATTCCCAGACGGTCCAGAGAGCGTTGCTAAGGGAGGTCACTGAGGGTGCCGTGAAGGTCGAGGCCCAGAGGCTCCTCGCCTCCCGGGCGCGTGGTCTTCTTGGCAGAGGACCCCGCTGCCACCCAAACCCTCAGCCTCCCAAGGGCGCCCCCTCATACTGTCTCACCTCCCACGCAGGCCAGCGCTGCCTTGAAGGCGCAACTTTCCATCGCCTTCTCGATCATCTTCTGTTCCTCGCTCTTGGCCGGACTCGGGATCCCGCCCAGGCTTCCAGGCTCCAGGAGCCGGGGCTGACGCTTGTCACCCACCAAGTACTGGAGAAGAAGGCTGTACTGCAGCGGGGCTTCGGCGGACCCCGCCGCCTCCGGGTCGGAGCCGCCGGGACTGGGCGCGGGGGCCGCCATGACTGCAGTTGCCCAAGAAACCCTGGCGTCCTTCCTCCTGCAGCAGATTCCACGAGCTTCGCGTTACGGCTTGGCGTGCCTAGGCGCTGTGTCGCAACGGCAGATTCGTCACCGCGAGCAAGTCCGAGGAAGTTGCAGGACTTAAGTCCATTAGTGCGCACCTGGTAGAACTACTAAGTTCCCCCAGAGCCTCTTGTGGTACTGGATCAGGTTTCTGCAGCATTCCCAATGGCACTGACAAGATTCAGATGCTGCAGCGCGTCCTCTACGGGGCTGCCGCGCGGTGCCCACCGGGATTTGTAGTTCCAACTCGTACGCCCAAAACATTTCCCAGGAAGCCTTGCGCTGGCACTCTCCCCAGTCGTCCTCTGTAGCTCTGTACGGGCGGGAGCCGAGCTGTAGCGCGCCCGTGAAGCTGCAGCGCGCCGGGCCGCCGGCAGGAGGCGCCTCGCCACTGCCCTTACAGTCTATTCCTTGCAGGTACTGAGATGTAATGGAAGGTAATTTGTAAATGAACGTGAAATCATGGTATAAATGTATGGCGTAATTGTTTTGTTCAATAATTAAACCTCTGACGGATGAAGCCAGCCAAGGGTTAAGAAAAGTCAGGGGACGGTGTTAGGAAGTGGCGGTGACTGGATGGATGGAGAGCACGAGGAAGGCTGAGGCTGCTGTTCACTGCGGCTGGTTGTTTACAGTGGAATTTGTGATATGACTAAAATTCCTATGAAAAAGCCCAATTTATATTATGTCGAACCAATTAAAGTGTTTACCAGCTTGAAAACTCAGAACCTGAAAGTAAACTGAGATAGCACTATATATGAACCCAGAAAAAACTTTTGTAGTTTTTATGGTACTAAAATAGAACTCAAACTACTGTATTGATCCAGACTAGTGATGTGTTGGGGTGTATCCGCTAAGAGAAACATAATGGAAACAGAAGGTAGTGAGGATAGCCAGTCAACATAGGCAGAGGTCCTTCTTTGGTTGCCGGCGTCCTCTGTGCTGCCCAGCATAGCATACACTTCACCCACTTCTGCTCCTACAACCGCAGGAGCTAGTCCTATGGTTCCCAGGACTTCACACTTGTTGAGTCTAATTCAGACCTCATTTTACAAGACTTCTCAGCTGCATTTGACACTGTTGACTCCTCCCTCCTTCTCTGAAGTTTCTTCACAGTTTCAGTGGAGCTTCTGTCTCCTAGTTTTGCTACAGGCCCTCCAGTTGCTCAGTCTTCTTTGCAGGCACCTCTACCTGACCTTTCCCCCTGTTCCTCTTGGTCCTCTCAAGGCTTCATCCTTTATTCTCTCCTCCTGAAGCTCACTGTACCTGAGCAACTCACCCACACTTGTGGTTTCTACTACCACCTCTAATGCATTAATGACCGCCAGATTTTTATCTCCAGCTTAGGCCTTTTTCATAAGCACAAGAACCAGACAATTTCCATAGGCACTTCTAACTCAACACCCAGACAAACACCCGTTCTTTCCTATGAATGAGGGGCCTAGAGCTCCGATTCATGCTGAGGTCTTAAGGGCCAAAATGGACCTAAGAGATAAGCTGGGACAGGCCCCCAGGCACATCTTAGGCAAGGTGGCCTTGGAAATCAATGGTCTAAACAATTAATCTGTACGACTAGCTAGGGAGCAAGAATCGATCTGAAAATTAAAGGTCCACAGCAGAGTTCACGTGAGATCCAAGGAGGCACATGCAGGAATTCCAGACGTCCGTGGTACATGACGGAGGGGCCCTTTCATGCAACATCGTTGGCCCAGGTTACAGGTGGAGAGAGAACAGTTACAGACACAGAGACAGACACTCTCTCTCCCCCCCCACCCATCTTCTTCAGTAGGTGGAGTGAGTTTCACCTGGTGGAAAACTTGAACCTCTTCAAGCACATTCTAGAAGTAAGGGTTGGAGCAGCATATCAGTGGTCAGAGAGAATGAGGGACACTTATTTATTTATTTATTTAGGGACAGGAAGGGAGGGAGAAAGAGAGAGAGAGAAACATCAGTGTTTGGTTGCCTTTCACACACTCCCACTGGGGACCTGGCCCGCGACCCAGGCATGTGCCCTGACTGGGAATCGAACTGGCAACCTCTTAGTTTGCAGTCTAGCACTCAATCTACTGAGCCACACCAGCCACGGCAACAAGGGACATTTAAAGATGAATTAGATTCACAGGGAGTGTTGTAGGAAGAGTCTGCACACACTGAGTTGGTGACCATCCCTTGAAGGACTTCAGGTAGTGGCACAAACGGGCAGATGCTGAACTGGAGGAGGGCCCGATCATATCTCCCTTGGGTGCCCAAGACCCCCACTGGCCTGCTGTTCCCTCAGTATGTCACTGGAGCCCAGAAGTAAAAGAAATGGCATGAGTGGGATGGAATGTGGAGGTCCAGGTTGAGAAGGGCAGTGTGTCCTCTGTGGATTTGAGTTGTATGTGAATTTGGTAACGGTGAGTAGTCTGAATAATCCCGTTGCTGGTAGGAGATACGGTCCCGTAGCTACTCTTGAGTAGCCAACTGATTTACTGTAACTAGTGGGTTCTGGGCAAGTGCCTTTGTATTTAAAGGGCCTTGACCCATGTCCTCCAAAGCCAGAGTATAGCTAGGAGCTAAGGATGGAAATATGGCATCTGGGAAACTCATGGGAGGAGGAGATATTAAGAAGTTGTGGCTGTAGCTGGGCTGGAACAGGAGCTGAACTACTCTGAAAAGGTGACAATGTCCACCATCATCACCATCCTCCATCATGTGAGGAGTATAGGTCAGAGGTGAAATCTAAGGATGTTTAGGAATCAAGAGTTGGTTCAATCCTTGCACTGCCTGTCCCGTGTGGTTGCAGAAGCCCTGCACACCTGTTTGGCTGGAGTTGCTGGCCAGGAAGGAATGATGGGTCATATGCTACACCTGGGCAGAGGCTGCCCCTACCTCAGCGCACTGCCACACCACCTGTCTCTTTCTCCCCAGAGGTCCCTCCTAGACAGCCCTAGGTCCCCCAAAGATGCCTCTACAGCATCTCTTAGGTCAGCAGCAAGTGAGGCAAGTAGTAGCCATTGCCTACAATTACCTGTCACTGGAAGTAGGTTCACACGACTTGGAGCCCCACTGAAATGGGTAACAACTGTTTGGCTAACGAGCCTGGAGTACATCATGGGTCTCGGGGCCCACTCTAGGGTGGCCATAGGCTGGAGAAGAAGGGAGAGGCAGCGGCACTTTGCTAGCTTCATGTCTAACTTTAAAGCAAGTCACGCCTCCTCAAAGGGCTGGTGTCCAGGGCTTTGGACCAATTTGTTGTGGAAAAAAGCCACTGATTCCCCCTGGTCTTTTGTTCAGCTCTGAAGAAAGGCGCTCAGCTTCACAGGTCCAGCAGCAGCCCAGATGGCCACGTCCTGCCAAGTGCAGAGCAGACTTGATGCTTGATTTGTTAGGAGGCCCCAGGGACCGTTTGACCAGTGGAAGACCCGGATGGAGGCAGACTTGTTTCTCTGCTTTCCCCTCGATGCACAAAGGCATCGGTGACCCCTCTTCCCACTCACCAGCCTCCCCCAGCCCAGAGCTTTCCGTGTCTGATATTACTTTCGTAGCTGAATGAGAAAGCCTGGACATGCCCTGGACTGGCAATGAACTTTTCTAGGAGTGGGACAGCAGGGGTGCAGCTTTGCTGGAGCCACAGGCAGGGTGAGTGGAGTTCTGTATTTTTTGTTTTAACTATTTTTTTTCACATAAAACCACTTATAATTTAGCCCAAACCCTGGAATTTATTTACAAAAATATTGTGTATTTATTCTTACATGTTTAAACTTGAGTCACCTTCAAAGCACTCTCCATTTGATGCCATGCACCCATTGAGACATTTTTTCCACTGCTCAGAACAGTTTTTGACTCGTCGATTTTGATGCCTTTTTAGTGCTTCTGCCGGTTTTTGTTTCACTTCTTCTGCATCGGTAAAACATTTCCCCTTAAGGATTTTTTTCATCCAGGGAAACCAAAAACGTTACGCATGGCAAGATTAGGTGAATGGGGAGGGTGGGGCACAAGGGTCATGCTGTTTTTTGGTCAAAAACTGCTGAACACTCAGCACGGTGTGGGCAGGTGCGCTCATAAATCACCCATCGTGAAATGGGCAAACGAGTTGAAAGAGTCTTCAAAAACACATTCACTGAAGCCAAACACAGCCTCTCACAACAATGCCAGCTGATACACTGACACAGATGAATTCCTAGAATACTCACCTAGTGGGGGAAGCCTGTACTACAGGGGCCCACCCTCCAGAAGGTAATGCCGGGTTTTTTGCTGGGGGTTGGGGGCCATTGTACAAAGGGCTAGCATTATTTCTGCAGTAAGGTGGATGTGTTGAATGGCCCATTCAAGGACGTTCACTTAGTCCAACGTATGAAGCCTTTGTCCTTCGTGCCTGGACAGGAACACTGGCAGCCATATTGAGGCCACATTTCCAGATCAGACCGTGCAGTTTTGAGCAAATGCAGCGAGAACGAGAACCCTGGCCAAATTTTCTCAAATGGCTCCAGCAGAGCTACTGATGACCCATCTTGATCTCTCCGATGCAACGAGGCAAAAGGTTGTTATAATTTCTCCAGCTAGCTGAGTCACCCGTCACTCAAGAGGGCTGTTAGTCTGGAGGAAACACTGGCAAGTAGGCTGTGACCAGGCAGAATAATAAAAACCCAGCACTGAGCACACTGCTTGGGAGTTGCTGCCTCGTACGGACAACAAGAGTGTGTACGATTGAGAGCAGAACCAGGACGCAGGATGCTGAAGCCAACCTGGGTGTCAGGGGAGAACTCCCATCCCTGCCTAAGAGCAGGCACTTAGGTATGAGGTGGGCTCTCTGAAGCCTCAGGGGCAGGATCATTATGAAGGTTGGCAGGAAACACTCTGGGCTTGTGAACTGGGAGCGAAGGACTGATGCCTCATTCCCCATTAGGAAGACTCAGAAGCAAGGAATAGTCTGAACTCATCAGGGTAGCAGTTAGGAAAAAAAAAAAAATCAGAACTCCAAATCAGCCCCTCCCCTACCCTGAGCTCAGAGGAACAGATCGGAGAGGCAGACTAGAAGGCTCCCTAAGGGGGTGTGGCTCTTCCTGCGCATCCACAGGTGTAGGCTGTTCTGGGACTGTGAGGTTTGGGTGAACTTAAATTAGAACTTACTCTCCTCCTCAAAGCTGCTCTTCCTGAGTTTCCCATCTGGGTGAATGGTGCTTCCATGCACTGTATTAGTCTTAGATGCCTTGCTTCCTGCATCCCCTACGTACCTTCTAGCTAGCTTTCCAATGCACCCCTTCCTTTGTGTACTCGTTGCCACTGCCGTAGTTTGGGCTCCAGTCATTTTTCATTTACTAGAACCCATGGGTCTTCGTGCCTCCTACCTTGCTCTTCCCCAAACCATCCACAGCACAGAAATGCCAGCACGTGCTGCTCAGAATTCTTCTCCGTGCCAGGACGAGATCTGAACTCCATGTGTTGCTTTTACAACTAGTGCCCAGGAAGACACATATGTTTCAGTCCAAGTTTAGTTCTTAGTCGAACATTTCCATTCCCAGTTGTCTGCTTCGATATCTCTTTTGGATCTGGAAGTGATGGCTCAGAATCATTCTCAGTCACCTGGGCTCTGTGGGGTCTGGGAGATGAGTTTGGGCTTTTTGGCTCCCCGTCATTTCTCTGACTTGTGCCCTGTCCTCAGTCAAGTGTAAATTAGTAGGAATTATTATCACTATTTCTTCATTTTGCTTTTGACTTGTGATAGCCACTGTGAGGACAGAAGTGCCCTGTTCTGCCCTTTCCAGGGACGGGCCATTGGACTCTAGGCTGGTTCGGTGGGCGGTCTCAGCGTGCTGGGGCGGGTCTCTCCCAGGGCATCATTCTTCGGAAGTTGTATTTACTCACCCACGCCCAGCAATACAGATTTGCTTACTGTCTCTTGTGCTATTGCTTTGGCTTTGCTTACAAAAGGTCGTTGGAGATTTGGCAAACAGTCTGGCAGTCTGGTGGAATGTTTGCGCCGACTTCAGACTTGGAAAACGCTTGGGCTACGTCTGCAAGGGGATCGCATGGATGGGAAGTTGTGAACCCGAGGTTTGATCTGAAAAGTATTGGAGGCAAATAGAAATATGCGTTATGCTTTTCTAGCACTTTGCACTTCTGACTCAGAAAAGAGTTAGGAGGCTTCAAGAACTAGACTCCTGTTGCTTTTCTAGGGGAGAAAATGAATAAAAAGAGCAATATGGTTACTTCCAAAAATGACATACCCAGTTGGTGCCAGAAAGATAAGCAGCACGCTCTGCTATCAGCAGGGAGGACGAGACCCTTCCTCACCTTCCTTCCTCCTGATCCTGCTCGGCTCCCAGCTCTCTATTTTGCTTCACTTACCTCTCTATCAAGCAGTTCCCCTTATCAGTGGGTTGGCGGCAGAAGACCAACTTTTTAAAAAGGAAAAGATAAAACAGATGTGAAAACTGTAAAATAGCATTAATCTACAGGTAAAATAATTCACAAGGAACTCTCAATGAAACAGAGTGCAACTTATTGTTTGAATCCGTTTTAATTCAAATTTTGTTCATTACTCTTTGAACTATGGGGACCTGGCAAGCTTTCATCATCAAACGCTCATTTTGTACCTCAGTTTTGTTGTAACATTTTGCATTTTGGTACATTTTTTCTCTTTCACTTTGCGATGTCCCAATGTACTTAAATATTCCTTTTCCACTTATAGTTTCTGATCTTTTGAATAAGTTCTTTTTGAAATTTCAAAAAGTACTTTTTTCTTGGACTAGAATTATAGCTTCCATATTTTTCTCGCATTTATTTCCTTCAGCTCCTTTCCCCGAGCAATCTGTTACTGTTTCTTAAATATCTTTCCAGATATATTTCATGCATATGTAAACATTATGTTTGTGAGGATATACATAGGTGTTTTTATCCATTTAAAAATTTACAAGTGGTGGCCTAGGACCGCCTACCCATTCTGCACCTTACTTTCTCCTGCGCTGCATCTACAGATGTTCCACGTCAGTGGATGTGATGAGTCCAGGAATCGAGGGGTGGAAATGGGAGCATCATCACTCACTACCACCTCAGTCACCCACTGGCAAACTGTTGGCTCCTTGTTCCCACAACCTTATGTTCTGCTGGCCTAGACATCTTCGTCCCTCAGGGAAAAATGCTCCCACCTGGAGGCACGATGATTCCACCGCACTGGAAGTGAATATCCAGCTGCTTCTCGAGCCTCTGAATTACCCGGCAAAGAAAGGAGTTACTGCGTGGGGCGGGGTGATGGATCCTGACTGCCAAGGGGAAATTGGGCTACTAGTCCACAAGGGGGTGAAAAAGAGTATTCTGAAATGCAAGAGGTCTCTTCATTACCGTACTCGGTGATTAAGATCAGTGGAAAACTGCAGCAACCTAATGTAGCTGGGACTATAATGGCGCAGACCCCTCAGAAATAAAGGTTCAGGTCACTTCACCAGGTAAAGAACTGTGACCAGCTGAGGTGCTTGCTGAAGGCCAAGGGGATTCAGAAAGGGTCGCAGAAGAAGGAAGATGTAACTGCCAGCTATGATCACACGACCAGTTACAGAAATGAGAGCTATAACCATCATAAGCATTTCCTCCTTATGTGGTTACGAATATGTTTGTGTGTGGATATTTGTGTCTGGCAAATATCTTTGTTTCTTCTCTCTTATTCCCTTATCACGTACCATAAGATGATTGACTTTATATCATAGTGTTTAAGTTATAGGATGTCAAAGAGAAGACTCTCTCTCCTCTTTTGCTGACGGGGTTAGTGCATTTTCGGTTGTACACAGGACAGTTGTGTCACGCTGGGTGGAACTGGACCCCTTCCCGTGTTCGCTGGAGAGTAAGTGTGGTCTAAGGAGATGCGCACAACTGCCACGTTGACGAGGGGGAGCCTTCGATGGGTCAGCTTGACTGGGCCACGGGGTGCCCAGATGTTTGGTTAAATGTTATCCCCAATATGTCTGCGAGGGTGCTTCTAGATGAGAGTAGCATGTGAATAGGTAGGCTGAGTAAAGCAGGTCGCCCTCCCTCCCCAGTGTGGTGGGCCTCATCCAGTAGGTTGAAGGCCCGAGTAGAACAGAAGAAGTAAAGTAAGGTGGCGGTGCAATAAGCATTCACTCTCTCTGCTTGTCTTTGAGCTGAGACACAGGTCTCCTCCTGCCTCCAAACGCAGACTCGGACTGGCACTTGCACCATCAGCTCTCCCGAGTCTCAGGCCTCAGGACCCTGACGGGAACTGTTACTGGCTCTCCTGGGCCTCCAGCCGGCTGACCATAGATTTGGGGACTTCTCGGCCTCCATATAATAAATCTGTCTAGCTATCCTGTTTCTGTTCTCTGGAGAACAAGAGTAATAACTGTACAGAGAAATCTCCTTAATTCTTTTCAGAGGCCAGATTACATCCGTGGTGATGAAAGTGGCCTAACTGTGTTATCCTCAGTGATAACACAATGAGGCTCTTCCCAGTGTTTTTCTCATTTCACCAGCATATCAATACATATCTGCACACATACATCCTTGTGCACAAATGCCACTTCCCCTGAAGATCAATGAATGTGATTCATGAATCTTAAAGGTGACAAATACGTATTTGTTCTGTGCATGTTTTGTGTGACATCATATACCTTAGAACGCCACATCCCAACAGGAAAACTCTGTAGTACGTCTGTTCGGTTCAATGTCAGACATGTTGACATTAGAACTATTTAATAACTATTGTAAAACAATAATAGTTTTCAGAATAGCCAGTCAATTCATGTAACATAACTAGCCAAATACCAGTAAGGACAGTCTCGTGAAGCTGATCTCTTGAACTACAGAAGCAGAGAGAGTGCTTTCAGCAGGCCAGAGGATGTTGGCCCTTCTTTTCAGGAAGCCCAATGAGTCTCCTTGGGCCTCTTCTGGTAACAAACACCCACTGGAATTATGATTTTGGAATCCTTTCCATCACAAATCCCCTCTTTCCACGCCCCTTGAAAACGCAGCTGTGATATTTGGCCCCTGACCAAGCCAACAATTCTCTACATTTTATTTATATTTCATGTGCAGTATGTTCAAACTCTCACTTTCCCAGGTGCCAGATGCTGGTTTGGACACTCTCCAGTGGAAAGTGTTTTCCTGTAAAATAATAGAAGTAAAATGCTGAACAAACCGGCTCTTTATATTGGACTTGCACCTAGTTTACCAGAGTTAAGTGCTTTAATAATGACCTCACTACTGTCCCAGATGTGCAGTCCCCCGAATCCCCTCTTCACCTGCCTCCACACCAGATTGCCCTCTGGCTTCCGTAGGGTAGAAGGGCTTGGAGTCGTTTCACATTTCTTCAGTGTTCACGTGAAAGTGTTAGAATGTGGGAATCTGCCTCGCATGCTGTCAGAGGTGCCCGATGTAACCCACACGCCGGTATTTCGAATATGATTTGGGTGAGAAGATAAAGCATGAAACCATTGACAGGATTTCTAAAGATATTTAATAACTTAATGTGTGTTTTGTTAATAGCTTTAACATGTTTTCATCAAAAAGTGATGCTTTCTGTGTTTTATGATAATTCTGTCCCTGCGGGGGTCCAGAATTTTGGCATGACACGCTAAAAATTAACTCAGAAGGTGTGTTTGTGCTACGGTTGTTGCCTGTTTAAAGGCAGTCCTCAGTCCAAAGATCCTATTTGTGAAATGAGCAGCAATGTTAGGTAGATAACAATGTTAGGTATGTCCATAAGAAAATGGACATAATTTTTTTAGAGATTGCCAGTCCACTCTTGGCTGCACCACCACCCACTGCATGGGTTTTTGTGGTAACATTTCACTGAGCTGAAAACCAGCAAAATTCCTTGTTCTATGCTAGAAAAATTGAAAACCTTAGGCATCAAAATTTGTGCCAAAAGCTTGTGGTTCTATTCTGAGGTTTAAATGCACTCTGTAAAGCGTGCTGTAATTTGCGTGTGTGTTTGTGTGTGTGTAAAGCCGCTATAAAATAACACAAGTTTCTGCTTGGCTGCCAAGTATCTCTTTTTACAGTATTGGGCTCTGGTAGATCTCATTTTCTTTTTCACGATTTCCATTAGATGGCGGTAGATGCCCAAGAAAAAACTTCGGAAGGGCCGGTGGAGGGCCTGAGAGGGGCATTTTTTTCTTTTTGCTGGATTGTTGGTAGTTGAGCAGACACACACTGAAGGTCATAGATTGTGGGTGGGCGTGGAATACATTGTGTGTGTGTGTGTGTGTGTGTGTGTGTGTGTGTGGCTGGCAACTTTACCGCAGACCACCTGTTTAATCCAGGTTCTCTCTAGCCTAGGGTAGCATTTGCCAGCTGGCAAAAAAAAAAAAAAAAAAAAAAAAAAAAATCCCTAGAATTTTTCTGAACTATCAACAGACGTGGGATAAGCCATGGAACCCAGTCAGGAGAGCAGCCAGCAGTGATTTAGAGATGCTGCGGCATCTGCTGCACACACTTACGGACAAGGAAGACAGCCACTCGCTGGTGGGGAATGGCCACTGCGGCTGTGGCCTGAAATCCCACAGTACGACCTGCGATCAACCCACAACGGAGAGAATACTTCTTTACGTATTACGGATTCTCTCACGTGTGCCTAGCACCAGATCAGATCAGAAACTACAAAAGAAATATAAGAGGTGGCATCCTCCAGTCCTCTCACAGGAGAAAATACAAAACATACAGAGAAGTAAGTGCCCAGTGAGACCCAGCCTGAGTCAGGAAGGTGGTAATTCCTACAAACCTTTCGAGAGGTCAGTGGGGTACGAAATTGCCGAACAGTTATGCTTTGTGTAGGGAGAGAGAAGAGGGAGAGGAATAAGAAAGGGTAAGAGAACTCCGGTGGGGGGGGGGCGGGGGGAACGGACCGTGGGAATCTTTGGAGAAGTCCGGAGAGAACTGAGAATTTGGAAAGGGAGAGGAAATGGAGGGGCTAGGCCAAGTCCAGCAGCTTCGGAAATGCGGGCTCAGCGGGCCCTTCTTTATTTAGGCCCCGGACATTCCTGTTAGAATGGGGCGTTTCCGGTCAGCTTCCACGCTAGGGTTGTTTCCCGAGCACTTTGGCCACGCGGTGGAAGCCGGCACCCGGTGTCCCAACAGCTGCGGGTATCGCCGGGACAAACCGCGCGGCGAGAGACAGCCAGGGAGGGGGCGTGGCGAGGGCGGGCCGGAGGGGGCGTGGCGAGGGCGGGCCTGTGTGGGCGGGGCTCTCCTCTCCCCGCCGCCGCCGCCGCCGCCGCCGCCGCCGCCGCCGCAGCCTCTGCCAGCCTTGCGGACCAAGAGAGCCGGGTCGCCGCCGCCTGCACGCCCGCGTGCCGGGGCTGCGGTGCGCCAGGATGTCGGGCTTCCTGGAGGAGCTGCTCGGCGAGAAGCTGGTGACGGGCGGTGGCGAGGAGGTGGACGTGCACTCGCTGAGCGCCCGCGGCATCTCGCTGCTCGGGCTTTACTTCGGCTGCAGCCTGAGCGCCCCCTGCGCGCAGCTCAGCGCCAGCCTGGCCGCTTTCTACGGCCGCCTGCGGGGGGACGCGGCGGCCGGGCCGGGGGCCGGGGCCGGGCCGGGGCCCGGGGCAGGGGCGGCCGCGGAGCCGGAGCCGCGGCGCCGCCTGGAGATCGTCTTCGTGTCCTCGGACCAGGACCAGCGGCAGTGGCAGGACTTCGTGCGGGACATGCCGTGGCTGGCGCTGCCCTACAAGGAGAAGCACAGGAAGGTGAGCGGCGCGGGCCTCCTCGGCGCCCCCGGCCTGGGTGCACACCCCGCGCGTTCCTGGGAGCCAGGTCGTCGCCGCTCCTCGTCGGCCAACCCACCCCACTGTACCCTCTGCCTCCTTCATCTTTGCACGCGCTTCCCTCCCTGTCCCTCAGTGTCCCCTTCCTCTGCCTGTGCCCGCCTCCCTACCCGGGACCCCGCCGGGTGGAGGCTCCCGCGGGAACTCCTCGGTGCCTGTGCCAGGCCGCGCCCGCCGGGAAGTTTGACACTCTACGGTTCTCCGACCCAGGCAAGCGTCCTGAGGAGTCCAGAGCCCTGTCCCCACAAGTTGGGAGACTCGCGTAGGGGGTGGCTGCGCTGGGGGTCCGGAGTCCGTGACTCCTATCGCGGGGCCAGAGGTGCCGGGAGAGGCCGCTTTCTTCCTTCAGCAACTGGACTCCTGGCGGATACCTGTGTTGGGTGGGGGAGGGCGCTAGCCCCCTACCCATAATGCTCAAACCAGGAAGTTTCTTTTCGAGAGAAATCTGCTTTTCTGGGCCCCCCCCCTCTCCCTGGGACCCTGGACGCAGAGGCCGAGGACAGGCCGCCCTGCACCCCGGGGAGGTGGCTGCCGACCGTGGCTTTGGGCAAGAAAGGAACTCACTCCTCTACCTTTCCCACTCTTTCTGCACCGCGGCTGAACTGGTGGCCACCCGGGAGCTTTTCATTGTCTGGCTGTCCAGCCATTCTCCCCAGATGCCTCCCAGGCACAGGAACAGACCGTTCTTGCAGATCTCAGTTGCTTGGTTGGTGGGCCACTGCCGTCTTGGCAAGCTTCGAATTAAATGCTGAGCTGATTCCATAGGTGCAGATTGACCAGAAGAACGAGGATTTGGGGAAATTTATTTATACTTCGCTGTCAACTTCTCATTCCTCCCAGTTTACTGCCGAAGTTAGTTTGGGTTTTTGAGTGTATCTGTTGGATGAAGATGTCTGTTTTAGCAAGAGGAATTGAGGAATTTTTTTTATCATGAATTGAAACAGAAAAAGTTTTGGGGTGCTCTTGCTTAATTGGTATGCAACGTGTGAGTCCAGGCCTTTTTCTGAGGAGAATCTTGGTTTATGGACAGGAGAAGGGCTGCACGGGGGGCCTTAAGGCCCCTCTGGGGAGGATGGTAACGGCAAACCGTGTGTTTGTTTTATGTGTATAGAATCTTGTTGAGAAGCATGATTTAGATTTAGTGAGAGCAGGAGGCTTATTCTGTGACCCCAAATGTCTCCAGTAAATCATCCATCGTGAAGCAGTGTGAGGTACAGACTTGGGATTTAAAGTATGAAATACAGTTTGTACATGTAACACTGGAAAAACATGGGCTCACTAACCACACAGAGGCAAAACTTGGCATTTTAAGCCCTTTGTAGGTGATTTTGCCCATCTTTGATTTATGCGTTTGCTAGTGCATTAATAGGAACGGCTAGTCCTTTTTTGCTTTACAGTATGGAACCCTTTGTTTTCCTAAGTGGTCGTTTTTATAGGTCTTTTGGGGAGGAATAATGTTCAGAAAGTGATTTACCAAATAATATTTTCACCATCATGGCAAGTTTCTATCGTAGACCAAAATCTGGGTTAAATAATGTCCTTATTGGGTGATGCCGGTGACTTCTAGCTTTTGCAAACATACAGAGACGGGAAACCGTGACAGACCTGAGGCCCGCTGTGATTTTCACAGTGGGAGAAATGCAGTTGCTGGGTAGTGGAAATGTGCAGCAAATTGAGATGTTTTGCAAACGCTTAAAGCTTTTTCTTGAAAAAGGAGGCCGTTAGGTAGGATATAGGCCATGCCTGTTTCTCTATGCCCTGGCCAGTCCCTTGGCACGAAAAAATGTGGCCTGTGGTCCTAGCCCGGGCCGGCTGATTCTGCCAGGTTGAGAGTCCAGATGACACCAGGCAGACCCTCCTTTGAAAATACAGTTCAGCATGTACGTGTGCCCAAACCCTGCGGTGTTCGCATTTACAATTTTTATTATTTTGCTCCGAGTTTTTCTGTTTACTTTGTTCTCTAAAACAAGTCCATTTTTGAGGCCGCAGTTTCTGTTCTTGGATGCTCATGAATAGGCAACTCAAGATCTTATGCCAGAAACGTTCTTATTTGAGGTGATACAACCAGGTAAAAAGGCTCCAGCTGTGTTTCTTATGGAAAACATACTCTTGGAAATTACAAAAGCCGCGCACTCACTCTGAAAGGAGTTATTTTCCGCTGGAAACCGAAGACGTGTAGAACAGATTCCTTTTCCGTAATTTTGAGTTTTTGTCTTTCTCATTTGAAATTGGGGTGCCTAGAAACCTTCGAGCTTGTGATGCCAGTTCCATGATAAGAACAGTGAAAAGTCCCAGGCACCCCCAGTTCAGGGTGCTGGGTGGGTGATCACCGACCTCCTTGCTGATGGACTCTGTCCGTGTCTCACCAACTATAAAAATAGCTCTAAAGAAGAGAATTTTGTTTTACATTGAAGATAAACCAGAGTTCCAGATTACTGATTTTTTTAAAGTTCTCATTAACATTTGTTCTTTAAGGCCATTCGTATACTTCTTCCCTTTGGGATAACAAAGGGTATGGTTCTAATTAGTTATTGGCTGGCATTTCTCTAAAGAAAATTGAAAAATTATGGTGGGGAAAGAAAATGCTGTGTAGTATTGCTTTTTTTTTCTTCTTTTATTAATTTCCCCTTTTATGTAGTAAGAAAGTCTGCGGATGACCATATATGTTAAGTCTGCATTTTGCCTGGTTCCTCTCACCTTGATTGGAGCTGTGAGAAAACAGCAAGTAAGAGAATTCTGGCATCTTTAAGAATCGTTGATGGAAGGTAGTCCTGTTTCTACTTGCTTTAGTGGAAGGTGCAAAAGTAACCGAAGCTTCGTTGTCTGGCTTCCAAGCACACACTTATTAAATAGCTGTATAAAAATTGTAATTAGGCGATAATAGAACCTTGAGTGAATTTATAAGAGCAGTTTTGTGAGGAAACATAATCCTGAAGTTTACGCAGTTAGACTTGTTTTAAGTAGGTTTGTTTTTTGTTTTGTTGTTCACATTTTTCCGATTTCTGGAGAGAGAGAATGTGATGAGTAGTTGGAAAGTGGTGAAGATTCCGGCTTTGGGATTTGATCAGTGGAAGTTACTTAGTTACAAAGTAGATCTCCTGGATCTACTTTGGCATCACAGAGGAAAGCACTGGTTTTGGGTTTAAAGCCACAGGACTCAGCCTTGCCTGGGCTGGGAGCCTGGTGGGAAACATTTGATCAGGGCGGGTGCGCTGACATGGAAGGGCACCGGTTTGCTGGGTCTGGTTTCGTCCTAGAACTTCCTGCCTGACAAGGGGAAGGAAAGGCCAGGGCGGGAGAGTGTCTGTCAGCACTCAGGACCAGCATCCCTGGTCTACCTGTTGCAGCTGGGATGAGGGAATCTGTTTACTACCCTTTGTGGGTTGCTTGCTCTGTGTGTTTCTTTTGGTTCAGACTAAATCAGAGGCTTGGCCTAGAATTCACCTGAATCCCTTTGGTTCTTTGGATAGGGCAGGATTTGGTACCAACTGAGTCTTACAGCTCCATCTCTCCCAGTTCTTTCTCCCTTAAATCCTAATAACCTAGCCACTAAGAGAATGGTTTTTATAATGCTGACAGACTACTTTCTTTTTTAAAAAGATTTTGTTTATTTTCAGAGAGGGGAAGGGAGGGAGAAAGAAAGGGAGAGAAACATCGATGAGTGAGGTTGTGCCCTGAAAACCCAGGCCTGTGCCCTGACCAGTAATTGAACCAGCGACCTTTCGGTTGGCAGCTGGTGCTCATTCCAGTGAGCCACACCAGCCAGGGCTTTTTTTTTTTTTTTTTTTTTTTTTGACAACTACTTTCAATCAGTGTAGTAAAAGAGAGCAAAAAGGCGCGGGGTTTTCTGCCTTCCGCCTAAGGAGCCTGTACCAGCCAGGAGAGGCGCCCTCTCTTGACTGTGTTTCCTGGACTTGGATCTGTCTAATGGAAAACAACAGTCCAATTAAAGTAATAAGAGCAATTTTCCTTGAGAGGCTTTTTCCTTGTTCCATTATTTGTAATGCATTTTTAATCTCATTTTTCGTCTCTGCATAATGAAGCTGTCTAGTATAGTGCCTGAAAATACGAAGTCTTGCCCATCTGCCTGAGTTCAGATCCTGGCTCTGCCTTTTATTAGCTCTGTGACCTTGTGCAAGTTACCCTATGTGTCTGTGCCACTGGTTCCTCATCTGTAAAGTGGAGATGATTGAAGCGCCTGCCTTACAGGACCGTTGTAAAGACTGCTCGGGATCATGTACACTTGCCTGGCATACGGTATGTGCTTCCTAAGCACTAGCTATTATTCGTTAATACGTTCTCATGAAACTTAGTAGTTCATGTCATAGCTTGAGCCTTTGGAACATCTCACACTGTAGAGTTCTAAAACTGTTACAAGGTGTATTTTTTAACTTTTCAAACAAATGACTTTTATGAGCATACAAAGGTATATAGTTAAGCAGTTGAAAGAGTTGCCCTTGAAAAGATTGTAATTGAGTAGAGAGATCTAGAAGAATGAAACAAAAGCAAATGAATACATAGTTTTAAAAAAATGCCTGGCTAGAGTGTCTCAGTGGATTGAGTGCCGGCCCGTGAACCAAAGGGTCGCCGGTTCGATTCCCAGTCAGGACACATGCCTGGGTTGTGGGCCAGGTCCCCAGTTGGGGGCGCACAAGAGGCAACCACACACTGATGTTTCTCTCCCTCCCTTCCTCTCTCTCTCAAATCAATAAATGAAAATCTGTAAAAAATACTCTTCCATAAAATACTGACAGTACTGATACTGACTGAGCTCCTTTAATTTGCCTTTAAAACAGGGACAGCAGATCAGTGAAGCCTAGGCGTGTAAAGGGTAACAACTTTGATGAGGAGGCACTCTTCCTGAGAGAGATGAATTATGTACTGGGTGATGGTTTCATGGTGTGCCAGAGCTATTCGGCCTGTCTTCCATGGGTGGCTGCTTCCATCTGGGCAGCACGGAAGTTGCAGCTCGCTACTCTTTCACGTGGGAAGAAATGGTCCGTGCTGGGTCTCTGGAGCAGCAGAAACCTCACTCCCTACGATGGAACTGCCTCCCTTCCCACCTCTGGAGTGTTGTAGGATAACTTTGCTCAGACTTGTAGCCTTTGCAGGTTTAATACTCGTCTTCCAGTTAGTGGCAAAGGCCCCACGGACTAGCTGTCCACAGCTCTTGCTAATTAATTTGTCTTTTGATAATGGGTTGGAACGTGAGCCAGAGCTCAGGGGTGAAAAGCAGTGGGTTTTGAGGTTAGGGTCACTGATTTTATTCCGTTCTGTTTTTTTCCCCCGTACTCTCTTTTTACTACTCTGCCTTTGGGTGGGAGTCGTTGTTCTAATATCAGCACAAATTTGAGAAAGAAGGCTTTGTGTCGTATAGAGCAGGGGTTGGGGATGAACAAGCCCCTCCGGGAGGAGGGTCTTCTTTTTTTCTGAGAGAGCGTGGGGCTCCAGCTGGCTCCATTTGAGCTAGAGCAGGCTCATTACTGCACGATATCCTTCCAGGGGGAAAGCGGAGGGTGTGTTTTCTTCCTCACGTTCTGAATCCGCAGTGGCTAACCACCAGGGTGCTTAGTTTTCTGTATTTCATTAATTTACCATTATGTTTAATCAAAGGCACTCGGAGAAAACGGCAATGAATTTAGAATCTTTTTGCTGACTTTCATGAAGCTCTTACATACTGTTGCTTTACTTCTTGCCACAATTTTAAGAGTAAATAAGAATTCTTGAGTCTGAGGAGACTTCCTTGATTCTCTTCCACCCCTCACATCAAAATGGCGCCACGTCTGGTTGATTTGACCACCTTAATTGCTCTCACCCTTGACGCTTTCTCTTCATCCCTACCATCACTACTTGAGTTCAGGTTTCATTCAGATCACTGCGTCCTGGCAGCCTTATCCGGCGGCACCTTGCTTCCAGCGCTGACCTCTGAAATGATGATCTAGTCTAGATTAGCTTTTCAAACTGTCTGTACTCAGCCATCAGTTTTGTTTCGTGTTGTTGATTTCCAGTCAGTCCTGCTCCGCCACCAGTGGCCTCACCACCCCTGACTCCTATACAGCCTGAACCACCTGCGCACACGCTGGTCTCTGTCCCGTTCCACAGGACCAGCCCATCGATCGTGAGCTTGGATGTTGCTGTGATGTCGAGCTGCTGCGAACGTTTCCGAGTGCTCCTTCTCAATTTCCTACTTGCCTGTTGCCTTGGCCGGTCCCAAACCGCTGCACAGGCGCTGGGCTGCACACCCACCTCGATCAGCACTGCTCTAGGCTCTTTCCTGAGTGGAATGATAAGCCCAAAAAGACAACTTAGGTCACTGCACCCTCCTGCTTAACGGTCCTTCAGTAGTGCAGGTCTCAGGGTCGGAGCCTGTTCTCCCGGCCTGTTATTCTCCCTCATCTCCCACGTGTGCTGTGTTTTCTCTCTCGCCTCCCACCTGGCTGAGCGTGGCGCTTCCAAACTCAGCCCTGGTTCCCGGCTCTGAGAAGTTTTCCTGTCTCTTTTCCCTCTGGGAAGGATGCCTCTGTGAGCATCCATAGATTGTATGCACAGATGTCCTCGTAATCAGCCTTTCGTGTGTGTGCGTGGCTTCTTTGGGAGGGGTGGGGGGGGTTTCTTTAGATGGTAAGCTCCTTTAAGATGGAAACCAACCAAAGGGAGGTGTTCAGGTGCTGAGACCTGGATCACAGAAAGCAGGCGTGTGACTTTGAGATTCGTAACTTGAAAGCATGGTCGTTTCCACATCATGTGACCTGGAATGTGCACTTTCACTACTGCTTAGCTTGACTTAAAAATTTATTATTAGAGTTGGGCCTTAACGGAATTGTGCCAGTGTATATACCCACACACAGTATGCGGGCGTTTTGTTTTTGTTTCTTAATTGGTGCCTTAAAGAGCACTTAAATGAGCAAATGGATGCATGACTCCATTGCCCTGTAATTCTGTGCTTAAAAATAGGAAGAGACTCCCCTCTATTTCTGACATGCCAGAAATCTTAGTGCATTAAAATAGTCTCGTGTCTGCAGACCTATCATTCCGTGCTTTTTTAGTTCACACACGGTTGGTGTTTCTCTAACATCGTTCTTCCAAGCAACTCCAAATGCATGCATATCACCTTCTCCCAGCAACTAGGAATCAGCAGATATTAAGCAGTGTCATTGTTTAAAGTAGGTTTGAGTTGGAGAATTGAAGCCAAGAGGACTGATGATATTAGATCAGGGTCACGGTGCTGGCTGCAAGGTCTCGGCCGAACAGCCTGAAATTCAACTCAGTCCTTTCTGTTCATGAACTTGTATCTTAACAAGTGTGCACATCAAACATTCTCCATGGAAGAGGAGGGAGCCGAAAGTTCTCTTTTCAACCGATGGCTTTTGGTGCGGGTTCACCTGGATATGCATAGACTCCGAAATAAGCTGGAGGTAGGTTAACTGCTCAAAGCCTTTGCTGTTGCTTGGAAGACAGAAGAGCCAGAGCTGCTTTTCCGTTGCTGCCTTTGGTGGTGGTGGTGGTGGTTTTTAAGGGCCTCTTAATGATTTGGCTTTTTTTAGATCAGCCAGTGAGGTGCCCCCAACTCCCCTTCATCCTATGCAAAGCCTGCGGGCTGCTCTAGTGCTTTTGTTCCGAGACGAAATTGAACTTCAGGTATCCTGCCGAGATCCTAGGACTAAATCAGTCCTCCCTTTTATGAGGTTTTCAGAAACTGCTGTTTAACTTCCAGTGAAATTTCAAACATGTGCTTTCTGCTTTATGACAAGTAAGAAGTACAGTAATTGAAAGTCGCCCGAGTGCCGTTATTCTGGAGTGAAACCCTGTAATGGAAACTTTTGTTCTGTGGCATCTGTGATTAAAAGCAAACATAAATTTTCTGCTGCTTGCCGGACAGAACTCTTGGGCCAGATATACAATGTATTTTTGCATGACCTACTCTTTAGAAAATCCTCTTTACAAAACAGTGTGAGCCTTCACTGCGGCATTCCTTTCTGTCACCTATCACCCACTCCCCCTTGGATTACTTCAGCGTAGACACCAATTACAGGTAAATTCAAGTAACTTTTCTGCGGTTAACAATGCTTGTATCTTGGAAGATTGTTGAATAGTCATAAAACAGGGTGTGGTGAGTTCTTGCTGTTCGAGGGGTAGAGTTTCCCTCTTTGTTTTTCCCTCGGAGAATTTTATCCAGATGAATCGGTTTTACAGTTTTTTATTTGTCTTTTTTGGTCAATATCCCTGGGATAAAAATCTGAATGGATTTAGTCTGTTTAAAATCAGAAGACGTCGCCTTTTTTCCCCTTTAAACGAGATCAGATCAAGACAGTTTGCTTTTGATCGTGGGGGCTCACCGCGCAGCTGCCCCATCTGGTACTCATTTCTCAGGGTTTGAAGTGGAACACAAAGATTGGGCAGAACGACGTGCAGCAGGGAAGAGTCGCAGCGCTGCCCTCTGCGCGCAGCCCGGCAGGGAGGGCGGCGTTCTTCCGCTCCGGGCACGCGTCGGACTGCAGCTTACGGCATTCATATCCGTGGGCCTTCAAAACGACCTCACTGTCATATGTGAATGTTGAAAATCTGCTGCCCAGCGGATGAGTGTGGATGCTGCGTCCGGATTTCCTGGGTTTGAGTCTTTCTAGCAGTGACTTGGGTGCACGTTACTTCACAGGTGTCAGTAGTTCCTGGTCGGTAAGATGGAGATGGTAGTACCTGCCTTACGGGATTGTTAAGGGTTAAATGAGTTAACATTTGAAAAGTGTGTAGAGCGGTGCCTGGTGCAGTGTAAGTGCCATTTAAATGCTTACCCCAGGCACTTGGATTTCTTTCCATATTTTATGGTTATTCCGATTATAGGAGAAAAGAACTTTCAGCTTTTTCCTTTCCTTGTACTGCCCCCCACCCCGCCCCCACTCTCCGCACCTGGGTCTTTGCATCTAGTGGCCTATCAGATACTCTAGTTTCTTTTCCGCTTCTTACTAGGGCAGCAATAATTACCTGCCAGTTGTTGGCTTGAGGACTGACCCATGTCTTTGAATATGGGTAGAATTCCCGACCAGCTCTTTTGACTAATTGGTTGCTCAGTTTTTCTTAATGGATTCTGTTTTTACTGTCGAGCTGGGAGCGAGCAGGGGAGAGACACTGGCTTGCGCATATTTCTCCTGCCATTCGTTTTGACTTTTTATTACGGAAAACTTCAAACATCACACAGGTAGGGGAAATGGTGCAGGAACCCTGGCGCCCCCGGCACCCAGATGCGATGATCATACACTTGTGGACCCACCACCTGCTCCTCACTGAATTACATTGTAGCCGCTCCCCGATATCATATCTGTTTCCTTAATAAACATTTCAGTAAGTAACTTTTAAAAAGCCATAGCCACAATATCATATCACACCTAAAAAGTCCAGTAATTCCTTAGTATTGGCAAGTGTCCAGTCAGCATTTAGGTGTCCCCGATTCTCTCATCGTTTTTCCGTTGGTTTGTTTGAATCCAGATAAGGTCTACACATTACATTTGGTTGCTATGTCTCAGCGCAAGTCTTTAACCTACAGTTTCCCTTCACCATTATTTGTTGTCCCCCCCCCCCAAACTTCCTGTCTCTGGGTATACCTCTTTGCCAGGTTCCTAGCCTTTTCGTATGCCTGTCTCCCCTTTATATGGGTCTGTAGATTGAAAGTGCCCCAGCCTCCTGCAGTGGAGACGTCCATGTGTAGGGCCCCTTAGAGGCACGGGTGGCTCAAATGCTGTCCTCACAACAGGTTGTCCTTTTCTCCCCCTCTGTGCTCTGCTCTCTGTGTGGCCCCTGACCTTCGGCAGGCTGTTCCTCGTAGTGACGAGACGTAAGGGCCACCCGCAGCCCTGCATTTGCTTTCTGTCCTGCCAGAGCCCCCACAGAAGGAGGCCAGCTTGGTCATCCTGCATTCTAGAGCCTGTTACCCGGCCAGAGTGTGCAATGCTCTTATTGGCCCAGTCTGACTCCTACCCACACCTGTGTGGCCAGAAGTGGGATATGAACCAGGTGGACCGAACCAGGAAGAGTAGTCCCAAGCCCTGGCCCAGTGTGTGGCTCAGTTGGTTGGATCGCCGTCCCATACTGAAAGGTTGCAGGTTCGATTCCTGGTCAGGGCATGTGCCTAGATTGTGGGTTCTGTCCCCAGTTGGGGTGCACAGGAGAGCAACCAATCAGTGTGATATTTCTGACGTTGATGTTTCACTCCGTCTCTCGACCTCCTTTCCCCTCTCTCTAAAATCAGTAAGCGTAAGGATTGAGAGAGAGAGAAAGTTCCCAGACCTAAACAGACTCCAGTGTGGTCTGCCCCAAGCACAGAGAGTAAGCTTATTGCCTCCTTTGCTCTAGATATTATCTAGACCTACATTATCATAGCCTGAGATTGCATTAGCTTTTCTGACAGCCGAATCACACCACATTGACTCAAACTGACCTTTTGGTCAACCAAAACTCCCAAGTCCTTTCCACCAATCTTACACCTGAACAAATGAGAACAGCCCCAAATTTTATATCTACTCTCTTTAAGAATCAGTTTATTTAGGTTTGATCAGGTTTCACAGTCTGTTGAAATCTTTTTGTTTGCCAGTGTGGTCATCCACAATGACCATAGCCCCTTCTGAGTGTAGAATGGTGTGATGATCCCTTCTAGACCTTGAGTAAGCCTGGGGATGGGCCCACCCCCACCTCCTGCCCTGGGCAGACCACTAGAGACCTCCTCCACGTTAGTTTTCAACCAACTTCAAGTCCAATCACTTCTAAACCTGCCTAATTGTATTATTATTATTCAGCCCATATTTTTTCACCTAGGTAATGTGTTTATCGTAGGCGACTTAACAGGTAGCAACTATAACTTAGCAACTATAACTTAGATATTTGCTGTTACCCTTTCAAGGAACCATGGTTTGAAATGACTTGTGGTTTTTGCGCTCATGCTTGCTTTTAAATTGATCTTTTCCTCAGTGTGTGTTTAATAACTGTAATTAGCTATAGGGTCATATTTAAGGGTCAAAGTTTACTTCACCGATCTGTAGTTTGCAGAATCTCCCCCCTTTTTGCCCTCTTGAAAATCGATACTCCTTCCATCTGTTAGTTGCTGGTGATGAACTCACTGACAACAGTTGGGTGGTATTATGGGCATGTTTCCTCCCCGGTGGATGTAATTCGTACCTTAAAGGGAGAGCCGCGAGATCAGCCGTGCACGTGTGGAGCGGTGCCACGTTTGTTTCCTGCAGAGTAGCCTGTAGGAGTAGCTGTGGCCAGACACCCCTGACAATCAGCGTGTGGTGGAGAGCACCCCATTTGTCCCAGAGACCCGGGTCCTGTACTTTCTGAAGGCTGTGTGGCAGTAGTGGCCACCTTGTCCCTGCCCCCCCTCCTCTCATTAGGGCACTAATAGCGCCTGAGGGAGCCTTTTCCTTAATGCCATTTCTCCCCATCAGGCGCGCTTGGGAAGAGAATCTGGCTGGCTAATTAAGTGTGGCATTTTGTTTCAAAATTAGCAAGAGACAGTAACTAGCTACAAAGCAACCCAGGGTCCTTGTGTGGGTAGATTTGTTTTTCTTAACATTTGACTTCTTAGGACGAATCAGTCCATTTATTCTGAGCGATTTACCTTCCTTTAAAATGGATTTGTTTTCTTACCCAAGTGTATTTGCACATTTGAGATTCCACATGAATCTTTTATGTGCTTTACAGTTTGGCGCCTAAGAATTCTGACATTTCGCGTGTTAGACATAAAGGTAAATTGTAATTAAATGCCTTAAAACACTTTTCCTGGGGGAAGTCACTTTCCTAAATTTGCAGAAGGTCGCCGGCTTCAACCCTCCAATGCATTATTTTAAGCTTTTACAAACGTTCTTAAGAGTAAAATACCACCTAATACCCCTTGAGCGTGTCCTCTTTCATTCGGGTCCGTGGAAGGTATTAATTTGCAGGGACTGGGGTGGAACACTCAAGTTTCGAAGCACTTCCTGAAGCACTGTTTTCCCGTGGAGGCTCAGCTTGTGCCTTTTCTTCTGAGACCGTCTGATTCTGTTCTTCGGTTGACACGGCCACAGCGGCGGCAGTTACCAGGCGGATCCAGTCCCCGGAACAAGACACGGTGTGCCTTCCCAGGGAGAGCGGGGTTTGTTTGTGTCTGTGGGCAGCACGGATTACGGCTTTACTGCTGTTTATATTAAAAGGCCATTTACTATATTCCTTTACTCAGCATATACTTAAACTCTATTTTTCCACTTAGTAACTTTTTTCCATTTGCAAGAGAAAGCCAGCGTTTCATTTTTTCGTTGTAAAAATAATCCTCTTTCCAAAGATAACCACTGTTAATAGTGTCTTGTGTATTCTTCCAGCAAAAAATAATAGACGTATACTAAATATATAACTGTCTGTGCTTAAATGTTTTTCACACGGATAGATTAAGCATTGGAAAATAATTTTCATTTTCTGAAAGGATAGTGCCTTCACATGTCACCAAAAATTTTTGAATGAAAAGAAAGGCTTGCAGGGAAAAAAGTACAGCTCTCTCCTGTGGCTGACTATAGTTTGCCTCCCCGAAGCAGCCAGTTATGAGTTTCTTGTGTGTCTCTTCAAAGGTGTTTTGTACATGTACAAGTGTGTGTATGTGTGTGTGTTGGGGGGACTCCGACACATACACAGTATTTTTTAACCAAGCCTCTTAACTAGATCTTGCTCATATTCTTGGCTGCCCTTGCCAGGTACTGCTTTTTCTGTCCCAGGTGGGTAAAGACTAAGCTGTCTCTGCATAGCCCTGTGGCTACTTGGTATCAGTGAACCCCACGCAGAAGCAAGGAATAAAGTCCCCAGAACACTCCCATCAGACGCTAGAAGGAAGCTGGCTTAGCCTGACAGGCTCACCGAGTATGGTGGGCTTAGGGACCTCCGAAAGCAGTCTCCCTGCCCCACCCCCAGCCCCCCCCCCCTGCCCAGGGGCCCCCTTTAGGATGGACACAAAGCAACGGGAAGACAATGTCTGTGAAATACTCTCTGCTGGGCCCTGCCATTTGGATAAATTAGGAAGTTCATTCTCTGAGAATGTCAGTCCTCCTTTGCAAGGGTACTGGATTTTCCCAGGGACAAAAGACTTCCCCATACCCCCAGGCACATACATTATGCTGCGCCTTTTGTGGTGACTAGCATTGGAGGACTCGTATTTAAGGTAGGCTTTTATTTACTGAAGTGTGCTGCATTTCTGGAAAATCCACCACCCCAAAATCCAAAATTAGGAAACATAAAAAAAAGAGGTTATGAGCATTATTTTCATTTTAGAAGATTCTTCATTTTATTAGGCCAAATCATTTTAGATAGTAAGCTTCTAAGAAGTGTTCAAACTGATTTCTTCTACTTAGAAAAACTCCCTTACATCTTTGGATTGGAAAGCATCTATTTTTCTGAGAAAAATGCACAAATATTACATCAAAAGTCACCTTACCTGGCGACACACAACCCTTTCCGAACATTCCTTACTCTTTTCTGTATAGGGCAGCTGAAAAAACTTAGAATTCATTTGGTGGATTCATGTAGGCAGGTTATGGGAATCAAATAGATTTATTAAATTGACAGATAACAGAAATTATGAAAGGCAAACTTTGCAAGATCCAGTGAACCTTAAAAGGGGACTTGATCTAAGAATGGGAAGGGAATAGTGCCAGCTTAGAAGTGAGAATATTTTCTGAACAGCTAGTCATAGATGCAGATGAAATGTGTATCCTGTGGGTCGGAGCCAAACGGTGATGATGCTCGCCTCACCTCGCCCTGAGGGTGTTCTTTAAAGCCGTACATAATAGGAAGACATTGGGAATGCTCCACGTGTTCAACGTGGAGGAGTAAGCACGTTGCAGTGCTCAGGGTCAAGTCGAACAGCTATGACAAACGGTGTTCATGACCTTTGTTGGAACATAGAACTATATACTTCAGATAATTTGTTCAAAAGAGCAAGATCCCAAATTATACAGATGCCGTGGTTACGGCAGTGTTTAAACTGATGTATAAGAAGAAAGACCGAAATACCCCAAATTGCTCATCATTATGTTAGGATAGTGGTGGGTCCCTGATTTTCAAATGTTCTGAATATAATCACTTTTGTAATGAAAACATAAATGTATGTGAAGAAAATAATTGTGCTTTTTTTTTTCCTTCTAATCTGCACCTGAGGACATGCTTACTGATTTTAGAGAGAGAGAAACATTGATTGGCTGCCTCTCGCACACACCCTGACTGGGGACCGAACCGGCAACCTAGGCATGTACCCCAACCAGGAATTAAACCTGTGACCTTTGTGTTTAACGGGACGATGGTCTCACGAACTGAGCCATACTGGCCAGGGCAAGATGGTTGTATTTTTTGCCTGAAAGAGTGTGCACCTGGTTTTTGAATGCTTGTTTTACTGTAGGGTTTTTCCCTCCTTTTGATCTAGTTAGCGGTTTGGTGGTGTTCTCAGAGGTGAGTAAGTAACCTGGCACATAATCATGTCTTACTGAGCAAAGGAATGTGGGGGGAAAGAATTAGCTTGCAGCCCTTTACTTCAAGAAGGCTTTCTGGAAAGAAGAAGTTGAAAGTGACCTTTTAAAATGAGGGGGAGGATAGTCCAGTGGATTAAGAAAGAAAGATATTCCGGATATAAATAACCATGTGGGAATGAAGGGGAAAGTCGAGAAGGAGAAAGTTCACTTGATCCAGCTAAAGGGAGTAGGTGTGGCCTGGAGAAAGACGGTGCACGCTGGGAACCTGATCAGTGACAGAGGCTCCCCCTGCTCAGTGGGGACGTTTTTACCTTGTATAAGGAAAACAAAAGTTCCTTTGGCAGATGGCCAGGAAAAGCCATTTTAGGTGATGCTGACTTGGAGGTGCGAGTTCGTGCGTGAGGACTCTGGGAAGCTGCCTGCGGTGTTCCGTTTGCAAGGTGATGGTGGCCTCTCTCAGGGTTTGGGCTTGGAATGAGAAAGGAGGTCTGGATTCCAGACATGCCACACAGTAAGGAACAGATGCTTTTCCACCAAGGTGGCCAAACTCAAACCAAAGAACTGCATCCTGGGCCAGGTTGCAGAAATGCATTTTCTGTATTCTTCCTGAGATCATAAAGAAGAAACTCCTGGTGAACAGCCTCTGTTTGTTAAATAAAGCAAAGGAAATTCCTCTAGGAGATTTCCACTACTGAGTGTTAGGGGGGGCTGATGACAGGGACCAAGAAGCTCCCAAACCGGATTTCTCACTTAGTGTGTGTTCATATTATAAAAGCAGGGTTGCACGTTGCTTTGCTCTGCTTTATATTGGCATTGCCCAGCCTTGGTCAGCCCCATGGTTCTTGAGTATCTCATTCGCCGCAGGCAGTGTGAGGATGCAGAGAAATGAAGGACAGAGTCCCTGCTCTTACAGGCATTTATAAATTAGTTGGGGAGATGAGGCATGAGATGCACACATACACACATTTGCACACACAGATGCACACATTTAGAGTCTCTAAAGGATGGTGTCTGGTGTGGGAGGGGGTCACTCTGAGAGCCTGGAGTCCTGTGACCTGGTCACACGGCAGCCAGAGAGGCTAGCCTCTCTTGTGGACGACCTGGCTCAGATCCCTCCTGCTCTCTGGCTTTGAGATCTTGGGCAAGCTACTTTAATCTTTCCAAGCGTCAGTCTCCCCATCTGTAAAAGCGGAAGGATAACAGTATGTACCTTGTAGGGTTGCCGTGGAGATTTGCGATGGAACACGATATAAAACGCTTTCAGCATCGTGGGAGGCCGTGGGGATTGGTCGGCGGTGGTGACTGCCGTTCGGGCGGAGCAGAAGGTTTCTAAGGGCAGGGGCTGTGGTGCTCTTCGTCGTCACGTCATTCGTACTTAATGCATTTGGTATAGTAATAAATACTTGGCACAGATATTTACTAAAAGAAAGAATAAGTGGTTTGGACTGAGAATTGAAGAGCTGGCCAGACTCCGGTAGAGAGAGGAATGGAATTCAAGGCATAAAGGTGAGTCTGAAAGTTAAACAAAGGCGTGCATTCTTCTTCATGTTTGTGCTATAATCATAATTAAACAAATGCTCTTATTATATAACATGGGGCGATGTGGTCATTGAATGTTAAGCTGGCAAGGAGACTGAGGCCCAGAGAGCAGGTGGCCACGTGGCCGACCAGCTTCTAGGTTCTTGGTCTCCTTATTGCTGGGTCGGTGGTATTCCTTGGCACTTTTCCTGGTAGCCCTTAAAAAAAAAAACGCCAACCAGTGACTGAGGCGTTGCCAGATTTTGCCCCTAGAACAGAGAGATAAGCATCCTGAAAAAGGGAAATGCTGTAGTCCTATTTTTCCTGAGTAATTTTGTGTATCTTGGCCTCTAGAAAGCAGGACAAGTTCCCTGGTTCTGAGAGCAGAGCCGTTTTCCTGTGGAAGGGCCGGGGTCAGGCCCGGGGTGCTGGTCAGACCTCCTCTGTGGAAAGCCTCAAGTGGCTGTAACTCATCGCTGTAAAAACAAACATGTTACCTCCCCGAACAACAGCACGGAGCACTTAAGAACGGGATTACCAGGGCAGAAATATGGGAAACCTAAAGAAAGGAATTCAGAAAGAGCCAGGTGCTTCAATCTGTGCATCTGGGCTGATGAGACTCTGAAGCGTTAAAGAGAAATTCCATTCTGATGACTCGGGCACAGAGTATTTTTTCCTGTTGGGCCAGTGGGGAGGGGAGAGGAGGAGTGTTATCCTGGGGCCTGCCCAGGCAGTTAGCGCCCTTCCCGTGTTGAGGGATAGCTGGGACCTGAACCCTTGGCATCTGGCCCTGGGGCCTGGGGTCAGGGGAATTTGCCCTGTGCTTCGAGGAGGTTATTCCAACCTGAGCAGGAAGATAGAAGCCAGAGCAGAGAAGAGCAGAGTCAGTACAGAGCAGCCCTGGACACATACTTGGCTTCAGCCTCAAGAGTTTGGAACTGGGCTGCTGGGGCAGGCCAGCTGTTTCACTAGAGGGAGAATTGAGATGTTCAGAAACTCAGAGAGGGAAACGTTCCTGAAGCCAGTGCTCATGGTAATGTCACCTTGGTGTGCCTTAAAGTACTTCCTGAAACCCAGCGCAGGTCTCCTGGAAGCTGTGACTTGCGGTTTGCTATTTAGAGAGGGGAGAGGCGACGTGGAGCTAAGGTGACCGTATGCATGCATGGTCATCTCCCTCCACGGTCACTGTGTGTGGAACTTGTTTTATATGTGTTTCTGATTACAGGCACCTTATTCAGTGTAAATTGTCGACTCAGTACCACTGAACTTTTGGCCTCAGCACTGTGCCCTGTGCCTGAGTAAAGCTCATCTAACACACGTGGCCCACCGCAGCGGGCGTGCACTTCCGAACGCGAGGCAGCACTTCAGCACTGTGCTCGGGGGCCATCTGAACTAGCGAGATCACCCGCAGAAAGCACAGCAGTGCGGCACGAAGCAGACCGCGGAAAGGACACTGTCTGATTTGAAACAAGGCAGAGTGCTGCCTTGTTTAATTAACCTCAGCTGGGGACATGTGTCCTGGGTGACTCAGACCCTTCACCACCACGTGCATGTCTGCGAATGACCGCGGAGGTGTTGCTAGAGGGATTTGGGGTTACAAAAAGTTTTAGCAGGTAAGTGAGTTCACAAGTACGGAATTCTTGAATAATGAGGCTCCACTATACCCATTTTTCTAAAATATCCTGAATATGCAGACCCTCTATAACTTAATTTACTGCTTAACTTTGGGGCCCAGTCCTCTAGCACGTTCCTTTACTCTCCCCTCCTTTTTAATCCTGGGGTTATTTACAAAATTAGGAAATACAAATTTGCAAAAGGAAAAAAAACTTAAAATCATCCAAATGGCCTGAACCGGAGATCATTATTGTTTACATTTTAGTGCCTATTTTTCCAGAGTTTTGAATGCCAATATATATCCATCATCTGTACTCTTGCACATTTATTTATATGTGTAGATATATGCATATATTTATGTATATATACATGTAAACAAAATTAGCATCATACCATACTGACTTATATCACCTGCATTTTGCAGTTCCTCATTGCTGGAGCCCAAAGTGAGAGAGAGGCAGGAGTGAGTGGTCAGGGATTGGGCCAGATGGGCAAGTGTGTGGGGTGCAGCAAATGAAGGGACATCAGAGTGTGGGACTGTGTCCTCACGAGGCCGCTGAAGGGTTCTAAGCAGGGACATTCCACAGTCGAATTAGGGAGAAAACCGTGGTGGCGTGCAGACAGTGGACTCGAGGGAGAGAGGCTGCAGCCGCGCTGCCCGGTGTGGTAGTTCTGCGGCTGCGATCCTCGCAGTGTGGCCGGGCCCAGCTGCGGTGGGCTGTGTTAAACATCTACCGGGGCCCACCGAGGGGGTGTGAAAAAAGTAATGTAAAACCTCTCAATAATTTTTATATCAGTTGCATGTTGAAATGATAATCTGAATATATTGGCTTAAAGAAAATAGATTATCAAACGTCATTCCACCTGTGGGGTTTATTTTCAACTTTTTCACGTGGCCATGAAGGCTTTTTTGACCGCATGTGTTTGTGTTGGACGGCACCGGGCCGGGCGCGGGAGGTGATGAGGGCAGTGGGGTGGGCAGGGGAGGGAGGGCGAGTGGCTCTGAGAAGCATTAGGAGATACGCTTCCTGGCTGCGTCCTGGCTTTGGAGCGTGCAGTGGACTGAATGTTTACATCCCTCCCAAGTCCTAACCCACCCCAATGTGATAGTATTGGGTTGGCCAAAAAGTTCATTTATTTTTTCCGTAGGATGGCTCTAGTAGTGCTTGGTTGTCTTTAACTTCATTTGAAACAATTTTGTTAGATTGTATTGTGGCAGCTGTCATATCAGCATGCATTTAAAAAAAAGATCAAAATAGGTGAATTTCTGTGTAGCCATTTTAATATTGAAGATGGAAGAAAATAAGCAACATTTTCTGCTGAATATTATGCTTTATTATTTCAAGAAAGGGAAAAATGCAATTGAAATGCAAAACGTGCAGTGTATGGAGAAGGTGCTGTGACAGGTTGAACGTGTCAGAAGTGGTTTGTGAAGTTTCGTGCTGGAGATTTCTTGCTGGACGGTGATGCTCCACGGTCAGGTAGACCACTTGAAGTTGTTAGTGATCAAATCGAGACATTAATTGAGAACAATCAACGTTATACCACGTGGGAGATAGCCGATGTACTCAAAATGTCCAAATCAATTACGTTATTGGTGAAAATGAAAAATGTGTCTTATTTTATGGGAAAACCACACAGACTTTTTGGCCAGCCCAGTATTTGGAGATGGGGCCACTGGAGAATAATTAGGGTTAGATGAGGCCATGAGAGTGGGGCCCCCATCGTGGGGGGAGGCCCTTGTTGGAAGAGGCGATCGCAGCTCGCTCCCCGCCAGCCCCCCATGTGAGAACACACGCAGCGGGCGGGCAGCGGTGCGCAGACCAGGAAGAGAGCCCTTGCCAGGCACCTTGTCTGCCAGCCCCTTGGATCTTGGATTTCTGGGACTCTCCAGAATGGGAGAGAGAAATGTCTGCTGTTTATGCTGCCCAGCCTGCGGTTTGTTCCAGCAACCCCAGCTGACTGCGACAGGGGTGAGACAGGAAGACGTTAATGTCACCAACTGAGATAGGGAAAATGGAAGCAGGTGTTGGCTTGTGGGGGCGGCTAGGGAAAGTAAAAGCAGGTGGAGGTGTGCGGCTGTCTAGTTGCTTGGTTACAGCTCTGTGGGCAAGGTAGGTCTGTGCCTGAGACAGATCTCTGGGTCGTCAGCAAATAAAACCATGAGAGGGACTGAGAGTCCTGGAGAGTTTGTGGACAGAGAAGGAGCTGGCCTGATGGGAGAAGCTGGGGAGCACCACATGGACCCGGGGACAGGACAGCAAAGGAACAGAGAAAGGGGTACAAGTGGGGGTTGGTCACAGAGGTCAGGGGAAGGTGTACCAGAGAGGGAGGTGAGCATGAGATCTAGAAAGAGTTCTATAAATCTTCATGAAGCAATTTCTACTCTCTATTAGGGTTGAGAATAACACCTAACAATTATACATGTACTTTGTGCCCAGCACAGCACCGCAGGCTTCGTACAATCGCCCCCCAGGGCACCTGCTGTTGTTATCCCATCGCACAGGCGAGCATACTGAGGCCCAGAGCTGTGAGGTGAGTGGCCCAGCGTCGCGGAGTGACGTGGCACCTGCAGGGCTCCGGCCTTGGTCTGTCTGACTCCAGTGCCCACAATCCGACCTAAAGTTATTTTTGCAGCCCCCAGACTTGCCTTGGCAAGAAGTGGACAACTGTCCTTTCAGCCTCAGTCACAAGTCCATTCAACCACAGGAAAAAATTCTACCCTTCCTTCAGTGCTGGCCTTGTGGGAGCAATGATGATGGATTGAATTGGGGAGAATTTTGCATTCCACGGTGCTGAGGTCAGGGTGTGTGTGAGCCAAGTGGCACTGATGTCCAGGGCTCGGGCTTTGCTCCTGTGACCGCCTGGCCGCCATTCATGCTCTGGGGGTCAGTGCGCCTCCCCGCCTGGGTGCCTCCGGCTGTTGACTGTGCTGCGCCTGTTGCTTTCCCGAGTTTTATGACTTCTGGCCGTGTGGCAGTTCCACTAATGAATCTACAGGACCCCAGGCCAAGGGCAGGGTTGGAAGGCCTCCTGTAGCCCATCCCTCCGGGCCCAGACTTGCCTTACAGGGAGGAATGCCGCCCCCACCCCCAGCCCTGCCCAGACTCATGCCTGAGGTTTTACTGCTTTCGCTCACTTCCATACATGGAAGTGGGGTTGCCAGCCTCTGCCTGGAGAGTGCCTGGAGCCGAGTTTGTTTCCCCACAGCTGACAGACACCCCCTGGCTCACATTTTAAAAGCGTATTTATTTTAAAAGACCAGGGACTGAACCACACATGTCTGCAAAAAGAGAACTGGGGCATCTCAGCAGAGAGAATAGGCAGTAAAAGTTGCAGTCTAGTTCCTGAATGCTGTGGGTACAACACTTACCTCCAACTTTTTTTTTCTTAAAAAAAAATTATTTATTTAATTTTAGAGGGGAAGGGAAGGAGAAAGTGAGGGAGAAAAACATCGATATGCAAGAGAAACATCAATCCATTCTCTCTCACGTCATCTGGGGAGCTGGCCGGCAACCCAGGCATGTGCCCTGACCTGGAATCGAACTGGCGACCTTTCACTTTGCAGAATGACTCTTAACCCACTGAGCCATGCCAGTCTGGGCTGTCCAACTTTGTGATTTTTAGGAAGTTCTAATGATGTGAGCGGTAAACTCTTAAATCTTAAAATAGGTAAAGAAACTTTTTTGGGGGGAGGTACATTTTATAATCATATGTGTACTTATTAACATATATTGATATATATTATATATTCACACACACACACACACCCTCACTGATTTGAGGGAAAGGAAAGGAAATCTGAGGGGCGAGCCACCATGTAGAAGTCCGCTGACGCAACCAAGTGATAGGAGCAGCCCACACTGTCCGACCGGGCCGGAGCGGCCCTTGAAGTTGCCAAGCTCTTGCCTGCGAGATATTTAAGAAATTCTTTGGTTCTTTCAAGGAAATGCTCTCCTGACGCACAGTGCTATGGTTCCTTGTTTTTGTTCTTCTTTTGTTTCGTAAATGAACAAGGAATAGACCTTGTAAGAGTTAGGCTTCTAGAAAGGAATAGTGGACAGCAGCGGATTCCAAAGGAGTCTTGGGAAATAATGAAGTATATTAGGAAGTATATTATAGTAATGTAGCATATTTCTCCTGGAGCTATCTTTACTGGTTTGGTACATAATTTGTTGGTCCACTTGTGCCAAATTTACCGTATTGTCTGGTTCTTTTCCCTGCTCCCATCGCGGCCCAGTTCTTTGGATATGTTTTGCTGGACTTGCTTTGTGCTGTGCCTCACGTCTCTGAGATTTGTTGTAATGGAATCTGAATGATTTGAAAGCCATAATTCAGGATTGTAAAATTCTGGAAGCACGTGATGCACTCTGGTTTGGGTTTTGGGGACTGGATGAGGGGGTAAAAAGACTGATGCTGGTCTGACAGTTTGCTCCCCCCCAACCCTGCTGCCCAAATGCTAGATACTGTCCCTGCCTTAGAGGAGAGATGAAAAGTAAAATCGAACCATCTAGTCCTTTTTTATCGTGATTTATTTTGAGCTTAAAATAGCAAACCGTAAACTTCTTGATCTCTGTCCTTACTCCTTTCCCCTCGCCGGGTCCCTTTCTTTAATGGTATAAAAAATTTTTTGAAATTCTTCCTTGAGTCTTTCCTGTCTCCAGGGAAGGGGGCGGATGGGCACCAGCTTTGTGGTACAGTCCCCATGTGGAAATGAATTCCTTCTTTTACTCCTTTGCTAGTTAAAAGGTTCCCTCCTGAGACAGATGGAAGTGTATTCAGAGGACACTGATTTGTAAGTTGGATGGAAGTGCCTTCAGAGTGAAGGGGCTTCTTTTCAGCAACCTCTTCCCCCCCTTCTTTTAAAAAAAATAATTTCTGAAGCATCAGGCTGTCATCAGCCTACTAAGTGTTTTGCTTCCAAGCGGGACCAAGACTTGGGCAAATTACTTTTCCCTGTTGAGCTCTTAGGCCTCAGCATCATCCTTCCAGAAGCTGCTGGCCAAATGGCTGTTATCACAAGGTGTGGGGCCTGCAGGGGGCCTTGCACACACCCCAGCTGCTGCTCTCAGGCTGAGTAAGTCCCCAGGCTTTGGGGGGAGGGGGCGGGGGTTGGAGGCCCTCACTTTGCTGCCTTGTCCAGACTGAGGAAGGGAGGTGGGACTCTTACAAAGGTCAGTGGGGGGAAGAGGAGACTGGCTCCCCACTCTTCCAGTTCTGAAGCGTGGGTTCCATATTATTGTGGAGAATACAGTTCTTAACCTCAAAGTGCACAGGGGAGAGGCAGGGACCCCAGTTCTGTTAGGTTGACTTCAAGAGCCTTATTCCAAGTGGAACCTCAAGTGGTGGTTTTCAATCCTGGCGGATACGCAGAGTCCCCTGGTGAGCTTTTAGAAATACACATCCCCAGCGCTTGTTCACTGTCATGTCCCCAGCAGACACCACAGTGCCCAGCACATAGGACATGTGCTATGTAAAATTAGTTAAATGCATGGGAAACCCGTTCTGTCTGCTCATAATGCCTAGGAACGTGAGTCAGTACAGTATCTTAGCCAGTCGTTCGTGCACACAGTCCGAGGGAGCCGTACGGTGTGTCCTGCCTTCCCTGTCAAGCGCCATGTGGAGCTGTGAGCTTCGGTCCACCCTGGACAAGGTCTTGCTGGTGATCATTGCTAACGTGCTTTTAAGTCACTGCTCTACCGACGTGTCTTCTGCTTGTGATCTAGAATGAGACTCTTAAATGAAGGGGACGCCGAGAATAGGTAATCATACAAGCATGAGAATTACAGCTTTCATTTATTGGGTTTGCACTCTGTCAGGCCATATCTCAGGGCTTCATTTGTATTCGGAACCCTTTGAGTGAGGCGCTGTTGGACTAAGTAGTTTTCTCAGTCCTGCTGGTAAGCGGTTGAATCAGTATCTGAACTCTGGCCCTTTGCCTGAGCTGTGCTGAACTGCCTAGTAACTGAGCAGGGCTGCCCCCTCAGGAGGCGCCTTCCACGTGCCAAGCACAGAGACAGAAAGCACTTTACGTGTGCTGCCTCGTTTCATTTCCGCAAGAACCCTATGTGTACATTACGTGCCGTGGAGTTGGCTTCAACTCCTAGCAACCCTGCGAATGAGTGGTGTCCACACTGTCCTGTCCTCAACAGCCCTGCTCAGCTCCTGTGGACGCCCGCCTGTGGCTTCTGTTGAGGAGTCAGTATATCTCGTACTTGGTCTTCCTCTTCTCCTGCCGCCTCTGTTTTTCCCAGCAGTGTTGTCTTTTCCAAAGAGCCCTCCCTGCCTTTTTCTGAGGTGCCTGAAGCAGGGCAGCTTGGGTTTTGTCATTTTTGCCTCCAGCGATGCATCAGGCTTAATTTGCTGTAGAGCCCATGTGTTCATCTTCCCGCTGCTCCAGGGTGTCTGTAGATACTCTCTGTAGATAAGCTCCGTCCCCCTGTTTCAAATATGTCCAGTTTTTCTTATCAGCCTTCTTCCCTGTCCAACATTCACATCTGTGCATGGTAATTGGGGGTACGAGGGTGTGGGTGATCTTAGCCTTGGTCTCTAAGGACACATATTTGCTCTCGGTGATCTTTCCTAATTCTTCCATTGCTGCTCTTTGGAGTCTCAGCTTCCTGTTGGTTTCTCTGCTGCGGTCTCCATTTGAATTGATGTTTGAGCCAAGGTAAGCAAAATCTTTTAGCAATGCCCACCGAGCCAGTAAGTGGCAGACTCACTGGATGAGTTCCCTCCAAAGCCCATTCTTTTTCTCACCGTGCCTCACCGTGTCTGCTGGGGAGCATGGTGTTAGGCCCATTTGGAAAGCAAATACGGCCCCTGTCTTTTAGCAGGGATTTCTCAGCGAGGGTATTACCCAGGAGAAGGCAGGCTACGGTCTCGAGCACACCAAACATGGACTCTTAGAAAGAGGAGAGTTCAGAAGAGTGATGGAAATCCCTCCGTTCTTTGAAAACGCCCTTCTGAACTTTCAGGCATGTAGAATCCATCAACCCCTTGTCTTCTTTCAGTTAACCCAGCCTCCCCCACCCCACGTTCACACAGTTTATCTGTACCCCAGGGTGAATGTCTGTCTGTGGCAGCAGAGAAAGAGCCCTTTGAGCAGCCAGCAGGGTGAAAACAGCCAAGGTCCCAGGACCCCAGGGACGTTTCTAGCCTGTGGTTCGCTGCCCCAACCCGAAGGAGATCCTGATTGGCTGATCATCTCTGAATGATTAGGTTTCTCTGAAAGGACAGAAGGGACAAGGCTCTAGAGAAAGAAGGTAAAAATGAATCCGAGAGACAGCAGTGGCAGCCAGTGGGAGAGGCATGCGCAGACACCCTGAGGGGTGGGGGTGGGGGGGAAGGTGTGAGGATCGCTGTGCGCCCTGGGGGCCCCGAGGTCTACTTGCAGACACCTTCCCCAGACCTCTCTACTCATATACTGGGAAAAAACACCCATACCCTTAGTGCCCACTGGCTTCTCAGTGTTTAATTTCTAACTCTGTAATCTGGAACACTGATCTATTCCCCCAGGTTCCACTTGGGGTCCCAGGGCATGCTGGGGTCCCAGGGTAATGCAGGGCAGCAAGCTCAGATACCCACCGTCACTTAAGTGCATGGAACGCAGGGGGGCTTTCTGCAGAGTCTTTCCTTGTGTGCTTAGGGAACAGGAATAACCTCTTCCACAAAGAAACACGCTCCTTGCCTGCCTTCCTGGAAACACACGTTCTAAGCTTTGATAGAGACTCGGGAAAGGAATTCACTTTAATCTCAGCTCTATTGTGTGTAAGTCAGTGGTGTGAAGTGTGGGTCCGGACCTAGAGGCGTTAGAGAGTGGTGGGCCTGCAAACTGGTGAGAGCATCCTTCTTCTCAGGGGCGGCCTCGCTGGAATGCAGACCCGCTTGGTCGAATCTTCCAAACTGCTTACAGAACGTCGAATCTTCTGATCTCTGGTTAATTCAAATGGTGGTGTTGGTTAATTCAAATTTAAAACATTGTATGTGTGTCGAACGACACATCCAAGGGCCAGTTTGGCCTTTCGGGGACCTCTTGGTGGTTTTGGCCTTAAGAGCTACCACCAGTGCATCAGCTGCCAGCTTGGTGCTCTGTGTATACCTGGCCACCTGTGGGTCACTGTGGTGGGGATTTGCTCAGGGAGTTCTCGGGAGCATTCAGGAACACGGAGTGTATGTTTTCCAGGGAGTTCATAGTCTTCGTACAGAGAAAAGGCCCTACCTGGGTCAGCCATAAAGAACATAAGCGATAAAGAACAAGAGAAGCTGGCATCCAGCTATGTCTGGTGGTATGGGCGGAGTCAGAGGCAAGCCCGTCCCCTGAGTGATCAGAGAAGGCCCTGGGGGGCAGGACTTGCCAGGGACCTGGAAGGGGAGGCGACAAGGAGCATTTTAGGGAGATTTCCCAATGTGAGCTCCAAAGCCATCATAACACATACTTTCTACATGGCACTTAATCATTTTCAAAGCACTTCCCCCATTACGTATTCCTGACAACAATGCTGGGTCACAAGGGAACTCACCTTTGCAGACACTGAGGAAAATGTGCCAGGGACTGAGCATCCTGCCAGAGCTTTATCTACTCTCCCCCATATTATCCTCCACACCACTCCGTGGTTATTAATCCCCATTTTCAAGTGAGGAAATTGAGGCTCGGAGAATTAAAGTGATTTACCCAAGCAGTGCAAATTAGCAAGTGACAGATGTGGGATTCAAGCCCAGGCCTGTCTCCAAAACCCAACCTCTTTTCCTCACAAAGCTGTTCTGGACCACACAGCAGTCCAGGTCGGACCCAGGACTCAAACGTGGGTCGTAAGGGGACGGCCCTGGCTTGTTGGGAGTAGAGAAAGAGAAGTCTGCTCTGAGGGTGGGGCTGGAGAGGCAGGCTAGAGATTATACCAAGTGGAGGATGATGTAAGCAGCCGTTAAAGGGCTTCGAGCAGAGCCAGGAGAAGATGACTGTGGCGTTTAAGGGAAGTTATTCTGGTGTGATTTTGTTGGAGGAACTGGAAGGGGAAAGAGGGGCTTGGAAGGCTAATGAGTGCCTAGCCAGGGTGCTCACAGAGGGCATGGCTCGTCACAGGGGCAGGGCCCAAACGGCGGGCATTCAGCCCCTTCGGCACTTCCATAAGTACTTTAAAGAGAAGCGCTTGCTGTTACGAATCGCTAGTATGTTGTTGTGACCTAGACAACCATTCCCGGGGTTCTCTGGGGAGCCCTTCGGGCATCTGACTCCATTAAAAACCAGAATCCATTTCCATTTTGCACCCAATTTTCTCAGGGTGCTTCCCAGTTGGTAGGTGGTTTGTTATCGCTGGTTTTTAAATTTTCTCCAGTGCAGCCCTTGCCTGAAAGAAAACACTGACCCCGTTGGCCACAGTTTAAAACATTTTGATCGCTTCCCAAGCATTTCTGGATCTTTCTCTTTGTTTAGTTTCTAAGAGTGAGGAATAGAAACTCGCTGGGAATCCCAAAACAAAGCTGGGTGTTTTTGAGGTGGAAATGAGGGGAGGGGTTCTCTTCCCACTTGGTTCAGCACTTTCACCCCGCCAGCTGCCCGAAAAGGGGCTTTTTCAGAACCGGGTACTTTGTCAGGGGTGAAAGAAAACAGCTCTGGTCACTTTTAGTGATTTCAAACAAATGAACAACAGCAAAAGTCTACCATACTTTTGGCCCTAGGCCTTCTGGGCAACTGCAAGAGGCCCCCTGGCGCTCCAAGAATGGCCGCTGGCTGAAGCAAAGTGGGCCAGTGAGAGAGCCCACCACGGGGGCGGGAGCACATAGCGAGGCCTTTGCCGCTGACGGGAGGATCACTTGTTTCGGAGGCAGCCCTTGTACAGGGAGGGGCTGTGTAACCTTCTTTTGAAGTCAGAAGTATGTTTGATCGCCTTGGAGTTGGAAGCTGATGTGGATGAGATAGGAACCCGAGTCACCTAGAGTCCAAGCTCTCCTTACAGAAGTTTTTAGCAAGTTATGTAGCAGGCGATTTATTTTTTAAGTGGAAGAGTTATTGAGCTAAATGGCTTCTTTTAAAAAGCTTCAATCTGTAGCATGCACAGAACAATTTGCCATGTTAGCCGTCTTTAAGTGCACATCGCGGCGGCACAGGGCGCTCGGGTGGTTGTGCATCCGTCACCACCACCTACCTCCAGGACTTTTCTTTAAAAAAAAATTGTTTTTAATTGATATCTTTTTTTTTTTAAGAAAGAGAGCAACATCAATTTGTTGTTCTGCCCATTTGTGTGTTCACTGGTTGAGTCCTGCATGTACCCTGAGGATTGAACCTGTAACCTTGGTGTAGGACAGTGCTCTAGCCAGCTGAGCTACCCAGCCAGAGCTTTCTTGTCTTTCCCAACCTAAATTCTGTATCTATTCAATGATAACTCTTCATTGTCTCTTCTTCTAGACCCTAGCAATCACCGTTCTACCTCCTTTTTTTAACCCAAAAAGTACTTATTGGGCTGGTTCCCCACTCATCTTGACGCGGGGTGCTCTTAGTGCTGCGTCCTTCTGAAGGAACCTCCTTTTGCAAGCCCCGCTTTTCCTCCTGTAGTCTGTCAGAGGAGAGCGGAGCAGCCAACACACAAAACGACCGCTTGTGCGTGGCTAAGACGGTGGTGATTTACAGCATCCTGGGCGCTTCACACCCATGGAGTAGGAACCAGGGCTCTGCGCCTGCACTTCTTGTGTTTCCTCTTCTTCTCTCTGGAGAGGGATGAAGGAGACCCTTAGTGGGTGGCATATTGTCATGGGGAGGTTCTCATAGCTGGAAAGGCCTACCATTCTTTCTTTCCTTCTTTCTTTTTAAGTCCTTACCCAAGGACGTGCTCAGGGATTTGAGAGAGAGAGGAAGGGAGGGAGAGAAACATTGATCAGTTGCCTCCTGAACGCACGCCAACAGGGGATTGAACCTGTAACCTAGGTATATGCCCTGACCAAGGATCGAACCTGCAACCTTTTGGTATAGCGGACAACACTCCAGCCAACTGAGCTACCTGTCCAGGGCCCATTCTTACTCTCTGTCTCTAAGAAAAATGTATGTAAGTTGTGGAGAGCAGACCCACCTGGGGTGAGTGCCGAGGACCTTGCCAGAGAATCTTTTCTCCCTTTCCAGAACGCTAAGGTCAGCAGATCCCCTTGGAGACTCCATTTCCCTGTCTGGAAGTCCTTGAACTGGGAGAGTTAATATGGAGTTGAGAGTCAGTCGTCCACAGGGTCACCTCCTGCAGGACAAGTACCTCGGTTGAGAGATTTAAAATTCACAAACATTTTAGTTGAGAAAGAATTATGATACCTGAGCAGGAGCTTACCCTAATATTTACCTTTAGAAATTGACAGGTTATTTAAAAATAGTGAAATATGTTGGCACAGGGAAGGGAGGTTGGAGTCTAGTGCCTGCCTCCCTGGCAGTAAATTAGAAGAGGCCAGCGTCCCGTGAATTTACAGCTCTGCAGTGGAATCCTGTTTTTCAGTGTGCAGGGGAGCCCGTTGGGCTGTTTTAGAGTAAGGCAGACTGTAAGGTGCCAACCCTGGGTGGGGAGGAGATGTCTAGGGCCCAGCTCCGCAAGGGGCGCTGCCTTGGCCCTCAGTGGGGTAGATTTCCGACAGCCCCGTTCTTGCATTTTAAAGTTGCTCAAGGCTCTTTTTCTTGTTTTAACCAAAACATCTATTGGGGCATTTTTTTTCTCATTGCAAAGTAATACAGGATCATTGTAGAAAATGGGAAAACACAAAAGGTATATACGGGGGACGTCCTGTCGGCCTCCCGCCGGAGGCCGTTGGTGTCCTTTTCTCACAAGGCAGCCTTGCCTCCTTCTGTGCTCACGTATTTCCATGTAAGAATCTATTTTAAAAGATGATCTCTAATAGCTACATGGCATTCCACTGCATAAACGTACCGTACTTTGACAGTTCCCTGTTGGGGGGAACTTAGGCCAGGTCCACGTTTTGCTACACTGATCAGCGGTATTGTGAAGTTCTTACATACGTCTTGTGCACACACGTCTGCTGGTTTTCGTAGGGTAAATTCCTAAGGATAGCTGTTGGGTCAAAGATTCGATTGTATCTTTAGTTGTTATTTCCTTTTCATCTGTTCTATCTCAGTTTCATCTTCTTTTTCATTATTTTAATTGTTTTGCCTTTCCCTGTTCTTATTATTGTTCTCAGTTCTACAGAATTGGCTCTTTTGTTTTTTTTTAATTGCCTTTAAATTGAAATTTTTTAAAATGCATCTGCATTTTTAGTTTCCTTACAATATTTCCTCACTCTCAGGCCTGCCCCCCCCCCTTTATTTCACATTTTAGTCTAAAAAGCATACATGTTCCACATTTTCCCTATGGTTTCCAGTGGACTACTTTTGGTCTCTTAAATGCAACGTTGTGCTCTTGTATTGGAGACTATTTCTAGAAGCTTCATAGTCTGTATTGTTTTTCGTCCTTGATGGACAGAGTCCTGTCCGTCCTGTATTGGCCCTGGCAGTGTCTGTACTTTCTGCTTGCTTCTCCGGTGTCTGCCTTGCTGCTGACAGAATCTCTTTTTAGTCTTGAGTTCGTTAGTGTAAATTTACGTCACTATTTCAGCTCTTCAGGATCCCCGTTGGGAGCGGGAAGATGCTGGACACATGGGCAGTTCTAGCAGGAATCTCTGTTCTCTTTCTCCGTGTGTTGGAGCTGCTGCAGCGGGGACAGCTTTGTGCTGGGGACCTTTGCTTTTTTGCTTCCTAGTAACTGTGAGCTGTGACTGTGGCCGGCCCGCCTGTTGGTCACGTCCAGGCAAACTCTCGCCCACCTGCTGCAGATGCCACACCTCTGCCCTTGGGTCTCGCACCCATGCTGTTCAGATGCTGCTGTTTAGAGCAATAAACAGGCCAAGTGAAATGCGTATCCTGTCTCTCAGGTCTCCCCAGAACCTTGTTCCTCAAACTGAGGGGTCATTAGTCGGCTTCTACCTGGGTCTTTCTCATTTAATCTCTGTGCCCTACAGCTGCTCTTCAGAAGGGCAGTTGCCAATCTGGCCTGGACAGCCTTTTCAAATCTGGCCCCAGCTATACTGTTTGTATCCAGCAGTGATTCTTTTTCCCCTTTCATGTCCTTATATGAAGCATAAATCTTCTGGGTTATTACTTAGTGAAGAGAGACTAACCCTAAGCGGCTGGATTCCTCTGTTGCTTCCCACCGGGTGCATCGTGGTCCCCTTGCTGGCCAGCTGCTGAGTGCTGCTCCGGGCTGGGTGACTTCAAAGCCATGGCCCCAGAGGTGGCTGTCCTTAGACTAAAACTAAAACCAAAGACATTTCTGAGCTCTTTAAAAAACTCCTAATAATAATAAAACACCCCGTGAATTCTGTGCTTTTCATGTGGTTCCTAGCCTCCCTCTGCCAGCGCGACCTGTCCCGGGCTGCCGCTCTCGTCCCTTTGATGTCTGTCTCTGGGATGCCTACCTGGAATCCGCGCAGGGAAGGGCGAAGTTGTCGGGGCGAGTGTGTGGGGTAGGAGGGGGGTGAGGAGAGACCCCAGTAACTCTGTGGACGTGTTCAGAGGGAAGTGAGGTTTCACTGGCAATACTCCTGGAAGAACATATGTTCTTCTTGATTAAGGAGAATCGTTCAGGTTTTTCCTCCCTTTTTATCCCCCACCCCCAAGTTTTCGCTTGCAGCGCTGCTTCAGAATTCATTGGGTGGCGGTCATTGACTGGTGGGTTTTGAGGTACTTGTCGTTTCCCAAGTGTTTCAAAGCAGGCTCTCTCCTCTGGCCGTTTCCCTCTCTGGAATGCCTGGGCTCTCTTTTTCCTCAGCCATTAGCGCTCTTTTTTCTTAAAAAATAAACAAAACAAAATTCCACAACAATGTTATGTTTTTATTACAGAGAATTTCAAAAATACACAAAAAAGATAGCCACAGCATGAACCCCATTCGCCACCCATCATCCGGCTGCAACAGTGGTCAGCTCACAGCCAGCCCTGTCTCCACTCGCCCCCCACCCCACTGTTTTGAAGCAAATCTCAGACATTTTCACTTCAGCCATAAATATTTAAGTGAATAATGGTAAGGTCTTTAAAGAACCAATAATGACCTTGCACCCCCAAAGTAATAATTCCTCAATATCATCGAGTATCTAATCAGTGATCAAATATTCCATATCTTACTTTATATATACTTAAGAGTCAGTTCTTAAAATGACATGTACATCTTGATTAATCTCGAGCTCTCTTTTACTTGAGTGTTTATCCAGCCACAGTCCCGGAGAGCCCTAATTTAATGGCTCCTCAGCTAGCGAGGAAAAGTCGGCAGCCCATCCAGCCGCCCTGGCCGGGCCCTCACTCAGAAGCCGGCCGGCCCCATGCCGTGGGCCCTCGCAGCCAGACAGCCCTGGTGGCTGCAGCCCTGCCCCCCCCCCATACCCTTTGGGCTTGCAGGCCCTGGGGGCTGTGGGCAATTTCCCCGTAAAGTTGGACTGTCTGGGGTCACAGCAAATTTTTGTTAAATGTGATGTATCAAACTATCACATTTAAAAATGTTATTTCTGTTTTCTTACTTAACAGACTTGCAGGGCATTCCCTCTGTAATGAGCACTGTTATAAGTGCTTATTATACGTTAGCGTCAGTCAGTATTGTGATGGTGGACACGTGTCCTGCACTTTCTGGGACACTCCCAGTTTTATGGCATTTTTACTTTTTCAGTAAAGGTGCGTGTGTACGTATAAATGTGACCTCTAATGCCTCTGTAAAGTAATTCATATATTCCTGCAGACTGGGTGAGCCAGCGCTCTGACGCCGGACTTGAGGTTCCACAGGCCTTTTCAGTCAGGGGTCCCGAGCATCCTTCTGCCCTCACCGCACAGGGAGGCCCTGGCATTCTGGAAAGGAGGTGGCTGACACACCTCCACATTTCTTCCTGCTTCTCTCCAGCTCTGGGCTTTTCATCCAGGTCCATCTTCCCCCATCCGTGTTCTGTCTCCAGGTCACGTGGGGACGGGAAGGTGTGGAAGGGGAGAATTGCAGGCCACGCCACATGGCGTGTCTGTCGACAGAAGGAGCTTTACCTGGTGTGCCAGCCGCGTGTAAGGGCGGCACCTGTCATGTAGTCACACTCCACGGGGCGCACGGCGGTGGTGCTCAGACAAAGGACAGCTCTTCTACTCTAATGGGGGGGAAAGGGTAAAAAGAAAAAAACCCAAATCTAAAGGGTTTGTAATGGAGAACAGTTCTGGTCTGGTGAGAGCAGATGGCGTTAGCCAGGCCCTGTTTGCACGTCTCCCGTCCGTAGGTCGGGTGAGCGGCATGCTGGTGATATGGAGACACGCCAGCATCCTTCGGAGGACAACTGAAGCGAGCGGGCGGGGTGACCACGGGTCATGCAGCCTGGTGGAAGCAGGGCTGCAGGTGTTATTTGGGGCAGGGTTGAGGGATGCTAAGCAGACCCTCGCGCGGCTGGCATGGCATGAAAGGCAGCTCTGTTCTCCAAAGACTACAGCAGTCAGTGCCCACGTTAATAGCGTTTTCTCCCAGGGCTCTATCAGAGTCAGCTGCTTCTGTTACTCACGGTCCCCTTCTGCGCAGCTCAGGGTCTGACACACAGTAAGCGCATAATAAGTAGTGTGGGGCAAAAGTAGGTTTACAGCTGTGAGTACACAAAACAGAGTTTATTCTTGCATTGTTGTTTATTAATCATTGTATTAATTTCCATACGAACAACTGTAAACCTGCCTTGCCCCTCCCTGTGTGTGTCCCTCGAACCGAATGGGCGCACAGCTCATCAGTCCAGGTGCCCAGCTGGTGCAGCCCTCCATGGGTCCCAGAGCGCTGTCTGTCCTTCGCACGCGACCTCACCGTGCCTCTCTAAACACCATCGCCTCTCTTTTTCTAGGGTCCTCCTAACTCAGCCTCAGCCAGAAGGTCCGAGGGCTTTGCTCCAGCCACACCCCAACCCGATGTTAGAGCTCTCAGTTTTCAAGAATTGCCGTTTCCCAAACCTCATGGCCTAGTCGGCCACCCGCAAAATAACCTTTGGTCTCTCCTTGTCCTGTCAGCACGGTCGTCCGGTGGCAGCCCCTGCCTCTCGGGGTTGTGGAGATGGGGGGTGGTTTTGGCCATCACAACGACCACATAATACAGGGGAGGTGGTGACTCCTGCCAGAGGAGCCCCAGAAACGTAGGAGCTGGGGCGGAGCCCTGCGGCTGTTCTAAGGAGCACAGCAGACTGGCGCGACGGTGAGTGGCGGCGGTGGAGACTCTGTCCAGTGAGAAAGCCGGCCTCGAAGTGGGTTTGGAGAAGGTTCTTACTGGGCTTGGAGTTTGGCCAGACTTGGGATTTTTATTGACTCTCAGCCATCAATGCAAGAACTTTTTCAGAAGCGACCCCCTGGTTTTGTTATTCTACTTCCTAACTTTCCCGTAGTCAGGGAAATTTATTACTTTTATAATCATAAGGTTAAAAATAAAATGCCTACTTAAAAGTAAATGGAAGTTTGAGAACATGGCGTCATTTGCTAAGTTGCGTAGTGAGGTTTGCACCGACGTCTTCTGTCCGTTTACTTTTCGGTTAATAAAGGGTGAGGGGTGTTTGCACCCGAGGCTCGAGGACCCTTGGCTGCTTGCATTAGAATCTGTGAATTTCGTCCAGATTGATAGTGTTCTGGTATTCGTGTAGGCTTTATTTATGATTATTTTTATACATAAAAAACAGCTTACATAAAGGCATATTTCTCCAGCTGACCACATGGAGTTCAGGATAAACAGCCTTGTGACTAACAGGGATCTGGGTTTGCTGTAGAGATCTTGAGTATTTTTTAAGTGCAGTGTAGTAAGTCAGTGGGAGGATAAGATGAAAGGACATTTCAAGATACGCGCTGTGAGTAGTTGCCGTGCGGAGCTGAGACGGGTGGGATCTGCTTTGGCTTACAGGCACCGTCCCCATGCAGAAAGTGCCCGGAAGCAGAGTGCTGCCCGGGACGCATCGGCAGTGCAGGGGCCCTCGTTTTGGCTGGGGTTTGGGAACGGAGCATGTGGTGAGGCTAATTTTAGAAGATCAGTTCCTACCCTTCCCCCCGCTGTACCCTTGAAGTGCTTCTTGTCCCTTCACCCAGTGAGCACTGCGTCTCTCCCCATCCTTTCTCTTGTGTTCTGTGAGCAGTCATTGAATTTTTTGAGACGGGGGTTGCTGCTAATTTTTTTATTAATCAGATTTCCTCCCTTGGCCACGCTGTTCTCCCAGAGGCCTCGCCAAGCGGTCTTAGGTGCAGCCAGCCAGTGAGAATGGTTCGGTGTTTTAGATGCCAGTGCTGCCTAGTCTTCCGTCTGTGGCGACTACTCCCTGAAGTGCAAAGTCACACCAGCAAAGCCCTCCTGTGTGATTGGTTACATTGTGTCTTGGTCCCAGTGGCACCCAGAATGAGACACTAAGTTTTCTGGCATTTTGGAACTTCTGAGGAGTTGGACACGGGTGAATTTTTAGGCCCCCTGGGGGATTCAGGCTGCCAATATTGAAGATGGTAGGAAGGGACTGTTTCAAGTGGTCAGGGCGAATCGGAGCGCGATGAAAGAGCAGGAGTGGGCTGCTTCATCTCTGATTTCCTTTGTGATCGTGGACAGTTCAAATCAATTGAAAGGAAAGTCTTACTAATCACTGACAGGTAGCCTGTCTGAGTCTTAGTTTTCTCCTCTTCATAAGAGGGAGGTGGTTAGACTGAATAATTCCTGAGTTCTCATCAGCACCAGAATTGTACGTGTGAGTATCAGGTGGGTATGTGGATTCTGGTGCGGGTGAGAGATGTTTGAGTTTTCTAAGAAAAACCAGTGTATTGGTTACTTTGGAATACATCATAAAAATAACCTTCGAACTAATGTAGTTAATAGGTGGGATAATGAATACTAGTGATAAGAGCTCCATGTAATGAACAGTTACTATGTATGAGTCATTGTTTTAATTTTTACCCGTATTTGTTTACTTGAGCTACATAACCCTATGAGGTAAGTGCTATTATCGGCCTCATTTTATAGATGCAGAAACCGAGGCACAGGGAGGTTAGGTAACTTTTGTAACATCGCAAAGTGGTAAGGGATTCCGCGGGGTTCAAACGCAGGCAGGCTGACTCCCAGCCCAGCCCCTTCACCGTCCCACCCTCCCGCCACTGTACTTCGTGCATTGTGAACGTGTTGTGTCAGGTGCCCTTGGTGATTCCCCAGCCCGGGGTAACCTGGAGGAGCTGCCCGGCTTCTTAAGGAGCTGAGTGCAGTGGCGAGACAGGGGCTGGTGAGACTGGTAAGTCAGGGGGGTAGGAGGAAGCGGCAGGGTGCTGGTTTGAATTCCTTGTCTTGTGGATGGCAGGCAGGGAGCAGACCACTCAGTGTCATTGTACCTAAGAGACCTGAGGAAGGAGAACATGGGTCCCCATCTTCTGTCGTGCTGTCCCAAGCCTCGCTTCATCCCTCACGCTTTGGGATGAATCTTTCTTAAATGCCACATCCCCTCAGTGGGTCGTCAGAGCAGAGGCTCTCAGCGGCCGGCAGTGCCCCTGCCCTCCATGCTGGGTGCTGCTCCACCCCACCCCAGTCCAGGGTCAGCAGGCAGCCCCCGGCAAGCAAGGCTGGTCTCCGAATGGAGCCCGCACAACAGGCTCGCCTCCATTTTCTTCTCTCTGCACGGGTTGCTCATCCTGCCTGGAATGTCTTCCCTTCCGCTCTCTGCCTGTCCAGATCCAGGGTGACCCCCACGGAGCCTTCTCCAACTCTTGGGTAGTCCCGTTTTGGAAGCTCTGATGTTATTTTCTTGTCAGCAGTTTGGCACTTAGGTTGATCTGTGTTTTTCTTTTGCTTTTCATACTGTACTGTAAGCGCTTTGAAGGAAGGGAGCAGGACGGAACATTTAGATTGCTCCGTTTGTGTTCGGGTGGGATTCAGACCACTTTTAAATGGGTTTCTGGAAGTTTCCCCTTTAATTTCCCTTATTAAGGATGGTTAGGCCCACAGATCAGCTCACCAGCTTCTGGACCTCATTTCTAGCAAGGCTGTTTAGGAGAAATGGAAATGAGCCCTATTTCATGTAGCCAGTAATAAACTTATAAAATTCATGACCCCAAGAGGGAAAATATGCAGAAAATGATAATTAATGACCGTCGCCTGTTCCTGCGAAGAGACTCCCGGGTAACTGTGTCATCGATGACAAGATACTTAGGTGTGCTGAACCGCACATGGTAAAGTTTGTGTTGTCTGCCCGCGTTGGCTGATTCACAGCAGCTTTGGAGCTGAGTGTTGAGAAGGATTCTGAGGCTTTGTCTGATTGTTGTGAGTGTCAAAGGCTCTGTGGGAGGGAAATCGCGGCAGTCGTGACATGTTCTCTACCTTCCAGGAACTCTGGCCCCCTACCAGCAGAAGCAGAAGTGAGAGGCTGGCAAAGCATATGCCCTGGAGCCCGTCATCAGAGTGTATTAGGATGTAAGATATTGCTTCCCCATTTCCACCTGGGTCTATTTTAAGTCAGAAATAGCCAAAGGATGTCTGAGAGGATATTCCGTTCAGAATGTCAGGAGCCAGAAGTGAAGTGCCTCCTGCATCCTTATAACAGCAGATGACTTACGCAAAGCCAGCCACAGGCCCTCCCGACCCACTGAGCTGCTCGGCAAAGGGGTCACCCAGCCTGCTTTTACTGCCCACTGATGGCTGTGCCGACGGGTGCCTCTCAGAAGCCACTTCCTGTGGCAGGGCTTTCCTGCTGGCTCCCACCAGAATTCACACGGGCACACGTCACTTCTGTCTGGCTCTGACCCTGGGGAAACTAGCTCTGGAGGTTCAGTGAAAATGCGTATTTTCTTAGAAGGGTCTTAGGCCTTCGCCTGAGGTATCTTTAATGGGCAGTGAACACTTCAGCTAGAAGAAGGTAACACCAAAAACCGCCACTTTGGGGTTGCCAAGGCCTATGGTTTTCAGATGAGTCCGCACCAGAATCACCCGGAGGGTTTGTTAAAATGCAGATTTTTGGGCCCCATCCCAGACTTTCTGACTAGGGAGGTTTAGGGTAGGGCCCCCAAATCTGCATTTCCGACTAGGTCTCAGGGGATGCTGCTGATCCTGCTGATGCCGTTGATGCTGGTACAGGGATCCTACTTTGAGAATTATACTCAGGACAAAATCATGCAGCACTGGTTGGTAGCCAGGTAGGAGACACCTGGCTTATGATGTCGCTTTAGCTTTTAAAATTTTTTTTAGGTTTTAAATACATTAGATGTATTTTAAAAATTAAATAATACATGCTTATGGCTAAGAAATCAGGCAGCATACATGACTTATAATAAAAAGTGATCTTTCTCTGCTTATTCCTGTTCCTAAAAGCTCGCGTTTTAAAGTGTCTTGGGCCCTGGCTGGCGTGGCTCAGTGGATTGAGTGCCGGCCTATGAACCAAAGAGTCGCTGGTTTGATTCCTAGTCAGGGCACATGCCCGGATTGCAGGCCAGGTCCCCAGCTGAGGGCGTGCAAGAGGCAACCACACATTGAGGTTTCTCTCCCTCTTTCTCCCTCCCTTCCCCTCTCTAAAAATAAATAAAAATCTTTAATTAAAAAAATAAAGTGTCCTGGCTTTTTTCTTTTTTTAGATTCTGGTAATTACATCCATATCTTTAAATAATCTATGTTCCTGCTGCGATTTCTCAGTCAATCCCTTTTCACCATTATTTGTTGCTTTTCTGTCAGGGTAGATGACTGCTTAGTTCACTTAAACCAACTTTGCCTCCTGGGTCCTGTTGCTGTGATTGTATCACCATTTATGGTTCTCTCGATTACACTCAGCTTTAAATGACTTGCTTATGCCTTTAATTCTTGCTCTCAGTGAGGACTTTTTATGATCTGAGAATGTCAGTATCTTTTTACTCTGCCCTCCAGTTCTCTCTCCCCTCTTCCTCCTGTTTTCTTACCCTCATTTTTACTTTGTCAAAGTTGATGGTATTTACATTCTGTTACATAACTGTGATTGAGGCTTTGTGTGCAGGTTGAAATTCATGCTTAGTTTGCAGTTAAAAATCTGTAAATATTGTTCAGGGTGAATTCAAGTGGTGTATTATGATTACATTTTTCTACAGCTTTTTGTTTTCCCTGACGTTTTATAATTACCTCCCCTGCGCCCGTATTATTTGACTCTGTCCTCAATTCCCCCCTGCCCCAAACTCCATTCAGTTAGGTATTCTACTGAGTTCCCCTTTGACCTTGAGAGTCCCCCTTTCTGGGAACTTTCCAGTCTTCCTCCATTCTGGACAGGTTGTCCTGAGTCATTCTGTCATCCTGGAACTTTACTGAATTGACTTTGCAATTGGATTTTATTCTAACTCCAGTCACTGATGGGATCCAAGTTTTTTTTGTAGCCCAGATACCAATTACGGGTGTTACCAGGGAGATCTTAAAGAGCAAAATGCATTTTCAAGAGCAGAGCTTTAAAATTTAGTGTGTGAGTTCAACATAGGTTAAGTGTGAATGAGAATCAGCTGTCTTTGGATTAAGCACCATTATATAGCTTTTTCAAGAGGCAAGTCAAGCAAGGATGCCAAATCTGTCCTCTTTCCAGAGTGGCCCAGCGATTTTGCAGTCCAGATCTGAGTCTCCTCCAGTGGGGTCGTCCTGCTGGCCCTCTACAGGGGGTGGGGGTTGCATGGTATGGTGGGAAATAGCGGATTAAGATGTAACCCAAGTCCTGAGTTGAAATCTTGCCTTTGGCCCCTGTTAGTTCATTGATCCCCCTTATCCCATAGACAGTAAGCTCAGACTTCCCAGAATATTGGGGAGATTAAATAAACCGGAGGATAGGAAAGCACTCTGCAGATCGGAAGTGTTCCGCACGTACACGCTCTCATTGTGCAGTCGCGATCAGATGTTGGGTCTTGCTGCAGGAGCAAAACCTGCAAAGGCTGAAAATGAGAGAGAAAGTTTAACTGGCGTTTAATGCACAATTAAAACAAGTGACAGTAAATTGGACAATGTAATAGTATGACCCAACACCATTGGACTGCAGGAGTCAGTGACTCAGATGCCGGAAGGGGCCAGGCAGGTGGAGTGGAATGAATTGGGCCATGCGGGTGCCCCAAATAGGGACCCATCCGAGGGCCAGGGCAGCACTCCCCTCCAGTAGGTATCACCCTGCAGGAATGAGGTCTTCTGCTTTTTCAAGCTAAAAACCTGAATTTTTATGTGATGCTCGCTAATTTTTACATGCTGTTAGCCATTAAAATTTTTTTTCCTTAACATTGGGCAAGCCAAATAAAGCATATATGCAGTTCACCAATTTCAGGCCTCTACTTTATGTACGGGGATTAAGTGTAAATTGTAAGCAGTTCATAAAACTTATTCTGAGGCTCGCATTTACACGGCTCCTAGTTTTTGGATCTCTGCAGTCAAAGGCCCTACCCCGAGCTGCACCCCCTTGTGATACCCGTACGTGTGAACCGCATTCCCTGATTCCTGCTATGCAAGGGAATTAAGGATAATATCCAGCTGACTATGGCCAGAATGGTGTCCTATAGAACACAGCGAGAAACTTCCTTCCAGGTTAATATTTACCCAAGGGCCCACCGTGTGGGAGCATGCGGGTTCGACTGCTTAGCAGTTCACCTATCCAGCCCTCAAGGGTCCGTCTTGTGCACAAGACCCCATGGAGAGAAATCTCATCGAACGTTTTCCTTATGAAGCCACAGGTGCCAAGCCCACCACCTTCCCCCAAACTGCCCCTCTTACTTTTGAAGTGAAATATGAAGTTGGTTGGATGTCACTTGTTAAAGCAGGGGTGCTGAGCCGGTGCGATCCCCACTTCCTACACTCCGCGCTCATCAAGCACTTGATTAGCACAACACTTTCATCTGCGTTCTCATTAGGTCCTTACAAGAGGCCTGTAAAATAAATGTCTTCCAGAGGTTTGGCCCAGATGTGCTGCACGCTCGTAATTTGTGGTTCTTTATTCACGATGTTTGTTCTCTCTTCCCTTTTTAACCACCACCAGCCCGGCTTCTCAGAGGAGGTGGCTTTGTTAGCCCAGGCCTCTCCAGCTGGGCAGATTCTAGGTCGGAGAAGGGGAGAGAAGTGCGGACTTGAGTAATTCAAGGACAGCTGGTGAGAACAGAGCTAATCTCTAGGCAGTATTTTGAAATTAGCTTCACCCTTCTTCCTTTTAGCCGGTCTCCTTTTTATTTATTTTTTAATTCTCACCTGAGGATATATTTTTATTGATTTTGGAGCGAGAGGAAAGGGGAGAGAGAAAGAAAGAAAGAAACATCAATGTGAGAAACATTAACCGGTTGCCTCCCGTGTGCACCGCAACCGGGGCTTGAACCCACAGCCCAGCTATGTGCCTTGACCAGGAATTGAACCCACAACCTTTTGGTGTACGGGTTGACGCCCCAACCAACAGAGCCACCCGGCCAGGGCTAACCTGTCTCCTTTTTACCTGCCTCTGTTCTCTGCCCTCAAGATCCCAGTGTCCTCTGACTGCTATGCAAAGCTTCCCACACAAGTGCCCCTTCTGCTGCCCCGTGGGCACATCAGCCCAAACCCCCCGGCTGCCATTTGCTTCTTTCACCTGCCATTCCTGCGCTCCCTCCAGCCCTCCATCAGGTCACCCGCTCACCTTCCGAGGTTATAATAAACACTCTTCCTGGCTGCTTCCGGGGGGAAGGTGGGCTAACATATTAAAGAGCAGAGCGTTTTATTCCCTACAAGCATGTTTCCAAGCATGTGCGGGATGGTGCTGTTAGTAAAGAGATGGGGGGCGGGGCACAGAGACTACTACTTAGAATTCTCAGGTTTAGCACTGTCCCAATTTTTAAAAAAGCTTTAAGTGAACCCAAATGTTCCTGACAGGTAGTGATTTGTAATTTTGCTGAGGCACAGATTCGAATTGCAGCTCCGTTCTAACTTTTAACTAATTACAACTTTCTTTGTCAAAAATGGCTCTTTGGGAAAGAAAATCAGCTGCTCGTATAGATGATTGTAGGAAAGAAAAAGCAAAGATGTCCAAAGAAGGGATAGGTCCCAGTCCCCCCCCCCCCAAAAAGGCGCTTTGGATCAATAAAAGGCTACATGATGAAGTTTGCTGGGAATAAGTTCCCCACATACTTCATAGCGAAAATGGAAGTGCATGAAAATCTTACCAGTTGCTTGAGCCAAGATGGAATTTCTTCTGGTGAGATAGAGTTTTGGAGAAGAGTGAAAGGGGGTTAACTTACAGTGGGGGGTGAGACTTAAAAAAAAAATTGGGAAAAATCCAGAAGCCTCTACAACCCTCTCTGTGTTTATGGGCTTGGGGACTCGTGAAGCTGGCCCGGTGTTCTCTGGAATGCCAGGGCTCTGCTGTGCCCTGTCCTTGGACGTGTGCGGGCAGGTGCTGCACGGCCAGCTGTCAAGAGTACTGTGGAGGAAATTCCTGCGCTTGGTTCCTGGGAGGCCTCATTCTTTGACGTTGAAATTTCTGTATCTCTGTCTTACCATCCTTCCTTCTTTCCGTGTGTGTGTGTGCGCCAGTGTGTGTATGTGCGCGCGCCCCCGCCCCCTCGCACGCTTCTTAGCTGCCAGAGGCAATCAGCCCTGAACTGAAAGAAGCAGAGATTCAGCTTGGTGAGACCTTGCACCCGAGTACACTGGCTCCTCCCAGGGCCCAGGGCCAAACTTCAAAGCAAGTAGTTACTTTGCCTTCCCATCCCTGTTCTAGAAGCTCCTCCCACTACCGCACCTCTCATCCTCTGACTGTCCAAAATCGCCACCTAGGCCTCTCCCAGCTCTGTAAAAGCTCTAGCTCCCGCCGGCCTTACTCAGGCGGCCTTTCCTAGTGATGGGAGTTTGGCAGATGAAGGAAATTTACACTCGAAGTGTGAAGGCGGCTTTGAAAGTTGGCGTTTTAAAATTGAACGAGGCTTGGGCATTGCCAGGGGCTGGGGGAGCGGGCATGGTGTGTCTGCATTGAGTGGGTGTGGAGTGTCCCTTTGGGGTGGCAGAAAGGCCTGGAGACTCATGGTGGCGATGGTTGCCGAGTAACGTGGATGCGCTTAATGCCACAGAATCACATGCCTGCCACGGTTAGAATTGTATGGTGTGTACATTTTACCAAGATAATAAAAAAAGGTTTAAAAAAATCAAACAAGACTGTGGCAAAGAATATTAGACAAGTAATAAAAGAGCTTTCAGTAAATTTGGAAAATACAGAGAAGCCCAAGGAAATAGGAACCCTAAACTCCCTGCAGCAAACATTTAGCATTTTACTGTTTATATATCCTTCTAGCCTTTTTACTGTGTAAATCTAATTTTTGTACAAAAGGGGGACTAAACTATGTATTCTGGTCTGTGGTTTTCGCTTAACTATTTCATGAACATTCATCAAATATCCATCAACATGTTATTTTAACAGTTGCTTGATATCCCATCATCCACACCCCAGATAAGGCCCTCTTCCCAGGGTGGTAGGCACTCTCACTGTAACCTATGTATTTACTTTGTACCACTTTTCGGGGTTCATGATGTGCTTGTTTTGGGGGGTGCTGACATGGCTCCTCCTGTAGAGGGTAACTCCTCGAGGACGGGCGCGGGGTGTGCTCACTGTTCTACCCCCAGGCCTGACGCTGTGCCGGGCACGTCGTAGGTCTGCAGACAAAAGGTGAGTAAATGAGCCCCGGCCAGGTGGCTCAGCTGGTTGGAGTGTCGTCCCACACACCCAGAGGTTGCGGGTTCAATCCCTGGTAATGCACACACCTAGGCTGTGGGTTCGATCCCTGGTTGGAGCACGTATGGGAGGCAAGTGATGAATGATTCTCTCGCACATCGATGTCTCTCTCTCTCTCTCTCCCTCCCTCTCTCTCTCTCTCAAACCAATGAACATATCCTCCGGTGAGGATTTTGTAAAAAACTGAATAAATGAGTACATTGTTGGACATTTCACTTTCCAATTTTTGCTCGTTTTAGATTATACAGAAAAGCTCATTTACTTATAGAGAAAACTTTGTACAACTTTGTAATTGTTTTAAAAATTTCAGGAAGTCAGATAGATTCGGTGTTTCTAATTAGTAAAGTAATGCACGCTCTCTGTGGAGTTTCAGAAAAACATAGAAAAGAATAAAGAAGGGAGTAAAGATCACCCACAGTTCTGGTCCTGGGCCCTTGGACAGTTCAAACCGCATGGTAACTCTGTGTTCCTTAGGGGTTTGGGAAATTGCCTCTGAACCCGTCCAAGCCCAGTGTCTTTTTAGGCAGGTGGTAATTTGGTAAGAATGTATAGGTATTCTGCGATCATGGTTATATTCGAGTATTTTACTTCTTAATTTAATTTTTTGGTCTTTTATATTTTCTTTTGAGAGTATCCATTTCATCCAAATGAGCTTTGAACCAGTGGGATTCGGGGAGAGACTGTGAGCGTAGGTCTCAGCCCCAAGTAGCATTGCTGTCACCAGGTAAGACAGGCCTCCAGTGCCGAGTCACCTGATTCCTGAGAGAGGGCAGCAAAGGGCGGGATGGCTGGCCAGTCTCACTCCCTTGTAGATGGAGGTGATCAGTGACTCCCTAGTTCTCGTGAGGATTAGATGAAATGGTGCACGTAGAAAGGTTAGTTCTCACTAAATGGCTATTTTCATCATTCTTCTGTGCTGAACCCTGAAATAGCACCCCCTGGACATCAACTTTGAGTGGCCTTTGTGAGTGGGAAAGACAGAGGATAAGGGGATGTGAACGGCTGGTGGGTGGAGAAGGGACTGGCTGTAGAGCTGCCTGCGGAGGAAGCCTCAGTGCTGCTGAGGCATTTGCTGCTGCGTGTGACAGAGAAGCGATGGGTGGCGGCTGTAGGTCGGCTGGGCTGTAAGGGGGGCTGTTCCAGACAGAGGAAGGGACCTGTGTGGGGGGTAAAGGGGCGGCACAGAGTGCTGGTCCTTCGTTGTAGCTGTCGTGCTGCCTACAGAGGCGGGGAAGGCAGGCTGGGGCGAGGCTGTGAAGGCCAAAAGGGCTTGCACTCATTCCTCATGCAGTTGGGAGCCACTGAGAGTTTTCAAGCCGAGAAGTGGTATGACCCCAGTTCAGGCTTAGAAAGACCGGGGGGGGGGGGGGGGGGCGGGGAGCGGTGAGAGAGACTCGCTGTTGGGAAAGGTTGGTGGGTGGTGACCATTTGTGAGGTGAGAAACAGAGAGATCCTGACCTGGGGGGATGGTGGCGGCTGGGAAGGTAGCTGGGGAAAACCTGGAGACCTTGGGGTCGACGTGGCTGTCGGAGTCGCAGTGGGAAGAGGGGGAGCTGAGCGAGGCTCCGGCTCCTGGAAGTCACACACAGCACCTTCTCAGAACCTAGAGCGGGCTCCACCTGGGCCTTCTCTCATTGTTCACGTCTGACTGGCTTACCCTCGGCCCCAAACTTGAAGGCCCATACCCTTGAGCTAACTGGGTCTTTGGGAAGGCACCCCTTACACTTTGTCTGTGGACCTATCCTGCTTTTGACTAATGAGTCTCACACTTGGAATCCAGGTCCACGAGTGCACGGCTAGCCTTCCCTTTGCCGGCACGGTCAGAGATAGCCCCGCCGTGCGTGTCCTTTGCCCAGCACACTGCCAGGGGTTTGAAGCAGGGAGCTGGGTTGAAGAAATACAGAGAGAGAAGCGGTTTGGGGAAGGCAGGAACCTCAGTTTGGACATGTGAATTGCAGGTCCCCTTGGGATAACTAGGCGGAGACAGCCTAGCCGATAGAGCCACAGAGAGGCTGGGTGAGGAATGACTGAGGAGTCATCAGCATACCAGGCATTGTCCAAGGGGTGGGAGGAGATGAGCTTATCTTTGGGGGAGGAGGAGAAAGCCAAGCGTGGAACCAGCAGCATCTAGGGGGCTGGCGGAGGGGCTGGTGTAAGAGACCAGGAACAAAATCACAGAAGCAGAAGAGCCAGGAGAGGCGAGTGCAGAGTTCCAAGGAAGTGGTTTTAGATGGCAGAATAGACTGAACACTAGACCTGGGGTTTGCCATCAGAAGTCGTCGGTGACCGTGCTGAGAGCGGATTCTGTACCGCTGCAGGGGCAGAAAGCCTTCCTGCAAGAGCCGAGGAGTGAGCGGGGATGAGGAAGAGGTGGTGAGCCAAGAAGCTGGGTGCTGAGCAGGACAAAGAAAGCGGTTGCTGGGGCACAACCAGCTATTTTGGGGGGTGGTACAGATCTCATCTGTGGGTTCAGGAAAAAGAGAGGGAGCAGGAACAGAAAATACCCTCGTGTGCGTGCCCGTCGCTGTTCTAGGTGCTTTATGTACGTGGTCCCGCAACCTTCACTACACGTCTGTGAGATAGATGCTCTTCTCTGTATTTTGTGGGTGAGTGGCCGATAAGGAATAACAATAAGAGCACAGATGGGAGCATGGGTGGTGGGAGGTGGGGTACCAACTCCTGAGATTGGGGGGGAAGGAGATGAGGGGAGAAGCGGGAGGAGGGGCCAACAAGTCCTTAGTGGTTGCCCTCTGTTCTCTTGGTGAAGACGTGACAAGATTGTTGAGCGTGAACAGCTGCTGGGGTAGGAGCCTGGTGGGTGCTGGAAGCCGCTGCCATGGGCCCAGCCAGGGAGCCGATGGAGAATCACCGAAAGGATCTCTGGGCAGTGGAGTCCTGCTTGGCCAGGGAGGGCCCGGAGGGTGGAGAGCAAGGCAGTGTCAAAGGAGCTCGCTGACAGTGTGGTGGATGCTGCCGTGGGAGTACGAGTGATGAGACTGACCCTGGGGTACAGGCTGACGGCGGGCGAATGTGGGTAAGGGTGCAGAGCCTGGGAGGGCACTGCAGACCTGCAGGAGCTGGTGCGGCCGGCCACTTGGGGAGGCAGCCGGCACAGGGAGTGAGAATGTGGGAGGAAGTGGGGTAAGTAAGAGACTCTGCCAAGGCCAGGGGGTCTGTGCGGGCGCTGCTGGGTTGTGAACTCGGATTCCAGGGAAGGGCCTGGGTACTTTCAGGTGCCCCTGGCTGAGCAGAGAGCCATGTGGGCACCTTGGCTCCTTAGGCTCAATTCGAACAATCTTAAGATGTTGCCAGATTCCCCCAAGACAAACAGGTCGCTGTCTGGGAGAGATGAGGGACAGGAAGCAGGATTTCTAAGTTTGAAATCTTGAATTTGGGAGTATTTGGGTATTAAAGATTTAGGGTGTTCCATGCTAAAGGGAGTTGAAGGTGAAGGCCCTTAGCATGGAGGTGGTTCTGGAACTGAGTGGGCAACCTGGATGGGTGATGCAGGTACCAAGGATGTTAGCAGGACTCGAGGCAGAGAGACGGAGGTGCATTTTTCCATGGCGTGGAGGTTAGTGAGTATCAGTTTGTAGGATGAGCAGAGGGAAGTACAGCCAGATGAGCTCACACGCCGGTGTGGTCTGCCAAGATTGAATGGAGCGTATTTTCCAGGTGTTTTCTATCAGGACTGCTTTGCATGTAGGTGGATTTTCTGGATTCCTTTCCAACATTATTTCTCCACTTGTCGCTTGCCTCCAGAGCTATGTACTACCTCATAAACGTTGATTGATGCCGTTCTCTTTCTCATTTGAGGGCCAAATGAGGTGAATGCTGGGATTTCAGCGAGTGAGGCCTGAGGGGACACAGAGTCTATAACTCACAATAAAACTGGGTATATAGAAAGCGATCTGACTTCACAAAACTGGCTGCATTAATTTAGGTCCCAATTACGCTGAGATTATAGAGCTTTTTCATCGTTGTTACAATGTATTTAATAGCATCTTAGATTAAGGAATTGTCGCACTCATTGACAGAACCCTGTAACAAAGGCTGTTTGATTGAGATAATCGTCTCAGAACCATGTCCAATAAGGAAGGAGACTGGGCAGACTTGATTTAACTCATTTTGTTACCCAGATCCTTAAACTCGCCAGGGTTCAACCAAACCCTTTTTAAGTCAAGAAGCAAAGACAGAAGGTGGTTGGAACTGACTTATCGACACAGTAGCCAAAACCAAGACAGGAATTACGGCTCCCTGAGTCCAGGTCACAAATGAACGGCTGTGACCAAAGTCCCTGACGCATTCTGGGCTCCTCCAGTTTCCTTGTAGGTCCTCCTTCCTTTCCCCTGCGAACCGATGTTACAAAGGGAAATAGCCTTAATCAAGACCAGATCCCAATGGGCCCGGGGTTCGGTGGCTCTATTTCTGGCACCAGGGTCTCGGCCTCGCAAGGCCTCATTTGTCATTCTGTGAGTACAGATGGGAAGAGCTCTGTTGTCTGGGAAGAGAGGATAGTGAATTTTCTGGGGGTTTTATTTCTGTTTTTGGTGCGCTTCTAGTTGGCCCATGTTGCAGATTATTTTCTGATTTAGACACAAAACTTTATTTTTTAAATGCAGCTGATATTTCATTTATTCCACAAACAATGAGTTTCTGTGATGTGCCCTGTACTGGGCCACGTGACTCCCATAAAGTTGGGGGACAGTAAACGTTTTGTGACCATCCATCAGGGGTTCTTGTCGACAAAACTGACCACAAAATCCATTTGTTTTCCTCACTGCCATGCTGTTTCCTTTGTTTGGAATGTCTTCCCACCCTTCCTGCCCTGCTCACCCTCTGAGACCCGGATTGGGCGTCACCTGCTCTGCAGAGCCTTCCCAGAGAGCGTTAGCTGCCCCCTCCCCTTGCTCCGGGGAGGCTCTTTGTATGTGCTTCTTGTAGCTCTGGAAGCTGGGGTTTACCTCTCGGAGGCTGAGGCGGGTAGGAACACCCACCTGGGCTAGGTACTCAGACCTGGGTTGTGACGGTGAAGCGGGTCTGCGCCAAGTCCCTGAGGGAGCAGCCCACGGGTACCCGTGCTACATTCAAGGAGTGGGCAGACATAAAAGATGGGACGTGAAGACAGGGGTCAGGAGAGAAATGGTAGCGTGATCAGAGAGCGGAGCAGGTTGAGAAGGAACCAGGAGGATCTGGGACATTTGCCACAAATGACAAGGTGCCCCCTGGGGCTTGGCTTTCAGCTCGTGAGTAAATGAGTCCCAGACGCAGAACACTTCGCCCCTTTGTTCACAGGAGAACAAACAACCTGTTGGAGGCACAGTCTCTTTGATTTGTGACTCCAGCGTGTGCAAGGGAAACGGACACGGAGTGCGAGTCTAGTAACTGTGATCCAGGAACGCAGATAAAGACCCTAAGCGAGGAGATCTTGGGCGTTCTCGCCACCTACACACAAACAACGGTTGCCGTGCGAGGTGACGGACGCGTTAATTAGCCTGCTGGTGTCCATCACGTCACAGGGTATGCGGGTATCAAATCATCACACGGCACACCTTCCATTAGATACAGTTTTGTTAGTTATACCTCACTGAAGTTGGAGAAAAAGAAAGAATAAATAGTGAAACACCAGGAAAGGAAGGGAGGGAGGGAGAGAGGAAGGCAATTCCTTAGGAAGAGGTGAAGATGGTGTTTAACCCAGAGGCCCACTGGCTGCTGTAACTTACCAGCCTAACTGTTCAGGCTCTGGATACTTTGTGATAGTTTCACAGCTCCCAGATCACCATCTTCTCCTTTCATTCCCCCATTTGCTGGTAACACTGACCTGTGAGCTACAGGGACCCCCCTGGAATCCCCGAGCACTCAGGACGTGCATTCCTGGGGACTGGTAGTAGCTGATCCAGTGGGTGCCCTGTCCCATTTCACCAGGCGGGACCATTGCTTAACTGTATCCTGAAATCTTCATTTCAAAGTTTGGGAATATATTTATTCATTCCCTACGTTTTTAGTTCAATAAATTTGGAATTTAATATATTAAGTTTACTTAAAACAAGGGATTTGACCTTTAATCATTTCCAAAAGCCCCCTTGTAAGGAAAAAACGATGTTTCAAATAATTGCATTTTCAGCAGGATGAAGGAGAAAAGAATAAAATGGATCCTGACCACAGGAGCCCGAAAGCATATCACTGCTTGCGGTTTTTCCTGTTTGATACTGGGCTTTCTGGAAGATGCAATTTTCTCCTTCCATTTCTGTTGTCGACATGCCAGGATTTCCAGCAAAGTGGCCCCAGTGTTTCGCTGGAGGTTACTTTTCATTGGAAGCAATTCAAATAAAATCATCGTTCTGTTTCTCCCCTTTCGTTTGACATTTGACTAAAACAATGCTTTGGCAGCTGGACAGGAGCTCTTAAGAGCTTCAGTATTTTTCTGCCAATCTTTGCCTTTCAAAAAGTGCCTTTTCAAAATGTGGTTTAAAACTGAGCATTGAAATAAAAACAGGGCTGATTGCTTGGAGACCAAAACTCTAGGGATGGGGCGGGCGGGGGAGACCTAGCAGGGGAACCCTGGAAGTCCCAGCTCCGCCCTGTGTGGGGTCACCCCCTTAGCCTCTTGTGCCCTGGTCCCTGGGGACGGCCACCCTTGCTTTGTTGGGTCTCCTGTCATGTCGTTGCCAAGCTTCCAGTTCCGGGGCATGTTTGTTGTATTCTTTCTCCATTCCTGCACCAAAGCTGGTGAGCATTGCACTGTGTACCAATTAATTCTCACTTTATTCCTTTCTTAGAAACAATTTCTGGACGTCATCCAGAATTTTACTTTTTCTGTACTCTGAAGGTTCTAATCATAATCCCTCTTAATCTCAATTATAAAATCTTCCTTTTCCAATGCAAGTTCTTTTCTGCCACCCCAGTCCCTTAGCATTTTTACTTACCCTGTTTTCTTTCTTTCCTCTACCTCTGGTCTCGCTGCCACAAACTTCCCAGTTCCTCTGGGAAGTCCTGATTCCCCACACAGGGCTGAAGCATGGTCTCCCGTGCACTTAACAGTTCTCTGTACTTCCCGTGTCGAGGCACGCTCTCTGTTCGCTGCACGTTGAGTTAATTACCGCGCTCCTGTGAGCTCCTCCAGGGTTAGACGCAAGTCTCCATTAATTATCTTGGTTTGCATCTAGTCCAATGCTGGCGCAAGGTGGCATTTAATAAATATTTGTTGGATTGTGTATATACCTGTCTCCTCTGGGAATTTTGCTTGCTACATCAGTTACAAACCCGAGTGTTTGTTTCTAAACTTTCCTCTACCGTTCTTGTCTAACTTCCTCCTCCTTCAAAAAAATCTCCCTTCTCCCTAAATGAACTCGTAATTAAGCTCTTATCCTATCACTGTGCTTTTCATTTCCAGGCTCGTCTGGAACAGTCCACACGCACCGTATCCGTAGTTTTCTCCCTGACTTCCCGTCTGGTTGGATACACCCCCACATTTCCCTGCAGCACTCAGCGCATTCTCCCCCGAAAAGGCTAAACCAGGTTGCTGTGGTCGTCGTTTCACACGTTTCGGTCTCTGCTAGACCGTGTGCTTCTGCAGAGCAAGGAGTCCTTGTCTGTAGGTCCCGGTGCGCGGCAAGGACTCAAAAATGTTCACTAAATAAACACACGTTTGTAGAGGGGTTGCTACATGGACCCCCTGTAAAGAATCTTTGCTTCTCACTGTGGTGGCACGTCGATCGTTCCGTTTTCGCTCTCCCGCTTACACAGACATTAATTTGTGATCAAGTACCAAGAACAAATAGAATGCAGTCAGAATCGTCCCAGAACCTGGGAGGACACACCATTTCAATCAGTGAAGTTCCTTGCTATAACGTAAGTGACCCATGGAGGTGAAAAGAGAAGTTGTTTTGTAATGTTTTTCTTCCTGCTTCATTTTCCCCTGTTCTTTTACTGGAATCTTTTACTGGAAAGGATAAGAAGGAGGAGGTGCCAGGAAGGGAACAGTCATCTGTGAGAACATCTGTCATGTGCTCACTCCCCGGGGACTAGTAGGTAGGTGGAAAACCTGCCTTACTTCTTTTTTTTTTTGGTCCTGTGTTGGCCATAGTCTCTCTGGGAAACTGACCAAATACCTTTCCTTTGCCTGTGGAACTGGGCGTCGTATCGAAGAGTCTCTGCTGTAGCAGGGCGAGGGCCAAAATCTTCATCTGTGTTCACTTCTGTTTGGAACTAGCTAAGCCAAAGCCTCTTTTACTAGAGGCACAGAGGGTTGCTGGGCTCTGGGAAACCAACAAGCCTCTGGGCATTTCAAACAAAATGAGAAAATATGCCTTTCTAGAGATCTGTAGATGGCACTTCGATGAGCTACGTCATGGGTGCTGGCAGTGGTTTAGTTAACAGCTATTTGCTCTTCCGAATTCTCCCAAATTCCAGGGAAGGATTTTTGGTGACTGGTTGTTAATTTTTTTGTCTGACTTTTTAATAGAAAATTAACATATATATATATTCGTGGTCAGAAAATTAAGCTAGATTTTGTGCGTGAATATAAAAGCGATGACTCTAATATAAACCTTCTCTGTGGCTCTGGCTGGTGTGGCTCAGTGGATTGAGCACCGGCCTGCGAAGCAAAGGGTCGCTGGTTCGATTCCCTGTCAGGGCACATGCCTGGGTCGTGGGCCAGGTCCCCAGTAGGGAGCGCACAAGAGGTAACCACACATTGATGTTTCCCTCTCTTCCTCCCTTCTCTCTAAAATTAAATGAATAAAATCTTAAAAAACAAAATAAAACAAAACTTCTGGTTCAAAATACCAGAAACCAGATGACAAACCATGGACTGGGGGAATATTTCTAACATATGACAGAGAAAAGGGCCAGGATTTTAACACATAAAGAGCTCTTAAAATCAATTTGAGTAAAGAACTGAAACAGAGAAAGAAATGTAAACATGTTCATAAACAGGAAGAGATACCCAGTTCCCCTTATAACAACAGAAGTGCAGCTGATAAACTGTGATACGTCACTGCCAGGCTGCCAAAAACAGTGCTGGGGTCACACGCAGTGCTGGTGGAGGAGAGGGCCTCCCACGTGGTCAGAGGGGGTGTGAACAGTCACAGTTTCTTTGGCAGTGCCACTCAAAATTAAAATGTGCATCATCTTCTACCTACCGATTCAGTTGTAAGAATTTATCCCACAGAATTTACAAAATACAAACAGAGTTGTCTGTGGAACGATATTCATCATAGCAGTATCTGCCATTGTTAAAATGCGGAACAAGGTAAGTGCCTGTGAATCAAGACCGCTGGAGGACTTGACGGCACAGTCGCGCCGAGCACCGCTGCCGCCACTGCGGGGACTCGGTCCGTGCTGCCTGGAACGTGCCTGTGTGTCTGGAGCCTCAGTGCCCGGTGTCAGTTTGTTTCTCAGCTCCAGATTCACCCTTCATTGCCTGGCCGATGAAAATCGTTCTGTTCCCTTTAAGTAGTTTTTCTTTCCCAGCGGAGAGTTGCTAAGTTGAGAACTGAGGAGAGATATTCATGCTTATATAAATCTGCATATGCATGAACATCCTCATGGAAGCTGCGTAAGAACCTGTCGAGGGGCGTTACCTCTAAGGGGCAGACTGAAACCTGGGGTGCGGGGGAGAGACTCACTTGAAGTCTTTTACTATGTGCATGTTTTGTTTTTACAGTTAAACTACAAAAGTTTGGTTAGGCATTAAAGAAGGGGGGGAAAAAAAGACTTGCCTTAATGGAGAAACACATTGTTCCTAGCTGGAAATATGAACTATTGTAAAGATGTCATTTAATCAAAATTAATTATAGATTTAATGCAGTCACAGTAAAGAAAAAAATCCCAGGGTGGAGGCAGGGGCCATGGTTTTTGTCGTTAAGAAGCTTAGAGTGTAAGTTTGGGAGACAGAAACAGAATGTTCACCAAAAATGCCTTGAACAGTTAGAAAGCAATATATCAAGTGAGAAGCAATAAAATTGAATACATATGTATTGTGGGAACTTGGAGTCCTTTTAGAGAATAGACAGAATGGAGTTAATCGGCAAAGGATACTTAAAAAAAAAAAAAAGCTAAAAAAAAAGATAAGCTATAACAAGAAGGAATCTTTCTTAAGGTCCGCATTCTCTCCCCTAAAATGGAAACCGCCCGTCCAAAGCCGCCTTCATCCGGGGAGGGAAAGAATTCTCCCTACAGAGTGTTTGCACGGAGAAGCCCTCTGTGAGCACGTCCGAGTCCCTGCGCCACAGCGCTTTTTCTCCTGCCCAATCAAGTGGCCCAGAGGCCTCTACTTTTTCACTCTTGAGTTTGCAAATGACTGAAAATTAAGTAATGAAGGACAGGCGGGAGTGGGTCGACTGTAACAAGGAGTACAATTGCTTGAAGAATCTGGAAACAATACTGGCCACATTTGTTGGCATTAATTCATCGAAGCAATAATGCTGTGTATATAGAAAAAAAATTTTTTAAGTCATCAGTTCTGAGTATTTGTTGCAATTGAACTCTAACTTGGAACTGATGGTAAATTCTTTAAACACACACACACACACACACACACAGCAGACAGTATTATGCATTGGGAGCTTTAAATAATTCCCACAGCATTTGGAAAACATTTTATCATCCCTCCATGTCAGTTACAAAGATGAGAATTTAAGTCCTAGATTGTTTGATTTAGAAGGTGACAGGTTGTCCCGTGCTAGACGTGGGCAGAACTTTTAGTAGAAGACAACAGTGGCTTTTGTAGGTCTTCACGAACTCTTCCCTCTGAAGGGGTGAAATGACTTTTAAGATTTTCTTCTGACCAATAAATTACCTTTATGTTAGGAGTATTTCACAAAGGCTTTTTTACAGCGTCGATGGTGCATAGAAATAGATAGTAAAGGAGCTCTCATTTGCTGGTTTTTCTGAAGCTACATTATTTATTGCGTAGCATTTACCCCTCGTGGAGTTTGTAAGATGACATCACTCACGGTAGTTCTCTAGGACTTGTTTCCTTTGGAACACAAGTTTATAAAACCCCCATTTTTCATCCTTTTCAGAACTCCAGCAGAAGTAAAGAAGTGCTGTCTTTTGTGAGTTGTCACAGGTTGTCATGGTTTTGCTGTTTTTCCAGTCACTGCAGGTTTGTCAAAATGTTTTACTGGGTCTTTATCCTACAGGCGCACGGCAATGCCCAGTGGGGGCGCTGTGCTGTGTTTGGGGGTGTGAGCACGTGTCCTGTCAAACTCCACTATGTCTCTGGAGGGTGTGGCTGAGAAAACCAAAGTGCGTGTGTGTGTGTGTGCGCGCGCGCGCGCGCGCGCGCGTGTGTGTGTGTGTGTACCATTTAATCCGCATTTCAAAGCAGGTACTGAGATGTATCAGATTACTGGCAGGGGGTACATTTATTAAAAGTTCTGGTCCCCGGGTTCCAGGTTTTTAAAACACGGGGATCCCTTCTTCACAGGGAAAGGTTTCATGGCCTCCATCACATAATAGCAGTTGTACTTTTGAGTTTGGGGCCTGCAGTTGGTTTTTGGTTCTCATGTGGTTGGAAGGACCCCACGGCCCTTGCCCAGGGCCCCTGGCTCATTTCGGGGAGCCCCTGCCATGCACTATTCACATTTAACCAAAATGGGGCATCCAGAAGGGTGGCACATGGGTTTTTGAAACAGCCAAATTGACTCTAGAGGAGAAAAGTCAGAGGTCAGGGTTGAAATCTTCCTTTCTTTACAGTGAGAACCCTCTGTGGGCCCATTCAATTAAGATAAATAAAAGGTATGATTACATTTTGTTTCAGAATGTCAACACCTTTTATGTTGGTACCTTCAAGTACAGAAGCAGGGATGCTTTTGATTAGGGGCCACAGGTGTCTAGGGGTCGGGGGATAACCTGGAAGGTAGAACAGAGAAATCGCATGTAGACGGCCAGGTTACTACTGAGCCTCTGTCATCAGACAGCGCTGAGTGTAGTACCGTCGAGGGTCAGCTTTGATGTGCCGCTCGGCGAGGATAGAAACAAAATAGATATTCAGCTGGTTTCAGAAGAGAACCTACATCCATTTTTTTCCCTGCCACTCAGTAGATTTCGTAGCTATTTATAGAAGTGGAAGTGTCTGCAGACGTGCTTCTGGCTACTTCAGCATACTCCAGATTGGATATCTGAAAAAAGGTTCAGTCCACGGTCAAAGCCCTTTCTCCCCCCTCCCCCAACACTGCCATATTGATGTCTCCGAGCAGTAGGGGAACCCGGTGGACTGTGTGGATTCGGAATTTTCCAAACTCATCTGGCCACGGAACTTCCCCGCCTGCTCCTCCATAGTGAAGTGAAGGCCGGGAGACATTGTGAGGAACATACTTTGGGAAAGGCTGATCTTAGATGTAATCTAGATGGACTTCAGAAAACCGGATGCACTTACGGCTTAATTGTAAAGTGAGGGTGCTGTCATCAGTGGTCTTCCTGACTGTCACCAGGGTTGGGGGGAGGGGTCTGTGTCTCCAGGGAGGGGTGCTGATGCCCAGTACCTCAGATGGCCTTTGGAAACAAGGATTTGTTCTTTGCCTACAATTAATTCTCAAAGACAAAAGCTTTTTTGGATTTCCTTTTATATAACTCACTTTTCATAAAATAATTACTACTTCATCACTACTCAAGGCTTAAATTTTCATCTTCATTACAACTGTGTGGGGTGGGGAGGGACATCTTGCAGTGTTTTTGTTCAGCTGCCAAATATTTAGACATCAACTCTCTTCTCAATCTTAAAACATCGGTAGTTTCTATCCACCCAAATTCAAAGATAGTTTGTGAAATCTTGTAAAAGAGTCAGAGGGCTGGAGGAAAGGGAACAACGGGGCAGGGTGGGTGGGTGTGTGGGGTGAGGGAGTAGATGTTCTCCATCTTTGTTCACTAGTTCACAACATTGTTTTGAATTGTCCAATTCTCTTGGAGGCAAAGCTAGTTCCTGCTGGAATCTGCTGATCCGTGATATCTTTATGTTTTTAAAGCAAGGTCTTCCTTTCTTTTTTTTTTTAGATTTTATTTATTTATTTTTAGCGAGAGGGGAAGCGGGGGGGGGGGAGAGAAGGAGAGAAACATCAATGTGTGGTTTCCTCTTGTGGGCCCCACTGGGGACCAGGCTTATGACGCAGGCATGTGCCCTGACTGGGAATCGAACAGGCGACCCTTTGGTTCGCAGTCCAGCGCTCAATCCACTGAGCCACACCAGCCAAGGCTAAAGCAAGGTCTTCATTTTGAAAAAATACCTATTCAACAGTTTAAATTTCACTTGGAAATTATAATGGGATCTTTCTCGTGAAGGAGGTTTATGGCTTCTGATATGGTAACCATGTTAGGGAATTGTGGGTGTGCATCCCATATTGTTTGGATGGCTCCAGGAAGGAAGGCCAGCTGTGTGCAAAATGTTTATAGACGGCAGAGAAGAATGCTGTTGATCTGCAGGCATGATCTATTCTCGTACAGGAGCTGTTTAACAATAATTAGCATTTGCATATCATTGTGCAAAAACACTTCCATATGCATTACAGTGTATGATCCTTACAACAGCCCCATAATGGAAGTTGTATTGACATTTTTAAAAAGAAAATCTCCATTTACATGTTTTAAAGGTTTTATTTATTTTAGAGAGGGGAAGGGAGGAAGGAAGAGAGGGAGAGAAACATCAGTGTGTGGTTGCCTCTCACAGGCCCCGAACAGGGGACCTGGCCCATAACCCAGTCATGTACCCTGACTGGGAATCGAACCAGCAACCCTTTGGTTTGCAGGCTGGTGCTCAATCCACTGAGCCACACCACCCAGGGCTCCATTTACATGTGATGAAGCTGAAGTCAAGGTTAAAATTACTTGCCCAGAGCCATTTAGTTGTAAATGGGGAAGCATGAACTTAAATTTTTTTCTTATTAAAAAGTCTTTTAAAACATAGTATGTACTCATTATTTACAGGCCAATCATTTAGAAATACACAATTTAGAAGTAACCCAGTGCTCTCAACCTTTCTTCTTCTCTCTCTCTCCTTTTTTTAATCCTCACCCAAGGATATATTCATTGATTTCGGAGAGAGAGGACCGGAGAGGGAAACATCAATGTGAGAGACAAACATCAATTGGTTGCCTCCCGTATTTGCCCTGACTGAGAATTAAACCTATGAGCTTTCGGTGTATGGGATGACGCTCCAGTCAACTGAGCCACCCAGCCAGGGCTGAACCTTTCTTAATTGTACTGTACCGATTGCTAGAACTGTGTAGTTCATACAGTAGCCACCAGCTTCATGTGCTTTTCAAGGGCTACTGAGCCCTTGAAATATGACTGGTCCAGACTGAGGTGTGTTGGGTTTAAAATGCACACTGGATTTCAGTGACTATGTATGAAAAAAAGAATGTTGGATATCCTATTTATAATAGCTCATATTGATTATATGTTGAAATGATAATATTTCAGGTATATTGAGTTAAAGAAATTAAGATTAATTTCACCTGTCTCTTACCTTGTTCATGTGACTATTAGGAAATATAAAATTAAATGTGTGGCTCACACTATATTTCTATTGGACAGCAATGGCTAGAACCATTTGTCACGGTTTGCAATAGCATAACTTGTATCTTCCACAAATAAGATGCCTTGATATTTTATTGCCATTCCGTCACGTAACCGTGTCCCCTGCCTCAGGGTGGGCTTCCCTTACTGTTTCAGAGACTACTTTAAGAAGCCTACAAATTATTTGATAATTTTAGTATAATATTTGTGATTGTAATGACACTGCCTTCCTGGAAAGGCTGGCCCCGACAGCACCCTGCTTGTTTGGGGTCCGTTTATTAGATCCGTGGCACTGTGAGTGTGAGAGCGTGAGTTTGTGTGCCGCTCACCTGTGGGCATGGGCTTGTGTGTGTGACCAGGACAGAAAAGGAGAGGAAGATGGGAAATAGATTCTCCCAGGGCTTTGCCAAACCGTGTAGGTCCCCACCCTGAAAGATACTGATTCTTGAAGGACCCGGAGTAAAGATTGGCTTCTCCCACCGCCTCCTGCTCCACTTACAGAAATACCGCCCTGTGGGCGAATCCCTGTTACTGATGGGAATGCACTGAGTCAGAGCAGGAAAAATGCTGAAAATCATCACACCACAGAGAAGTACTTTATAGCCCTCGGCTTGTAGTAGAACGGACACTGTTGGGAAAGGTTTTCCTTCCCATGAGCCTTTTCTGATTCATTGTGTCCCTTCCCTTCACCCCTGGGGGCTATGGGATGTTATAAAAGTGGAGCCAGTTGTTGGCTGAATGGAAGGCAGAAGTCCCCCCAATGACCCCCGAGCACACCGCCTGCTCCGCCAGCCCTGCTCCGTGCTTTCCGGGGTTTCCAGGATAACTGTTAAATCAGCAGATGTTGTTAGGCATGTACCGACAGAGTTTGTTCTAATTCAGTCTGATTATTAAAATTCTTGGCAGGAATTCTACATGAATCACCTCCAAAAAAATTTACATTAAAGTTAATGCTACAAGTCTGACTTCAGCGGGCAAAACAGAAAACTTGGAGTTCCAAGTCTGCAACTGTCTCCTTAACTCCTCCTTGTCCACAGACTAGTGACTTACTTCTTCCTACAAAGGAAGCGGAATTTTGATTAAGGACCTGTGTGGGTGGGGGTCAGTCTGCAGGGGTCACTCCAAGAGGGGGATATTCTGATCTTTGAATTACGACGGATGTCTGGCCCCCTGGCCGTGGGGAGACAGCCCTCCCAAGCCACTTCACGGGCTTCGTGACTGCGGGCCGCGTCCTTAGCCTCTCCACACCTTAGCGTTCCATCCGTAAAATGGGAATAATAAGACCTCAAAGAGCTGTTGCATGTACAAAATGTGCATCTCATGACTGTTAGCTGCTGTTGTGGCTGGCGTTACTGCGGTCACTGCTTGTGCTGACTGTTTTGACAGCAAAGCAGCGATCGTGTGCACGTGGTGGGTTGCAAGCTGCAGCCGTGCGAGTCTCAGTGCTGCGCCTCTTCCCTGCCGCCCTCGCTTCTTTGCAAGTGGTTCCGGGGGAAAGACTAGTCCTGGAGAGCCCGTGGCATTGCCCCTGAATGACAACTGACTTGCAGTAGCCTTCTCTGGTCCCCTGTGGGGGGTGGAGCAGGGTAGGATGGCCCACTGATCAGCGCCGTCTCCCTAATCCGCCTGCGCCTGCCTCTGTCTAGGTGTGCGTGGGACCCTCACCGTGATTTTCCAGGATCAGAAAGACCTCGTGATGCCTTCTACGTGAAGGCCGTGGATATCAGAGGTGGATACCGGGAGTTAAATTCTCTTTTCTGTTACCTTTACAGTTTCTAAGAATGACAGAGCTAACATTGACTTATGTCTGGGATAGATGATATTTGTTCCTTGTACATGTGGGAGCAGGAAGTAATAGGAAACATTGGTGAGAGGTGGGTGGACGGCAGTAATGCTTTCCCTTGGTTTCAGGTTCAATCTCCACCTACCAGCGGGGAGCAAACACCCTGGGGGTATTTTTGGGAGATGACCAGGGAGGGCTGGACGCCGCCTGGTCTTGCTGTCCAGCTGACCGACAGATGGAACTGCATGGGGCTGTGTTTAAACAGCCAGTTGAGGGGAACTTGCATGATGAGTGTTTACAGGACAAATTCCAGTTGATTCCAATTTAGCTAACATTTATTGGGTGCCTGCAACTTGCCAGGCACTGTGCTGGTTTTAACCAATGCAGTGTCCTCTAATCCTGTGACTGTTCTCCGAGGTAGGTTCCGGCGAGGAAGCCAAGGTCAGGGCAGTTAAATACCGGGGTCTCGTTGAGTCTGGGAAGAGCTGGGAGGTGAAACCAGGGCTCCTGTTTCCCAGGCCGAGGTCCTTCCCCGGCATAAACTGCAGAACGGAAGGGAGCTGACATTGGGTAAGGGTCCACTTTCATGCCAGGTACTTATCCCATTAAACTTAGATATCATACCTCCCACCCCCAAATTTGCAGAGGCTAAGTGGACGCAGATTAGAATGCAGATCTGTCTTGAAATCCATGGCTGACCCTCGGGACCACCCTGCCCCTCAGAAGATGCTTTCCAGCCCCACAGGTTGGGTCATTTTTAACATCTGTGTAGCACAATCCTGATCTTTTAAATATTACAAACCTTTCTCTCCCCAAGAAGGAAGAAAAAAAAGGCAGAAATTTTTGGCCCTGTTCTCTTAGGCGTAAGCTTTTGAGTGATTTTTGGCCTTGCTAATAACGTGCTAAAGTTCAGGCCCAGTCCCAGAGGTAAGAATGTGAAAAATTAATGTCATTCATTTTTCTTCTCCTTGAACTAGCAGATCCCTTTTGCCTGTAAATAAACTCACCACCTCCTCCTTCCCACCCTGGGAGGATCCTAAATGCTGGCCACAGTCTGCCCACAGCCTTCCGTGAGGAAGACGATTTCCTCCTGACATTTCCACCTGACTTGCGCGTGTCTGATTCTACAAGAGGCAGTGATGTGTGCTGGGGGAGAGCCTGGATCTGGGAGCCAGATGCCTGGTCCGGTTGACGGGCCACGTCACCTGCGCAAGTCACCATTTCTGAGCCTCCGTTTCCCCATCTATAAAATGCGTTTCTGTCCTCATAAGCATTTTGGCTATATCTTTAGTAAAATGTTAGTGTTAACAACTAGACCTTGAGGAAAATAATTTAACAAGTATTGGGGTTTTTTGTCTGCAGATTTTATAAATTGGGCAGGATCCTCCTGACAGCCAGGAGAACCCCTGACCCTGAGTGTCTGTGACAGAGCACAGGAAATGTCGTGTACCTGAAGAGAAGGGGGGGACGTGCTCAGTTTGCTTTGTTTTTGAAGGCTCAGTGAGTGCTAAGCCCTATAGTTACAATAAGGAATAAGGCAGACTTTGGCCTCAAAGAGCTAAGTCTCCTTGGGTAGAGAGGCCAGCTATATTTTCTTTCTTTCTGTTTGTTTGTTTGTTTTCTTTTTAATTTTTTCTTCTCTTCCCAATTTTGTTATCCCCTTTATCTCCCCCGTCCCTGCACCTGACCACCCTCCAGCATTGCCCCCCGACCACTTAGTTCATGTCCATGGGTCATACATGGAAGTTCTTTGGCTTCTACATTTCCTGTACTATTCTTAACCTCCCCCCTGTCTATTTTGTACCTACTATTTATGCTTCTTATTCCCTGCCCCTTTCCCCCCTATTCTCCCTCTCCCCACTGATAATCCTCCATGTGATCTCCATTTCTGTGATTCTGTTCCTGTTCTAGTTGTTTGCTTAGTTTTTGTTTTTGTTTTTTAGGTTCAGTTGTTGATAGTTGTGAGTTTGTTACCATTTTACTGTTCATATTTTTGATCTTCTTTTTCTTAGATAAGTCTCTTTAACATTTCATGTAATAAGGGCATGGTGATGATAAACTCCTTTAACATGACCTTATCTGGGAAGCACTTTATCTGCCCTTCCATTCTAAATGATAGCTTTGCTGGATAGAGTAATCTTGGATATAGGTCCTTGCCTTTCATGACTTGGAATACTTCTTTCTAGTCCCTTCTTGCCTGTAAGGTTTCTTTTGAGAAGTCAGCTGATAGTCTTATGGGAACTCCTTTGTAGGTAACTGTCTCCTTTTCTCTTGCTGCTTTTAAGATTCTCTCCTTATCTTTAATCCTGGGTAACTTAATTATGATGTATCTTGGTGTGTTCTCCTTGGGTCCAGTTTCTTTGGGACTCTCTGGGCTTCCTGGATTTCCTGGAAGTCTATTTCCTTCACCAGATTGGGGAAGTTTTCCTTCATTATTTGTTCAAATAAGTTTTCAATTTCTTGCTCTTCCTCATTTCCTTCTGGCACCCCTATGATTCAGATGTTGGAGTGTTTAAAGTTGTCCCAGAGCTTTCTCAGCCTCTCCTCATTTTTTTGAATTCTTGTTTCTTCATTCTGTTCTGGTTGGATGTTTATTTCTTTATTTTATTTCAAATCCTTGGTTTGAGTCCCAGTTTTCTTCTCTTCCCTTTTGGTTCCCTGTATATGTTCCTTTATTTCACTTTGTATAACCTTCATTTCTTCCTTCATTTTGCGACTGAGCTCAACCAATTCTGTGAGCATCCTGATTACCAGCGTTTTGAACTCTGCATCAGATAGGTTGGCTGTCTCCTTGTCGCTTAGTTCTTTTTCTGGAGTTTTGATCTATTCTTTCATTTGGGCCATATTTCTTCATCTTGGCACACTTGTTATGTTGTAAGGGGCGGAGCCTTAGGTATTCACCTGAGCGGGGCAACCCTCTTTGCTTCATTGTGGTGCTGTCTGGTGGGGAGGGGCCAGAGAGGGAACAATGCCACTTGCTGGTTCTGCTCTAGCCCTACTGTCCGTCACTTCCCTCACTTCCCACAGGTGAACTGTAGCCTTTCAAATGCTGATTCGCACATGGATGGGTTTGTGTGTGTTCCAGGACCCTGTGGGCCTCTCCCAAGGACTCTCCCTTGATCCTGAGAGTTTCTCCCACTGCCACAACTCCTGCAGATTTTTACATCCAAAGGTTTTGAGTCTATAGTTTCCCATGCTGAAACCCTGGGTTCGGCGGTCTGTCTCAATTCCCAATGATTCTTTCCGGCTTATCGGCTCACGAATGTGGAACCAACTGGTCCACCAGGCACCTCCTTGACTGTGCGTCCTCTCCACCTTAGCCGCCCATCTCCGCCCCTCCTACCAGTCGGAATGAATGTTTCTTTAACTCCTTGGTTGTCAGCCGTCCATGAAGTTGAATATCTGGCAGTTTTGGTTGTTTTTTGTTTTTAAATTTGTTGTTGTCCTTCTTTTGGTTGTGCAAGGAAGTGAAGCATTTCTACCTATGTCTCCATTGTGGCCGAGCTCCTGGGCTGCTCCAAATCCTTGGCCTATCAGTGCAGGAGCAGATCCACCTATATTTTCTTCATAGCTGATATTAATGCCTGCCATTTGTGGTTTTTGTTTATTGCCAACTCCTCTATCACTAGACTGTAAGCCCACGTGAGAGCTGCAACCCGTGTGTCTCATTCACGATCCCGTTTCCTGTGCCCAGCACCGCAATATTCATTGAAGTAATTAACAGGCGGATGAATTATTAAAGGAGGGAAGGAGACAGTCATGATACTGTAACAGGTGCTAGAAGAAAAGCACACACAGGGCAGGGTGGGCACGTGGCGGAGGAGTCCCAGCCCTGCCCTTCTCTGGGGGGAACGCTGCGGGGAGGAGTGTCAGGGTAGTTTTCCCAGGGGTGACATCCAAACTGGTTCCCAGCAGCAAAATAGGAGTCAGGAGATTAAAAATGGGCCCAAAAGTATCCAGGCAGTGGGAAGCGGAGAGGAATTTATTCCCAAAGGTGCATAATGCACAGAACTAGACCAGTGGCTCTCAACAGGGGTCAGTTTTACCCCAAAGGACATATTTGTGACAACTAGGAGGAGAGCTCTAAAGATCCTACTGTGCACCACGGTGCGCAGGGCAACCCCCCTCCTTCCCCCCCAACCCTGAGCTATGGGAAGAACCACTTGGGAGGCCTGGGGGAGGGGCTGAGGTAGGAACAAAGATGAACAGCTAGCCAGAGGGGAGAAAGGGGCAGCAGTGGTGGGTAGTTACTTGAGAATTCAGTGTTGTTCAGCCAGCTCGATACCCGGAGAACTTGTAGGTGCACAATGTCGGGTCATCCTTAAATAATCCCTTACCAGGAACTCATTTAACACCCAGGCGAAGAGCACACTGTATTGAAGGAGTCTGCCGATCACCCTGGGGCTGGGCGGTATGAAGCTAACGGGTTATGCTGTCTGTAGTTTTTCTGTTTCCTTACAGTAATAGCAGACCATGCAGGATGTCACTGAGGCTGCCCAGCATTTTCCTCCTGTTATTAAATTTAAGTGATTGCCTTTCTGCATTTGACTGATGGGATAAAGAATGCATCCGGCCCTGGACGGTGCTTTCAGAAGGAAATCAAGTCTCCTGTTTTCCTCGCAGCCGCAGGACCCATCTTGCTAATTGATTGTCCCCTTAAGCAGCGCTGGGCAGCCCGGGTGGCTTTGCTCCCACTGCCACAGCGCTGACTCTCACCCAGCTGCCTGTCCCAACGGGGCGTTCAGAGTGGGAACGGCCCTCACCTCCACCTCCCTTTCCAAAAGGCCGAGCCTTCACGCTCTCCAGTGAGCCTGGCTTGGGCTTGCCCGGGACCTGCCAGGAGCTGAAAGTTGTTTTCTTTTTCCCACAGGAAATAATTTTCCTGGGCACGGCAGCCCTGGGTTGCCAATCCCTTGCTTTCACGAAAGCTCACGCGTGTGTGACAGTGGCAGCATTGTGGGGCGTGCTGGAGTTTCCATTACAGACGCCCTGTTGATCTGCCTCAGCGATTTCTCTGAGAGGCATAACTTTAACAGGAAGGCATAAGAAGGGACCGGTTTGAAAAAAGGGAGGGAGGGTATTTTCTGGGACACCAGGCAGCCAGGAACTGGGGTGCATTGTTGAGTGGGCACACGCGGGTGGTTGAGCCGAGGTCGGTTTCAGCGGCCTGGGCTGCTTGGTCCTTTCCATTGTTTCAGAGATCTGGAGAGGCTGCAGTGTCTGCTGGGAGAGGGTTCAAGGGGGTTTTGAACAGGATGAGAAGGTCCTGTTACCAGGGACAGCGCTCTCTGTAAAAACATGTCATTCCACAGAACTCCCCTGGGCTGGGGTTGATGGGATGAGAAGTGGGGGGACTGGAGAGCTTAATAAATGTTTAGATTTAGTTAAACGTGAGGTCAAAATGCAAATGAAGATAATAGGTGAAACCATCTAGAAATAAGCACAGTCCTACTTAATCATCCCAACGACCCTGGGAGGCACACAAAGTCATAAGGCCCATTTTACAAAAAGGCTCAACCTTGGAGAAACTGGCAATGTAGAGAACAGTTCACGGTGCTGGGAAAGACGAGGTCTTTCCGAGCTGGACAGGGTTTGGCAGAAGCTTCAGAGTGGCGTTTGATTCCCCGTGTCCCTGCCCCTTGCTTTGTCATGGAGTGTGCCCCAGGGTATTTCTCTTGATTCTATATTACCGTCTCTCCTGTTTCCACTTCTTTGGGAGGCTCTTTCCTTTTAGAGAAGAGCTACATAAGGATGGGGGTGGGGGGCGTGGTGGAAAGAATGGAGGAGAGGAAGGTAATCAGGCCACAGGCAGAAGGGTGAGTCAGGACTCAGGGAAGCCTCAGGAGGGATACATTGCACTCTAGAGGAATCCCCACAATCCACGAACACTTAGAAAACTCACCTTTTCCACCCTCCATCCGGAGCTGTGAGCTGGTACTACTGGGCTGATCACCTTGAGGAAGAAGTGAGAGTGTGTCATCGCCAGGGACGGTGGTTCTCAGCCGGAGCAGTTCTGTCCCACAGGGACACATGGCAGTGTCTGGAGACCTTTACTGAAATGAATAAACTTCAGTTTTTGGAGAAGTTTTAGGTTTACAGAAAAATTGAGCAGAAGTACAGTGTTGTCACAGCCCCTCCTGACTCCCCACCCCCAGTTTCCCATTATTCACATCTTACGTTGACGCGGTACATTTGTTACAACGGTGAGCCATAGTCGTTACGTTATTATTAACCAAAGCCCATAGTTTACATTAGGATTCATTCTTCCTGTTGCACGTTCTGTGGCCTTTGACAAATGCATGATGGCATGCCTTCACCATTCCAGTATCATCAGAATAGTTTCACGGCTCTGAAATTCTCCTGTGGTTTGTGGAGACGTTCTCGATTATCGCAATAGGCGGGTGTTACTGGCATCTAACGGGTCGAGGCCAGACACTCTGCAGTGCCCCCAAGACCGTGCCCCGACAGAGTGTCCTGGCGCTGCGATTGCAAACCCCCGTGCTACAGACACTCGTGCGGGTGTGGCTGTGTGCCTGGTGGGGGTGGGGTGGGAGGTTCCAGTGCTGGAAAGGAACCCGGGGCTTGGCTGCTGGGAGGCCTGGCCGTGCACTGGCAGAAAAGAGGCACCTGGAGGATTTGGACAGTCCTGTGTAGAAAATGAACTATAACTTGCAGGCAGCGTTCCAGCCATAATCCCTGCACACATTCCTCCAACTCTCGCCCTCTTAAATTCAAACCCTGAGGTCTGAGTCTAATTAAAATGCCAAAAATTATAATTATCGGGTTGTGCTTGGCGGGGTTAGCTTCGGTTACTCTCAGATTAAATGCACTTTCTGATTCATCCAGAACTAAAAGCCCAAGTCTTAGGTTCGGGTCCCCACTGTTTAAGCAACATCATTGTTTTCTTGCTGCCTCAGTTTCCTTTTCTGAAAAGGAAGATAGTTGTCCTCCCTGTCCCAACTCAGAGTGTTTTCCTGAGTTGGTATCTGCAGTGGACAACTGTGAGCTTTTGCAAAGCCGGTGTTGTGTGCTGGGCAGCAGCATACACTGTTAAAGACTTAGTCCATTAAAAACTGCCGGAGAAGTAGCATTTTTATGGAAAGGGCTTGTGATGCTGAGGTTTGTGGGTGGGGGTGGTAAGCTACAAGATGACTGCTTTTAAAGACTAGAGATTTATAAGGGGAAAATGCAAGCTTTGTCCAAGTCAGCAGTTCTTGCAGATGGAGGGCCCGTGGTGGTGAGGTGGGGGGTGGTGATGGGGGGGGGGGCTTCTGCCGACCTCACGGTGCTCCATCGATCTTGTCAGGTGGGGCGAGGGCTTTATTCCTCCGATAGGCGCAGGAGGAGAATCCAAAAACCAAGCTCACTTTCTTCTAGAATGTAAGTATGGATAATGAGAAATACTTTTCAAAAATGACCTCCTCCACCTTCATTTTCCCAAAGTCGTAAAACCTCAAATGTCAGGAGAAAAAGGATCTTTTGGGGGGGAAAAATCTTCCTTTGTGGATGCATCTTTGCATTGGAGAGGGGAAAGTTTTGCCAAACAAAAAGGTTCCAACTAAGGCATGTAAAACAAGTTTTATTAAAACTTTAATTATCTCCCACCTGCTGGCACTTTGCGCCGTCGGAGGAAAAGGGCTAATTAAGAACAGCGTTGGATGTGCATGGTGTTGCTGGGTTCTTTCCTCTGCTTAAAGGGTTTGTTCTTAATCAAGCTTGTTTCATAATAAGTAGGTCCAGACACTGAGTTTCCATTTGCATTTCTGACACTGTTTAATTAAGATCCTTTACCCAGAAGGTGTTGACTTGTATTATTTTGAATTTAATGTCTTCCTGAGTTTGCGCCCTCTGCTGGGGGTGTTTTTCTTTACACTGATGGTAGGGGTCAGGAACTGGCCGGGCCCCTATATGTTCTTTGGAAGTGGGGGTACATTTCGTAGGGGAAGTCCAGGGGGAGTCAAAACAAAGCCTTCTGGTGCTTTGTTCTTCACGCTGGAGTACAGAAGTATCCACGGGCTCTGAACTTGAAGCCCCAGGCTCCACCCGCATTTTGTATTTGCAGCCCCCAAGGGTCAAGCTCTCTGCGTGTATCGCTTGTCTCCGCCTTCCTACTGTCTCGTCTTGCCTTGAATCGCACGCAGAGTCACTTCAGGTTTCAGGACTCGGCTTTACAGTGTGTTGCAACAACAGTAACTTCCCCACTTAAGCATTTCACATGCTCGGCGGTGACTGGCCTTACTGCTCTGCCTTCTCCCTGAATCCTCCAGGAAGCCAAGGGTCACGTGACTAGTGGGTGGTAGAGTCGAGATTCGAACCTGTTTCCTGACCAGAATCAAGCCTTTCACTATAGGCTGTGGAGTTTCTCTTTGTGCTCTTAAGACTTAAAAACTCTCGACTTTCTGGCTCTTGGTTTTGCTTTGTTTCGTTTTGACTCTGGAATTTTGAGTGGGTCAGTGTTTGTGTAAATTCCAATGTATCTGGAAAGTCCTCTGCTAACCCCGCTGTGTTTTTTTCATTGTGATTGATAATAGCATTTGTCTGAAGCTCTCAGAGTACCTGACTTTTTTGCAGTTTTTAAAATCTTGCTGAACTTCCTCTGGCCCTGGTGTGAGATGTGGATTATTCTTTTTTTCCTTCATTAAAAACTCCTTAAGCCCAGTCAGTCGTCTGTCCTTTCCTGCAGCTGCGGTGCCCGCACTGCATCGCTTAGGTGTGGCGTGAGCCCAGCTGAAGGCAAAAGAACACCCGCTGGGCGCTTGCTGTGGGCCAGGTGCCTTCTGAACATGGATGATCTCTTCTAGTTGTCCCAGCAACGTGTGTGATAGTTACAGACGTCTGCATTGTACCAGTGAGGGAACCAGGCCTGGAGAGTTCGGTATGCTTGCTCATGACCAGTGGGTTGTATTAGGACGAGGGATCAAATTCAGACCCAGGCCTCTGTGTCACCGAAGCCCCAGCTCTTTCCACTCCACATACTTTCTTTCTATTGAATTCAAATTGGGTTAAATGGAATTTTGCTTTTTCTTAGTAGAAAAGGCTTTAGAAACACACGGACAACTTTTCTCTTTTTTTCCCCCCAAAGCCAAAGAGGCCATCTCTCTCAGTAATGGGAATTGCTTATATCAAGTGAGTGGAAAAACCGGGTCACGGAGCTTCCAGGAGCCTGCGTCTCTGTGTAATTGGCTACCACACACTTTCTCTGTGTTTGTTTACCTGTGGCTGGTTCTGACAAATAAAACGGGTTCTCTTCTTGGCCTCTTCACTTGGGAGAAGGGAGCTGTGGGATTTTAGTGGAAGGAGTAAAGGACTGAAAATGCCTGCATTTGGAAATTTTCCAAATATGTGGTGCAGAAGAAGGTATTCTTACTGACTTGGGTGACAACAGCATCTAAATGACAGCTTCCTGCATCACCCTCCCTAATCACACACCACCCTGTTACCGCAGAACTTCGTACCCCATGCCCCTTCCCGCCCTCCGCCGCTGCGGCCTCTTCCCTGGCAGAGTGCTGGCCAGCCTGCTGACAAGTACCCGTTGAGCTCCTACTATATAAAAGTTCGTTGAACCCAGATTGTCCAGCAAAAATGTTAGAATAAATAATAGAGTGACGTCAAGGCGTTCTTCCTTTTCCTTTAGGTCAGGATTCCTTTTGCTTTAGGTGAAAGCATCGCGAGTGAGAGCTTTTGCTTCTGTACCTTCTTTACATCATATCCTTTCTGGACCACTGGGTTTTGATTCACTTTCTAAAGCTGAAACTTTCAGGATCTAGCAGTTTTCCTCCAGGGCTGTAAAAGTCATTGTATAATTGGCACTGTACGTCCTGTCCCCTTTTCCCTTTCTCCTGCTAAATTATTATTTTTTTGTTTTTGTTTTTCCCCATACCCCGGAATCCCTGGCCGTTCTCTTGCCATAACGACTGCTGGTAGCTTAGCAACGTGGATTGTCTTGAAGCAAAGCCTGTGTGCTGCTGGCCCTCCCAAGGAGAAATCATGTGGAAGTGTCAGGTATCCAGCAGAATATATCTCCTTGGTCTAAATAGCCTTTGGCTTGGTACAGGCAAAGCCCTTTAGTCCAGCTTGGATGTGAGGGGACCTTTTGCTTGCTTAATTTATTGATACTTTTAAAAAGCCAAAGCAACGCTAGCAGGGCCAAGAATAATGTTGGCAAGGGCCTGTACCAGAACATACCCTTGCATGGTTGCCTGACAGGAGTCCAGTCCACCTTACACGCGGTGCCCGGTGGCGGCTTCAATTGAGAAATTCAGCACCACGCTCAGAACGTGATGGGTGCCGAAGGCAGAGCCTTTAACTTCTGATGGGGCCCTCCTCACGCCAGCCTCTTTCTGCCTTTTGTGTGGTTCTGTGCCAGGGTGTTGAGCTGTATTTGGAAGCTTTGTTTAAATTTCCCTGAGGGATAGCAAAAGTAAGTATCACAGTTCCCAGGTGGGCACAGAGCCTTTCTTCAGAATGGGGCATGTGCGAAAAGAAAAAGGCCCGCAGTGGCCCGGTTGCTCAGTTGGTTAGAGCATCCTCTGGTACACCAGGGTTTGATCCTCAGTCAGGGCATATGCAAAAATCAACCAATGAATGCATAAATAAATGGAACAACAAATGGATGTTCTCTGTCATCTCTCTCAAATCAATAAATTAAAAAAAAAAAAAAAAAAAAAAGCCCTGGCTGGTGTGGCTCAGTGGATTGGGCGCTGGCCTACAAACCAAAGGGTCGCCAGTTTGATTCCCAGTCAGGGCACATGCCTGGGTTGCAGGCCAGGTCCCCAGTAGGGGGCGTGCGAGAGCAACCACACACTGATGTTTCTCTCCCTCCCTTCCCCTCTCTAAAAATAAATAAATAAAATAAAATATTTAAAAGAAAGAAAGAAAAGGCTATTCAACTCCAGAGACATTCCTGGCTGAGAAACTGAGCAGAAGAAATAGGGGATTGGAAATAGGAGATGTACAATGGAATCCTTAACCTACCTCCTGCCCAGACAGGCACATCTCGTTAATACAGTCACCACCCAAGCCCTGCCTGGTCTGTGGGGCCCGTCATCCTGACAAGACCCTTTTCTTGGGATTCTCGCCCTTTTACCAGTTCATCCCACCCAGAAGACCTGGCTCAGGGCCGCCCCGTCCTTCCTACCTCTCGCTGACGTGGGTGCCGCTGGACTTCTCTTTGCTACATTCCTCTGTCCTCAGCTACGAATCTGGGGGGAACTCCCACACAATAATAATAATAAATGGGCTTTAATACTTCATTTGTATTGCGTCTATGCAATTTATGAATGTGGGAAGGTGGGCAGCCCTTCTAAGCAGTCAGTGACTGTTTCCAGGATGAGGTCAGCCAGCTTTCTACCAGAAGCTTCAGTTCACCCTGAGACTTTATTGGGGTAGATTAATCACATATGAGCACATGGAAACCATGCTTGTGATCTCTGGTTCCTTAGGTTCTAGGTTGGTGGTTGGGATATAGCTGCTTGAGAACTGTTTGTTCACATTATAGAAACACGTTTTACCAGGACCTTCAGAGGTGGTGAGACACTTTGGTTCAGCCATCAGCTCGGGCTAGTTTATTAATTCACAGGGGGCCATCCATCTCTTTTCTGGTGTCTGAACGTTTATATTCTTCATCCATGGCACTATAGTCCCCCATTACCTAGGGGATTAGGGAGCAAATTAGGAACTAAAAGGTTTTTTAGAAAGACAGGTGGATGGAGAGGTGGAAGGATACTCCCTCCCGCCTGTCCTCAGCTCCTGTGACTGCTGAATTTCCTACTTTCAGAACTTGCTTGTGTGAACCCTGATGTTCTCTGCTCTTTGCTGATCACATCCTGTATCACCATCCGCAGACCGCCCGAGTCTTTCTTTAGCTGTGCTCATCCCACTGACTAGACCAAGGTCTTGTGGTCTTGCCGCCTGCATTTCCATACTTTGAACTCTGAAGTTACCCCAGGCATGTACCTGCTTGCTGGAGCGGATTCCCAAGGGTCTCCTCCTAGGTGATCCCTCCTGAGAGGAGGTTTTAGTTTCTCAGCCTGCGATGTGGAGGGCCAGCTTTCTTCTTTCTTTAGCCTGAGGTCAGGAAGGTGGTGGAGGAGGAGCTTAGAGCTGTGGATGTAATGGAAATTCGAAGCCCCTGCTGGTTGAACTCCAAGAACAAAGACTACTCTTACCACAGCCTTCGAGCAGCTTCTGCTGGGGGAGCTCCGGGGGAAGAAGAGGGAGAAAAGGAGAGGCCTGGGCTGTGAACAGGGTGTTTCCACGTCTGAGAAGCTAAGATTCAGGAAGAGTCAGGTTCCTCTGTCCAAACGTGCTCCTCTCCTCTCCCAGCCTTCACTGCCCGGCCTCACTGGCATGGTTCTTGCCCACATTGATATGAAGAGAGAAGCGGTGCGAAGGAAAGATAGCAAAATTGTTCCTCCCACCCCATTTAAAAATGGGAAGTTTTACATTCTGTGAATTGGTGTCCCAGACACAACGAAGGAGGCAGAGGCTGTATTAGTTGCTAATAGAGCTTCCTCTCACCCCGCCCTTCCTCAGCAGAGACCGGACCACCACCTGCCTGTAGTCTCCTAGTGCCCCGTGGCCTGGCCCCTGGGGACCCTGCTGGCTTCTCTCTGGTGGCTACACAAGGCTGGGGAGAGTGCAGCTCACTTTGCTCACATTCCCCCCGGGTTCCGCAGGCTCTGTTCTCCGTGCAGCTACAGTGCCCGAGCCCAGTCCCCGCTCTTTATCACCTCTCGGAGGATGTGAGCCCTCGCCTCCTCACATCCTCAGCTGTTGATAGTCAGCCTCGCCTTAAACAAAGAGCTTCCCACGAGTGTCTCCTAGATCCTCACGTCCTGCAGCTTCTTGTCCTAGAATCGCTTCCAACACATCACCTGTCCCTTAACACAATCCTCATGTAAAGATTCTCTTCTCAGTTCTGCAGTCTTTACCTACGAGGAGTTGGGCTCTAAGGAATTTTGCTGTTTTAACCCAGAGTCATTAGAGACAGTAAACATACTGTGATCATTTTTCTAGTTCTCTAGGAATTCTAAACATTAAGCCCCGTTCTTGACTAGCACTCACAGCCATGGGAGGGGTTTGAGCAGGTAGCATTGGGCACGTGGGCTGAGCGGGAAGGAGATGCCTGCTGGCCGGTGGCCTGGCAGCTGCCTAGCCAAGCAGACCCGCCCAGCCTCCCTCCATCCTTACTCTTGCAGTGGCCTCAGCAAGGCCACAGTCGCAGTGAGTCTCGGTTTCCCATTCTATAAAAAGTGGATGCACGGCCCTGGCCAGGGGGCTGGAGCATCTTCCCGTACATCAAAATGTTGCGGCTTCCATCCCCAGTCAGGGCGCGTGCAGGAGGCAACTGGTGGATGTTTCTGTCTTACATTGCTTGCTCGTTCTCTTTCTCTCTTTCTTCTTCTCTCTTCCCCTTCCTCTCTCTCTAAAAATCAATGAAAAAATATACCTGGGGTGAGAATTTTAAAAAGTGGATATATATCTATGTAATGACTCAAAAAAATCTCAAAACAGTAGACAAAGTTCCTGAACCTCTCTGAACGTCAGATTTTATCACATATGAACATGGGATGGTAGCGATACCCACCTTTCCAGGCTGCTGCGGGGATTAAATACCGTTCTGTGTGTGAGAGGCCAGGGCAATGCAAGGTATACAGTAGGCACTTCATACAGGTGGTTGTAAGGATCTCGCAGTTAGAGAAGGGAATAAGGCGGTTGAGATGCCTGAGGACTGGGGTAGTGAGTCACTTATCCCCAGGAAGTACTTTGGATACATTTGGATGTTGCCACCGCACACCAGGTAACCTGAGCAGCTTGTCTGTCCCAGGTGTTCACTTCGCTTGTTGGAACACAAAATGAAAATGTGAAAACAAACCATTTTGTGCCTTTACTTGTGTGACATTCCTTCATTCATTCAGCTAATAGTTAAGCTAGTGCCTCTATTTTCCTAGTGCCTGAAAAGTTGAACAGAATAGCCCCTATGAACAGCTGAGTCTGTTTATTCAAAACAAAATCAGTCGTCTCTACACAGAGCAACAATTGCTATTAAATGAGCGAACACACGTAGAGTGCCGGCACCTGGTCCATCGGCATATGCGATCTCATAAGCACTTAAGCCCCGTACCAGTGTGTGCATGTTTGGAGGCGGAGGGGGATATGTTGGAGAGAGCCTGTAAGAATAGGCAATGCTTCACCTAAGCCTTAAGGACGAGTAGGGACTTACCAGGCGGGCAGGTGTGAGGGTGGGGGTGGGGGGAGCACTAAGGGGGAAGCAGTAGGAGGGTGCTGTAGGCTGCTGTGACCCCACAGCACAGCGAACTGAGGGAACTGCCTGCCTTTGCTTGTCTTGCTGAGGAGCTCGGTCTTCATCCTCAGGGCGACTGAGAGCAGTCGGGTGTTTAGCAGAGGCTTTTACTTTTGGAGAAGGACAGACTGGGGGGCCGAAGGGAAATGGTCTGGAGGCGGGTAGAAGAGCCTGAATTCAGACTCCAGCTGGGGCCGGCGGGATGGAGAGGAGAGGAAGGGTGGATTCGGGAGCTATCTAGGAAGTGATGGGGTAGGAACCAGAAAGAGGGAAGGGTGCGGAAGACTCCCAGTTTTCTGGCTTGGGAGATCGGGGTGGAGGGTGTTTGGTGCCATTCACCTACACAAAGAATAATAGCAGAGAAAGAAGCAGGGTGTGGTGGGGGCGGGGGAGAGGAGGCCAATTTAATACAATAAAATGCACAGTCTTAAATGTTTAGTTCACTTTGCTTGGACAGCTGTTACGTAAACATCACGCAAAACAAGAGATAGAACATTTCCACCCAGACAGTTCCCTCATGCTCCTGCTCAGCCAGCCTTGCCCTCTCCCCACACATCCTTTGTCTTCACTCACTCTCGTGATTCAGCCGTTCTAGAGCTTCACCTGAATGGAAGCGCGCGTGTGTGTTACCTGTCTGCCGGTCCGTCTGTATTGTCGCACGATCTGTTGTTTGCCCTCTGCTTCCCCGAGAACTTTGATGTTGTTCATTGCGTTGAATGAACCTGTCACAGTCTCCCCGTTCTGGACGGAGGCCTGAGCTGTTTGTAGTTCGGGGTGGGGGAGGGCTGTTCTAGGCAATCTTGCCCAGTCCTTCTTATGGACACATTTCTTTCATTTCCCTCCGAGAAATGCCTGTGAGTAGAATTGTAGAATTACAGGGTCCGTGTGCATTTACCTTCATAACAGTTCTTCACGGTGGTTGTTCCATTTCATACTCCCACCAGCGCCTAAGAGAGTTCCTGCTGTTCCCACTCCTCCCCGGCACTTGGTGCTGTCACTCTGCTCTGTTTTTGCTGTCCTAGTCCGCGCCGAGTGGGTTTAATTTGCATTTCCCTGATGACTAATGATGTTGGACACCTTTTCTGTATGTTCGTTGGCCTAACTATGCTTTTGAAGTGTCTGACCAAATCTTTTGCCTGTTGTTTATCTTCTTATTATTCATAAGAGTTCTGTATATAGCCTGGGTAGGAATCCTTTGTCAAAAATACATTTGCATAAAGTTTTGGATTTACTATCACTTGGCTCAGCCCGTTCTGAGGCCCTGAGCATGAGAGAGGCATTTGCAGGTTCCTGCCAGGAAACTACAGCAGGAAAGGTGCCGCACTTCTCACAACAGCACGTCTGTGTTGTGAAAGACGGGCGGCGCACTGCGGCGGGCTCCCGGTCCAGGGGGGGACGGGAGCCGAGCACGGCCCACGCCGGCATGGGACAGACTCTGCGTGCTAAGAAATACGTTCATTTGTGGTGCCAGGGAGTCCTTCCCAGCTATGGGACTAGTGTTAGAGTCTTTCCAAAATAATGTTCCTCTGCCTTATTTTTTAAAGAGATGGTAAATTCCAAACCTCAAATACCGCGGCAGAGAGAATGCTGTGACGAACACTCATGCCCCCATCACGGGTCTCAGCAGTTCGCAGCCGGGCAGCGTTGCGTCTGTGTCTCTGCCCTCAGCCCCTCCTCCCCAGTTTATTCCGAAGCAGATTCCAGATGGCGTATCATTTCCATCATAAATGTTTTGGGACGTATTTCTAAAAGATAATGACTCTTTAAAGAAACACACACACATAGCCAAGTAGCATTAGTACATCTTAAAAGATAATAATTCCTGAATATTACTCTATTTTTTACAGCTTGTTCGAATGACCTTTGATTGCCTTTCGGTCATCACTTAGTGCTGACTGAAGACAAGCCAGCTCCTTTCATCCTCACTGGCTCTTCCTGAATCTGCCTGCAGGCTCTTTGGGGTCCTGGGTGGTTCAGGCGCACTCCCGCGTTCTGTCCGTCCATCTCTCTGCGTCCGCTGCACTTTTTTTTTTTTTTTTAACCTTTACGTCCAGTATAACATGAAGTATACAGAAAAGTGCACAGGACATGCATCACAAGCTAATTAATGCCTTATTATAAAGGGGATTCCCACATAACCACGTCCAAATCAAGAAACAGAACCTTCGTCAGAGCCCAGGAGCCTCCAGGGTGCCCCTGCCCTGACACCCCCCCCCACACTCCTGCCCGAAGGGAGCCATCGCCCTGGCTTGTACAGCTGTCACTTCCGTGCCTCTCCCAGGAATTTCCACCTAAATGTGCTTCCCTAAACACTCGCGCCTCTTCGGAGCTTTATATAAATGGAATTATTTACTCATCTTAACATGGAGTCAAATTTGTCAGGCCTTTCATTTGAGGTTGATGCTACGTGTCACGAGAAGACATCTTTCGCCACCCCGAGCGTTTCATCCTAAGTTTGTTCTTTCATGTTCTGTTATCGTTTGTAAACTTCCTTGTTCTGCCCTTTTGTGCTTAGGATTCCTTTTCACTTTTCCCGGGAAGACATTTCACAAGCATTCAGAGGCTAGCTGATGGCTCTTTGTTTTAGCTCCTCACTCCCCGTACAGCAGGTAAAGCTTTCCGATTATTTAGGCTGTGCACTCACCAACCAGAGGCCTGGGCTCACGCTCCCTGCCCCCTGACCTAGAGGGAGCAGGTAGAAGGGGAGGAATTTGGACCTTTTATTTGAGCCACCGGACCCCGGTGTGATAGGCCTCTGGGAGCTCTGGCCCAGCTGTGGGGTTTGCGGAGGAGGGCCTCATTTCAGAGGGCCTTAGCCTGTTGTCAGACCAAACGCCCTGCGTAGTTTCTGGTTGGAAGTACCCGTCCTTCACAGTCAGCTTACTCTTTCGTCCGAAGGGATGCTCTGCTCCTAAACAGAAGTGTGTAGGGTTTGACCCACAGCTCCCTGGCTCTGCCCGCTTGGGGGAGGAAGAGCAGCTTTTCCTCTTTCCCCTGCTTCCTCCCATTAGTCAAGGTCTTCGGGTGTGCCAGCCAGCTCAAGGCCACTTGGAAGATTGTGTGGCATTTCTGTGGCCTCTCCATTTGGAGTCTTGATTGTTTGGTTTTGATCAGAAAAAAATAAACACTTATTTTGAATTTTCTCCCTGACCTATCTGAGCTAAGTTCAAGCGATCTCTTTTAATTCTACCACATGTGAATTGCAGGAAATGTGTTCCTGTTGGGGAAATGGGTCATTTCCAAGATTTTTTTTCTCCCCAGGAAAAGTGTAATTTATTAGTTTGCTAGGCAGAACTTAAACGGGCAGCAAAGAAGCACTTATTGAGACATTTTCTTCTTTTATGGGCCCCTAATCACAACCTTATCCTAAACTTCAGCCCTGGTAGTTAACCCAAAGTTATTAATTAAATTACTTAATTGTACATGTGTAGAAATAAAGAAATATCTCACTCCTCCTCCCACCACCACCAAAAAAAAGGTCAATGTTTTGCACAAGAATTATGCCCTGAATGAGAATTTAAAAAACCACCACCCTATAATGATTTTTTTAAATGACTGTGATCTCACTTTTTTTTTTGCTCTTATTTCTGGTTGAAACCTCACCTTTGAGTTTGGTGCATCAGAAGATTTGCTTGGAATAAAAGTGGAACTTCCATTCCTACCCAAACAAAATAGATCTCAGAGATTCTACTTGAAAGATGAATTGGTCTCTGTCATTTTGTCCATCCCATTCTTCTTGGACCAGACTGGCGCTTCACCACAGTGGGTAATGTGGTTGAATTCCATACCTGTGAGAGAAGCTTCTAGAGACCTTTGGCTTGAAATACACACTTGCTTAGTCAGCCAAGTTCTTTCTTCTGAACCATCTTTTTTTGCTGCCCTCTGCTGGAAGCCAAAAAGAGACAATTGCAGAAAGCTCCCCTCTGTGAGATCTTCTCTGTCCTGTCCCGAGAGAGGGAGAGGTGCAGTCCCATCCACTGCAGCTTTCATGTCGGACGCCGTGTACTCAGCAGTCTGCCGTGGTGTCCTCACCTGGCTGCTGGAGAGACCTCAAGTTCCACGGATCCAGAACGAAGCTTGTTCTCTGACCTCCACCAGTTGTTTTTCCACTCTGTTCTCTCCTCCTTCCCTTTCTTTCTTTTTCTTTTTTTTTAAAGATTTTATTTATTTATTTTTAGAGGTGGGATGGGAGGGAGAAAGAGAAGGAAACATCAGTGCATGGTTGCCTCTCAAGCGCCCCTACTGGGGACCTGGCCCACAACCCAGGCATGTGCCCTGACTGGGAATTGAACCAGCAACTGTTGGGTTCACAGGCCATCGCTCAATCCACTGAGCCACACTAGCCAGGGCTTCTTCCCTTTCTATCTACCCATTCTTTCATTCACTCCACACATATTTGGGCCTTTCACTGGTTCTCCCTGCTTTTTGAGACTCTGGTTAACTCTGATAGCAGTGTCTTACTGACTTAGTGGCCCAAGCGACAAGCCTTGGCATTTCTCAGCTCGCTTCCCCCACTCTCTGCATCTACCTAGGTCAATGCATTTGGTGCAGGGGTTCCTTTACTTGCCCACTGACCTCCAGCCTCGCCCCTTCACACAGCTTCCAGCACGACCTTCCTGTACCAACAGTTCTTCACCTCTCTGCCCTACACACAAACCTTCCTCTCGGTGGGTTAAGTCCCATACTCCTTGGCGTGGACTGCAGCACCTCCCACCACCCAGCCTCACGTTGCTGTCCGACATTGTCTCCAGCCCTCGCCTTGGCACTGAACTCCTCCACACTGATCCACTCCCCGCCTCCAACCCCCATCCACTGTCACCCCTGTGAGCCTCGGTGCCTGCCGCTTCCTCCACCAAGTGTGGCCTTGCTTTCTCTGTCTAGTGGAGCTGTGCTCAAAAGTAAGCAGTACACATTGTCCCTTCAGATGTCACCTCCTCTCAGAAACCTCTCTGCTGTGCAGTTACCATTGGGCTCTCGGGTCTCTGGTACGGCATCTGTCACCTGTTTTAGAGTTAGCTCTGTACTTGTCAGTCTGCCCTTCCAGACTGGGCCCGCAGGGTGCAGCCCAGGTCTTCTAGGTCTGGCCTTATTTCTAGGAGTTTGTCTGAACGATGACAGAGTCAGAGTTGTCCGTGTCAGCCCACACGGCTCCAGGCCCCCGTCCCCGTCCTCCAGGCCTCCCCAGCAGCCCCAAAGCTCCGTGTTCCGAAGCACTGAGAACCTCGCAGGCCTGGCACGGGCTCTGCCCCGCCTCTCGCCCTGCCCCGGACGCCTTACCCCATTCTGCTCGCGACCTGCCTGGTAAAATCCAGTTCCTTCTTTAAAAAGCAGCTCAGATGTCTCCTCTTCTTCCCTCTTCACTTGCTCTAACTTGCAACAAGGTTAAATAATAAAAATGGCCGACATGGCTGTGACCCGAACTGCAAGCCCCAGACACCATTCTCAGCCTGTGGTGCTCGCCACAGAGTGAGTGCGCAACCAACAGTGACTAACGTTGCTCTTATTTTAATAATAAATTATATTATGTTAACTGCATGTTGATGCGTTTCTTTAAAATCATTCTTTTCTCCTGTCATTTTTGTCTCTCATTTATCCATCTGGAGCAGACGCCGGCCGTCTTCGGCGGGACTCTGCAGTAAGAACTGATTGCCTCTGTGACAGAGGGGCGGTGCTTGAGACCAGAGAACTCCCGTGGGAGGAGAGGGGGCTCTGTTTGAGGAGTGAGTGTAGGCGAATTAGAAGAAGTGGGGAAGCGTTCATCCTCTCCAACCCCAGGTTGTCCTACGCAATAAATGCCCTCCCCTCGCTTTTCCTCAGGGAAATGGTTTAAATGCAGGCTTAAACATTTCCCCTTAATCAGCTGTGGGAGGGTTTGTTTTATCTTTGATGAAAGGAGGCAATTTCCTACAAATGCTTTGGATATTCTCATCATTAGTATGAACAAAGCTTCTAGCACTTCACTCCCTCCAGACTGGCTAGCGTAGGGGCTGAGGAGGCCTCAGGTGAGCAGAAGCCAAAAGAAGGTTCCAAAGAGTCTGCAGTTCCCTGATGCTTATCCCAAAGGTCACAGACTGTCTCTGTGAGCTGCAGAAGTTACTGACTTGGGCTCTGTGTTAGTCTGGGTCCTCCAGAGAAACAGAACCCATAGGAGGTATGTGCCTGTGTCTGTATATATTTATGAGTGTATAGATGTTTACAGACAAAGAGACTTATAATCAGGATTTGATTCAGGGAGTTATGGAGGCGGAGAAGTTCCAGGACCTACAGTGGGCAAGCTGACGCCCAGGAGAGCTAGGGCTGTGGGTTCCAGCCCAGTCTGGGTCCAGAGGCGAAGACCGATGTCCTAGTTCAGAGACAGGAAGAGAGTGAGTTCTCCCTTGCTCGGCCTTTTGTTCTAGTCAGGCCTTCAACAGGTTGCATGAGGCTTACCGGCTCTGGGGAGGGCAATCTCCTTTACTCAGTCTGCCGATTCACATGTTAATCCTACCCAGGAGCGCCCTCCCTGATGCACACGGAATACCATTGAACCAAATGTCTGGGCACCCCATGGCCTGGTCTGGTGGACGCGTTAACCATCGCAGGTGCTTGCACGTGCCTCCTCTCTCTCTCTCTCTCTCTCTCTCTCTCTGTCTCTCCCTGTCTCCGTCTCTGTCACTGTCTGTCTGTCTTTTAATGGTGTGGTTCGGAGCCCTGGCCCGTGAGTGTTTGGCAGCTTCGCTGAAAGACTGGGACTTGATACTGGGACTTTCCATCTCATCCCAGGTTCCTCCATTGACAGCTGGTGTCATTTCAGTTCTTTGTTCTCCGTTAGAACAGCCCTCAGCTTTTTTATTTTCCTTTCTTTGCCACAGCACACATGGGGTATGAAATTCCATGCATAACATACTTCTACGGGCACGTCCAAATTGTGGCGCTTCCTCCCCCATCCCCCCACCCCCACATTTCCCAAGAAGTAAAGCGAGTGGCACCACAGATGCCTTGCGACATGTTGCTCATAAAAGCACTTTCCAAGCTTGGGAGGAACTCTTGAGTGCTCCCCAGTAATGCAGCACAGCTAGACTGGGGATGGCTAACACGTGTGATTCCCAGTTAGCTAGTGTGCTTCAGCTTTCTCCACTCAAGGAGGCTTATCTGAGACAAGTGTACGTGCTGTGGTTTTTATTTGAAAAATAAGCGGCAAACTTCCCTTTGAGTGATACTCGTAATAGATACTTGCTGTTTATCTCATCACTGGAGCTGCGGGGTCCTGGGAGGTGCATCCTCCCTGGTGCGTGGTGGTTGCACATGTGGCCCCAGAACCAGAGCTGTGAAGTCAAAGCACACGCTCCAGAGGTGTGGGCTCCGTGTTCAGCCTGGCCCTTCTGTTCCATGACGGTCCTTCAGGCCTCCTGACTCGCGACCAGATTGCAGAAATGAGACCGTGAAAGCTCGCCCCTGACTCTGCCACATCACACAGCACAGCCACGGTGCTTTGCCTTTTAGCGATACATGGCGGAACCAGCGCCTTGCGAGGTGACTTTCCCGTCATTTCCCTAGTGGGTGTCCTCTATTCCTGCGTCGGAGAATTGGAATGGGAAGTCGTTCAGGAGCTAAGGCACTCCAGCAGGGGCTTAGAGTAGGCATCCCCACCTCGGCACTGCTGACATTTTGAGCCAGGTAACTTGGGGGGCGGGGCTGTCCTGTGCATTGTAGAATATTTAACAGTATTGCTGCTCTCTACTGCTACTCTCCACCTACTCCATGCCAGTAACACCTGCTCTCCCCAGTTGTGACAACCAAAAGCGTCTTCAGACATTGCCAAATGTCGCCTGGGAAACAGAAATCCCCGCCCCCCTGGAGGGAGACTGGGCAGGACTCGGCAGTGCACTGTCCGTGGAATACCAGAGAGCAGAGGAAACGAAAGACAGTGACAAGGTCTTGCCTGCGGGGCACTGTCTCCTTCCCTCTTCACGCGTTTCTCCAGGTGACTTAGGGAACTGAGCATTTGAAATGACAGGTCTTTTCCTAATGGGCCGAGCTAAGGAGTGAAGTGTTTCCACTGGAACCTACATACACCAGCTATTCTTACCGCGTTTTTCTAAGGCACTGCGTTTGTGTGCCGAAGAAATCACACTCAGAGTATAAAGTACACGGATGTGAACAGGGACAGGAACTTTGTTTGCCAAAGTGCCTTGACTGGAAGGTCCCGTTCGCAGCTTGGGTCCATTTCAGGTACTTTCGAGGCCTCCCTCCACTTTGTACTCTAGGTAGGTTTGAAGCCCTTATGGGATCAGAACAGAGATGTGATAGGCAGCCCCCTGGAACCTAAAGTCGCCTGCCCCGAGCTTCCTGATCAGAGAGCACGAGCCGCAGCCTGGGGAGTCAGAAGCCGGGACACTCCTGGGTCGGTGTCGGAAGCTGCAGGAGCAGCCGCCAGTGGCGGTTCTGGCTGGCCTCCTCAAGGCACGCCGCCCTTTGATGTAAGCCCGTGTGTGTAATGACTGTCTGCCCTTTAAAGAGAAACAGACTGGTGATGGGAAGGGAACAAATAATTAAATAGAAAAAGAGAGGAAAGGAGCTGTTGGGTGCGTGGGGTTCGCCCACGTCTCACGTTCCTCTGTGAGAACGGCCGGACTTGACGCAGCACTGCGGCCGGGGTAGTGCGCCCTGTCCCCCGCCTCACTTCCGGGGTGACAGAAGCCGCCCTGCGAAGAGCTGACCGTGTGGGTTTCCGCGTGCTCTGCACCTTTCATTTGTGCTGTGATCTCTGAGATGAAAGGAAATCACCTTTTCCTCTTCGCCCCTCTGGGTTGTTCCTTCTGCTCATTTACTCCTTCTACAAACACATGCTTGACTGTGAGCCTGGCACAGGGCCCGTGTGACACTGGGGCTACCGCGGAGGAGGGACGGGTTTCTTTCTGCTCCCAATTCTCTTCTGTCCCCACTGACACCAAGGTGTTTCAGTAACATGGCACAGGCTGGCCAGTGGGGAGGAGATGGAGGTGAGTCTCAAGAACACTGGCAGGGAGGCCACTCTGGAGCTGTTGCAAGGGTCAGGGTCCAGCTAGGAGATGATACGCAGGCCCTGCCCCACAGGCCCCGCCCACAACATAACTTGCATCCCCCACTGCACCCCGCAGAATAGGTCTGGTTCCTGTAACTCTGCGGGTCTTTATTAACAACGGAGAATCTTCATTCAGTACCTTCCCTTACACCTCGGCATGGTCTGCATATCCTTTGCAAGTTAATGGACTATTAATACATTTGTTACATTTCGCGATGCAGACATCTAGGATTTAGGATGAGCCAGAAGGCCAAACTGCTCTTCTCCCTGGCTTTGAATAAAAGCCATCAGTGTCTGGTAGCTACATAGTTTTGTCAAACTTTTCCTTCAACAAAGGAAACCCTACCCCGAACACAGCGTAAGGGACTGGAAAGAATTCCCTGGAGAAGCCAGAGACTCGCTGACCACAGTGACATCAGTTTTCTTTCCCGTGACATGTTTCCACTCGAAGGGTCGGACTCCGGCCCGAGCCTGGCACGGGCAGAGGGTTGGCAGCAAAGACGTTTCTGAATGTCGGCCTTGGCCTGACCCACATTCAAATAATTTGTTTCACTAAGAGTATATATTTTGAGATAGCAAACTAGATTAGCTCACATGCAGCAGTTTAATTGCTGATTCAGTTAAAAAGTCTTCACTTGATATGTCTGGCTACCTCCGAGGCTGCCGGGATTTTTCCTGAAAGAAGAAGCCTTCCTCTTCTTTTTTGTTTTTGTTTTTTGTTTAATTATAAAAGCAGAACTATATGCACATGGTGGAAACATTGTGAGTTGTCCTAAAGGATATAACAGAGGTATAACTCAATAACCACACATCCTCCTTGGAATATGAGTATATATAATATATCCTTTTCTGTGCATTTATAGTCATGCATCTACGTATGGGGTAATATGTGTCTTATTTGTAAAAACACGGACTTGTAAAAAAGTTAATTCTATATCTTGACCATCTTTTCCTTTCAGAACACACAGGTCAGCATTGTATCCTATTGAATGGATAACAACATAATTTCCTTACCCAGTCTTCTGTAAATACTCAGCCATCCCCTAGGCCTTTGCTCTCTCTAATAACGCTAGGACAAACATTCTCACAATGAAATTTGCATACACATGCCGATAATAGGATAAACTTCTAGAATGGGAGTTGCCAGGCTCAAGGGCAGATGCATTGTGAACTTTGATAGACTTCGCCAAGGTCCTTCATGTAGGGGACAGAGCTGGGGCTGCTCTATAGAAAATGTCTCACTCCAGCTGCCGACAGCCAGCCTAAAATGCTGCGAGTGTCCTCTTCCCAGACACTGCTGCTGCTCCTTCATCCAGAGGCGGTAAGCAAGGGGCCACAGATGGTAAGGCAGCACTGACAAGGAGCGGGAACAACAGTTGGCAAGACAGGTGACCTCTGGGGATCACGGGTGCTTGTCTTTTTGGTCACTGTGGGCAAGATGATCTGTTTAGTCCCCTTGTGATTTTACACAAACCCAGGTACAGTTCCAGTTCTGAGATTCAGAAGCCTGGCTCCTGGGAGGGGCTTAAACGGAAAGCAAAATGCCAGAACCAGCCTTTCAATTTCTAGACTATTTAACCAAGTGGGAAGGCCTCGGGGCGTCTGGCCCTTCCCTGGGCAGGAGACAGCCTGCACAGCTCCTGGGTCACCTACTTTTTCAAATTTCATAGCAGTTTACATAACCTTGCATCATCCCCTTTGCTCCTTTAATGCCAAATACATTCCCTAATTAGAAGGGCCCCAGAGTGAGGGATGGGGTAATTATGGTTTCCATTACAATTAGCTTGGAAATGACCTCCAGGTGCAAGTCTGATTTAAAAAAAAATCTCAGATGTTGGACCAGACAACTGTCTGGAGAGGGAAGAAATGCAAGATGAGCTCTTCCAAAGCCTCACACTCACGCTGGCCTAACTGACCGTTTGTCGGTGAAAGAGCCTATTCATACGGCAGAGCCTGAGCGGTTCCTCTGTCTGATTTCCTTCACTGCAGCCCCTCGACCCACTACCTGTGAGGTTGATGTCTGAGCCCCACCTTGCGCGGGGACCGAGAACACGGATCTAACTAATGGAGCACTCCCCAGCATTTTTGTACATTCGGGAACCAACAACGTGAAGAACTGTGGTTTAGATTTCCTGAGGGAATGGATTAAGACTTCTCTCTACTACCAACCTTTTCTTTTGAGAAATTTTAAACCTGCAGAACAGTTAAAAAAATAGTACAATGAATGCCCATCTAGACCCCTCACCTGAATTTACCAGTTGTAATCATTTTGCTACATTAAGTTCCTTAAGTGCTGCTGCTGCTGCTGGTATGGGGAGCTTATTTTTAAGAACCTGATATAACTCTACACATATGTATGAATAGTGGGCATACTATTTTCCCTGAAATATTTAAAAATAGATTGTATACATCATATTTCATTCCTAAGCATTTCCTTAATGTGTCCTAAGAACAAGAATGACCTTGTCATAATAATATCATTATAATACTCAAGAAACTTAACGTTGATAGTGAAGGGTGTAGGTCAGTTGTCTTGTGGAATTTTCCAGTCTGAATTTATCTCACTGTTACCTCCTGACTAGACTCAAGTCCAACATTGGGTCAAGAATACTGTAAAGGTGATGTGTACGCCCTATTGTCTCTTACCAGGGGGCGCGTAATGGTTTGGTTCCGTTATCAGTGGCGAGTCTGTCTGGGCTGCTCTAACAAAATAGCATAGGCTGGGGGCTTAAATAACAGGTGTTTATTTCTCACAGTTCTGGAGGCTGAGAAGTCTTAGATCAGAGCACCAGCAGATTCGGGGTCTGCGGAGAGCCGGCTTCCTGATTCATAGATGGCTTCCTTCTTGCCCTGTTGTCGGGGCCGTAAGAGGCGAGGGAGCTCTCTGGTGTCTGCTGTGTAAGGACACTGACCCCATTCACGAGGGTGCCGCTGTCATGACCTGGTCACCTCCCAAAGGTCCTGTCTCCTAATACCGTCACACAAGGGTTAGGATTCAACATGAATGTGGCAGGGGGCGGGGCAAACATGCAAGTAGGTCTGGTTAGGGTGATGTTTGCCAGATCTCACTCTGATAAAGTCACTTTCTTTCAAGTTTGTAATTAACGAGCAATATGTGGTGTGGAACTTTAGGGTCCTAGGAATATTTTGTTCCCAATAACTTGTCACCACTCGTCACCTAGTGGCTTTAGCATCCACGGATACACATTGGTGATCCTTACCTGAATCTGTGTTTATATCAGTCATGGCAGAATGTTGATCTTTAAATTCTGTCACTCCTTCTACATTTATTAGTTTGTGTTCTTTTACAGAGACCCTTGTGTCCCCTGCTTTTTAGTATCACTTCAGACTCATGGATTTAAAAAAAAAAAAAAATTGGCCCTGGCCAAGTAGGCTCAGTTAGTTGGAGTGTCATCCCAATATGCCAAGGTTGCAAGTTCAATCCCCGGTCAGGGCACATATAAGAATTAACCAATGAGTGCATAAATAAGTGAAATAACAAATTAATGTCTCTCTCTCACTCCCTCTCCCTCCCTCCTCCTCTAAAAATCAATCAATAAAAATTTAAAGAAAATAGGGAAGATGCCTTTATCAAAAAAACTTAATCATGCCCTGGTTGGTGTGGCACAGTGGATTGAGTGCTGGACTGCAAACTGAAAGGTCACTGGTTCGATTCCCAGTCAGGGCACATGCCTGGGTTGCAGGCCAGGTCCCTGGTTGGGGGCGCGTGAGAGGCAATTGATCGATGTTTCTCTTGCACAACGATGTATGTTTCTCTCCCTCTCTGTCTCCTTCCCTTCCCCTCTCTCTCAAAATAAATAAATAAAATTTTAAACAAATTTAAAAAGCTAAAAATAAAACCTGACTGCTATAGTCCATTAAATAAATTATTCTTTTTAGTGCTCCAGTTATTCAAAACTTGATAAATTGGAACCTTTCAATATGGCTTGTAACACGTCTCCAACGTTCTTTGAGTATTTCTTTGCTTTTCTGACACACGATAAGATATTTACGCTCAGCTTGTCCTTTCTCTGCCCTGGACTTGAAATCAGCTATTTCTCTAAGAAACTCTTCTTCCTTTTGGAGGAGAAATAGTATTTAGAAAGCAAGATCTGGGCTTAAAGTGTGCTCATTGCTAGGGGTGTCACTGCTTCCAGACACTCAGTGGGAAGAACTGAGAATTTTGAGTGTTCTTTAAACCTTGCTGTCATGGGCGTGTGTTCCGTTCCCATCACAGGGTGCTGGCTTACTTGCCGCATTGCACGTCTGTGCCCCTGTTGTCTGGCAGAGAGAACTGCGCTTACAGATTCGTAACCCTGATGTTGTGGCCAACAGTAAACCCGCTAAGTAAAGCTCCGGGATTTCTTTTTAGTTCTCTTTGTCCTTTGACTACATCCAGGTAGGGGTGAGCGTCCAGAGAACTACATCCAAGTCACTTGAATGACTTCACTTTTTGTGCAGAAAGTGTAATAATTATCATACGTGTGTGTGTGTGTGTATATATATATATATATATATATATATATATATATATATTTTATTTTTTTTTTTACCCCACCAACCTTCCCCACCCCAGCCATAGATAGATAGATAGACAGATAGATAGATTTAGATTCATATGATTCTGTTCACATTCAACTTCAGGATTTGCTTTTTCCCCTCATGTTTTTTTATGTGATTTTATTCTTTTAATACATAAAATATTTACATAGTCTAGAAGTCAAAATCGTATAAAACAATATACCAAGAGAAGTCTCATTTCTACTATTATACAAGAAGTAACCACTTTCATTACTTTCTGATTGGTCCTTTCTGTCTTCCTTACTGTGAAAGTAACCAGCACCTATCTGTGCATCAGGCTCTCCTGTACGTGCCCACAGGAATGATCTGAGGTGCCGGTTCTCGGGGTCCGCCATGCCCAGGGGACACACGTTAGAAGCGGAGTGAAATGTGGCGCTCCTTGTCGTCCCATGCTCTGTTAAATTGCTTAGTTTTGTCTGTTGCAAAATACAAAACACTCTGTGGGAAGGTAATTAACCAGTGACTGGGAAGAGCAGAGGTGCCGGCCCCTCAAATAGAATGAAGATGTCTGAGTGTGGTTTTGACGGTCCCCTTAATCGCTTTTGGCAGAAGTGGAGCTAACTCCGGTGTCCCGGAGCAGATCTGAGACCCGTGAGACAGATTTTGACTAAGCAGATAAGTTGCTTCTCTGGCGGGCCTTTGAGTGCAGCTGTTGTTTTGTACTTGAGTGACTTGGGTTTCCCTGTCCTTTCCATACAATACTATCTAGTTTTAATCCTCTCCAGCATAAGAGTTGCAGGGAACACATTTTTTCTTCGGAATAAACATCTTGGGGAAGTTAACTTTTCACATTTGTTGTTGTTCCTTACTTGACGTTAAGGAGCTTTTATAAGCAGTGAAAACTAGGAGAAAACCTAAACCAAAAATTCCCCTAAACTCCAAATGACCTCAGTAGGAATGTCTTCCAGTGTTTCAGGTCTAAACTCCTTTGATGAGTTTAGGAAGTGACTTTTTAATCCCACTTCAAAATGACAACCGAACTATTGGTGAATGTGGATAAACCCTTCTAACAGATTCCATGAAATACAGCTTTGGGGTCAGAATGAAGAGCTAATCTTAAAACTATCGCTGGACAGGAAACTGGACCTGAAGGTTATTTCCTCCATGACCGGGTCCTTTTCTTGAGTGGTGAGAGCTCTCAGCCTTTGAACCAGATCCTGCCAATATGAAGTCGCTTTGTCGGTGTTTCCTTGGAGGGCGAGGTCCATTTTGATCAGCCGGGGCGGACTGAGTACACTCCGCAAATGGATCACCGCTGACACGGGCTAGAAAGGGAAGCATGAGACTTTCGCTCATGTTTTCCATTTGTCTTGTCAGAATGCCTGTTGTACTACCACTTACTTAATATTTTTCTGCAAGTATACTCACTTCTAAAATTTAGATTTATATCATTAAAAAGGGGGCATGAGAAGGTGGTTGAGGAATGTTAATCATTCATTGGCATCAAACTAAGACTTTCCCCCTAAAGTAATTGGAAGGACCAAAAGAAAATTGAAAAAGGGGTAACACTTGATCACTGTTTGATTCGATGTTATTTAGTGGGGAATCCTTGTGCCACTTAAAAGATGATCTCCATTAGTATAAATAAAGGGTCCCCTTAGGGAAGCATTGTCTGGGGCCATGTTCTGACTGCATTGGTGATATTTGGGAAGGTGGCAATCATTGGTACAAAAAGCTTTTATGTTCAACTTTTTAGAATGTCTTACTACTAGGGACACCATAGTTGGACACATATTTCAAAAAATCTTATTTCACGTCAAGACACCAAGGTTTCCTCTGGAAACAGAATACACGCATCATACTCTAATCCACGTTCAGAAAAGGCTGTAGGTTGACCTGTGAGGAAGCATAAAATGTGGCAGAGTTCAAGGTGAGTCAAAATAAGATAAACCAGGAAATAAATTGCATAAGAAAATAAGGAAAGGGAGGATAAAATAAAATTATCACAAGACAGCCGGGTGCTCAGTTGGTTGGAGCGAGTCCCGGACCCCGAAAGGTTGTGGGTTTGATTCCCAGTCAGGGCACAGACCCAGATGGGGGTTCAGTCCCCAGCAGCGGCGTGTATGGGTGGCAACTGGTGTTTCTCCTTCTCTCTACCCCGTCCTCTCTCTAAAGTCAGGAAACATATTTTCGGCCGAGGATAAAAAAGACCTATCGTGAGAGTAAAGGTGCATCTCATGGGGACTGTGTCCCTGCTACGTGGGAACACGAAATTTGGCATGAGCTTCCTCACAGCCAATGAGAAAGGTATCCGGTCTCTTCCACGGCTCCTGATGTCTGTGAAGTAAAACCAAGTGCTTAGGAAGAACATGGGCTTTTCTTTCGGGAACCCTCATAGAGGGGAGTTTATACTGTCTGTTGAGTGATGCCTTCAACAATATCTTATTGTAAGTGTATAATTTTTGAGATAATCACTGATAGACGCTGATGGCAGTCCACCGAGGGGGAATCAAGTAAAACTGATTCTAGGAGTGGACCGTGTGGAGTTTGGCCCCCTGCTACTCTGCCTTAAAGCAGGCACATGTTTTAGGTTATCCAGGCGTGTATTCGTCAAGAATCCTCCCCGAACGTGGTTCCTCTCACTCCGGAGAATGGCAGTGGGTTTGGTTGTACTGCCTGGATTTGCCTGGACCATAGGTGAACTGGGGGGAGTTTGGTGCCCAGCAGGAACAGGCTGGAGGGCCCCACTCCTCTCAGAAGCTCGTTTGAATCTGCTCCCGTGCACAGATAGATGGGGGGAGGGGGCGACTGAGTTCCCAAAGTCCACTCAGGGCAGCGTGGTTTGAGACTGAACAAAGTTTAATGTGCATAAAACTAGCCAGGCACCTTGGCCAAGAAAGGAAACCCTCAGCAAACCCCTCACAGGCTACCCAGCTTTGATCCTGGGTCCTGGCGAGCTCTGTGAAGGTAACTGAAGGGAGCCACTTGCCACGTGGGATTGTTACTTAACTTACAAATCAATGAAAAGCCAGGAAGTGGAGGTGTCTACCAAAAATAACAACTTTCACTTTAGAATCCTTGGTGTTTAGCCCTTCTGACAACAGTCAATGAACAAAGTCAGTTGTCTGTTTGAAATGATAAGCTTGGAGAACCAAGATGGCGGCGTAGGTAGACACACTGCGCCTCCTCCCACAACCAGAACTGACAGAAAATCGAACGGCAAGGGGGTCCGACACCAAGGAAATACAAAATAAACATTCATCCAGACCGGTAGGAGGGGCGGAGACGGGCACCAGGGTGGAGAGGACTCACGTTGCCGTGGAGGGACCGAGACTGGCGGAGTGTGGGACGAACAGGGCAGGCAGTCCGAGCACTAGCAGACCCTGCAACCCTACATTTGCGCAGATAAACCGAGAGGGCCGGACTCAGAGTGGCAGAGAGCGGGGCAGGCAGAGCAGTGGGTAGCACCCCGGGGCCCCACATTCGCACACAGATAAACCGGGCGAACAGCGGGGAGCGAAGCAGACTGCGCAACCCAGGGCTCCAGCTCTGGGAAATAAAGCCTCAAACCTCTGATTGAAAGCGCCCGTAGGGGTTGGGGCAGCAGCAAGAGAGACTCCCAGTCTCATGGGAGAGGTCGTTGGAGAGACCCACAGGGGCCTAGAGTGTGCACAAGCCCACCCACTGGGGAACCAGCACCAGAGGGGCCCAGTTTGATTGTGGGTAGCGGAGTGAAAGACTGAAATCCGGAGGAGAGTGAAGTGGGCGCCATTGCTCCCTCTCGGCCCCTCCCCCACGTACAGCGTCACCGCACAGTGACCAGCGTTACCCCGCCCCGTGAACACCTAAGGCTCTGCCCCTTAAAGTAACAGACGCGCCAAGACAAAAAAAAAAAAAAAAAAAGGCCCAAATGAAAGAACAGATCAAAGCTCCAGAAAAAATACAACTAAGCAACGAAGAGATAGCCAACCTATCGGATGCACAGTTCAAAGCACTGGTTATCAAGATGCTCACAGAATTGGTTGAATCTGTTCGAAAAGTAGATGAAAAAATGAAGCCTATGCTAAGAGAAACAAAGGAAAATGTACAGGGAACCAATAGTGATGCGAAGGAAACTGGGACTGAAATCAACGATGTGGACCAGAAGGAAGAAAGAAACATCCAACCAGAAAAGAATGAAGAAACAAGAACTCGGAAAAATGAGGAGAGGCTTAGGAACCTCCAGGACATCTTGAAACGTTCCAACATCCGAATTATAGGGGTGCCAGAAGGAGAAGAGGAAGAACAAAAAATTGAAAACTTATTTGAACAAATAATGAAGGAGAACTTCCCTAATCTGGCAAAGGAAATAGACTTCTGGGAAGTCCAGGAAGCTCAGAGAGTCCCAAAGAAGCTGGACCCAAAGAGGAACACACCAAGGCACATCATCATTACATTACCCAAGATTAAACGCAAGGACCTACATCCAAGATTACTGTATCCAGCAAAGCTATCATTTAGAATGGAAGGGAAGATAAAGTGCTTCTCAGATAAGGTCAAGTTAAAGAAGCTCATCATCACCAAGCCCTTATTATATGAAATGTTAAAGGGAGTTACCTAAGAAAAAGAAGATCAAAAATAGGAACAGTAAAAATGACAGCAAACTCACAGTTATTAACGACCACACCTAAAACAAAAACAAGAGCAAACTAGGCAAACAACTAGAACAGGAACAGAACCATAGAGATGGAGATCACATGGAGGGGTGTCAGTAGGAGAGTGGGAGGGGGAGAGGGGGGGAAAGGTACAGAGAATAAGTAGCATAGATGATAGGTGGAAAATAGACAGGGGGAGGGTAAAAACAGTGTAGGAAATGTAGAAGCCAGAGAACTTACAAGTATGACCCATGGACATGAACTATAGGGGGGAATGTGGGAGGGAGGGGGTGGGCAGGATGGAGTGGAGTGGGGGGGGGATGGGAGAACTGTAATAGCATAATCAATAAATATATTTAAAAAAAAAGAAATGATAAGCTTGCATCATAAATGGTAAGAGAAGGCCTGTTTGTACAACACTTTGCGTTCTAGCGAGGCCTGTGCCCAGCTCAGCTGAAAGTGGGGTCAGTCATCGGATTACTGGAAACAAGTTACAAAGAAGAGAGGCCGGAATGGAAACCTGTTTTAATCTGATTGAAACTGCTGCCCCAGGAAAACAGTTGAGTTTCATTGTGACTCTTAAACTGTTCCAGCCCAGGATCTCAGTGAGCCTCTGTAGTCCAGAGTCAAGTTCATGCCCTTGGCCTCTGACCTTGTCCTGAGGATCCAAAGGTCCTGAGAAACCCCAACTAACCAGTATGCTCTGTTGCCTCTTTAGCCAGGGCTGGGTCAGTCTCACTTTGCTGTGGATCAAATGTCTGGGCCTTCTAGACTCGTTAGCTGGAGTCTACCATGGTCTAGGTGAACTTGGCCATCCGGATTTGGGGCAGACTCAGCCATAGAAAGTGGACTTTCTCGTGAAAGACAAATACTTAGCAAAACCAATGGAGACATATTTTAAGACCTAGTAGGTCCCTGGGCCTAGAGCATGCCCTACAGTGCCGTGCCGGAAGATTCTCCTCCTGCCAGAGCGTGGCCATTCAGCGTCCCAGAGCACGGGCCTCCATGAGAAAGCTTTCCTGGGGGGGTGTCATGTTTGTTTTGCGCTTGCAAAAGCCTTACTTCAGAATGCCATCTCCTCTTATGTAGGGTTTTAGGCCTTTCCTTTCTTTGGCCATCGTGGAAAAGAATTTTGGCAGAGGGAGGCTAGATTGGCCGCCTTATCTCCATCTCCCCTAGGAGACCGCTGTTGAGTTGCCTGTCTCACGTGACAGGAATCACTTTCTGCTGGTTTTGATTGAGTTCTCTGGCACACTGCATAGGATTTGTTATAGCACGTACATTCCCCCTGCCAAGGTACACAGTCTTTCGACCTAAAGGCTTGTTTTATGATCCCCCCCCAACCCCACTAAACTTAATTTATTCTACACATCCCATGGCAGAGCTAAACCTTTGTGGGTACTTGGCCGCCAGGACCGGTGGTGGATCAGATGGGCCATGTCTGTACTTGTTGGAGAACGGGAAGGTGGCTGCCTTCTGGGGCCTACTTTCAGAGAGAGTTGTACAGATCACAACAAAAATTTCAACACCACGTATTCACGAACAGAACTTAGATGTTTATCCTGGAGTAGCGGTCAAGTTCGTTTGAGCCCTAGGGAAGGCATATTGAATTGTGTAGAAAGCATCCAGTCCCTCTGCCTGTCACCCCAGGCACAGCTCCCCTGCCCCTGCTGTGACATACGGACCCCGGAACTCGGACCGAGGAGAGCAGGCGCATCTGTGCGGGCTTCAGGGTCTCATGGTGCGCTCAGGTAGAACGTGTCCATTTTATAGCTTTGAAAACTCCATTCAGGTGAGCAGATGGGATCATTTAAAACCCCTTTAACTGAAAAATATCTCAGCACCACGATTCCCTGTTCCCAGGACCTGCTGTGACTGGGGCGTGCAAGTACCCGAAAAACCTTAGTGAGAAGAGTGAGGTGTGGCAGGAAACGAGCATTAGAGATCGCTATTCTAGATTAATTCATGTAATCAACAAATACTGCTATTGGATGCCGACTTTGCACCAGGAATCCAGTGCCTGGAAGCTGGGGCTACACTGGTGAGCAAAGTATCAGCCCTGCACTCACGGGCTCTACGGGCCAGGGGGGAAGACGGATGTTATTCATGATGTCACACAGATCTGTTATGAAAGTCGTGACCAGGGTTCGGAAAGGGGAGAACCGGGACCAGGACCTATAATGGGGCCTGCTCTAGACAGGGAGGTGGGCAGACATGGCTTCCCCGGAAGCAACATTGATCTGAGATCTGCAGAGCGAGTAAGCAATAACCGGGGAGAGGGGAGCAGTGTGGGCAGAGGGACACCGTATGCTAAAGCGTGTGTCTGGCTCAAATGTCAAGGGACATAAAAATTGCCCTGGAGCTCTCTTAACTCTGACCCTCTGAATCAGCAAGCAGATTCAGAGGGTCAGAGTCGGGGCCCAAAAATCTGTCCCCCTCCCCAGGGCCTCCTGATGCAGGCTGTCCTGGGAAAACACTGCATTAAACCTTGTTGGCAAAGCCCTTTCCTTCCAATTGGCAGTGTTCGCTAGGGAGAACTCCAGGCCTCCTTCGTAAGGGTGGATGCAATCAGGTTTGGCGTAAGTGTAAGCCCAAGTGCTTAGGGGGTCCTTGCCAGCATCCTGGTCATAGTGAGTTTTGTGTTTCCGTGATGGAAACAACCCTGGCTGTGGCCCAGCCAGGTTCTCACGGAAGGGGGAGAGTCATCGCGTTGCCCCCGGACAGCAGCAGGTGTGAGACCGAGCCAGCAGGGTTCCCTCCCTGGCGAACAGCTTTCTGGATGCTCCGGGGTCACGGCCAGCATGCAGGGGTCAGCTGGGTCCCACCAGATTCTCAGCCCCCTTTTCCCTCCACTGCCTCCATTGGCACAGGACCTAAAGAATTCAAGGTGGCGGGACTGTTACTGGGATCGGAGCCGCCAATTAAGCTACATCATGCGTTTTCCACTCTCCCTTTCAAGTCTCTGCTTATATCAGAACGTTTGGACATGAGCTCCTTTAAACCTCTGGGACGCTCGCTAATCTCCTTGCAATACAGAAAGCAGACCTCGGAGCCTTCTGCAGGCAGCAGGGACCAGCTCAAATGCAATAACTGTTTGGGTTTTGTTCTTTTTATTTTGACACTCACCCTCTATTTATGGTAAGCGGCACTGCTTTTCCATTTACAATAGCAATATACAATTTCCTTTCCAAATAAATTGCTTTTACAAAAAAAGAGTTCATTTTTAAAAAAATAAGTAAACAAGAAGAGTTAGGAGCACAAATTGTAAATGATACATGTGCACCACTGAAGTTTGGGAAATATGGGCACTGGAAGGAGCCATCTGGATTTTCTATCTTGTTTAATCCTCAGAGCAACGCTGTGAGGCAAGACGATCATTTTCCCAGTTCACAGCAGAAGTAAATTTCTCGGAGAAGGGAAGAGACTTGCACAGACTGGCCACTCTGCTCCTCCTGCTCTTGGCTGTGGCTGGGGGACGCAGTGAACCGCACACTCCCGGGACCCTTCCCCACCCCCGTCCCCGCTAGCTCTGCCTCCTGCTTTCTGGGCATTTCTCTTCCTGTGGGCAGGCTGCAGCGGCTCTTGGAGGAGCAGGCAGGATCTATCTCCCTTTTGTCCCGCCCTTCTTCTTCATTTCAGCCTGGAGAACTTTGGGGAGTGCAGCAAAGAACAGAGTTCAGGGACACGGGAATCCGGTTTCCCGCGGATTGTTTGGACACGGATTTTGTGGGCAGTCTGGAGCCCAGTTCAAAACTCGCTGACATTTAACAGTTTGGCTCTGGCAAATGTTGACGGGTTTATTGTGCTCTTGAAAATGGTCAGCGTGTCCCAGAAAGTCGATGCTCTGTATGGAGAGGCAATTTGCGTGTGGTTTCTGTTCAGAAGGGCTCAGCATTTTAAGTTTCCTCAGTGAGTGATTAGTGGCATAGTCAAGGTCTGATTCACCGGGACATTTCTGTCCTGGGGGAGAAAGTCCGTCCAGTCGCAGCCTCAGACACTTTGTTTTCGTTCCGTGGCACCGGAGGCTTCTGGAACAGCCTGCGAGAAGGTGCTGGCGCGCCTGGCCTGGGAGTGCCCGCCAAGGACAGCCTCTCACTGAGCTGTCTAGGGAAGGTCACGTTGGTGGAGACAATCCTCCACAGCGACCGCTTCTGAGTGACGTGCGTGCTGTGATACCCCGGCGATGCGCTGTAAAGCATGTGAGGTTTGTAAAAAGTGGCCATTCATCTTGTCTGTAGAAGAAACCTCAGCCTTTCCTCCATCCCGGCTCAGCTCTGGGCAGCTACTTCTGGAGACAGAGAAAATGCAGAACCTTCTCTGCTTGGGAAGTCAAAGAAATGGGGTGCTTTCCTCTGCAAGTTTGTGACGGTTGGTTCACAGCCACTTCCCTTTGACCCAAAGTCTGAGAAGCAGGCTGGTTTTTCTCACGTCTGCACATGGTATTTTAGGCTCACATTGAAGAAGTACCACATTTTAAGGGTTGGTGGCCGGCAGAGAGCACAGAGGCCCTGTTATCTTAGGTGAGTCGTCTTGCTTCCATCCCTGCATCCATGGCACACGGAGTGGTTTTCTCCCCAGGGCCCCAGGATCCCGTGGGGACAACAGGAGAAGGTATATGAGCAAGGAATTTGAAAGGGTTAAGAGCATAAGGTAATTGGCTTTTCTTTCACCGGTGTTTTAAGCAGTGAGGGTTTTGTGCGGCATGCTGGCCCTCCCTGCACACACACCCAGGCATCTGCCTCACCCAGGAATTGTTCACGAGGAACAGAAATTCACTCAAGCTGGCATGAGCAGGTTGGGTCCAGCTCGCAGAACACAGTCGATAATCTCACGAGCATCCAGATCCAGAAGTCAGGTTCAGCTGGGGTGCAGCAGAGCTGGAACGGGATTTCAGATACAGGTCCCTCTTGCCCTCCCCGGGGGCTGCACAGTTTCTCTGATTTGCTTCTCGGTTCTCTGACTCTGTGGTGTCTGTCTTCCTCACTGTCCCTTCTCCATCATCTCTGTTCTTCTCTGCTAGTCCCTGGTCCAGCAAGGCTGCCCCTGCCTCCCCTTGATGTGAGCTGCTGCCCCTACCTGCACCACGGCCCGAACAGACGCTCCACCTTTTCACGTTCCTGTCGCACGTAAACAATGATCAGTGTCTGTCTGATGGGATAAAGAGACAAGGCCGCTTATGACCAGAGGCCAAGGACTAGTGGAGGGAACCCAGCTGCCCAAGGGTCAGGAGGTCGGTGTGGCACCCGCCCTCACCTGTCTGGAGCACACTGGTGGGGAAGCTCCGAACTAACTGAATCTATCTTTGTATCCAATTTCCAAATTCCCAGCAGAGCGCCTGATTGGTGTCAGATCAAGTGTCCATACCTAGGACAGTCCCCTGTGGCCTGAAGCTGGCACCTATGGAACAAACATGCCTTCAGGCTCCCCACAGTGGGGGTGGGGGTGAGTGGAACAAGGAATGGCACCGCAGATGGAGTGTCCAGCTAGCAAGCAGGTTCAGGGGCTGATCAGCCTCCTTTCCTCCCTCGAAGGCAAATAACCTTTGTCCTTAATTTCAGATGCTTGGTAGGTCTTAGGTGGACAGTAATTGTCTCTTGATGAATAAACAACTCGGCGTGTGCATGGTGTACAGCTGACGTCCTGCCAGGCTGAATCTTTAAATATGACACTTGACCTGTCTGGAAAACCCCCGCCCCCTACGTCATGTCCTTGGGTGCCGCTTCACCCCACTTCTCTAGCACATCTAGAACTGGGAGCGCTCATGCTGTTTCCCCTCCCTCGTGCCCACCTGAAGTCTCACACTGAGAGCAGTTCAGCAGCGAGGTGGGCGGCCTGTGTTTTTTCTCTGGAGGAGGCATTTGGAACCAATTGTGCGGTGGCCCCTTCGAGTCAGCTGTTTGGAAGTGAGCAGCGCACACTGGTACTGCATTGTAGAAATGGCTTTCCGGCCAATGTGAACTTTTGTGTTTCTGTGGAAACGCCCATCTAAATTTCCTGCAGGATTTTTTTTTTAAATGGCTGGGCATTAACCTGGGAAATTCTACAGTATTTTTAAAAATTCTGCTGATGTTAAGCAAGCGGCACCAATACCTTTTAGGAAAAAGAAATCAGCATTCAATAATGGGAAATAAATTGTTGATGGCTGACGTCCCGTTGAGAGGGACGAGAGACCAATGAGAACCTCTCCTTAATTAACAGTTTCACCCTGGATCCTTCACTCAGCCTGTTTTACAACAGCTTCGTTCGGCAGAGAGAGAGATGGGGATGGATGTTTCTTTGTGAGGCCAGGGGCGTGGAGCACCTTGTTTTGTGTTGGTTCCCATAGTTAGTTCTGTATTGGGTGTGTAGCTCTTTGTTACTTATCCTACATGAATCACTTGGATGCATAAATTCAAGGACATGTGTTTGCAGCTCTCACACATCTGTCTTGAATTTCATCTTTTCCACCCGGTCTTCTGCTTTCCAAACAATTGACCTCCCTCTTTCTTTCTGTGCCGTGGAACCCTTTTAATGCAAGAGCTGGTAGAGGGGAACAATGCCAGCCACGACCCATTTCTGTACAAAGGTGTCTTGGGGCATGGCAATTGCTGCGTCCTCGTGCAGGGTCCAAAGGGGACATGGCTGGCCCACAGCAGAGCGGCTGGTGCCAGTGTCAGGGCTGCGGAAGAGCCTGGCTTGCTGGGGCCCCGTGAGGCACCGCTCCCGGCATGGGCCAGTCCAGCCCGGTGTTCAGAGGACCTTCGTGTGCCAGGCTCCCTGCAGGAGGGTGCCTTATGCCCATCCTCTTTGATCTTTTTTTTTCCAGACTGGGAATTTTTCACATCATTGTAAATGTTTCCTTTCCTCCCCTGGTCATTTGGCTGGGGCTCAGTGGGACTTCCTGAGTCAGGAAAGCCGTAACAAGGGGTCTAACTGGGCACTGGGAAAGTTCTGCCAAGAAACCGTTTTCTGTGCAGCCAGGGCAAGGAAAAAATGAAAAACCACCCTGATGAAATAACAATCAAGTAGGAAATTGAAAGGAGCGCTCTGCTGAGTGCTAACGGCTCCACGGTGGAACAGGTAGGGATGGCGCTGAAATGATAAACTTCTCTGTAATTCTCACAAACCACACTTCCTGCTCCTGTTTTCATTTGGAGAGGGGACATGGAAAAGCTCACCCTGCCGACTTGTAATTTATAGCATTTGGGTTAGTAGGTGTTATGCAATCGCATTCCTGATCTACTGGAAGCTGCAGAGTGTGGAGCCTATTTGCCTGATTCCTTTTTTGGATAGCAGCTTATTTGGTAGCTATTTAGGAACGATGATGGATGTGTGAAAACGAACTACCGGCTTGCTTGCTTTTCAGGCTGCATCTGTGGTGTCCATTGTGAGAAGCTAGTAAGCGATTCTTCCTCAGCCTGAACCTCATCATCCTCACTTACCAAGTTCCTCCCATGCATAAGGCAATGAAGATGCGAAAGCAGCACAAGGTTTAGTCCCCTGGCTGCAGGAAGGGGGTGGTGTGGGGGGGCGCGCATGATGAAGGAGATGCGGGACGGCCTTTTGGCTCTGAGCCCCGTGAGGATGACAGTAGGGTTCCATGCTGGCGGGGCTGTCTCATGCTACAACGGACCTGGTGGGTCACTTCACATCTTAAAGCTTTCTTGTTTCCATAGCTTATGAAATCCACCTCTTTCTGTCATTGGAGCTTTTTCTCTGGTACCTGGTCCTAGGGGTTCTATCATGGGCAGTGAATCCTGGCTGGACAGGTGTTGTTCAAGTGCTGAGTCTGAGAGTTAGTAGAAAGCCAAGCCTGGAGCTCCAAGGTTATGGCTTGTCAGCCCACCCAGAACTAAGGGAGGGGGGTGCGGAGGGAGGAGTCCTATTGTCCTTCCTCAGAACACCGGCTCCTGGGAGGGGGGCATGTCTGTTTTCAGATTCAGAAGGCGTCTTAGTATGGATTTTTTTTTTTTATTTAAAAGAATAAACCAAACCCTGCCGGCATATTGTTTTGCAAACTCCCTTCATCAGCTACGGCCAGTTTCCAAAGTTCCCAAATTTGATCAACTCCTATTTTGTGTTGAGCCTCATGGGATGGCCTAGGTGGAGTGAATGGAAGGCATCCACCACCTTCCAACTAAGGGAGGGGAGGAGGGGAGACGGCACTGCCTCGACATGCAGCTTCCTCCAGCAGCAGCCCCAGGGCCGCGCGCAGTGGCACTTTCCTTCCACATGGTCCTTGTTCCCAGGGTTCCTTTCTTTATTGTTTTGTTTCAACCTTATGGGCCCTAAAAAAATATGGCGTGCAGATGCTAAGAATTTATTTCTCTTCAGTATGAACAGAACATGCCGGGTAGAACTGGTATGGTGACCCGCCTTTCACAGGAAGTGGCAGATCAAGGGTCCCAGTGTTCAAGTGAAAATGCACCGCTCAGAGGGATGTGGGCGAGCCGGGGCTCTTCCCCGACAGTATCGGCAGAGGGATCCACAGTGACAACAGCCACAGAAACCCTATCCCCCGCCAGAAGTGATTGCCTCTGGAGCTGGGACATGGTCTCTCAGACTCCAGACCAAGTCTGGCTTCTTGTCCTCTCTTACACGGGAACTCCAGCCACTTCTCCACTTCTTTTTTCTTTGTAGCATCTAGCCCTAGTCTGTTATTACTAGCCGCCCCCTTGCTGTTCCAAACCACTCTGCCCAGTGGAGGTTTCGATACCAGATGGGGCTTTAGGAAATCCCTCCGTCAGCTTGTGAGAGTGTTAGCCCGGGGAAGCGGAGCGGCCTTCCACTCCATCTGTGGTGTCGGCCAGAAAGAACTTGGCAGCCATGTGTCGCTTTGTACTCCCAGCGACTGCTCATCTCCTGGCTTGTTGTTGAGTCACCAGGCAGGAAGTTGTATGGCACAGCCAACGAACCTCTTCCGCGGGTGTTACAGATGATACCAGGTCCCAAGTGTTTGGGAAGCAGACTCTCCCAGCCCACTTGAAGAACTGTTTTGCATTTCAGCACTTTTGAAAGGGTGAGAAGAAAACACTTATATTTCTGTCTTTATATCTGCGGCCATCATTGTCATCTCATTCATGTGCTGTTGAGTAAAGGCCAGTCTGAAGGCGCTAAGAAGGTGGCCATGTGGCGGAAGGGGAGCCCAGAACTGTGCTCAGTTCCCTGTCGGCTTCCTCAACTACTGGCCGCATGTGGGCTGCGACCTGCTTCCCAAGCACAGCCTTCACTCTCACCGGTAACCCACTGTGGCCTTCGTCACCAGAATCTCAAGACTGCAGCCCACTGCCAGTGCTAGCGGCCAGGCCTCTCAGCCATGTGGAACACCACCTTTTTATTTCCTAACTTCTCGTGTCCATCTGCATGGTCACCTCAGAGCCCTTTGTGCCTCTGGTGCTTGTGGTCAGAATTATGGGCCATTTCTTACTTTGAGTTCCGCCCCTCCCCCATGTTGAGAAAGAAGGAGCCACAGACCCGATGCTAGTCTGACAAGTGTCTTCATTCCCACCATGTAGTGGAGATGCTGCCGCACCCAGAGCCACTGCTGGGGCAGCAGAGACTCCTCGGCGCTCTCCTCCCTTGGCCGGGGTCGATCGGTTCACCTCCTGGCAGAAGGCCCCTTGCAAAATGCTCTGTGTTGTTTCTGTGGATTGGTCTGGGTCCCCGCCCTGGCCGGGACTGGTGGCGCTGGGGTGTCCTGATCACCAGAGTCAATACCGCTCAGTGAGTGCTCTTGCAGTGTGGGGGCCATGTGTGGGACCCGTTGCCCAGAATGGGCTTTCATACAAGGTCTGGGAAGACGCAATGGGAAGTGTTCTCAGGTGAACGTCGCTGTCTGCCAGGGGTGGCCCTGAGCACTTGCTGTGTGTGACCTATCCTCACAGTAACACTAGGGGGTAGGGACCATGGATCGTTTTGCAACTGAAGAGAGCAAGGCTTGGGAAGGCCCAGTCGTTTGTCCAAGATGGCAGAGGCAGGATGCAAAGCCAGGCCATCTGCCCCGAGAGCCTGTGCTCTTACCCACCACACTCTGCTTCCTGTCTCAATGCAGTGAGGATTTGGGACTCAGAGCACAGCGGTCCCCTTTGGCAAAGGACTAATGGGCAGTGATTGCTTTGTGTTCGGAAACTAACAGGAGCGTATGGTGTGCGGGCCTTTATCCCGGCCATCCGCAGTGGATTTGACATTTGACGGCACTCAGGAGTGAAGAGTTGAGGGGGAAGCCTAGCTTGCTGTGAACCTGTGAGGCACTCGGTGGAAGGCTCGCTGCTGCTGAGGATAGGCCTCTCTGGGATAAAGAGATAAAAGGAGGAAGTAGCCGATCAGATAGATCCTCCACCTCTCATACTAGCAGCAAATCGGTTTCTGTTGTCAAAGAGTATCTTGCAAAATGAAGCAACATAAGGAGTCCCCGCACCACCAGGCTGGGACTAACCTGCATTTAATGTGTGAGGTTGTCTCCTGGCCTTAGTCCTCTATCTGCAGATTCCCAAACTGATACAAGGCCTGCCGCCCCGCCCCCACCCCGCCCCTTCCACCAGGACGGGAACATGCAGCTGTCAAGGCTCTAAGTGGATTTAGAAAGCTCATCACATTTTCCCACTTACTGTCAAGGAGAAACAACAGGATTCTTTTTAGACGTCAGCACCATCATTTGTACCATGTATTAAAAACTTATATACCAGGCAGTGTTCCAAGTGTTATACACATATTTGTCCAATTAATTCTAACAACGACAATATGAAACAGGTATTTTTCATTTTATTTATTTTTAGAGAGAGGGAAGGGAGGGAGAAAGAAAGAGAGGGGGAGACACATCAGTGCATGGTTGCCTCTTGCACACCACCCACTGGGGACCTGGCCCGCAACCTATGCATGCGCCCTGACGGGGAATAGAACCGGCGACCCTTTGGTTGGCAGGCCAGAGCTCAATCCACTGAGCCACACCAGCAGCAGGTATTCTTATTATCCTAGTTTTACTCATGAGGAAGCTGAGGCTCTGAGAGGTGAGGTAACTTGGCCAAGGTCGCCCAACAAGTATGTAGTAGAGTTGGGATTTGAACCCTGGCAGTCTGTCTCCAGAACCACGTTCTTGACCATTTCCCCATACCGTACTGCTTTCTGATGAACAGAAATATTGACTGAAGATTCTACTAACCGAACTCAGCTACTAACCGAACTCAGCTGTGAGCTGTGGGTTCCTGTGGCCACCCCGTCTGGAATGGAAGTGGTTACTACACATGGGTGTTTGAAGTGGTGTGTGTTTGGCTGAACATTCCTGACACAGTCACTAAACTGGGACAGAGCCAGCCTTCCTTGTCGCCCTTTTTTGCTGGTCTGTCCTGGCACTTGTCACAGTCTGCCTCATGTTAAGCCTGTACATATGTACCTGTATCCCACATTGTATTTACTGTGGTAAAACATATGTAGCATCAGATTTACTGTTTTAAGCATTCTCCACGTCTAAACTGGAAGGCTCCTGAAGGCAGACGCAGCGTCTCCCCCGTTCATTTCCCGCCAGCACTCTGACTAATGTTTAAGTAACTCACCCCTGGTGAAGCCCTCTTGGATTGCATGGGCCAGTGAGGTCAGCTATAAAGTGGTTAGAAAACTTACTCTTCTGAGATTTAGAGAAATGAAGAATAAATTTTTAATGCCCCTTCCCCCTAGTCCTTTTCTTTTACTACAGCCTGAAGCAGAGTTGGACCCAGAAGGAGGGCGGGCACATGGTGTTTAATGCTTGGTGCTTTTGTGTGCAGGAAGCAGAGTGAATCCGTTATTTTCCAAACCTCACGCTCTTGTGACCCCTGGGGCCGAGGTCTTCTTTCTGAACGAGCTATATGAAGGGAAAATTGATTGTTAAACTAGCTTCGTAACTGCAGGTCCACGCACAGGGCTTTGATTTCTCATCAGCTAGGGACGGTTCAGACCATTCTGGCCCAGCCCACCGCTTCCTTTCTTTGGTCTCTCAGGCTAGTGTTGGCTTCAGGCAAAGGAGAGCCAGGAAGGTGACAAGGGTGCAGGGATCAAAGGGCTGTTGGATAAAGGGAGGAGAGCTCTAACTCCACTAGCGCTTGTTTTGGATAATTTATTCTGCAATTGAAAGAGCCTTCTGGGCACCCATGTATCCCAAGGAACTAGGAAGAGGCTTGTTCCGAAGGAAGCCCTTTCAACTGCCGAACTTGACTGCTAGCTAGGCATCCAGGCTGGCTGATCCATACACAGTGTTTTCTCTCTCCCTTCCTCCATGTGTTCCCTTCATTCCTTCCTCCATTTGTTCCCCCATCATTTATTGAACACAAAACACGTGCCAAGCACTGTTCTTGGCCAACAGCTGTGCCAGGCTGTGAAAAATTTCAGTCACAAGTCACATCACACAGTGGGAATCACGCCTCAGAAGCAAGATTCGGTCTTAACTCCGAGGATCTGGGGCCAGGTCCTGCTGGAGCATTTAGAATGGTTCTGGGGGAACAGCAGTAGCTGACATTTGTAGTAGCAGCTAACTGTCATCACATCATACCGATTTGTGCCAGGCCCTGTTCTGAGCACTTTATATGTCACACATCTCACCTTCACAATAGTCCAGTGACGTGTGGGCACTGTTATCCCATTTGACAGGTGAGAAAACCTAGAGAGAAATTGAGTAGCTCTTCCGACCGAGGTCACCAGCTAGCAAGTGGCCAGAGTTAGACCCAGGCAGCCTGTGCCAACTCACTCGAGTGTATGCACGGCCTTGATATTGGAGGGTGGGGTGAGGGGAGTTTCTCCTTTCACACTGTGTGTATAATGGGCTGCGGTCGTGTTTGGTTAGGAAGGGTGGGGACACTTTGAAGGGTATGTTTTCAAAAGCCGCTCGCGCTCCCAGAAAGGGTGGCGTTGACTGTGGTCCGCATTTGCTGCAGGGCAGGAGCGAGGTTTGCCTGCGAAGGCTCCGGCCGCCCTCGCCAAGGTAGATTAATCCTGCATCTGTGTTAGCTTTGGCTTGATCCCATGGATTTGCAGCAGCTGTTGAGAAATAAAAACTTAGACCCCCAGTCAAGTGCAAGGCCCCGTCCTCAGAAATGAGAGGCAGACTCCACATCCCACTCAGGAGGTGGGGCTTCTCGGAAATTGCCAGGTTGCCTGTCCCTGTGGCATCTGTGGGCGCTGACTAATCCCGCCGGTGTTTCCGACCGGCGGGGCTGTAGCGTTTGCATTTTTGCAGTCCACCAGTTTCCCCGTCCTGTCCCTTTTGCCCTTCGCCTCATTGTTTCGTGGGTCACTGTAAAAGTGTTTCTGACCAGCGTTCCCAGGACGGTAGAGCTTCCACCACAGCCTCGGAGTCATTAGCCAGAACCAGCCGCGGGGCTGAGGGGTGGGAGCTTTTACAGAACTCGAGAGCCCATTTTCTCATCCTTCTTGATTTTTGCCAAGTTGAGCTAATATCTTCTCTTTTTTTTTTTTTCCATTTCGTCTTTGTTGCGTCTGAATTCGGCACACTAATCATAAACACTCCGATTTCTAGGCTTTGGGGTTTTGCTGTGACCTGGGCTCTGGGCAGCTATGAAAGAAGGTGATTCAGCACTTCCAGCGTGACATCAAAATGAACTTTGGGTGGACTCTTTTGCCAGGACAGTCGCTGGAGGAGGAGCAGGGTTTGGATATAAAAGTCATTCAGTCTTTCCCAACCAGGCAGCGCCAGTCAGGGTTGCCCCTCAGCCTGCCTGTTTGTCTCCCAAGGTCCCTCGGACATGAGCTCTTGCTCCCCCTCCAGTCTTCGGGTTCAAAGGCTGCGGGACGGGGACTGCCCGATGCAGACCCTCCGCCTCCTGCGCTCGTTCCTAATGGGCTGAGCTGCGTTTCACGCTGCAGTCATCCGAGCCAGAAGGTGAAGAAACGAAGCGGGAACCCCGTCAGAATCACATGTGGTGTCAGAGCTCTTGTAAGTGGGGAGAAGAGTAAAACCCAGAGAGTCAGTTTTTAAAAAAAATTCCAGATGCCGCTTTAAAATCTGGAACTCCAAAATGGGAGGTGGGAGGGAGAAGGAAAGAGAGAAGAAGGCAAACAGACTACATAAAAACTGGCCAAAAAAATGTATATGTTCTGCAGAGGGTGCTTATGGCAAAAATACCACTTTTTACAGAAGGAAATCTCTGTTTTTGGAGTTTTATGTACAGCCTACTAGCTCTATACAGTTGATGGATTAACTCTAAAATAGAGTTGACAGGAAAATGTTTCTTTGAAGAGGATGCTGACAAGAAAAGAGGAAAATAAGCATAAATTTGATTCAGATATTAATAATGGGCCCCACGTGTACAGTGCTTTACTTTTCAGAGCGTCTCCACACACATCACCTCATTTACGTTGCACACACCCTGCGATGTGGGTGTCACTGTGCTAGGTGAGGAGGTGTGACCTGCCCGAGGCCTGGTGCCATGTCACCTTCTGACATCTGATCAGATGTCAGGGCCAAGATGGAAACCCAAGCCCCCTAAATTCTGTTTCCTTCCTATACTGCCGTGCTTTCTTCCAAGGAGGAACTTTAAGATAATCAGGAAGGCACTTATGCTCTTAACCAATTAACGGCTCTACTATTGTACCGAGGGAAAATAAGAACTCATTTCTTGGGGCCTTTAAAAGTAAGTACGTTTAGTGTCCAGGCCTGGGTGGTTCTGATCTTCCCCATGCTAAGGGCAGACAGAGGTAGAGACAGCAGGGGGCGCCCAGCTCTGGGTAAGTTTAGAACACAGCCACCACGCACAGTGAGATTTTAATCTCCCACTCTGCGCTTTGGTATCATTTAGAGTGTAGGCAAATGCTGATTTTTACTAGAGGAATTTTCACAACAGGGATAAAGATGGGGCAATAGCGTAGCTCTCCCGGTTGAACCAAGGTCAAGCTATGCACTAAAATGATCTCTTGAGACAGCGGGGTCTTTATCTGGGGTCCACACGGGGATGGGATCAGACAGGCTCACTACCGCGCTTCAGGGGATTCCTGAACTCGGCAAAATTGCACCAGAACTTTTTTGTGCAGGCGCATTTTTCTCTGGGGAAAGGATCTGTATCTTTTATCCTCAGAAGTGTCTGTGGCTCCAAATTGGATATGAAACCACTCTTTTTTCAAGAGGCCTTTTTGAAAACCTTTAGTGGACTTCAGATGGCTCACACACAGAGGTGAATGTCGGAGATCGTTGCTTTAAGCTCCGGCGTGTCTCATGTCCCATCAGCATAAGAAAACCTTCATCAGAGCGGGCCTGTGTGACTTCTCTGACTTAAAGCTCGCTTTCTGATTTGCGTGTCGAAACCCGCATGGTTGGAACGGTCATTCGCATGCCTTGTGCTGTTCCAGAGCAGAGCGCCTGTGATGCAACAGCCTGGGAGAGTCCAGTGCAAATGTGCAGATCACCGGCGGTGACCTCGCGTCATTCCTGAACCAGCGCTGCTGTGCAGCGTTAGACCGCGTCCTGTTAGGCTACAAGAGGATCGACTTTTCAGTGTCGGGTGTATGTCTAGAAGCCTAATTTTCTTTTTCTTCACTAAACCAATAGACCTTTACTTGGAAACAGAAGATTCAACAACTATTGATAAGACATAATCAAGACCTCCTGTCTTTCCCATGGGGAAAAAAAGGGGAGGAGCCCTGGGAGGGGAGGGAAGATAAGGGTGGTAGGTGCTACAGTTCCTTCGCTCTCCAAGCAGGATACTGAGAGAAAAGAAGTATCCGTGTCCTTCTGCCTACACAAGGGACCCAGAAAAAAACAGCCTTCCTTATCTGTCAGTGGGGGAGTCTTAGGGGACTAGACTAGTGCCCTTGGGCTGTCCCATGAGGGCCCACCCTCAGGGCCTTCTTTGTGAGGTTAGCTGGGGGAAGGGAAGGGTCCTGACGCCTGCTGAGGGGCCAAGCATCTAGGGACCAGGTTGCCCAGGTTCTAAAACCCACCATTTAAAAAAAAAAAAAGCTAGCTAAGAGCCAATCACATGCTTACATTTCAAGGATAATATGGGTGCCTCCATTCAAACTGCTCTGTGTAATCACATTGCATCTAACATCTTCATATGTAAGGTTCGCAGGCTGCCATTGACTTTAGGGAACAGTGTAGCTACTCACAGAGAGTCTTGTTACAAGGTTGTAGGAGCCCCAAGTGCCAGGGAAGATGTGACTGTAGTGGTCCCTTACTGCACGTGACCAGGGAAGAATTCTTTATGAAGGAAGGGTGGGTTAGCCTCAGAGTGACTACTAGGAATAACCACAAAGGAATCGTCCATTCCTAGTAAAACTTTTCGCCAAAAAGTTATGGAAGGCTATTCTTTTTGTGTGATAAAGTTTGCCATCTTAACCATTTCTGAGTGCACACAGTTCAGGGGTACTCAATACTTTCACACTGTTGTGCGACTGTCCGTCCCCGTAATTCTTTTCATCTTGTAAAGCTGAAACTCTACACCTATTGGACAGTAAGTCCTCACTCCCCCGGCCCCAGCCCCTGGCAACCGCCCAGCAGTTTCTGTCTTTAGACCACCCTAGGACGCCCCTCCTGCAAGTAGGGTCACACAGTGTCGTCCTTTTGTGACCGGCTTCTTTCACTCGGCATGATGTCCTCAACGGTCACCCATGTTGTAGCATATTGCAGAATTTTCTTCCTTTTTAAGGCTGAATAATATTCAGGACTATTTTGTTTACTGTGTTAAAGACTACCTGTATGAAACCAGTGGCTAATATTGCATACAGTAAAATATTATATATTTTTTTAATATTTATTTATTTTTAGAGAGAGGGAAATGGAGGGAGAAAGATGGAGAGAAAGGTTGCCTCTCACACACCCCCCCCCGACTGGGGACCTGGCCCACAACCCCGGCATGTGCCCTGACTGGGAATCGAAGTGGTGACCCTTTGATTTGCAGGCTGGTACTCAGCCCACTGAGCCACACCAGCCAGGGCAAGACTATATATTTTAAAATTAGCTGTTTTTACAACTCCATCTTTTCGTTTGTGAACTAGATCCTATTCTTTTGCCTATTCAAGGACTTGGTTCTTATATTATTCCTTTTCATCAATTTTTTATTCTATTCTGGATTCTCTCCAATGGCATATGTTGCAGTATCTCCCATCTTTAAAATATTCTCCCTCTGACCTCAAAATGCGTTTTTCCAGCTACAGTCTCACTTCTCTGCTCCCTTTATAGCTAAACTCTTAAAGAGAATTGTCTATAGTCCCACTCGGCCCCTTATCTGCCATTTTCTCTTTCTCTTTTTATAAACTTTCTTCTTTTTTAGCTCCTCAAGATGCTTCCGATGTTGGCAAGAGGACTCAAACTTGTCTGGGCCCCTGGCCCACTTCGGGCGTGTGTGCCAGGCAGAGCTGCGCCCGTTCCCGCCTCTCCCCCTCCAGTGTGCCCTGGAGCTTTACCACCGCTAACAGGGCCACGACTGCTCCCTGCCCCTGTTAAGGTTGTAGGCGAACTTAGGTGCCTGTCTGCTGGTCAGTTCTCAGTTTGCCCCATGTCTTACCAGGATTTGACACAGTTGTCTACTTCAAAACACTTTCTTCACCTGCCTTTTGGGGTCCCAGAGTCTCCTTGTTTTCATCCTACGTCACTCGTCACTGCTTCTCAATCTCCTGTGCTGGTGGCCCCTGGCTGTGCCCTGAAGTCTCTTTTCTTCTGTAGCTGTGTCCTTTCTTGATGACCTCATCCAGGCCCATGACCCCTAATGGCATCCAGGCACTGATGCCCCTGATCTATATTTCATGCCTCACCCTCCAGCATCCAGATTTGTAAGTCCAGGTGCCTGCCTGACATCTCCGCTCGCACATGTAACAGGCAACTCAAACTTGACCTGTGCAAACTTGATTTTTCCCTCTCAGACTTCCCCTCTTCCGTTGTCTCATCTAGGTTCATCACACCCTTGATACACCTTTGCTCGATCCCCCAAACCACAATACATCCTTGATCTTTTCTTAAAAATTTTTTTTTTAATTTTATTGATTTTAGAGAGAGACGGGACTTCCGGCCAAGATGGAGGTGTAGGTAGACACATTGTGCCTCCTCGCACAATCAAAAGAAGGACAACAACAATTTAAAAACAAAAAACAACCAGAACTGACAGAAATCTAACTGTATGGAAGTCTGACAACCAAGGACTTAAAGAAGAAACATTCATCCAGACCAGTAGGAGGGGTGGAGATGGGAAGCTGGGTGGAGAGGACTTGCATCAAGGGGGCAGCTGGCAGACGCAGTGGTCCGGGAGGAACAACTAGGGAGCTAAACAGACCATGCAACCCCAGGGCTCCAGCCTGGGGAAATAAGGCCTCAAAGCTCTAATTGAAAACCCCCTGGGGGTTGAGGCAGCAGCGGGAGAGACTCCCAGCCTCACAGGAGAGTCCGTTGGAGAGACCCGCAGGGTCCTAGAACGTATACAAGCCCACCCACCCAGGAGTCAGCACCAGGAGGGCCCACTTTGCTTGTGGGTAGCGGAGGGAGTGACTGAAAACTGGCAGAGAGTGGAGCAAGTGCCATTGTTCCCTCTTGGACCCCTCCCCCACCTACAGCATCACAGCACAGCCACAAGCTTACCCCGCCCTGGTGAACACCTAAGGCTCCGCCCTTTACTACATAACAGGCCTACTGAGACCAAAAAAAAAAAAGGCCCAAATGAAAGAACAGATCAAAGCTCCAGAAAAAATACAACTAAGCAACGAAGAGATAGCCAACCTATCAGATGCACAGTTCAAAACACTGGTAATCAGGATGCTCACAGGATTGGTTGAATATGGTCGCAAATTAGATGAAAAAATGAAGGCTATGCTAAGAGAAACAAAGGAAAATGTACAGGGAACCAATAGTGAAGGGAAGGAATCCAGGACTCTAATTAATGTTGTGAGCCAGAAGGAAGAGAGAAACATTTAGCCAGAAAAGAATGAAGAAACAAGAATTTTAAAAAATGAGAGGCTTAGGAACCTCCAGGACATCTTAAAACGTTCCAACATCCGAATTATAGGGGTACCAGAAGGAGAAGAGGAAGAGCAAGAGATTGAAAACTTATTTGAACAAATAACGAAGGAGAACTTCCCTCATCTGGCAAAGGAAATAGACTTGCAGGAAGTCTAGGAAGCTCAGAGACTCCCAAAGAAGCTGGACCCAAGGAAGCCCACACCAAGGCACATCATAATTACATTGCCTAAGATTAAAGATAAGGAGAGAATCTTAGTAGCAGCAAGAGAAAAGGACATAGTTACCTACAAAGGATTTCCCATAAGACTGTCAGCTGATTTCTCCAAAGAGAACTTACAGGCAAGAAGGGGCTGGCAAGAAGTATTCCAAGTCATGAAAGGCAAGGACCTACATCCACAATTGCTCTATCCAGCAAAGCTATCATTTAGAATGGAAGAGCAGATAAAGTGCTTCCCAGATAAGGTCAAGTTAAAGGAGTTCATCACCACCAAGCCCTTATTATATGAAATATTAAAGGGGTTTATCTAAGAAAAAGAAAAAAATATGAACAGTAAAAATGACAGCAAACTCACAGTTATTAACAACCACACCTAAAACAAAAACAAAAGCAAACTAAGCAAACAACTATAACAGGAACAGAACCACAGAAATGGAGATCACATGGAGGGTTATCAACAAGGGAATGGGAAGGGGAGAGAGGGGGAAAGGTACAGAGAATAAGTAGCATAAACGGTAGGTAGAATATAGACAGGGAGAGGGTAAGAATAGTGTAGGAAATGTAGAAGCCAGAGAACTTATAAGTATGACCCATGGACATGAGCTAAAGGGGGGAATGTGGGCGGGGGGGGGGGGTGTGCATGGCGGAGGGGAGTGAAGAGGGGGAAATGGGACAACTGTAATAGCATAATCAAGAAAATATATTTTAAAAAAAGAGGGGGAGAGAGAGAAACATCTATTTGTTGTTCCTCTTATTTATGTGTTCATTTGTTGACTCTTGTATGTGCCCTGACCAGAATCGAACCCGCAACGTTAGCGTATTGGGACAGTGCTGTAACCAACTGAGCTACCTGGCCAGGGCCATCCTTGATCTTTTTCTTTCCATCACCCCTTGACCTTAAATTTGTCAGCCTACTCTGTCAGCTCTCTTCAAAATCAATCACATCCTCACTGCCTCTGCTGCTGCAACCCAAGTCCTGGCCACCCCTCTCGGCTCCTGCCTGAGCTGCTGTCAGTGGCCTCCCTGCTGGCCTTTTGCCTTCCATGTGTCTTCCCCTGTGGTGGGTTCCTTCACAGGAGCCACACTGACCTTTTAAAATCTAAATCAGGGCATGCCACTCCCCTGCTATCCACAGCCTATTATATACTTAGAATAAAATTCCGTTATGTTTACCAGTCTGCAGGGCCTTAAAGGTCTGGTCCCTGATTGCCCTTCTGACCTCCCCTCCCCATTGCTGCCTGGCTCCATCCACTCCAGCCTTCCCTGGTCCCTGCTGGCCTCTACACCCTTCACTGGGCCTCAGGTGGCTTTCTCTCATGCGCTTATGGTTCACTCATTGTTGGGGTCTTCTGCTCAAATGCCATTTCTTCCAAGAAGCCTTCCCTGATTACTCTGTAAAATATATACCACTCCCCTCAGCATACTTTGTTCTTACCCTGCTTTGTTTAACTTTTATCAATTACAAGTGTCTGCAGTCATTTTTCTGTTCATGTTCTTGTCTCTCCCACTAGAAGAGAAGCTCTGCAAAGGCAATTTCTTCATCTGCCTTGTTCTTTCTCGTGTCCCTTGTGCTTCGAACAAGGCTGGCGCTTGGAAGGTTCTCAGTTAGTATCTGTTGAATGAGTTTTGGCACTTAACCAGTTATAAACATACTGGGGAAAAACAGTCTTCATACAACAGTTTTTTATATATATATATGTTTATATATATGTTTATATATGTGTTTATATGTATATGTTTATATGTATATACACAAAAGAATGGGATCTAGGTCACAAGTGGTAAAATGGAGTTGTAAAAACAGCTAATTTTAAAATATAGACTCTTAAAAGTAGGTTTTCAGTCTGAAGAGAAAGGCACACTATTCATAAAAAAATAATTAGGCATATATACATATACATATGTGCCTAATTATCTATATATATGTGTCTAATTACCATAAGTAAAAATATTTATATGCCTAATTATCTTTATATATACATATACATATGCCTAATTATCAAATAGGTAAAAATGAGGCAGCAAAAATGGGGTATCTTTTTTCCTGCTAAATTGGAAAGCTAACGCTGGTGATGATGCTGGCGAGGCTGCTGGGAGTGGGCATCACATTTGTCCCTGGCGGCGATCCAGCATAAACATATGTCTGAGCTCTCACGGGTCGTGAGTCATGGGCGATTCCTGTCTCAATTTTTGTGATGTGCTGCATTTCCCATTTTTCCAATAATTACCTTTTGTCTCCTAATAATTACTTTTTAAGCCAGAAAAATCCAATGATCTTAATCTTCCTTTTTTTTCCCCTTTAAAATAAAGAAATTACCCTGGCTGGATCCTTGCACTAGCTAGTTTGCGAAGCTAACCCCAGCAGCCGACGGTCTGGTTTAGTTGCTGAACCTCTTCTCTTAAGACTGTTTACTCTGAATCCTGTACCAGGCATCCCTGGGATGATGCCGTCAGTGCTGGTCTTTGAAAACTAGATGTGCAAAGTCACTCTTGCTCTGAGGGCCTGGGCTGGCTTGGGGATCCCAAAGGAAACGTGGGCCTGGGAAAAACACGCAGCTCGAAGGCGGGGCCCATCCCGTGTGTGGTGGGGTCCCACACCCTTCCTGCCAAGACCCAGATCTCCACAGGCAGGGGCAGCCTAACGTTTCTTGGCAGATGTGCTGCCCAACTCCCTCACTGCCTGGGGTTGAATTAAAAACAATAATCACAGCCACACGTGGCTTTCCCTCTGCTGGACGCAGCTGGACTTCTGAAGCCTGTTTCCTTAGACATATCCGTGCCCTTTTCTGCCCATGCCCAGTAGCCAGCTCTCCTGTCTGGGCCCAGCCCCCAGAAGAGAGGCTCACAGCTGAATCACCGATGGGCCATTCTTCAGTTTCCCCTTGTTTCTTTCTTTCTTGGAGGTGCGCTGAGAGCTCTGCATTTCGTTTAATTATGTCGCCTTCTGGGCTCAGCAGTGACGTTCCCGAGCACCCAGAGGCTCACCTGAACAGTGTTCACCCCCATGGCTGGGAGCATAGTGAGCCCGCACGTACTTGGCTCCTGTCTGTGGGCTGTTGCATTTATGTTGGCTCAGCTGTGTCCCACTGGGATGCTGGCCCTCTAACAGGGCGCACAGTCAGCCTCCAGAACCTGCCAGCAGATTGTGGGTTGTTTTGAGTGGCACCGAGACTCGAGGGCTGGGGCTGGCTCAGGGTATTGCTCCCTAGAGTTTGCTGGCCGAAGGGCACACGCGCATAATGACTGCCAAGAGTCCCGGCGCCTGATGAAGCGGTGAGCGGGGCAGATTTTAACTACTGGTCTTCTGTAGGATGCCCCATCCCTTTTCCCTTGGGGCGGGGGGGGGGGGGGGGGGCCCCGCGGGGCACAGCACAGCAGGGGAGCATCTGCCTGCTGATAGGGTGGAGAGGCACCAATAAAAAGCCTTCCTTTTTTCTTAACCACCTGGTCTGATTGTGTTCAAAAATGCCTGATCCAACTTCATTTTTTTTAAAGGCTTTATTTATTTTTAGAGAGAAGGGAAGGGAGGGAGAAACGGAGAGAAACATCAATGTGCAAGAGAAACATTGATTGGTTGCCTTCTCGAATGCGCCCTGACCGGGGCAACAAACCTGCAACCCAGGCATGCGCCCTGACTGGGAATCGAACCCGAGACCTTTCGCTTTGTGGGATGGTGCCCCACCCAGCAAGCCACACTGGTCAGGGCTCCATGTTCATCTTTATGCTATTAGAGAAAGTGCCAGGGAGAGGTAGGAGAGAGATCTCCTATAGTAAGTGCCGTCCATCCCTCGTCAGCCTCGCCTGTCCACTTTGCCCAGCCAGCCCTGCTTCCCATCAGTGACTCATTTCTCTGTGCTTTTGTGTTTTCCGGTCCCTCCACCCCTCAGGTCCGAGGGGTCAAAAGAACTCTGCAATCAATTAATCTAGTTCGAACTTAACCACCTTTAACTTTTCTTCTTACAGCTAAAACTTTGGAACAAATATCGAATTTCCAACATTCCATCGCTAATATTCCTCGACGCCACCACCGGCAAGGTCGTGTGCAGGAATGGGCTGCTGGTGATCCGCGATGACCCAGAAGGTGAGACCTGGCCTGCCCATCCCATGCCCCGACCCCCGTGCAATCAAAACTCCACGTATAACTTTGACTTCCTACTGTTAACTTCCCGATAACATAAACAGTCAATGAACACTAATTTTGTATGTTATATGGATCGTGTACTGCATTCTCACAATAGCGTAAGCTAGAGAAAAGAAAGTGATGTTAAGAAAACCTGAAGGAACAGAAATACATTTACAGCACCGTGTGTTTTATCAGCACTGTAAGTTCGCATCATGGTTCCGGCTACGTGGCTTTACCTGTGAGTTTTTTCAAACTGTCGGTTAAAAAAATCTACACATAACAGACCCACACAGTTCACCCATGTTGTTCAAGGGTCAGCTGTATATGTAAGTGGGTTCATTTGGCTAAAGAATATTGACTTGGTGAAATTATAGTATTCTCCAGGTCATGGTTAAGACTTTTAAAGGGATCGGAATGTCCCTCCTGGGAGCTTTCATTCATGGGCTGAAGGTGCTGGAGTCCAAGGGGGGAGTTCTGCTTTGGGGGCTGCGGAGGCTGTGAGAAGCTGCTGGAGCCCAGGTGCTGACTGCTGGTGCTGTTTCCACGGCAGCTGCCGCCTTAACAATCAGAGGCCGGCTAAGCGATTTTATTTTCCTTTAGAAACATTACCATAGCAAGGTGGCAGTCTCTGTTGCCCTCATGGGCTCAGCGGTGAGGGCACCTCATTTCTTGATGCTGCCCACGCCCTGCAGGCCTCGGTCTCGCTGGCTGGCCAGCTGGTTGCTCCGCTCACCCTGCTCAGTGGCTGTCGAACGTCTGCGTCTCCCGCCTTGTGCTGCAGGCATAAAAGCGTCCTAAGGCCTTCCTCCCACACGGATTGACTCGGCTACAGGATTCAGGCCTGATTACAGATTTTCCAGTATAAATTCCACCTGCTTCAAAGAATTGCCTTCAGTAAAAACCAGGGCATGATAGAACTAAGTTTTTACGTTTACGTTCTCAAATTCACACACACACACACACACACACACACACTCACTCTCTCTCTCTCTCTCTCTCTCTCTCTCTCTCTCTCTCTCTCTCTCTCTCTCTCCCCCCCCTGAAGCTCCTTAAAATGCTGATGTCCCTCCTCCCTCTGAAATGTTTGGATCCATTTGTTCAGGGTGGGCTTGGCCACCTGCATTTTCAGCCAGTCCCAGTTCCTCCCTCCCATCCTGCCCTTACCCCAGGCAATTTTGAGGCAGTGGTCTGTGGACCACCCTGTGAGAAAACACTGTTGATTGAGCTGAGAGCATATTATTTGCTCTTCCTGCCTGGGGCTTAAGTGTCATCAGAATTCAGACCATCTGGGTTGAGTGGGTTTTACTGTCTCCTTTCCCTATACTTAAATTCTTATCTCACTTGGTTCCCTGGGCCCCAACCCACACTATCCTAACCAGAAATTCTGGGGGTGGGGCCCAGGAGCATCATATTTTAAAATTCCGCAGCAGATTCTAGAACACAGTTGGAATTGTCAGGCGATGCTCCCCCAGCCTGGCCCATTGTCAGAGTTACCGGGGGGGTCTGCTTGGCAGTTTTTAGACACACAGCTTTGGCCCTGGGTCCCGGGACTTGGGGTGTGACCTGGGCTTCTGTTTTCTTCAGAAACTTCCCAGGAGATGGGCCCTGGGATCACGCAAGTTTGGGAACCGTTGCCTGGAGGGTAGGTAGGACTCTGTCATGGAGAAATCCTACTTTTACTCCAGTGTTCTTAGCTGCAGATCTGTGGGTGTGTTAACAGATACTATTTGATGATGAACATGTCACACTCTGCAGCCCTGAGGCCTCTTGGGTCAGAAGCCACACCACGGAAGAGTCTTAACCTTCTCGCGGTCTATTGCCTGTTTCAGGTCTGGAATTCCCTTGGGGACCTAAACCCTTCCGGGAGGTCATTGCAGGGCCCTTGCTGAGAAGTAACGGGCAGTCCCTGGAGAGCAGCAGCCTGGAGGGGTCTCACGTGGGGGTCTATTTCTCCGCACACTGGGTGAGTGTCCGGTCCTTCCTTAGCCCAGACAGAAGGAAGCAGTGGTATCACCACCAAGACCAGCTGTGATTGGCTTCCGGAGGTGGGACTGTTTGGGCATAACTTCCCCGTGTCCTTCCTTCCTCCTGTGCCCAGTGCACTATTGGCATGCAATGAGTGCTTACGGTTATGAATGATAATAGCGGCAAGAAAATGACTTCTTTTGACTGGTCTAAAAGGATAGCTTTCTTAACCCATTATGAGGCGTCTAAGAGGCCCTGAGGGGTTTGTTTAACAGAGGCCTGCCTGCAGTTTGTGAGGGGTGGGGAGGGCACTGTGCTGGATCCTCGCATTAGGAGAGACATGTTTGTTTCTGCCTCTTGTATGACCCGGTTTTGCTGGCCCGATTCTACTGGGGTCTCACTTGCCTGCCCTCTGATGGCAAGTGGCTGGGAAAGGGGACGTTGAAGGTTCAAAGTCACGCTACAGGGTCCCAATCTTGTCTTTCAGTGCCCCCCCTGCCGAAGCCTCACCCGGGTCCTGGTGGAATCCTACCGGAAGATCAAGGAGGCAGGCCAGAAGTTTGAGATCATCTTTGTTAGCGCAGACAGGTAATGTTAGCGCGGCTTTCCTTCCCTGAAGGTGATGGACGTGTCTTTCTGTCGCCTCACGCTTCCCCCTTCCGTAGTGTAGAGCTTGGAGACCGGGATGGGGGAAGACATAGCTGGGAGTATTGGCAGAGGGGCAGGTGCATTTCACGTTTACTCTCAGAACTGTCTGTAGGGAAGCCAAGAAAAACTTGTTCTTGCTGCAAATATGGAGGTACGTCCCAATTCAGACCAGGGTCATTTAAGATTATTAGGGTGCATTTTTGTGATGGGTTCAGCGTTTGGGGTTGTGCTGAAGGGTGTTGGGGGAAGGGTGGAAAGAAAAGGGCAGAGACGCATGACTGGTGCCTGTCTTAGACGGCTATGCGGTCACTTCCCTTTGCTCTGGGCGCTGGCACAAAACCCAGAAGGGCAGACCTTTTCCTGGAGTACGTCAGGTCCTTTTAGCCTCAATTTCCTCTGCGTTTTGCCCTCTCACTGGCTCTACTCCCCAGTGACCTTCCTATATCACACAACTCCGGCCCCAGTTCAAACGGAGCCACCAGCTGCTTCTGCCAGGTGCCTGTCACAGAGCACTCTGAGATGCCAGTGCACGGAGGGTGTCATGCGCTCTTGTGGCCTTGATGTCTGTGCTGTTTCACGCTCGGTTCCGTGGCCTGTGGTCTCGTCCCGCTGTCCCACCGCTCCCCACCTCAGGGCCTATGAGCCGGGCAGGCTTGAAGCTGTGCCAGGTGGAGTAATCACTTGTTTAAAGCTGTAAAACAAGTCTGCTTTACTGAGTGTAATTCACATACAACAAAATGTGTACATTTTAGGTATACAGTTCAGTGAATTTTGACAAATGTGTGGACCAATGTAAGCATCACAGTTAAGATAGAGAACATGTGCATCACTCAGAAGACTCCTTCATGCCTCTCTCGGTCAGTCTCACCCCCAAACCCCAGTTTCAAGGAACCCCCAACCTGCTTCCTAGCGCTTGATTGAATTTGTCATGTCTGGAATTTCTTGCATGTGGAATCATGGTGTTGACGATCGGTTAGAAGTGTGGTCCTGTGCACACCGCTGTTACGTGCACAAAACAGAAGTGTGACGGGAATGCAGTGTCCAAACATCTAGGGTTTTTATAAAAGTAAGATTCATCTGTGTTGAAAAGTGAAAAGGGCCCCGGCTGGGTAGCTCAGTCGGTTAGAGCGTCGTCCCGATGCGGTTGCTGGTTCAGTCCTTGGTCGGGGCACATCCTGGAGTCAACAGATGAACGCATGAGTCAGTGGAAGAGCAAGTCCGTGTTTCCCTCCCCTCCCCTTACTGTCTCTCTGATATCAATCAATCAATCAATAAAAGGTTGGACATGAGTTAAACCAGCAGGATGCAGGGGAGCGAGCTATGGAAGTGGCCTGGTGGTTCCATTTGGTCTCCGCACGTTGTGTGGAGCCCTCTGCTTCCTGGTGGACCCAGAGTGGGAGGAACAGCCCCCTCCTGCGTCGGAACGTGATGATCAGACACCCCTGCATCGGTAGAGCCCCAGGCACAACTTGGTCGAAGGTGGGGAGGACCCAGTGGCGGTGCATTCGGGGTAACAGAGCCTTGTTCCCCCGTGTGTGTCTGTAGGTCAGAGGACTCGTTCAAACAGTACTTCAGCGAGATGCCCTGGCTTGCGGTCCCCTACACCGACGAGGCCCGGCGGTCGCGCCTCAACCGGCTGTATGGAATCCAAGGTAGGCAATCCCGACTCCGGGGCTTGTTGGAAACCTGCTCAGCCGGGCTGTCCACCCCTTTGGCTTTCCTTTCAGAGGGGAAAGAACTTCTGTTTTTCCATGAATGTGCACTTGCTAATTTACCATCTTCTAAATTACATGCGATGAACTTCATGTTGTTGTAGGTTAAGCCCCATTGAAACCGTCCTAAGCAAAGTACTTGTCCAATGAGACAGCTACTTCTCACCCCCGGGCCTCGTGGGTTCTGACATGGCCCCGCCACAGAGTACACGCTCCTCAGTGCCCTGGCCGAAGCCCTGTTCCTTGGGTTTTACTGTCAAGCAGAGCTGCGAGTGGTCTTCGGTTCCATCACTCAGGTGCTTTGAGGCTCAGTTTCCTCATCTGCAAAGTGGGCGTGATAACTCTGCACAAAGACCTGCCGGGAGCGTTCATGGGGTAATGGACATAAGGCATTTCTCCTGGTTCCTGAGCCTAATGGTGAGGGTTAGTGGCTGTTACTTTGTAGGTGAGAAAATTGATTTCCCGAGAATGTTGCAAACCAGGACTTGGAGTACTGATCATGTTTTTTCAGAGAAAACGATTATTAGTGAGGCCACTACGTTTTGTTCTTTAGTATGTGGATGCCTCCTTCCAGCCTTCATCGGCCGGGTGTTTCCTCGGCAGAGCACTTACCGGGCCTGGTCAGAGTTGACTCATTGCCTTTGTATCGGCAGCACCAGGCCCTGATCAGCCTCAGGCAGAGAGAGCTCGTGCCTGAGTCCTCAGGGCTCCATGGGTTACATGGGGAGTGAAAAAAAAAAAAAGACAAGATTTACCTACAAAGTCCACGGCTTATGGGGGAGCGCATCAGGTTCTTTAACTTTTTTTCTTCACCATTTACAGCAAGCACATGGCTGTGTTTGGAGCCAAAGTTTCAAAAACAAGTTGAGTTCTCAGTGGGTGCCCTCAATTTTGGATGTGCCTAGGAGTCTCAGCGGGGCTGGCTGGCCCGCATCCCTAGCCCGCCCCCAGGTGACGCTGGTGCTGCTGGTCCAGGGCCCTGCCTTGGGTATTAGCAGTCCAGGTCTGCTAAATTTCTGAGAATGTTGGAGGCTATGCCTCCTATTACTAAAAAAGATGAAAGCAGTTCCCTTTCCTAAGAGCAGTTGAGTGGCCTGGCATTGTTTACTGGTCTGCAAGGAGAGGCGGCGAGTTGGGCGAGTTAAAGGGGACGTCACGGGCTCCTGTCTCGCGGCATCCTGCTCTCGGCGAGACTTCATGCTGCGTGCTCTGGGTGGGACCAGATGGTGGAGTAGCCACATCAGGAGGGGAGGAAACTTCATCTCCCTTCATTCATTTATTTACTCATTCAACAAATATTTGCTGAGCGACCCTGAGCAAGTTACTTAACCTCTCTTTTGCTAGTAAAATCAGAAGGTTTCAGTGTTGGGCACAGAGTAGTCACTTAATAAATATTTAACTGACTGTCTCAGGGGAAAAATGAGATTCTTACAGCCTAAAAAACAATCCACTCTTGGATGTCAAAATGCTTAAACACAGGCAGCCGACAATATCAGTAACAAGACGGCAGAAGGATGGATCCCCTCACAGAAGAAGAGTGCTTCCCAGGTTCCAGGCCAAAAGGGGGAGGAAAGACGACTCCGACTACGAAGATGGGAGGGGGGCCGTTGCCCTATGATAGCATCAGAATGGATAGGGAAAATATTCAGCATGATTTACTTCCATGAGTTACAGATGAAAACACGGATTTTGTACCTATCACATTTGCAAAGAACTCCCCTGCCAACCAAAATAATAACTATAATCCCCAGGGTCGGGAATAGAGCGGACGGAGCAGATTGCTGGTAGGAATGTAAATCAGGACAACCTTTCAGGAGAGCATTGGTGATATACATCAGAGGCCTTAACAAAATCCATAAAATGTTTCATTTAAAAATCCCTCTTGTGGGAATCAATGCTCAGGAAATTAACCTCAAGCTCCCAGCAAAAGCTGAGCTTCTCTTGAACAGGTGGTGAATTTTTGGTTTTAGGTTATCTCTTTCATATTTGTGTACTTAGAATTTCATTACAGACCACGATTCTTTCTTTGTGTTAGTCCCTAGAAAACCCAGAGATGAATTGGTAACCACTTGAGCCATTTTTGCAACACTGACCATTGCTAGGCGTGCCCTTGACCCTAGCTTCGCTTTGTCTTCCTTTCTTGGTTTCCCTTCGGGGTATGTTTTCATCTGTTTCTATTGGATTTTATCATGCACTTTTGAAGCCACCTGAAATCCTTTTTGGAAGATAGAATAGATTTAAATTCACAGGATTCTATTTCTCAAGCTCCACCAGCACCGAGCTCAGTGGGTGGCCCAGGGCTGCCCCTGAGTGGACAGGGCAGACTTACCTCGGGAAACTACTACAGAGTGGAGTGCAGCAACATTAAAGAGTGTGGTACGGGCACATGGGAGACTGACACTTGTCCCAGAGGGTGGAGCCAGGGTCAGGAGGCCGCTCCACATTTCCAAGCGTGTGTCATTGATGGGGCAGCATCTCTTCCTCCCCAAGGCAGGGAGCTGCGTTGCCCTTTCCTGGTTGTGGGGTCCAACATGATGCAGACCTTCCTGGTAGTCAGTGCCAAGGCCGTGGGGTCAGCTGAAACTAATAAATGACCAAAGGACAGTCTATGTATATAATGCAGAGGCAGTTTGAGGGTGGCGGCCTGTGCCCTCCCCATGCTCTGTGAGATGCTTCAGAGGACCCTTTGTCGTGGGGGTGGGGTGTATAGGCACAGAACAGCAATCTCGTAACAGAGATCATGGGCCGTTCAAGAATTCAACACAAGCTTTGGATGCACCGCTAAGGCTGGAGGGCGCCCTTCTGTGGAGCGTTGGTAGGGCACAGAAAAATTAAGTGGATTATTTTCTGTCTGCCTTCAGAAAGCAGAGAAGGGAACTCTCCTTCTGAATCTCCAGTTTTCACCATATAAGTATTACAGATGGAGGAGCCTTGGTTGTTAGGTGTGGCCAAGACAGCCAGAAAGTGGGTGACCACCACTGAGGAGGAAGAGAGTGGAGTTTACCGAGATCCACTCATGCGGCACCATCTCCGAAGGCCCTGGCAGCGCGTAGGGGTGAGAAGTACGTGCATGGTCCCTGACTTCAAGGAGCCCTCATCTGAGAATCGGAAAGCTGATCTGGAGAGGCTGTGCACCCAGGCGAGCGGTGGCCAGCCAGCCAGCCAGCCATGCCGCAGTGAGAGAATGGGAGGTTCATGAGGACCCCGTTCCAGCCAGGGTGCCTCCACTGCATCCCAGCCCTGCACCTGGCCCGTCCCCCGGCTCCTCATCTGCTGGCTCCATGGCACACACTCCCCTGCCATCTGTGCTAGCCTCTCTTCAGCTTGCATCTGTCTGCCCTGCCACCTTCCCACCTCCTGCTTTCTCACTCTCGGCTTTATAGTCTGGCACAGTGTTTTGTGCCAGCTGCTCCTTGGTCACTGACCTCTTGAGCTAAAGCCTCAGGACTCATTCCTGCGAGCTGCCTGTCAGACGTGGCCTACTGACCGTGATCTGTCTGCTCTGGCCCTGTGAAACTGGAGATGCATTAAAGCACAGTGAAATGAGACTGTAGAAGAGCAATACAACATTCTTATAAAGGTGGCATTTAACAAAGGGCCACATGATGGAATAATCTGAGGTCAGAGAAGACTTGCTTGGAGCTGTTAAGCCAAGGAGGCTTCCTGGAGGAGGTGGCTATGGAGCAGGGCCTTAAAGAATGTATGGGGTTTAGTAAAAGCCTTGGGACATTTCTGGGCAAAGGCCAGAGTAGGTTGCCCATGGTATACTACAGGGAGAATGGGCAATAGGCTGATGATGCCGTGCTGAGGTCCGTGGACTTGACCCTTTGGATTTCTGGAACCTTTTCAAAATGTTGATCGAGGGGAGATCAGTACAGTAGTAACATTTAAGCTACACTGGGAGAGAAATCCCAGAGGCCAGTTGTCCATTGATGTTTCTTTCTTTTTTTTTTTTTAAATTGAGGTAAAATTGGTACATAACATATTAGTTTCAGGTGTACATAGTACACAGTAATTCAGTGTTCTTTACGGTACAAAGTGATCACCACCATATGTCTACTTGCCATCTGTCACATTTCTAAACTTAATTCTACATCTTCTTGGGTTTGAAAGATGCTCACCTAAAAAGGAAATAATTGTGTCCTTCCAGTTACATCGTTTTAGAAGTGTCTTCCCTGCTCACGGAGGTTGCATATGTGGATGGCCCTCGTCACAGTGCTGTGTCCTTGCCCTCCAATAGGATGCTCTTCCCCTTTGGAGCCCTGTAGCTCAGGTCCCTGGTTTGGGGTCATTTCTGAACTCTTCTCTCTAGCCTCAGAAGCTGGCGACTCCTCCCTAGGCTACACCATCCTTTGATTGAATTTTGCATTTCTTTACCTCTGAGGATAATTGAATGCCTCCAGTGTAGCTCTAAATACCTTTGAACTTGAAGGGGTTATATATTCTTTCATACTCTTCATGGCATCACAAAGCTGAAAATTGTTTTTGATTGAGTTCTGAATATTTCTGAGCTTGGTGTGACTCTGGTTGTAACTTCCAGAGTCACTGCACCCATGTGTTCATATGTGTGCCTGTGTAGTCGGAGCTGTTTTTACTGCAGTACTTCCGGCCCCAAACGGGCGGGGATCAGCCCACACGCCAGCGCGTCCTTTGGCGCCCGCTGCCGCACGCACACCACTCAGTTCAGTACGGACGCCAGGTACTGGGTTGGTCAGAAAGTCCGTTGAGTTTTTTCTGTAAAGTAAAGGACACATTTTTCATTTTCACCAATAACTTTATTGATTTGGACATTTTGAGTGTGTTGGCTATCCCCTCCTATTGGCTTCTAGTGGGCAGATGCCGGAGTGCTGCTAAACATCTTCCAGTGCATGAGACAGCCCCGCAGCAAAGGGTTATTTGGCCAAAACGTCAACAGTACCAAGAAACTTCACAAACCGCTTTTGACACGTTCAATCACTCACAGCACCTTCTCCGTACACTGCACAAATCTTTTTATTATTTCAGTTGCATTTTTACCTTTCTTGAAATAGTAAAGCATAATATGCCAAAAATGTTGCTTATTTTATTCCATCATCAATATTAACATGACTACACAAAAACTCAGCGGCTTTAATGTTTTTTAAAAAATTCATGCTCGCAGGACAGCTGTCACAACACAATCTAACAAAATTGTTTAGGATGAAGTTAAAGACAACTAAGCACTATGAGAGCCCTCATATGCAAACGAACTTTTGGGCCAATCCTGCCTTGCCCCCACTTCAGGTGCCACTTGCAAGTCCCAGTCCTTGTGACTGACTGGCTATATACGTCAGGGTTCCTGTGACCTCCTCCTGAGCTTCAGTAATTTGCTAGAACAGCTTACAGAATTCAGGAAAACATTTTACCTACTATTACTGGTTTACTATAAAGGATACAACTCAGGAACAGCATAGGGCAAGGTTCTGGGGAAAGGGCGTGGAGCTTCCACACCTTCTCCAGGTGCGCCACCCTCCCAGCCAACCTCCATGGCCCCAGCACCAGCCTGGAAGCTCCCTGCACGCGTCCCTGAGGGGTTTTACGGAGGCTTCATTATATAGGCACAACTGTTTAAGGCATTGGCCATTCGTCATGAATTCAACCTCCAGCTCTTCTCCCTTTCCAGCAGGTCATGGTTGGGGGGAGGGGCCTGAGAGGGTGGAGCTGGATGTTCCAACCTTCTAACCTTGCCTTCCCAGGTGGCCAGTTCCCATTCTGAGTCTATTTAGGCCACCTGCCCCCAGTCATCTCATTAGCATACAAAAAGCCACTCACCACCCCCAGATTGCAGGGGTCTTAAAAGCTCCTATATCAGGATCTGGGACTAAGACCAAATATTATAACAAAAGATGCTCCCTGTTACCCCTTATGACTCAAGGGAGTATAAGGGTTGAGGAGCTCTGTGCCGGAAACTGGGGGCGAAGCCCACTATTGCCGTATTATTATATTACACAATCACACACACATACACACACAAGGGCAGTGGGAAGGGTGCTGTCTCACGTACCTGGCCCTCAGTGTACCCTGCAGGGCAGGCTCTGGGAGGACCCAGGCTCCCCCTTGGGCTCTGTGCTCCCAGCTCTCTGCACTTTGTCTCCTCCTGAAGCATTTAGGAAGGCGCTTCCACAGAGCAGCTGCAGGCGCACTCCCCAGCACCTCCCAAGGTGAGCCACCTCCCCCTGGCCTGTCCATGCTCCTTGCAGGAAGCCCGCATCTTGACCTGACAGTCACTGTGTGCGCGGAGGTGCAAGGGGGCAGAGCTTCCCGCGCTGTCCTGACAGGCTCCGCCGGAAATGTCTAGTGCAGAAAGGACTCGGCCTCTCTCAGCCTCTGGGCAGCGGGGCTTAGAACGTGCCTGGGCCCAAGTGCCACCCAGCGAGAGGAAGCAGGCCTTGCATACGTGCCAGCAGTTACAGTTGGTCCAGGTGTCCACCCGTGTGGTGGGAGAGTTTGAGTCTTGAGACCGCTGTCCCTCAAGTCCCCATATCACAGAGTGGCAGCGCCCACTGCGGCCCTGATGATGGGTTTGTCCCGGGCTGGCCAGGCCACAAGCCCCACTGCTGCCGGCGGATGCATCGCAGGCTTCCTCCTGCTCTGGACTGAGCCCAGGATGTTAGCCAGCAGCCTTCACCCGCCCACCTGAGTTCACCAGGGCCCTGGCATTCGGCCTCCACCCATTTCCTTTGTTTTCAGAGAGTAGCTGGGTTGCCCCGAGGCGGAGGGCCTCCCTACCCCCAGAGCTTTATGCAGACTGTGGAATTTGCAGCCCTATAAGCTTTTTAAAAATGCCTTTCTGAGGGGAGGGTTTAGACACATTTGGCAAAAGGCAAATCCCATTAGCAATTGTCTAACTAATCCTGGCGGTCAGAGAACACCTTGTTCTTCCCAGGGAGGCTTAGAGCCCCTTCCCTCCTGGGTGAGGGGCCCTAGCTGGTTTTGTGCGCCCCCTCCCCTCCCCCGTCCCCAGCCTTTGGGGAAGGCAGATGGAGCCTGGAGTGGATGCTGGCCCAGCCACCAGGGGAGCAGATGCTTTAGGCCTGGCTGCAGGGAGGCCGTGGTGCGAGGGCCATTCGTTCTCCTAGGATGTGTTTGTCTTCAGTTTCTCTGTTGCCTGCTTGTTTTTCTGCTCTTCCTTCTCTCTTTCCTTTCCCCTTCCTTCCTCTTCCATTTCCCACCTTTCTCCTCTATCGTTCCCTCCCTTTGCCCTCTCCTCTCCCCTGCCCCTTTTAAACAATAGAGTTAAAAAAAAAAAAAAAACAGAGTTGAGGCAGAATCTATTTATTTTAGGTATAAGCAAAGCATTTGGAGACTGTCTTTCAATCAGTGGAGGGCAAGGGGCCGACAGTGGTGTTTTGAAAACAGAGCTCAGTGTTAAAAGGGCTGGAGCAGGTTATCTGGAGATGGCCATGGACCTGAGGTGGGGGAGCTGGCCATGGACCTGGGGGCATGGAGCTGGCCATGGACCTGGGGGGGAGCTGGCTGTGGACCTGGGGGTCGGAGCCAGCCGAGGACCTTGGGGTAGCTGGCCCTGTAGGCAGAGGCTGGGGGCTGCCTCTGGACCTACTGAGGAGCTTCTCTGTTCTGTTTTGTTTGTGCTGTTTTAAGAAAAGGAAAGAAGGAAGGAGTGAGTAACAAACACCCACCTGGGTCTTTGAAACATAAGCGAATGGGAGCATTAAGACAGACAGGTGGGGTTCTCCTCACCTCCCTGCACTGCCTTTCCCCTTCCTGCAGCCCCGGGGACTCGGCCTTATCTGTAGTGTGTATCTTTATAACCTGTTTTCATACGAACTGCACATATACGAGTCCATGAGTAATAGGTAGTCGCGGTGGGTATGTATTTTGGAAGCATACTTAAACGCTGACGTGGTGTAATATTCTGCAACTTGTTCTTCTTGTTTAACATTATGCTCTCAAGATTTAGCCTTGTTGATATTTATGTCTGGTTTGTTTCTTCTCAGTGCCGAGCAGTGTTTCATCGTGTGCCTATGTCATGGTTTATTTATCTGTTGCACTGGGAATGGACACTTGGTTGTTTCTGGTATTTTTATGTTTTCAGAACATCGCCACTAACATCTTCCTGCCCCTCTCCCGATGCAGGCACGTGCCAGGCAGCTTCGGGCCTTCTGGCCGCGTTCAAGTGGGCCCAGACCCACCGCTTTGATTCCCTTGGGTTTCTTGGCGCCTCACCATACAAACCAGCTCTCTAAGCAAAGGAGAGTTTTAGGGGAGCCGGGAGGGATAGAACTGGCAGTCAATGAAGCCAAGGCACGGTTTGTACTGTCAGCCCCACCCCACGCCGACTGCCCCTCGGTTCAGTTTGCTTTTACTCTGTTTTAATGCATTTATCATAACACCATTGACGAAAGCTCGGACGTGTCCATCTCACCCGCATTCCTGCCTCACCGGCACAACTGTTTTCCATTTCTGCGCCCCCTTTGGTCTCTGTCCACATGCGTACTTATCTGCAGTAGTAATTGTACACGCAGCATTGCACGTTCTGTGTGTCCTGTGTAAGGCTACATCACAAGCACATTTCACCTTGCCACAGTCTTCCCCGTGACCTTGGCCGTGGCCGCACAGTATATCCCTCTGCTCACAGGGTAGCTCCCAGCACCCTCAGGTCGTGTTGCCACCTGGAAACAAAGAAAGCTCTCTGGGCTGTAACCTGCCCAGCTTCTCTGTCCCAGACGCCCCGTTGCCGCCACCTCCTTTAAAACCCCCTCTCTCCCTGGCAACAGAAAAGCACCGAGACTAAACTATGGGATAGTCTCAGCACATGTGGCTTTGACATTGTTTTAAATACCAAGAGGCCCCTCCTGGGAGGAAACAGTTTGGAGGGGCTTCCGGGGCCTTGTTCTTTCTTCTCTAGGTTTGGAGGGAGGAGGTCAAGGTGATTCTAGGCTCTGCTTGTGGTCCAGCACAGCTGCCCGGGCAGGGCGCTTGGGCTGGAAGCCCCCTCTAGGAGCACAGAGTATACGTTCTAGGCCCAGAAGTTAAGCGTAGGATGGTGCAGGTAAAAGACACCAACCCCAGGCAGACGTCACACGGTTCCTGGACCCCTTGCTGCGGGGCTCACGTTGTCCCTGTCTTCCATTTCTGTAGCTGACTCCCTCCAGCCAGTGTGGGGGGTTCCGTTTATCCTCCTAGAGTGAGGCACCAGTCTCCTGTGCCTGTGCCTTCTCCTGAGCCGAATACTCAACTTAGGATGATAGAAAGATAGTGATGGCCCTGGCCGGTGTGGCTCAGTGGATTGAGCACTGGCCTGCAAACCAAAAGGTCGTCTGTTCAATTCCTAATCAGGGCATGTGCCTGGTTGCAGGCCCGATCTCCAGCTGGGGGCATGTGAGAGGCAACCAATTGATGTATCTCTCGCACATCAATGTTTCTCTCCCTCTCTTTCTCCCTCCCTTCCCCTCTCTCTAAAAGTAAATAAATCAAATCTTCTTTAAAAATAGGGATGAACTTAATAATAATGAGACCTAATATTTATGGCATACTTACTCTATACCGGATTCTCCGCTAAAAAGCATCTTATACTTGCCATCTTACTTATTCTTGCAACAACCAAATAAGATAGGGAACTGTCACTACCCCTGTTCGACGGCTGGGGAGACGAGGCCCCAAGAAGCTAAGTGACTTGCCTGGATCTGCCTTAGAATTCTAGCCAAACTGCCCCCCGCCATCCCAGCTGGGAAACGGTAAGTTTGAGCAAAGCAGAGATGAGCTGCTCCTTTTCATCCTCTCCAGAGAAGCCCCTTGCTGATGTGCACGTTATTTTATATAAAGGCATCGATTAGAAATATTCCATTCCCTTTAAATTTCCCCTTAGAGGCTTTGCCCTATTTTCTCCTCAGAAGCCTCAGAAGTCCAGGGGAGTAGGAGCAGGGAATCCCTGACGGGGAAGGGAAAGGAAGAGGGGTTGTAGCCTCAGCCTCCTCGCCCACAGCCTTGGTGAGGGAGAGAAGAGGAAGATGGGTGGTGCAGAAACCAGCAGGCGCAGGGGTCTTCCTGTGCTCTCGTCACTTGTCCCCCACCCAGGTGCTGCGGGAGCTCAGTAGAAAGAGCAGCTGCTTTTACTACAGGCAGCCCAGGGTCCCTGTCCCAGCTGGGCCACTTACCGGTTGGATGGCCTTGGATGGATAACCAACCGTACTTCCCACAACCATCTGCTATGAGGGTCAAGGACTGATGGGGGGTTAGAGTCTGTTGAGCCTGGCACCGAGCAGACAAACCAGAGAGGCCAGCCTCCCTCTCCTGCCGGCCCATTCCTCCTGGAGGGAAACATGCACGCCGGGCTCTTGGGCCGAGCTAACCGAGACCCGGTGATGGGGCGGGGGACTGGCGTGGTGCACTTGGATTCTTTTCCCCGTCCACGTGCCAGAAGCGGGCATCTCCGGGGGAAGTCTGAGTGTGTCCGCAGTCCGTGCACCTTGTCGTCTTGGGCTTTCAGACTTGGGCTTCCGTGCTCAAAGACCCAAATACAAGCGGGGACGGCTTTCCCAGAGTCGTGGGGAAGCGGTGGGGAGGCCCGAGGCCTGGTGGGACTGTTCCTTCTTGGAATCAGCTGAGGACTCCTCTGCAGCCAGCTGGGGGCTCTCGGCCCTTGCCTTGCCATCCCGGTCCCCACAGGAGTGGACGTTAGAGAGGATGCAGCCATGGTAACAAAGAAGGCCCTTTAGAGAAACTGCGGCACCCAACCAGAAAGTGGACTTCTTTACCTTCAGATTTTGTTTCTCCTCCCTTCTCTGTCCCCTGTTCCTGCTTGCCTTCCTCAGGCCACCTCGGAATCCTACATCTGGGCTACACGCAGGCCGGCCGCTGTGTCTGACCATAGCAGTGGGCGGGCCTGGTTTAACCCAGCGCTTGTAATTGCCCAATTTTGGAGAGACACTGATTCTCTGATTAAAGAACTTTGCCAAAGCATTTTTGAGATAGGGCACGGTGATGGGAGGCACCCCTCTGCAGCCTTGGGTAAGGCTGCTGACTCCCAGCCCAGCCCAGCCCAGCCCTCTGGGACAGGGAGAACGCGGGCCTCCAGGGGCATCGTGCAGCCGGGAGGGTGAGGCTGGACCTGCCCATGTCTCCTGTGCTCCTACACACAGCCAGCCTCTCAGAGGCCCGGACAGCTCCAGGCGCATCTCGAAGCCCCGTGAGAACTGGCTGCAATGCGCTGCGGTGAGAATGGCTGTCCTCCAGAGCCCGTTTCTCTCAGGGCTTGTTCCTTAACACGCCAAGCCACTCCTTCTAATAAGTGCGAACATAATGGATTCGTTTATTCCTTTTGAAGACAGGACCGCCACCACATGCCTGCTGCGCGGACCGCCATGGCAGGTTAAAATCACCAGGGCCTTATTTCTGGTACCTTAGCGTACCCCCCACGGAGAAGTAAATGTCAGTGGAGCAAATTACCAACTGAATGCATTGGAATCTATAAATATTAAATTGCTCCGGCTTTCACTTGCCCATGTACAATTAAGGCTCTGGTAAGCTGCAGAGGACCGGCGGCTGGATAGTGTGAGGTCAGGAGGAACGGGTTGCTGATGGAGAGACAAGGGTCCCCGAAGGGCTGGGCTGAGGCTGACGCTGTGGGCTGTGGTCGGTGAGGGGTGGCTCCGGCTGCAGGAGAAGCACCGGGTACAGAGAGCCGGGAGGTGGAAAACCCAAATGCAACTGTAACCGAGGGTGGGGTTGCTCTGATTTTTCATTTGGGGCTTTATGGTCGAAGGGGTGTGGGGTTTCGGGAGCTCTGTGTTGCATTTCTTACCCCAGCCCAGGACTCCAGTGACAGGGTGGCAGCGTTGCCCTCTCAGCGTGCTCCCTCCAGGGACTGTCCCCCTCAGAGCCGGTATTGGAACCTTCCCAGGCAGCAGGGCTGGAGTCGGGGGCCCCTGGATCGCTGGTAGCCGGCTGTCCTCCTCCTGTCCTGCTGCCGCCCTGGCCCCAGGCTCCTCCCGGACTTAGCGCCCCCCGCCCCCTCCACCTTTGGTCGAACCCCCGTGGCATGGTGGATTCATGTTGGTTTATGCCTCTGTATGCTGCCTGGGAGTGTGGTTTTTACACCATCATTTAGGTTTAGACTCCTGGCAGGTAGGGGAAGCTTTTCCTGAGTCTTTGGGATAGGGTTAACATTTATCGACCATTTCCATGGGCTAAAACCCTGTGCGAAGTTCTTTAAGTACACAGCTCATCAATCTTTACATAGTGGGATAAGGTGGGAACCTCAGGACATCCACCGTGTGGCCCAGAGAAGTGAAGGGACTTGCTCGGGGTTCTGTGGAGAAGGTTCGTACAGACCTATCAACAGCATCTGCGGCTGCTCAGCGGCTGAGCCTGGATTCTGTCCCCAGGCTTTCCTACTGTCAGTCCTGAGCCGGGTCTTCTCCTGGGTCCCCGTGAACTCTGGGGGGAGCTGTCCCCTCCTGCTGGGGCCTGTGACCAAGCTAGCTCTCTCTCTTGCAGGCATCCCCACCCTCATCGTGCTGGACCCGCAGGGGGAGGTGATCACGCGGCAGGGGCGGGTGGAGGTGCTGAACGACGAGGACTGCAGGGAGTTCCCGTGGCACCCCAAGCCTGTGCTGGAGCTGTCCGACTCCAACGCTGTGCAGCTCAACGAGGGCCCCTGCCTCGTCCTTTTTGTAGGTATGAAGCACAGCGGGGGTGGGGGTGGGGTCAGGGTGGGCGGGACAGGACGGAACTCTTGGGGGCATGTCTGTCCCTACAGCTTCCTTCTGTCATGGAACAATGCAGAGCCTGGGCCTTTGTCTCTCCCAGCAGCCTTGCTTTTGACCCCAATGATTTATTCATGGCTCTCCCCCTGCAGGAGGTGTTCTGGGAGCTGCTGCTGTGCTTCCCTTCCTAGCTGCTTCCAACTGCCAGCTGGGAAGAATAGGTCAGGCCAGAGATGCTTGGGGTGGGGGTGGGGGGGGCCTAATGAACAGACCCTTTGTTGGGGAGGAGGCGGGGCTGCACCGCAGCAGCTGCAGGGGCCGGGCCCCTTCGGGCTCAGGCTCAGCCAGGGCTGCTTCCGCTGATCACCTGTGTTCTGACCAGCTGGCCCTGGGCTGCTGGAGCTGGCCCAGCCTCAGGTGACACCTCTGGCCAACTGCCCCTCTCAGTCTCCCCTGTCTGGCTCGCTGTGGCACTTGGGGGGTGACTGCTGGGAGAGGCTGGAGGACACAGGAACATTTACACTTGGCTCCCTGCAGCCCCGAGGATGACTGATCCCTTTTGCAAACAGAACAACTGCTGTGCAAGACCCTCCACACCCTCTGCCCTGGGACGTGTTGCTCAGCTCCAGCTCCAAGTAGTTTTGGGTCCGAGGATCATGGCTGAGAGGCTGCCATTCCTGCTTCAGTGAGGCAGGTTTGGGCATCTGTGCAGCATCCTGCCCCGTTCTCTGGACGTCTGGTTTGGAGACAATATGCAGACTTAGGGGAATTCTTAAGCGAACTACTTGCAGTCTGGTCTTATGCTTAGAGGACAGAGGCCACCTGGGGAAAGGTGGCCTTGGGGTTTCCTGCCTGCTGCAGCTCCCACACCTTTGTCCCGGGGGCTGGGAAACAATTCTGAACTGCGGGGCAATTGGGAACCTCACTGGCCACCTGCAGGTGTGGAAACAGGGTTCCAGAGGGCCAAAGCGAGCTCCCAGCATCACGGGGTTAACTAGGTACGGATCTAGAGTGTGTCCCACTCTAGAAGACTCGCTGCACCTTCTGGGTGAAAGTCGTCTGCTGGCACCTGCTCCCCCTGCCTCCCAGCTCTGCAACTTGGGGGTGTTGGTCTTGTTCTCAGTTACAGGGTTCAGCAGGAGCGAACCCTGGGGCCCCCAGTGTGTGCCCGCTCCTGGAGGCAAGAGATGCCCCATAGGGGGCTCTGGGGAGCCTGGTTGGGTGCTCTGCGTGCAGCAGCCCATCCCCTCCCAGGTGAGTCTGTTAGCTGTGCCTCCCCACGGCCACCACCTCTGCCATCTTCATTAGGAAGTCAGTGATCCGAGGTCATGGCATCTCATCCTGTGACTGAGAGAAAATCTACCCGGGACCTCGAGTCCTGGCTTAGGGGGAAGCTTAGCTTCCCAGGTGGGTTTGTGAAGCATTCAGTGAAAAGGATCTTGTTCGCTTGGGGCATCGGTGCTACTCAGTGAGGTGAGGTGCTCCTGGGGAGTGTGGTGCAGGAGAGCACTGCGTGGGCCAGCGAGTACCTGAGACCCACCCTCCTGCACCCGGGAAGCATGACCTGCACACCCAGGAACTCTTCCATTCAGGGGCTGCCCAGCTGAGCGATCAGGCCCTGGACGCAGGCGCCCTCACAAGGCACCACTCGCTGACAGGCCATTGTGCTTCCCGTCTCTCTCCCCGTCACAGATTCTGAGGATGATGGGGAGTCTGAGGCAGCCAAGCAGCTGATCCAGCCAATAGCCGAGAAGATCATTGCCAAGTACAAAGCCAAAGAGGAGGAGGCGCCACTTCTCTTCTTCGTGGCAGGAGAGGTGAGAGCACAGCCGGGGCCAGAACAGGAGCCAACGTTTAGAACATGAACGATGGGCTTTTGGGGATGTTGAAGGGTGCCCTGGGTCAGGGGTGATGGTGCTTCTTTCCGGGAGAGCCCATAAAGTATGGCGTGAAAAGGTGTGTCGTCATCAGTCACGGAAAACCATTTCCTGCCTCTGCGGCTCCCTCCCTCCTCGATCAGCGGCTGCAGAGCAGCAGGCTGATGCCCTCCCAGCACGTGCTCATCTCCCAGGCTGCCAGGGGGCGCGGCCACCACCAGGATTGTGGTCCACACTCACTCCCGTGGGGCTGGGTTCAAACCAGGCCCTTGAGGCTTTACAGGGTGTCTGCTGGGTTAGTCCCTCCTCACCGACCTGCCAAGTGGGCTTTTCCCCTTACAGGGGTCCCATGGGGGGCCACAGCTCTGACCTGCAGCCCCCCAGCCAGCACAGGGAGAGTGCTAGGGTTCAAACTGCTGACACCCCATCTCTTTCACTCAAAGCCTGACCCCTGAAGCTGGGCTGGATGGAGCAGAGGGCTTTGCACAGGGTGAGAAGGCCGGGGCCTGCAGGTGTGGGAATATCTGTAGGAAGGCCACACAGGTGTACTACTTTGGTTCCTGCCCCCAAGAGCCATCCTCCACGCATGCTCCACCGCCTCCCCAACTCAGCCAGGCTCCAGCCGTAACCTGGTTATTGACAGACACACGTTTTGAAGCCGCTGCTCTCCTTCCACCCATCTGTCCCTCCAGTTGGTCAGAGCCCCGTGCTCATTTCACGCTGTGTCTGGATCCCAGGAGAGGCAGTGGCAGCCAGACACTCTGAACCAGCACCCATTCATCACCTCCTCAATGGCCTCCCCTGCTAAGCCCTGCTGGGCCCCTTGCAGGCAGCTGAAGTCACCCGGCTCGGCGGCTGTGGGGAGGAGGGAACAAAGCAGGTTCACAGGGCCCTGCGGGGCTGCACGAGCCCACCCCACACAGAGCACACACAGAGGCTGCTCTGAATGTATTAAACTAACCCCCTTCTACTGGCTCTGGGAGAAGAGATGGGGCAGAACAGAAAGAGCTGAGCTGGGGCTGGGGGTGGGGCTGGAGGGCTCCTGGAACTGCTGTAGAAACGCGGCTGGAAAGGAGCGTTTGCGGGTTTTCTACATACCAGGCGCCAAGCCAAGCGCTTCCCCTGCACCACCACATTTGTCCCCAGCTCTCCGGCTGGGAGGTCACCATTACTTTGTCACAGGTGAGGAAGGCGAGGCTCGGGGGGGGGGGGGTGACATTGCTCCAGTGGGGCCAGCCTCCCCCAGCCCCGTGTGAGCTGCTGTTAAATCCATGTTACAGGGCAGGAGCCCTGGGCTCAGAGAAGGGACTTGCCCGAGTCACACGTTGAGTAGGCAGCAGAGAGGAATGGGTGTGAGGTCGGTGTGACTTCAGAGGCAGGACTCTGCTCCTTCTGTCCTTGTGGTTGGCAGGTGAATGGGCCCACCGGGTATTTGGACAGAGGACCTTGGTCATCCATTGTTCCATTCCCTACCTGGCCACCCCACCCTTCCTGTGCACCTCACCTGGGCCCCTGGCCTCGGCAACTCTTGTGGTCCAGTTCTCAGTCCTGCCGAGAAGCACGGCAGCGTGGAATGAGGAGGGACCCCGGGTGCTGGAGCGTCAGGCAGTGACTGGGCGCCGGCCCTCTCATTCCACCGAGGGCTAAGGGGTACCCTGGGCCGTCTTGATCCTGGCCACTCTAGCAGGCAGAAGTCATCCCTTCTGAAGCCTTAATGGACACTAAAATTCATCTCCCTGTGGCTTGCTCAGGGGGAGAGGGGAGGAGAGGTGGTGAGAATTCGATGTACGGTATTTGTCCAGGTGTCCCCCCTCCAACCCCATTTATCGTGAAGATTGTTTATTTGCCCGTGTGGGGGACCTGAGTTGGGTAAACGGTGCCAGAGACGTTGAGTCCCCGGCAGTGCAGGGAAGTGTGTGTTGTTTCTGGCGTGGTGACCGCCAATAATCTTCCTAAAGATTTGCCCTTTGAGGAAGCGACGGGTTTTTTTGTCTCAGAAACCAGAGAGCTATGCATTTCATGGTTCTTGCTCGTCAACAATTAAGGCCAGGAGTACCCCTGCCCTTTCTCGGCAGGGTGACTCGGGGGCTTGTCATTCAGTTCAGAATGTTATACATTGTGTAGTGAGACGACCCCGGGGCGGCATGGAGAGTCTGTTTTCTGTTACCTGCCAAAGAGGGGCGACAGCGTAAAAGGTAATCCCAGATGATTGGCCCCTCACAAATCTTCCTCCTCTGGGAACGTGGGGCATAGGCCACTCAGGTACATGCAGCTACGCTTGTAAACTTCAGCAGTATGTTTGTAGCCCTGTCTTCTCCACTGGGTCTGCAATGCGGCCCCCTGAAGCTACAGGGTGGGGAGGGGCAGCTCTGTTTAAACACCTGCAGAGCTGAGGTCCAGGTTGGCCTCAGGGAATCCTCAGTGGGGCCGCAAATGGTTGAGTGTTGATTGTAAAAGTGAGTAATCGAAAGGCCTCGCATTCTGGCAAAGCAGAGGGCGTGTGAAAGTGGCTCTCCTGCCAGTAAAGAACGGAGACTTGCTGGGAGTTTAGGGTGCCGCAGAGAGAGAACTGGACGAACCAGCCTGCCCCTCCACAAGGCAGGACAGGGTCCACTGCCCCCCGTTCGGAGAGCCCATCTTTCCTGGAGGGGGCCCGCCCTGCAGGGCGGTGAGGGAGTGGCTCCATCCCGGGCCATCTGGGAACCTGGGCCCAGGGTTCTGTCCACTCTTCCTTGAAGACTTACGGGTTTTCTCTCCCTTCTGGTGACTTCCAGGATGACATGACTGACTCCCTGCGAGATTATACCAACCTGCCCGAGGCTGCCCCTTTGCTCACCATACTGGACATGTCCGCCCGGGCCAAGTACGTGATGGACGTGGAGGAGATCACCCCCGCCATTGTGGAGGCCTTTGTGAATGACTTCCTAGCGGAAAAGCTCAAACCAGAGCCCATCTAGGGGAGCTCCAGCCACATGAGACATTATTTAAAACTCGGTCTTCTCTTCCTCCTCCTCCTTCCCTTCCTTCCCTCCGCCCATGGACTTTTCCAGCGTGTCCTGAGTCACACAGCCCAAGTGTCCAACCTCTCTGCGGTGCCTTGTTTTCTGCATTAACTCCTCAGCTAGCACCCTAGGGTGCGCGTCCTCTCAGTAGCAGAAGAACCCACCATGTTTGGAGACTCTGCTTGGGATTCCCGGGGCTGCCGTAGCCCAGCCAGAGCTGGGGCCGCGCCTCTGTCTCCGTCACCCGCTCTCGGTGAAGTGTTTGCCAGAGTGTCCTGCCGGGCGAGCATGACGGGACCATGCATCGGTGCTCTGGCTCACGCAGTTCAGTGACACAGACGGAGCAGGGAAAGGGCCGCCGCCTCGTTAGGCCTCAGCTTAGGGCTTCTGGTGAGAAATCGTTTTCTAGGTGATTTAGTCTGTCTCGGTCTGAGGGGGAAACTCTAGTCTGTCGGTTGATTCTTGGGCAGGGGATCTCAGATCTCAGAGGAAGTTTGCGTTCTTTTCTGGTGAGAACAAAGAAATAGCCACAGCAATGATTCATGGAGTAATTGCTTACTTTGATCGAGCTCCTACCATGGGGTAAGAGCTTCTCATTCCTTCCTTATCTCTTTCTTCCTTGATCTTGACCTTCTCTAAGTTTCTGCCTTCTCATATGAACAGCCCCTACTAGCTTGGAATTTTGTTAGTAAATTCTTCCCCTTGGACATCTTCCCAAGAAGATGCACTTGGCCATGGTTCTTAGAGGAGCACCGCCTCTGGCCAGCACAGACCTGACTCGGCCCAGCTCCTGGCCTGGGACCGCTGGAGCTTGCTGAGTGCTTGGGTCCCCCTTTGGATACCCGTCATTCCCTTTTCTTTTCAAAGCAGAACTAAAACAGAGACAATTTATCAGAAGCCTGGCTTTTTCCTAAGAACCTGCAGAAAGAGCTGTGCCCTGGGGTGGGAGGGAGGGCAGAGGACACCTCCACGCAGAGTAGGCCTTGGATCCACTTTGCCTGGTAGCTGGGCTCCTTATTTGGGCTGAACTGAGCACAAAAAGGAGAGTAATGTCTGTGTTCTCAGGAGTAGGAAAGGAGGGCTTTGCCTGGGGGCGTGCAGGTGTCAGCCTCTCTCCACCAGGTGTCAGGGTCTTGAGAGCAACCCCAGGCCTTACCCTTGGCTCCACTCTCAGCGCTCAGCCAACCAAGACCTTTCATTTGGAAAACCCAGCCCCCCCCCCCCCCCCCCATTTAGCTGTAACACTCTTGCTCCGGGCAGAACTGGACTGTTGATTTGTAGGTCAGAGGTACAAAATTAGTTGGTAATTAGACTGTTACTTGATGTCACCAGCCTGAAAATGCGGTCACCTCGTAAATAAAGCAGGCATCTCTGGACGTTATCAACCACTTGGCCTTTCCTGTCCTTAATAACAAAAGCCTTCTAGCTTGTGGTGCTGTGCCCTCTTAGGAGGTGGGCAGTGGGGGATGGGACACAGGAGGTCCTCTTGATTTTCACTGGGTACCTGGTAGCTGTGTGTCAGAATTGTCGAGAACCCTGAGACCTACCGTGGCCATCCGTCAAATCCTCCGGGAGTTGGGGAGCTTGTTTGGATCAGCGCGTCAGAGGCAGGTCCCTGCAGGAGTTCTGGCTGCCCGCTCTCCTGGGTGGACTCGCCGTTGCAGGTGGTGGACTCTCAGGTTAGACATCCTGGTGGCCACGCGTAGGGGGCAGGTGCTCTGAAGAGCGGGTGGGGAGACACGGGACCCCTGCCTGCGTCTCCCTGTGAAGAATGGGGCAATAGTTGGAGACCCTCCGACCACCTCTATCTTAGGGCCAGGGGCTTCTCTGGGAACCTGCCAGTGTCTCCTCTGGGGGCTGGGGTGGGGGTGGGGACCAGTTGAGGTTCATCTTGATAGAAAGATGGGCGGGATTTGTTTGGACCCTGTATCACGACGACCCTGGAAGAAAGGAGGTCTCATAGCAGCTACTTCTGGGGTGGAAGGAGCGAAGTCCAGTGAGGAGTCCCTCCCTGTAAGTCATCGCAACAGAAAAATCAGTTCCTCTGTGATCCTTCTATGGCCCAGACAGGGCTGACTGAGCTGCTTGCCACTGATGTCAACCAGGTCCTTGACGCCAGGCTCCCCCTTTTAGAGTGGGTGTGTGGGTTACTGAAGGTCACCGGGAAGGCTCACTGGGAAGGCGTTAGGTTTATGTAATGGCGACTTGGGGGGGGGAAGCGCCGGGGGAGGCACAGCCAGTGCCAGTGAAATGTCGTCTTGATAGTGTGAGAGACCTTAAAGGTGATCAGTGCAGGCCAAGTGGGTGGCTTCTTAATTTCTACTAAGCACCTCCAAAATACCTTAAAATTCTTGTCGCTAATTGGAAGCAGGCTACACCGCCAGCTGCGGCGGCGGAGCGGCCGGGTATTCAAGGGTTTCTGACAGCAGCTAAGGAAACCGTGCCCTGCAGGTTGAGGCGGGATGGTGGCTGTAAAAATGCCACCCGGGGGCTCCAGGTTTGTGTTCGCCACAACGACTTCCAGATTGGATCTACAGTTTTCACAACAGAGATTTTTTTTTAACCTGTCCCCAACAATAAAGATCTGCTTGAGATAAAAGGTATGTTGGGGACTGGTGTTACAATGCGAAGCTGCGAATGCCAGAGGGCAGCTGTAAACCAGCTTCCTCTGCCTCTCCACGTGGGCCCCTGACATGAATGGCGCAGGGAGCCAGTACTGCTCTTCTGGCATCAGCCAAGCTCCAAGTGGCAATTTTCAGCCAGACTTTGTTTTTTCCTGTTGCCTAATTAAAGACACTGAAAAGCTGTTCTCTCCTGCTGCTTTTTTCTAGGGCAGCAAAATGAATTCTGCAATGATGTAAAGACATAGTAGGACGTGGTCCAGGAACAGACCCACCAGATCTAATAAGCTGTTGCACTGTCACCTCAGGGAGAAACCACACGTGTGTGCGAGCATGTGTGGAAGGACTGTACACTTGAGTTAGTGCTGGGAGGGACCTGAGCGAGCGTCCGGTCCATGCCCCCTGGTCACGCGGTGTGGGCATGCACACATTCCGTTCACTGTCATTTCCCCTGGACTGGACAGGTCGTGCCTGCCCAATAGGACCGGGACACCACCGCAGTACAGACTGCAGGGAGGCTCGGCCGTGCTCTCTGCAGCTCTGCCCCACATGCTGCTCTGTGAACCGACTGGCAGAGGCCCAGGCTAGGCCTTCAGATTCGCCCCGAAGCGGCTGTTGGAGCGAGCACTTAGCCCACATCCCTCTCTGCTGGTACCAACAGGGACAAGAGCACGCCTGCTTCCCTCCAAGCAGGCTGCTCAAGGGGAAATTCTTTGGGGACAAATAGCTGTTGCTTATTAGCTTTGTTATTGGTGCTAATGGTACAACATGTGCAAAGGGCGAAATATTTTCCAGGAAACAAAAGGCTTGTATGTAGGAGAATTTTATATCAGGTCTGCTTTATGGCTAGGGTTTCTCCTACCAGAAGTAGGGTATTAGAATATTCTACACACCTTATGTGAAAGCATGAAGTAAATATGCTTCAAGACGTGCCCCCCCCCTTGATGTTTGGAGTACTTCCCAAGCCAGGAAATGTTATTAAATTTGAGTAGAACTTGTTCTGATGGACTTAAGTTCCCATCAAATAATGTGCCACGGCATGAAAGCTTCTGTCCCCAGGCCAAGAGGCCAGTGGGAAGCCCAAAGGAGACAGACAGCTTCAAGCCTGGATTTGTGAGTGCTTGTGCCTCACACAAGGAGTCACCCACATGGCCTAGGACCCAGCAGGAGGCAGGATCTTAGGACCAGGGCCATAAAGTAATCTCTGGACATCGGAGGAGAGGGGAGCACCCCAACAGCCGAGAGCCACTCTGCCGGCTTGCACTCAGTCAGTGTGTGGTGCAAGGGAGGCTTGGAGGCCAGACCCTGCTGCGGCCACGTCACCTCCCCAAACTTTGTTCCCTTCTTGCATTTAGAGGAAGCAGCAGTTTTGGTGATGGCCCTTTCCATAAGAGGGTTCAACTGAAAAAAGCTGCTTTTTCCTACAAACAAATGGAGGAGGAACAGAACTGACACCATCTGTAATGTGTTCAGATTTCTCGGTTGCACTTGGCCTTTTGAGCAGCAGCCCCAGCTGCTGTCTCAGCTGCTTCAACGTTGTAACACGGCCACCTAGTTCAGAGACTGTGATCCAGAGCAGTCACGCCGGCTCATCGTTTCATTTGGCTTCTAGCTTATTGCCTCTGAGTATTAATTGATAAAAATGAGATCTTGAAGTTTAAAGGTGTCCAAGTGAGTATTTCCTAAAAAACTAAAAGCTGAGCCAGTCAGATCTGCGCCTGCAGGAGGACGGGGGACTCGGCCAAGCAGGGAGCTCTGAGCCCTGCAGGGCAGCCGGGGTTTTCAGCACTAGCCCTGGAACCCTGGGTGAGGTGCTGTTTTGGAGTCTTTGGTGGCAGAATGACAAAAGTGGAGCTAGATGCAGCTCAGCTTGGATGGTGGTGACATCTGGTATTGCTGTGGACCCTGGGCAAGTGCTCGGTCCCAGCTGGACCCTCAGTGTGGGAGCCCGCAGCTGTGACTGGGGAAAGGGAAAAGGTCTCAGCTCCCCCTGCCCTGAGGCTCCCAGCCAAGGGCCAGGCAGTGGGTCCCCAGTGTGACTGGGACATCCTCATTTGCCCAAAGCTGCTTTCTTAGAGGCTCCATTCAGAGGGGAAAGTTATGCTAGTTTGTTTTTGCTGTGACCACTTCTCATTCAAATGTATGTTCTCCTCCTTTTGGTTCCACTGTCCACACATACTTCACATTCTGCCTGGAGAATGAGGGACAACCTGGATGAGTCTCCAACTTCAGCACCTCTGAGTACAAATGGCTCATAAAGGCCCCACTGGGAAGGGAGGCTCTTCACTCCGTCTTCTTTTTTCAACTAAAACCCAGAAGTCCCCACCCTTCCAGTCAGGGTTAGGAAAGGCTTCGAAGCATGGCTGCCACCTTGTGGCAGAAGTCATGTAACGATACGCTCAAACACAAAGGCAAGGGGCAGCTTGGCCAACCTGACAGCCTCCCTACCAGCCAAGCAGTACTTTGCTTATCAGATACTGCTCCCTTTTTATTTCCTGGGGAGATGGTGACAGACAAATGCTGGTCTCAACACTGAGGAAGAATTCCAGATAGCAATTTTCCAATATTACTCTGCAAACAAGAACTTCACCACTTCTTCCCCTGTAGTCACTTTAAAGAAAGGAAAATTCGCCCTCCCCTGTCAAATTACACCCACAAAAATACGAAAGGAACTCCCAAGGCATGGTGCCACGTAAGCCACGACCACACAGTGAATGCAATCTAGACTTCATCTCCATCTCACACCCAGGATAAAACAGGCTTAGAGGTACTGTCAGGTAGGTACTGTTTTGCATTGTTGTTTTTCTGAACAAGGACAAGGTCTAGGGTTTGTGGTTCTTTCACTGATTTTTATTTTGTAACAAAAACCAGCAGGAAGAGTGATGCAGGGACGGAAGCCGTGGGTTGGTTTCACGCTGAGCACTGCCTGCCTTTTAATGGTTTGCTTCTGGAGCACTTTTCCAAGGTGCTGAGACCAAGTACCAGCAGAGGAGTGGTAGTTTCCTGGGCTGCCTCCCAGACTTAGCCTGCTGGTGTGACGGGCAGTGTGGCCGGCAGACTAGCCCCAGCCTTTATGGGCTCATCTACCCTGTAAAAGCTGATGATCAATCTGTGGGACACTTGCATGGGACACTTGTGTGGGGCGCTAGGCAGGCCCAGACTGGGGGTGAGGTGGGGTGGGGAGGGGCACCAGAGCTGCTGCAGTTCTGGCCCGTAAGCCTGGGGGAGCACAGGCTAACCAGACTGTTCCTGCAAAAACCCCTCTCCTCAAACACGCCAAAGCAGTCCCACCCTGCCACTTGGGGCATGAGTCATGCTCAATCTTCTGGTTCTCTTGAGAGGAAGTTCAACCAGGACCTGGTGGAACCAAAGGAGAAGGGGCATCACAGGTCCTCTCAGGCGTGCCGGCAACTCAGCCTCCCTGGAATGAGCAGCGGAAGGGCTCCCGAGGAACCCTGGCCACTACAGGAGCCACTGCATGGAAGGGATGTGGTAAAACTACACCACCAGTGTCGTTTGTCGTCCACAACTCCAACTACATTCTCTGCGCTTGCAAACGCACTGCTTGAAGTGGGTCCCCCACTTCAGTCCCACCCACCCTCCTCACAGTGACTGAAACAGTGACTACTCTCTGCATCTGCCCTCACGTCCAGGCTACACCCAGCTGGCCCCTGGTAAGTGAGGATCTGGCTAGCTCTTGTCCCCTGGGGGTTTGACAGAACAGCAGGGTCTTGCTGCAGTGTTATGGGCCCAAGGGTCCCAAGTTCACATCCTCAGAACCGCAAGCTCCCTCCCGTCGCAGCAGCCAGGAATGCTGGCATTTCCTAAGCAGTTCCGTTCCTCTGCGCAGGAGAGAGGCTTAACGTAACTCCAGTCACTACGTTAACCAAGTGTTCCGGAAGTGAGTAAAAGGGGTACAGCTTTCCTGACAGATGGCAGGGTTAAGCTGAAGATTATAGAACTGTTGTCCTCCGTTCCTCAACAGAGTCCTCAAAAAAGATATCTGCAGAGGTGCTAAGAACGTACACCACCCCCCGACGGACCAGGTTGTTTCTACCAGCCGCTTCACCAGAATGGGGGGAACCGCATTACCCGTACACAGTGGCTGTAAGTCAGGGCCTGAGCGAACAACTGCAGGGGCAGGGGCAGGCAAGCTGCAAGAACAGCCAGCTACTGAGCACCATCACCTGGGGCCTTTACATCTACATAAAAAATCAGGGGAGATGGGAGATCTCAGAATTTTGACCTTTGTTATTTTTGAGAATAGGCAGAAATCCTTTAAGGGAAATTATTTTTCCAGTAACCAACAGCATTGTGCCTACCTGCTGGGAAGCCACCATTACTAACTCTGTAGGAGGAGCTGGAGACAACCTCAAACCAAGGATGACTTCCACATCCCTTCTCAGTGGCAATTCCTGTCTCTGCTTAAGTGTCTGCCCTTAACCGCAGCTGTCTCTTCGCTTCGAACAGCAGGATGCTGGCGGCCATGGCCGAGTTTAGGCTGTCCACACCCGGCACGACAGGGATCAGCAGCCGCTTGCCCCCGGTGCTCTCGGCCAACTGCAGGGACTCCAGGCTCACGCCATGGGTCTCTCCACCTATGACCACAGCTGCTGGTGCCTCTGTCCAGTCCAAGTCATAACTCTGGACCTCAACTTCAGGGAGCCAGCCTTTACTGGCTCCAGTTTCTAGATCCTCCTCCTCCTCTTCCTCATACTTGTGCAACTTCGAGAGTTGTCGGTCACACATCCAGCCATGGTCACTGGCTTTCTTAGATATCTGGGCCTGGGCATAAAAGCCACAGTTGTCTGCCACGTAGACACGGGTCTCGGGAGGCAAGTAATTGGGTACTGACTCCCAGTCCAGGTTGTTGATGATGGGCACCTGGAAATGCGCGCCCATTCCCGCCCGCAGCACTTTGGGCTCCCAGGCATCCACACAGCCTAGAAAATAGAAGAGAGGATCCAATTAAGGTTACAAACCTTCTACCCTGGCCGGGCAGCTCAGCTGGTCAGAGCATCGTCCTGATACACCAAGGCTGTGGGTTTGATCCCTGGTCAGGGCACATATAATAAGCAACCAATGAGTGCATAAATAAGTGGAATGACAAACTGATGTTTCTCTCTCTCCCCCTTCCTTCTCTCTAAAATAAAAATTTAATAAAAATTTAAAAAACTTAAAAAAATTATAAACCTTCCCAGACAAGGGGACTATGGAATAAATCAGCTAATTTGTGATCAGGAGTTAAAGCACAAAATGTCCCACGGTAGCCTTCATCATCGCTGGCACCTCTGCCTCCCCCATTTCAGCAATGTCCAGCAAAGGAACTGCGGGAGGAACTCCTGTGTGAAACTGGGTTTACTCATCCCTTCAACATCCCGCATATACATCTGCTAGACGCTGTGTGGGAATGTGAAGGGCATTCAAGTCCCCAGCCCTAAGCAGCTCATGGTACAGAAGAAGCACAAACAGGGTAACAAAGCAGGACTATCAGAGGAACATCCCAGAGAACTGGACACTGAGCTGGACCTTGAAGGACAGGAGGGTCTTGTCCGAGAAAGGCCCGGGCGGAGGATGAAGTACCACTGGGAGGAGTGCCACAGTCTGAGAACTGTAAGTACGGGGCGCCGGGAAAACCGACGGGTGGGTGTGGTGGGAAGTAAGACGGGAGGCAGGCAGGGACCAACTGAAAGGAAGCTGGGGACACTGGGTATGAGGAGCTTAGGGTTTTCTTGAGGGGACAACATAATGACACTGAAGATTTTAAAACAAAGTAGCGACAATCTGGTTTGTTTTAGAGAGACCCTTTTGGCTCCAACGCTGAACCTGGACTGGATGCAGGGAAGATGCTAGGGAGAAGGGAAAGAGACGGGAGGCAGTCACAGCAATCCCGGGAGAAGCAAGGCGCCAGCCTGGTCACTTGCGTCCGCACCTGCTCTTACCGGGAGGAGGCTAGAAAAACTACTCTTCTCTGCAGAGGCCCGTGCTAAGCCCAACCACTGCTGCACACTGGCGACACTTCGCCTCCCCCGGGGACCACAGGCTGGAAGAGACTGCAGGTCCAGAGCACCACAAACCTACCACGTTCCCCTGACTTGTTAGCACAAGTCTCCCCATTTCACGTTATTTTAAAAAAGAGGGGCCCAGACTCGTGAGGAGAGCCATCTTAGAGTGACCCCTCTTCTTGGCGCGGAGCACAGGGCAAGGTAAGATTCCCCCACAACCTCACGTCCTCAGTAGTGGGCACCACACCAAGTGCTCCTGACTCTTTCCCTACCTCTTACTAGGCACCAGCATTGTTGTGAAGACCTGAGCTTGGATTACACAGGTACATTTCCAAAACCAGACAGCTCTCAGAGCTCTCAACAGCGGGGCAGCAAGTGCATATGGATGATGGAACCCCAGCGCCTCGCTCTCACACTGGCAGAGAAATGTACCCTAACAATGTGTGACTGGGTGAAGAGTTAAAAGGAGCAACTTAGGCGTCTCGGCAATGGGCGCCAATACTAATTGGGAGGTCCCCTCCCGCACACCTTCCCCCTAAGTTGTAATAGGCATTTTAGGCTTCTCCCAACTGTTAGGTAAGTCTGTTTAGAACCAAGCTTACTAATCCCTATCTCTAATGAGACAGAAAAGAAATGTAATGAGGCTAATTTGTGTTGGGGGGATGTCTGACTTCTGAGGCTAAGAAAAACATCAGAATTTCATAGTTGCGCTCTGTGGAAATCATGCCTTTCACAGGATTCAGAACGTCAAAGAGTTAGAAAGGTATCACATACCCAGCAATCTGGGAATTCAAGATCATTAAATAAAAACTTGAAACCGAGTGTTAAAACTGGCATCTATCTCTTTTCCTGAATGCAGTTCTTTCTTTAACAACCAAGCAGGTGTAGAACTGATTCTGACAGATAACCAACACTTACTGAATTACTGCGTGCCTGGGCAGTGCTCAGTATTTCATGTGCATCAGGTCCCTGAACCCTGGAAGCCGCCCTACCAGGTAGATGGCTATTATACCCACTTCGCAGACGAGGAAACTGACACTCAAACTACTACTCACAGACACGTAACTGATACGGGGCAGATCCAAGGTTCAAACCCATGTGTGTCTGCCCACAAGGCCAGCTCACTTACAAGCAGCCCCAAGTCCCCCCAGTCCCGTGCGCCTTACCTTTGGTGAGTAAGACTTTGCAGCAGCCTGCCCCAGCAGCAGATCTCAGAATCGTCCCCAGGTTCCCAGGGTCGCGGAGATTGTCACAAATCAACAGTAAGGGCAGTGAATGGTGAAGCTGAGTCTCTGGGAACGTCATCTTAACATGGTCGGGTTTGGCAAAAATCCCTGAGGAAACAAAACAGGGAGTATACTTGTCCAATGTGGACACGGGGGGTAAGCTGACTTTTCCTTTACTTATCATTTTTATATTGTTAATCACATGAATACATTCCAATTGGAAGAATTTGAAAATAACGTCCTACCAGCGACCCCCATATAACTGCTATCAATCTTGGCACGTACCCTATTCTCTCAGAACTGTTCCATGCAGCTGCCTCCATATACGTACATCTACCCGTATATAGGTGCTTTTATTCTTTTACACAAAAAGAAATCTTACTCTGTGTTATTCTGTAATCTCATCTAACTATAACATGTCTTGGCGAACGTAACACGTCAATACGTTCAGAGCTACCTGATTCTTTTAACTGCTACATGTTATTGTGTAACTTAAATGTACCACATTTAACTCTTCCTCAACTCAATTGACATTTAGACTGTTTTCGGTTTCGTCCATTATAAACCACCTTGCACGACTCTCTCTGTGCATACGTCCAACTACTGCCCCAGGAAAAACACCTGTGAGTGACATGAACAGTGTGTGTGCACGCTTAATGTTAACTGATGCTGCCAAACCACCCCCCTCCCCAAGTTATTCTAGTTCATTCACACCAGGAATACACAAACGCCTGTACCTACCCTACCAGTGGAGGCAGTGGAATGGTAGCAGGCACCCGTGCTGTAAAAAGACCCTCCATGCAGAGTCACAGCCACCCGACCATTCAGCAGGGCAGGGAACCTTAGAAACCCTTTAACTTCTACTTGAACTGCTGTAGTGATGAGAACTCACAACTTCTAGAGGCCCACTTACATAACTGGATTTCGGAAGTTTGACAGGCAGTGCTAGAGCTTATCTATTGCTCCCTTTACCCCCCTACTCAAATTTGAAATAAGACATGATAAGGACATGCTAAATAATATGTACTTTTAAAAGCCCTGAAATCACAACAGTCGTAGTGAAGAAGGGGCTACTGAAGTCCAGGATGGGCTGGCCACAGCACCCACGTCCCAAGTGGCAAGCATGGTAGAAATGAGTGATACTTTCACTGTAGCATGGAATAGTGACCAGAAATAGCTAGTAAAAGTAGAGTTACTTAGAGTGGGTGGGAAACTTTAATGGTCCAAGTCCTCATCCTCAGGGAGTTCTGGGCACAGAGGCACGGATTCCTGTGACTTGCTGGGTTATAGAAACGAGAGTCCCCAGAATCTTCTCTCCCAACAAATAGTGGCACAGTGAGCCCACAGGCACAGGGAATACACAGGCGCACAGGTATGATGGGCCCTGGACTAAACATCAGAATCTTGAAGATAACTCCGCATGCCCAACTGTGGCTTACTGTCTAAGGGAAATCTCTATATGTACCGCCATGCAACTACAATGTCAAAAAGGGGTAAAGAATTTAGTCTTTCCTATTTAGAAAAAGCTTTCTAAGTGCTAACAGACATCAGTTACATTGGTTAGATACAACCAAATGAAGACAAGGTTTCCTGTTCAATGGGCTAAATGGGTCAATAAACTGCTTACTGCTCAGATCTGCTTCTAGAAAAGGGCTGTCAATAACAGGTGTCGCCACACTGTCAGAGGTTTTGAGGAAATGGGTGGCTAAATATTTTGATAATCATTTTCTTAATTTTTAGTTGGATATTAAAGGTTGAAGAAGTGACCTAAAAAAAATGTGTGAGGAATAAACAGCCAGAATACAAATGACGATGAAACACTGGCTTCAGTTTCCACTAGAAATACTCTAAGATGCATGATTTATATAAGATTTGATTTGATTTAATGACTGTATTTTTCTGGATATCTTAAGAAAAGGTTAGGCAATAACATTTTGAACTTGGTTTAAATAAAACCTATTACCCTAAAACACGTATAAACCAATAATGCCAGGTGCCTACTTCAGTGACACACTGTGTAACCACTGACCCATTATTCCTTGTGGTGTTACTAGGTCGGACCAATCCTTGATATCCTCAAATTTCACCTTTATGAGGCTGACGCCTTTCAGCTTATCAATGGGCAGCTCCTTTAGGTACTCCACACGGCTAAAGAAGACGACTTTGGGCACAGCACCAGCCTTGAGAGCGTCTGCAATCAGCCTGCGACCTTCCAGCAGGATCTTCCCCTGCTTCTCCCGAAACGGCCTGGACTTAACTATGGTCATTACAGTGCTGTGGGTGGAAAACAGACTAGTCGTTACCAAACATCCCAGATACCGAGACACACCTAGCTCCAACAGACACAGAGACAGAAACAAACTTATTCCGAGAGATACTTATTCTGCCTTCCTGGCATAATAAAAACCAGCGGGTGGCACCGGAGTAAGTCAAAGGTTACGGCCCCGCGGCCAGGCGGGAAGAGAAGCAGGACTCCTCCGCAAGCTTTGGGAACACATCACCTCAGCCTTCTGTCCCCAGGTAAAGCCTTATCGTAGCGAAGCCCGGACTCTTCCCAAGTGCTGGGCTTCTGGGACGCGGGCGCCGGAGGCGGCCGCTGCACTCGCGGCGCGTGGGGGCTGCCCTCGGCCGCCGCCTTCTGGGGCTGCTTCCCGGGGCCGCGCTTCCGTTCGGCCGCCTGTCCGGATGGAAACAACACCTTCACGGGGCTCCGCCGCAGCGCCCGGACCCAGCGCCGGGCGTGCAGGTCCCAAGTCTGGGCCACCGGCAGCAACGGTCGCGCGGGCCACCGCACGCCCTTCAGCAGGCTAGCCATCTTCCCCCACGCCGTGGGCTGCGTCACGAAAGTGCGCCGGCGGCGGCCAATGACGTCGCTGGGCTGTATTCGTCCTCTGTGGGCGGGGCGGCGCTGGGTGCCGGACGGGTGCGTGGCGCTGGTGGTCATGGCGACTCGCCGGGCACTGCACTTCGTATTTAAAGTGGGAAACCGTTTCCAGACGGCGCGTTTTTATCGTGATGTCCTAGGGATGCAGGTGGGCGTGGCCGAGGGGGACCGGCGCGCGAGGGTGGCACGGGCGGCGGAGCCTGACCGGGCTGGGAGAGGACAGAGATGAGTTCCAGCCGGAACCCGGGCGTCGGACCTTAGCCCCAGGACTTCCCCTTAGCTCTGCGGGTTTTCAGCTTCAGGAAGAGTTTCGAGTCCTGGTTGGGTTAGATGGCCTTTAAAAGGGGACGCACGCTTATTAGTCGCCGACTATGTGCTCATACACGTTCTTTCATTTAAATTCATTCACAAATAGAAATTGTATATTGAGCTCCCGCCATTGTGGAGGTTCCAGTCTAATGGGAAAGCCAGTAACTAAACAAAAATGCCAGCGAACAATACCTCAGCCTCTTTGGGTTTGGAGCCTTTCGGTTTCGGTAATCATCAAATTTCATACCTCCGTTTCTCTCGGGGATGGTTTGAATAGTCTCTAGGATGCTCAGCCTCTCTGGGCGAATGCTGCGACTTTCCTCTCGGCGGTCCAGTTCTAGGTGTGAAGTCGGAACACAGTCTCCTCTCCCACACCCAGAAGCGGCCTGTCTGCAGCCCTGAGCAGCTATAACTCTGCATAGGTCACTGGGTGACAGGTGAAAGCTATTGGGGAGTTGCTGAGGAGCAAGGACTTCAGAGGTACAAGAGTCCAGTTTAATATAGTGAGTGCAGAGGACGTGGGGAGCAAATATACTGTCTAGTTCCACTGTGCTATGTGGAGGTTTAGTAACAAAGATGAAAACAACTTTGATTAAAGCTGGTCTGGGATGGGAAGGGGGGGCGGGGAATTGGATTTGTACATAGCTACCAGTAACGGAAGTAGAAATTTGGGTGATAGAAAACCACAAAGCTTCAGAAATTACCATCTGTGTACTGGGAAGTGAACCTTCTCCAGACCTCAAATCTGCCAGCACCATAATCTTGGACGTTCAGCTTTCAGAACCATAATAAAGAAATGTTTGTTGGTTATAAGCCAAAAAGAAAAAACCCAAAGCTTTCCTTTAATGTGTAAATGTTATCCACTATTATCCAAATACAACATAAGGACAGACTTAACTCCAGCCTGGGGTGGTCAGGAATAATTCGTGCAGACTTTGCATTTGAGTCGACGTCTAACGATAGGATTTCCACAGACCACGCTTAGAGGGAGTAATAGAAAAACTAAAGAGCCAGCGCAAGGATAAGGTATGTTTGGGAAACACCACTAGTTTTATATGCTTTTAGCTTGGATTAATTAGTTAAAGTTGAGGAGGTAGGGTGTCCCTACAAATAGGCTGGAACTGCTTCCAGTAGTACCTTGATTTCTGTGCTAAGGAGTTTAGATGTTGTGCCACAGTGAGTAGGGAGCTCTCTTGCATTTTGGAACAGGGCAGTGATGCGATCAGTGCTGTGCTTTACAGTGGTGTTGATGTAAGAAACATCTGAACCTGTCGGGAATTTTTATTGTAAGAGTTTATTTGAGCCAAACTGACACAGTGCTGGGAAGGAAGATCTCAAATGCTCCGGAGAATCACACTTTTGCAGTTTAAGGAGGGGACGTAAGGAAGAATACACGGGGATGGGAGAAAGCAAGATGAGGGGATTGGATTACAGGATAGTTAACAAGATCCTGTGCTCTCTTGAGGATGGTCCTGCTTCTGAAGGGTCTGAAAAAGAGGCATTTTAAAGGTGTGTTAACCTAGATGCACAGAAACAATGGACAAGGCTTGCTTAAGGCACAGATAAACTTTTTAAGGAAGTTGTATGCCTGGGACAGACTACCCAGCATGACCTGCCCAGTTAGAATTTCATGATCAGATCACCCTGTGAGGTTACTTCTAGCCACTGGATTTGTCAGATTTAGTATAGAGCCCCTTTTTTTTTGTCCACAGTGGTATTAATGAAGGAGATCAGTAAATATGATTTTTAATTGAACTTTTAAAATATTGTATGTACAAAGAGCTAGCATTTTGCAGTAAGGTCAGTGTCTTGATTGACCCACTCACAGAAGTTCACTTAGTCCAACTAATGAAGCCTATGTCCGTCGCATACTAAGAGAAACAGGCAGCACCTATTGAGGCCGTATTTCCGGATCAGACTGTGCGTGTGGGCCTGGGCAGATGTGGCAAGAACGAGGACCCTGATCGACATCTCTTGATTGGCTCCAGTAGAGCTGCTGGTGACCAATCATCTTGCTCTTTCGTGCAAGGAGGCAAAAGGAAAAGAGCTCCAAATATTTTTTTAAGATTTTGTTTATTTATTTTTAGAGAGAGGGAAAGGAGGAAGAAGAGAAGGAGAGAAACATCGATGTGTGGCTGCCTCTTGTGCGCCCCCCACTGGAGACCTGGCCCGCAACCCAGACATGTGTCCTGACTGGGAATCAAACCAGCAACCCTTCGGTTTGCAGGCCAGCACTCAATCCACTAAGCCACACCAGCCAGGGCTCTAAATATTATTTTTAATAGTCTATGAGAGAAGCGATAGGAGCTTGAGCTGGAGCAGTAGTAATGAGAATCAAAAAAAAAAAAAAAATAGAAACCGACACATTGAGAGCCTACTGTGTAGTAGGTTCTGTGCTGTAATAAGTTATCCATTTTCACAGCATATTAGGAGACCCAGATCTGAAGCAACAGTCCCAGGGATACACAAGTACTAGGTGACAGCCAGAATTTCATGTCAGACTTTTCTAAGGCCAAAGGCCACTTTTTTGCTATATAGCACTGCTTCCCAATCTAAGTAGATTTCACAACTGTGCTTGGTTACCTGGCCCTAAGTGTAAAGCTGTTCTTCCTCACCCCGCTACTTCTAGCCTGGGAAAGATACAAAGCTTACTATCTTCTGTTTGTTTTACAAGTAAAGCTTACAAATGATAATGTCTGTGTTCTGATTATTTTAGTGTGTGCGGACTATGCTGTGTGTAGTACTAGTAAAACTTTACAATTTATTCTGATTCCCTTACCAGATTCTGCGGCACGAGGAATTTGAAGAAGGCTGCAAAGCTGCCTGCAATGGGTATGACACCTTGTTTTTAAATTCTCCTTCAGGCTCCGAAAACCCCTGGAGAACACAAAGCAGTTCCTCAAAGTGGCGTAAATGAAGGAGGCAATAAATTGGGCAACTTCAGGAACACAAACAAGTATATGCTGTGGGAAAACCAATGTCTTATCAAGTGTCTCTTAAGAGCTACTGTCCCTTAGTAGCCATGGCAAGCTGGAAAATTCCAAAGCCTGGTGGAAATTACATGCTTGTTGATGGATTTGCAAAAAATTAAATTAAGGTCAGCTTGGAGGACTGCCTTTATAGGATTCTGTTCCCTACTTTAGAGAACAGGTAAATGAATCTTTTCCTCAGGTAAGTGCCAGCCAGCCAGTCTCTGGAGCCTTCAGTGATGGGGCCCATGCGCACTGTCTGCAGCCACTCTTAGCTGGAGCTGAGTTCATCGCATCCTTATGGGTACTTAAGACCAGAAGGGGCTTGCCCACCCCGCTGTCCCAATAGTTCTTTGGGGGACGCCTGAAGTGTATTTTGTCTGAGGTTACTGGATTCATTTACTTTCTTTTTTCTAGGCCTTATGATGGGAAATGGAGTAAAACAATGGTGGGGTTTGGACCTGAGGATGATCATTTTGTTGCAGAACTGACTTACAATTATGGCATCGGAGACTACAAGCTTGGCAATGACTTTATGGTAAATATTATTGTGTTCTAGACTTTTGCCTACACCTTTCATTGAGGTCACTGATACAGCTTTAGGTATGATAACTGCTGAATGGATGGCCTTTTGGAGTAGTTTAGTGATTAGTTTTATGACTTTTTTAAATATATTTTTTGATTATGCTACTACAGTTGTCCCATTTCCCCCCCTTCACTCCACTCCATCCTGCACACCCCCTCCCACCCACATTCCTCCCCTGTAGTTCATGTCCATGGGTCATACATATAAGTTCTTTGGCTTCTCCATTTCCTATACTATTCTTACCCTCCCCCTCTATTTTCTACCTACCATTTATGCTATTTATTCTCTGTACCTTTCCCCTCTCTCTCCCCTCCCACTCCCCTATTGATAACCTTCCATGTGATCTCCATTTCTGTGGTTCTGTTCCTGTTATAGTTGTTTGCTTAGTTTGCTTTTGTTTTTGTTTTAGGTGTGGATGTTAATAACTGTGAGTTTGCTGTCATTTTTACTGTTCATATTTTTTATCTTCTTTTTCTTAGATAAATCCCTTTAACTTTCCATATAATACAGGCTTGGTGATGATGAACTCCTTTAACTTGACCTTATCTGAGAAGCACTTTATCTGCCCTTTCATTCTAAATGATAGCTTTGCTGGATACAGTAATCTTGATGTAGTTCCTTGCCTTTCATGACTTGGAATACTTCTTTCCAGCCCCTTCTTGCCTGTAAGTTCTCTTTTGAGAAATCAGCTGATAGTCTTATGGGAAATCCTTTGTAGGTAACTGTCTCCTTTTCTCTTGCTGCTTGTAAGATTCTCTCCTTATTTTTAATCTTGGGTAATGTAATTATGATGTGCCTTGGTGTGTTCCTCCTTAGGTCCAGCTTCTTTGGGACTCTCTGAGCTTCCTGGACTTCCTGGAAATCTATTTCCTTTGCCAGATTAGGGAAGCTCTCCTTCATTATTTGTTCAAATAAGTTCTCAATTTCTTGCTCTTCCTCTTCTTCTGGTACCCCTATAATTTGGATGTTGGAACATTTAAAGATGTCCTGGAGGTTCCTAAGCCTCTCCTCATTTTGTTGAATTCTTGTTTCTTCATTCTTTTCTGGTTGGATGTTTCTTGCTTCCTTCTGGTCCACACCGTTAATTTGAGTTCCAGTTTCCTTCCCATCACTATTGGTTCCCTGTACATTTTCCTTTGTTTCTCTTAGCATGGCCTTCATTTTTTCATCTAATTTGCGACCAAATTCAACCAATTCTGTGAGCGTCCTTATTACCAGTGTTTTGAACTGTGCATCTGATAGGTTGGCTATCTCTTGGTCTCTTAGTTGTATTTTTTCTGGAGCTTTGATCTGTTCTTTCATTTGGGCCATTTTTTTTCTCTTGGCATGGCTGTTACATAAAGGGGCAGAGCCTTAGGTGTTCATGAGGGCTGGGTAATGCTGGTTGCTGTGCTGACTCTTACGTGGGGGAGGGGCCAAGAGGGAGCAATGGCACTTACTCCACTCTCTGCTGGTTTTCAGTCACTTCCCCCACTACCCACAATCAAATTGGGCCCCTCTGGTGCTGATTCCTGAGTGGGTGGGTTTGTACACATTCTAGGCCCCTGTGGGTCTCTCCACTGAACTCTCCTGTGAGGCTGAGAGTTTCTCCCGCTGCCGCCTCAACCCTCGCGGGTATTTTCAATCAGTGGTTTGAGGCTTCATTTCCCCGCGCTGGGCGAAGTCTGTCACCTGGTCCACCAGCTGCAGCTTTGCCCGCCCTGCTCTACAATCTGCCACCTCACTGGGTCTGCCAGCCACCGCCTTGCCGCGAGTCCTCTCTGCCCTGGCTTACCGTCTCCGCCCCTCCTACCAGTCTGGATGAATGTTTCTTCTTTATTTCCTTGGTTGTCGGACTTCCATACAGATTGATTTTCTGTCAGTTCTGGTTGTTTTTTGTTTTTAAATTTGTTGTCCTTTTGGTTGTGCGAGGAGGCACAGTGTGTCTACCTACGCCTCCATCTTGGCTGGAAGTCTAAAATCTCCACAATGTTTTCTATTTGAAACAAAACTGCTTGGGTACCCTGGCTTCAGGATGAAATGTGTCCTTCCCATGGTTTGGAATCAAACTCAAGACTTAGAGACATCTTGGAAGGAGACGACACACCTCTACATTAATGATGAACCTGGAGAGGTCACGGGCCAGAGTCATCGGTCTGGTCGGGTCCTGATCACCTTCCAGAGAAGTGTTTTCTCTGGAGTGGATGTTGTGATTGGACTGGGCTGTCACAGCCGATCCTAGTCAGAGAAGGATCTAAGAGGGTTTTTAGGGTAAAGAGAAGAATGCATTCAAGGATTCCAGTTACCGTGCACCTGTTACAGGAATAGTATCGGCCATTTATTAAGCAGTCACCATGTGCCTGCTTAGAATGCCACTGGGACCACATACGTAGCAAGAGAGGAGTGACTAATTTTTACTCAGAATTTACTGAGCAAATCTGCCTTTTGCTAGATATTATTTTGGTCATTTGATCTCACTATTCCTATTTAATTCACATTAAATATCCACTATTTAACTCATATTAAAATGATGATAGAAATTTTTGTGAGAATCAAATGTCTACAAAGTGTTTTGTAAATGGAAAGGACTGCCCAGATTCTACATATTAATATGTTTGTTTTTCTCTTTTTCTCTCTTCGTGCCTCGCACTAATTTATTCATTTAACGGATATTTATTGTGACTTACTGTATGCCGTGTATCTTGTTAGGTCCTGGGGGTACACTAGAGAGTAAAGCATGTTCCCTGCCCCAAGGAGCTTCCCGTCTCATGGGGGAAACCAGTAAATACACAACAAGAATGCAGCGTGATAAGTGCTAAGATTGGGATAAGAACAGGGGAAGCGGGGACACATGGGATAATTCCCAGCCTGTCCCTGGAGAGGTGAGGATTCAGGAAAAGCTTTCCAGAGGAGACATCTGGGCTGGTGAGTGGAGCCAGGGTGGGGTGAGATGAGTGTCCAGAGCATGCGCACTGACCCGGAGGTGAGAGGGACCGCGTCACTCAGAACTATGAGCAGCAGAGTCTGACTGGAGCTTAGTGTGTGAGGAAGAGAGTGGGTCGAGTTGGGGCTGAAGAAGTAGGCTGGGGCACATCATAGTAAGATGTTTTTTAGACTTTATTCTGAAAGCAGAGTGAAGCCATTTTTAAGCAGGGGAATGCCACAGTGTTTGTGATGTGCAAGAATCCACCTGGCAGGGCGTGGAAATTGGGTCGGAAGGGAGCAAGACTAAAGTGTGGAAACTAGGTCATAGAATACAGTAAGTGACCAGCAGCTCCGTAACTAACGTGGTAGTGGGAGCCAGAGAGGAGCGGATGAATTTGAGAGATGTTTAGGAGGTAGAGTTGATAGGGTTTGCTAATGGAGTCTATGCGAGAGTTCCTTTGTGTTTCTCCTCATCTCTTTACTCTCCAGACTTAAATCAGGGAGAGAAAAAGGAGCAAACCCATCTTGGTGCCATCATCATTTAACTGGCTCGAGTCACGTGGTGATGGGTGGGACTGCAGGTGCTCGGGTCACGTGGGTAGAGAACAGCTTGGCGGCTCCACCACCATCTTCCTGAGAGACCTCGGCACTAAAGAGCCCTGATGAAGGGTGCCGTCTGTGCTTCCCTCTTTGTGAAACAAAGAAAGAAAACAGGTTATATATAAAGAACTGCCATATATATAAAGAACTCCTGTACATTAAAACAAAAAGGATCAACAACATTATAGGTTTTTTTTCAAAGGGCAGAAACTGTGAACAAATAGTTCAGAAATTAGAACTGTCTCTTAAATATCGATAAGATGTCCAACTTCCATGCTGCCGCCGGTCACCTCTCAGATCGGCAAAAATACAGTGTGATCACACGCTGAGGTGGGAAGGGTGTTGCAGAACTGCTTCCCTTCCACATTGCTGCTAAAGGTGTAGACAGTACCCCCCAGTCTGGCAGTGTCAACAATGAATGCATTCATTCCTTGACCTTGTAGTTTCATATCTAGGAATTTAGTTTACATCACATCTACTGTGTTAACAGATAGTGAAATGACCTATGTAGTTTTTAAAGATTTTATTTATTTACTTTAGAGATGGGAAGGGAGGGGGAAAGAGGGAGAGAAACATCAATGTGCAGTTGTCTCTCACACGCCCCCTACTGGGGACCTGGCCTGCAACCCAGGCATGTGCCTGACTTGGAATTGCACCAGCGACCCCTTGCTTCTCAGGCCAGCACTCAATCCACTGAGCCACACCAGCCAGAGCTAATATGTTACTTTAAAAAGTGGTTATTGCTTTGGGGAAAGAACAGAGGGGAATAAGGGGACTTGGAAGTGTAGGACAGATGACTGGTTTTAATTTTAAGGAATGTGTTGAGGGAAGGTGTCAGTGAGGAGCTGACATTCGAGCAAAGGCCCAAGGAGATGAGGGAGTTGGCTGTGTGGATACCTTGGGGAAAAGCACTTCCAGTAGAGAAATAGCCCGAGCAAAGCCACCAAACGGCGCCTGACATGTTGAAGAAAATGCAGGGAGGCCAGTATGGCTGGAGTGGGGTGGGGAGCGGGGATGGGAGGACATGGGGTCAGAAATGACATGGGGTCAGACTGTGTTGGGCCTTTCAGGCCTTTATGAGCCATGCCTGAGAGAAATGAAAAGCCAGCAAGGATTTCAGGCAGAGGAAAAACAAGGTGGGGTTTGCTCTCTTGAGAATGACTGCAGGGTGTGTTCAGAAAGTCCACTTTGCTGCAGGGCAGCTGGCCGGCTGACAGGACTGCAGGCAGAGAGAAGCTGTTGCCATAATTCCAGCTGGAAGTGAGGCTGGCCTCATCAGGAGGCAGAAGTGTGCATTTTTAGGTATTTTGATCACATTTAAATTAAAAGATGCCTTGATAGTTGGTATAAACTTTTTGTTTAAAAAGCAAAAAAGAAATTTCTCTCATTAGATCTTTAAAATTAGGAGAGATTACTTTTGGTTTCAATTCAGTGGCATTTGAATTTCTGCCCTGCAATTCACGAAGTTTGGAATCTTGTCCAAACTTAAGAGAAAAATGCCCAAACCCTACTTTAAAACCATTAGAAGGAAATTTTGAATGTCAACTAATTCTTAGGTGATTTGACATTGTCGACCTAAAAAAACGCCCAACCTGCAGAGAACGTTTGGGAGAGTTTATTTGCGCCAAACAGACTACATTGCCAGGGAACAAGATCTCAGGAGCTCATTCAGGAGAATGAGTTTTGCGGTTTCTTGTATACATTTGGAACTAAGGAAGGAAGGTAAGGAAGATTAACACTTAACAAGATTATGTGCTCCCTTGAGGGCGGTTACACCTCAGAGGGGTCTAGAAGAGAGGATTGCACCTGGCATTTCAAAGGTTAACCTAGGAGCACAAAACAGTGGACAGGGCTGCCTTTCAAACTTTCACTGAAGTCATTGTAGGCCGGGGGCTTGACTACCTGCCATGACTGGCCAGTTACACGATCAGATCACCCCTGGGGTCACTGAACTTGGATTTACCCTCTTTGCCCACAGTGTAAAGCTGTTGGGGTTTTGTCTCCTTATCTTGCTCTGTAAAAGATCTGTTGTGGTTGCCCACTTGGATGATACTGCTGTTCTTCCGTCATAGGGTGTCACACTGGCTTCCGGCCAGGCTGTCAGCAATGCCAGGAAGCTGGAGTGGCCACTCAGGGAAGTTGCAGAAGGAGTTTTTGAAACCGAGGCCCCAGGAGGATATAAGTTCTATCTGCAGAATCGAAGTCCACCTCAGTCAGGTAATTATACTAATGAAAGCCCTACATCTAAAGGCATCTTCGATGGAAGCAGAGAGGGAGCTGGACTTCTTTCTCCTGTGGAGTCTTTCCATGTTGACATGACATGCCTTCCCCAAGCCAGTGTGGTTATTTGTTCTCTGAGAAGTTACATTCTTTTATGGGATCTTTATAATTATAGGGGATCTAGACTGGTTTATTCTACTGGTAATGTAGCTATTTACAATACTCTCAGCTGCGAAAACAAAACCCAATTCAAACTAGCTTGAACAATAAGTAAATGTTTTAGCTCACAAAACAGGCATTCTATAAGTAGGGAGGATTTCAACATTAGTTGATTCAGCAGCTCACAAATGGCATTAGGAACTGAAATTTGCTGTCTCACTCCATTCTCTTGTCCACTGGGGTCCGCTCCTCCCAGAGCCGGCGCCCCTCGTCATAGTAGGCGCCTGCATGCTCCCACATTCTCTCCTGGTAGGGCAGGGCAAGACCGGCTTCCTCTTGCTCTTTTTAAAGAGCAGAGCGAAACTTTTATACTAGTCTTTCAGCAAACTTCTTGGTCAGGTTTGCCTCCTGTGTCCATGCGAGTGAACCAATCACTGGCAAGAGAAATGGGATTATCTTTAGACCAGTTAGTTAGTCGTGTTCTCCAGCAGAGGTCAGTTCAGTTTCGGAAACTAGAACGCTGGTTCCTCAGAGGAAGGGAGGAGCCGCCCACCTCACCGACTGCACACACAGCAGGAGAGAACCCGCGTGGTGCGTTTCATTTACGGCAGAGGCAGCCTCATCACAGTGTATTTTCATTCCTGTAAATTCTGCTGCCTGCTCTGCCCAAAGTGAAAAATAGTGGTGACTAGCAAGGGCAATTCTGCCTGCTACTTCACTCAGCGAATATATGGACCTGAGATGAGAGACGTCCTTCTCTTTCCTCCACTGGTCTGCCGCGAGTCCCAGAGTCCCCACATGCTGAGTCTGATTGTTGTGTTGAGTGTGGTTCTCCTGGAGCTCAGCAAAAGAAAGTGATGTGTTCCAGGGTGGGAGGATAGGCTAGCGCTGTGGGACTTATGGGGAGGTGGTATTTCTGTACTTCGTTAGTTGTTTAAGGGATTTATATGATGATTTTGTACTGATAAGTGATTGTTGCTTTATATATTAACTTTAAAACTTAACTCCTGTCACTAATTCCACTGTACACTTTTGCCCTAATCATGGTGTTTCAATATGTAAAATAATGGCAAGCCCCACGACCCTAAGATGATTTTGTCCTTTGGAATGATAGTGCCTTTAGGGCATTAATTTCCGATTGATAACATAGCCAGATCTATCAGTCTAGCCGGTGTCCACGCTTCCTGTGAGCCACTCACTTAGCTGTAGTTTCTCCCACTTGGTACTTTTCCTGCCGCTGCATCCCTTTGCAGGCAGCTGGAATTCGTTGATTTCTCAATGAGCAGGAAAACCAGAGCAGCCTGAAACACCTTGCCTGAGCTCACGATACTGGTATTCTAGCAAATGGGACCGAGGAAGTGAAAACGGAAGGAGGTGTATTGAATTTGTCGTAGCCGCAGACTTGGAGTAGCTCTTCAGAAACTCACTTTACAGTATAAAAGTTTGCAGTAAAGATGTTTTATTATAAGATACTCTTTTTACCAAAAAAACAGATTTTCTCACAAATAGATAAGCAAAAAAAGAACACTTCCCACATATACAGATATAACCACTGAACATTTTAGCATATAGCTTTCCAATCTTTTATCAAACAATAAATGTAACATTAACTATATGTATATATTTATTCCCGTCCCTTTGTGCGGATTCCATTGTATTGCACCGTAGGAAGTTAAACAGTTCTCCACTCCTGGATATCCGTGTCGTCCCCAGCTTTTCGCTGTTCTGAGCAGCACTCTTGCGATGGGAGCCCTGCACGGGGCCACGACCGCTTCTGTAACTGCCCACAGAGGGGCGCTCTGTGAAAAGCAGGGTGACGTTTTAGGCTTTGGACGTATTCTGTGAGACTGTTCCCCAGAAACGAACTAGTTCACACTCTGCCAGCAGACGTGACCGGGAGTTTCCCCGTGCACCACCACAGGCAGCGCTGCAGACTTGCAGAATTATTTGCCAGCTAGATAACCAGATGTTTTATTTGAATTCTAATTTCTTTATTCGTGAAGCTGAATATTTTTCATATGTTCACTGACCATTCCAATTCTGTGTCTTTTGGCTATTTTTCTAGGATATTCATTTTTTCCTGTTGTTTAAAGGTGACTTAACTAATAAGGACTTTGTGTCATGTATTGCAAAAAATGTTTCTTTGTTGTTTAGTCTTTAATTTTTTTTTTTATTTATTGATTTCAGAGAGAGAGGGGAAGGGAGGGAGAGGAACATCGATTAATTAACCTAGCAATATTTCCTTCCTGTTTTTGTATCTTGTGTCAGGTTTAATAAAGTCTTTCTCCACCCCCAAATGTATAAACAATCACCTACTTCTAGTATTTTTATGGTTTCATTCTTTAAACTTAGTCCTTTAACCCATCAGGAATGCATTTTGCCATCTAGTTTAAAGGTGTGGCTTTTCCCCATTAAGTGAGAAGCCAGTTATTGAATAATACTGTGGCCTTTTGTACTGACTTAAAACCCCTTTCTTATCATAAACTCAGTTCTTGAGCCTGTTTTGGTCTTTCTGTTCTACCCCATCGCATGATCTCTCCATTCCTGCTCTTTTATTCTCCTACAGACCCTGTGTTGAAAGTAACTCTAGCAGTGTCCGATCTTCAGAAGTCCTTGAACTACTGGTCTAATCTACTGGGAATGAAAATTTATGAAAAAGAGGAAGAGAAGCAAAGGGCTTTGCTGGGCTATGCTGATAACCAGGTGAGTGACCTTGGAGAGAAATAATCTGTTACTTTGAGTTCGGCTTATAAATGAGGTTAACATGAAGGTTAATTTCTTCACAGTGATTTAATATTTATATAGATAAATAGAATGAATGATATGAAAATTGCTGATAACCTCACCATATAGGTATTTGGGGATCTATCCTTTCAGAGGTGCAGTTGCTGAGTCAGAAGAGATGTAGACAGGACTTAATACTGTAATGATAATGCATTTATCTTCTTCTTTTAAAAAATAACCCAACATTCACCCTGGCTGGTGTGTCTCGGTGGATTGAGCGCCAGCCTGTGAACCAAAGGGTCGCTGGTTCATTCCCAGTCAGGACACGTGCCTAGGTTGCAGGCCAGATCCCCAGTAGGAGGCACATGAGAGGCAACATGCATGGATGTTTCTCTTCCTCCCTTTCTCCTTCCCCTCTCCTCTGTCTAAAAGTAAATAAATAAAATCTTTCTAAAAAAAGCCCAGCATTTGAGCATGATCTAGTCCTCGCATTTTGACCCAGCAGGTCTATTCCTAGGAATTTATTTTACATACCGAACATACATATTCACAAAGAACTGTGTACAGTTATCTGTTGCAGCATTGTTTGTAATAGCAAAATATAAGAAATAATTTAGCCCTGGCTGGTGTGGCTCAGTGGATTGCGTGCTGGCCTGTGAACTGAAAGGTCACTGGTTCGATTCCCTGACAGGGCACATGCCTGGGTTGTGGGCCAGGTCCCTGGTTGGGGCCATACTACAGGCAACCACACATTGATGTTTCTCTCCCTCTCTTTTTCCCTCTCTTACCCTCCCTCTAAAAGTAAATAAATAAAATGGTTTTTTTTTCTTAAAGAAATGATCTAATGTCCTATGGATTAGCAGAATAGTTCAATAATCTATGATTTATCCATAGAATTGATTACTATGCAGCTACCAAAAAGAATGAGGTAAATCTATGTGCTGATATGGTCATATTTACTGGAGAAAAACAAGGGACAGAATAATGTATAAATGATGCTACCCTTAGTGTAAAAAGAAAAGATATGTACATGTCCCGTGTCTACAAGTAGACACAGGAAACTATGCCTCTGGAGTGAGAGTAGGAGAGAGACTTAGTTTTTACTTTATTCCTTTAGTACTCTCTGAATTTTTTTTAAACCACATAGCCTGTTCTAACAAATAAACCACACCCACTTTCTTATTTTTCAGTGTAAGCTGGAGCTCCAGGGCATCAATGGGGTAGTTGATCATGCAGCAGCTTTTGGAAGAATTGCCTTTTCTTGCCCCCAAAAAGAGGTAATGTTTGGTACCAAGTCTTTTGTTTAAGCTCTGTGACCAGCTAGTTCAACTGCTAAGTACCTTGGGCCTCCCCTTTTTTAGGTTCATTCTGATCGTGGCTTTGGTATCAAGTTCAACAGTTGCCTCAAGCGTTTGAGATTAAAAAAAATCAAACAAGTGGCTCCCGGGTTCTTGCTGGTTGAGCGGATATTTCCTCTAGGGCTGATGAGGACCATGGCCTAAGAGGGTGCATGACCCCAGCTCACTTTTCGTTTTCGTTTTCCCCAAGTTGCCAGATTTGGAAGACTTGATGAAAAGGGAGAAGCAGAAGATTCTGACTCCCTTGGTGAGCCTGGATACCCCAGGGAAAGCCACAGTGCAAGTGGTCATTCTGGCCGACCCTGTAAGTGTTACTCAGGAAGGGGACAGGCTGCACCAGGGCTTTCTTTTGAGGTGTCTTTTTGCCAAATTTCTTTTGTCTTTTTTTGGTGTAGGATGGACATGAAATTTGCTTTGTGGGGGATGAGGCATTTCGAGAACTTTCTAAGATGGATCCAAAGGGAAACAAATTGTTGGATGACGTGAGTCTCATTTCTGAATTTACACGACCATAGGTCCAAGGAAGGTGCCGTTGAGTGTGTGTGCGAAGGGCCGAAGCGGCAGGGGCCGGTTCTCACCGTCGGAACCACGTCCTTTTGCTTTGGGGACGACTTCTGAGTCAGGGACTTGTATCTTTATTTCCACCTATGTGACTCTTCTCTGGGTGCAGCCTCTGTGCCCTCCCACCCCCGCAGGCTCCCCTGGGAAACGCCTGCTGCCGTGTGGTGACTATCCCGCTCATTGAATGGAGATGCGCGGATGCGGCCCGCTTTCAATTCCTAGGTGTTTTGGTCATCTCTTCCCCTTCTACAGCATCATTCTCCTCCTTTCTAGTGAATTGTTCTCAAGCCCCAGTGTCTTCCGTCTTTGAAAAATCTTTTATTTACCACATATAACTTCTCCAGACTTCTTTTTGTAAAACTCTGCCTGTGCACTTTCTAATTCTTACCCGCCATTCACACTTCAGCCTGTACTACCCCGGCTCCTGTCACTCAGTGGAACGTGCATTTTGATCTCATCAGTGATTTCCATTTTGCCAAAATCCAGCAAGTACTTTTCTGTCCTCTTCCGACTCGATATTTTAGCAGTGTGCAAGCAGTTGTTCACGGCTGCCCGAGCATCTAACCCTACCTGGTATGTAGTAGGCGCTCAGTGAATACTCCGCTGATGATTGAAGGCATGAATCAGCCTCTCCAGTTCTGTCACTGCATATCGATGTGATGGACCTCCAGCTATCTACTTAGTCTCCTAACTTAAGTTTTCATAGCCAGAAATTTGAAGAAATAAGACTACCCACCAGGAGGATTGTTGTGTGGTTTATAGAGCCTGCCAGACTACCTGCTGACGTAAGAACAGACACTCAATTCATGTTAATTATGGTAGAAGATGGTAGAATAAAGAGCATTTTTAAATTTTACCATAAAGAAAAATAGAATCGTAGGCAACCTGTCAGTTGGCAAATTTGCTAAGTTGTGTCCTTGCTCTCTCATATCACTGGCAGGCCCCTCCTCTTCCGAGCTCTATTCTTTGGTTTAGAGACCCTGCTGTCTACACGCCTGTCTGCCAGCCTCTCTGCAATCCCAGGCGCCTCCTCCTGCGCCCGCTCGCACTCTGGTTGTGTGTGATGCTCGTGCTGTTACAGTGTCTCCTCTGAGCAGATGTCCCCCTCCCTGGTTACTTCTGCTCTTCAGCCGTCCTCATTTCTCTGGCTGCCTCGTTTCTAGTTCCTACTCCTTCTTGAGCTCCAAACAAGTATTTTGTTGTTGCTGTTACTGAGGTAAAAATACACATAGAATTTAAATGTACAGAAATTTACTGGTCACTTTGATGAGTTTTGACAGTCCTATGCACCCATACAACTGTTACTCAAAATACAGCATATTTTCATCACCGCAGAAAGTTCTTTTATGCCATTTCCAGTTAGTGTGCAGCCCCGCCTACCAGGGGTTCTGTCTGTCCTAGGACTTCATGTAATGGAATCATTCAGTAGGTATTCTTTTGTGCCTGGCTTTTCTCACTCAACATTTTTGAGATTCTTCCATGTAATTACACGGAGTTTGTTCTTTTTTTATGGCTGAGTGGTATTCAGTTTTATGAACATTTTTACCCATTCTTCCAAGGGATGTTTGAGTTGTTTCAGATCTTCATTTATTATAAGGAAGACTGCAGTGAACAGTGTTGTGTAATTCTTCTTGTAGACAGACATACGCTTCATTCCTCTTGGATAAATACGTAGGAATGGCATTGTTTTTACTTTGTAAGACCCTGCCAAACAGTCACCCCAAGTGATTGGACCTTTTGACGCTTGTCAGCTTGTCAGCCACATCATACGCAGTCAGGGTTCCAGCTGCTATACGTCCTCACCAACATTTGTATTTTGTTGTTGTTGTAGCTATACTAGTGCAAGTAAAATGGTTTCTCATTGTGATTTTTTAAAAAAGATTTTATTTATTTTTTTTAGAAAGAAGGGAAGGAAGGGAGAGAGGGAGAGAAGCATCGATGTGCGAGAGATACGTCAACAGGTTGCCTCTCGCAGGCCCCCATCTGGGGACCTGGCCCGCAGCCCAGGCACGTGCCCTGACTGGGAGTCTTGCCAGTGACCTTTGGGTTCACAGGCTGGTGCTCAGTCCACTGAGCCGCACCAGCCAGGGCTGTCATTGTGATTTTAATTTGCGTTTTCCTAGTGACCAGTGACGCTGAGCACCTTCTCATATGTTCATTGACCATTTGCTTTTCTTCTTCTGTGAATTATATGGGGGGTTTTATACATTTCTTTGCATAACAGATTGATTTTTACTGCTTCACAATTAAAACTCGAAATATACACAAGAGGGTACAACAGGTCCCTGTATGACCGGCACCCACCAGCTCTGTCCCATAATGTTCTCATCATTCTTTCCCACCCCACCTGTTTTTTGCTGGAGGATTCTAAGGCAAGTCTCAGACACTGTGACATTTCATCCCTAAGTACTTAAATATTTTATACATCTTTAAGACAATTTAAAAGAAGTAAACATTAAGGAATTTTCTTGTTTTTTAAAAAGATTTTATTTACTTATTTTTAGAGAGAGAGGAAGGGAAGGAGGAAGAGAGGGAGAGAAATATCAATGTGTGGTTGTCTCTCACGTACCCCGCACCGGGGAACTGGCCCACAACCCAGGCATTGGCCCTGACTGGGAATTGAACCGGCGACCCCTTGGTTCACAGGCCAGCACTGAATCCACTGAGCCCAACCAGCCATGGCTGGAATTTCCTTACATACCATACTGACATCATCACACTTAAAAAATCAACGGTATATCTTTAATGTCACCTCAAATCCAGTTCTTATTAAAATTTCCCTGATCCACTAAAAGTAGGTTTATACAGTTGGTTTGCCCTATGTGTTTTTAAATTAGCTTTAATGTAATTGGAGTATGTAAATACAGAACAGTTTATAGGATCCATTGAGTTTCACAACAAACTAGTTGGAAGACACACCTCTGATCTATTTTCATTTTAGCCATTCTTGTCTATTCTCTAATCTCTGAATATGCCTTTGCTCACTTTATTTTCCTAGAGTGTCCCTTCTGTTATTTGCATATTTGCTTAAAAATAAGGCCAAATCAAATCTATTTACTTAGCCCTGACTGGTGTGGCTCAGTGGATTGAGTGCAGGCCTGTGAACCAAGGGGTCGCTGGTTCAATTCCCAGTCATGGCACATGCCTGGGTTGCAGGCCAGGTCCCCAGTTAGGGGCATGCAAGAGGCAACCACACATTGATGTTTCTCTCCCTTTCTTTCTCCTTCCCTTCCCCTCTCTCTAAAAATAAATAAATAAAATCTTTTTAAAAATTTAAAAAATGTAAAACCTGTTTCATCTTCTGATAGCTCCTGTTGCCTCAAAGGTACATTCCAGATGCTTTGACAGGGCCCGCCTGGCCCGTCGCTGCTCTCTGATCTTCTGCGCGCCCGTTCCAGCCCCAGCGAGCTGTTTGTTTTAACCAAGATGTATCTTCTTGCTTCCACCCGAGGGTTTTTCTTTTCCTCCCCTCTTATTCAACTTATCCTTCAAAGCTCGGAAGTTTTCTTGGGTTTTCCATACCAAAGTTTGTTTCCCCCACTTTTTAACATTCAGAAATTTCTGCGTGTTTGTGAGGATTTTTTCTGCATATCTCTGATTTAGAAATACTTGTTACCTTCGTCAAAGCCCAGCAGCGCTGAGATTTCATGTGAGTGCGATGCCACACCGTCTTGCCCCCCACTGAGTCCCGCTGCCCAGCACAGCCGTTTTCACCATCGCTGTTGTGAAATAAAAAATACGTATATTTGTTTCTTCATTTCCAGTTGCAGGCAACATCTTCTGACTTCTTGCTGAGGTAGACTGTACACTGATTTTGTGCTATTTCTCCAAGCAGTTAGTTACTCCTTTTCTTTCATGCTATCACTTTGTTTATCATTCTGTTGTAGCACATGTTCCCCCCTCCCATATGCCTTTATGCAAAATAGTTGTTTTCATATGTGAGTCCTCAGCTATCCTCTATGCCCTTCAAAGCCTCAAAGTATGTCTCTACTGCCACACCCAAACCCAAGTTAATACCCACCTAGCTCCTAATGAAAACGGGCATTTTTAAAGGTATTTCAGTACTTGCTTTTTGCCTGAATAAATGAATGTATTTCCTTATGAAACAGCTATTTAGCATATGCTTGGTTTTACTGAACTGGAAGTTTTAAGAGGCTTAGATTCTAAGCCTCCACAAGCCCCACTCCTTGTTCTCAACCTCATAGAACAATAGGATAAAAGGTCTCTGGTGGAACCGAAACATATTGTTATTAACAAGGCTTCCTTTTTAATTAACTGACCCCAAATTAACCAAATAGTACCAACATTGGTGGAATGGCATGGGAAGAAGTATAGAAAAAGGAAATTGTTCCAGGCTCAACAGCTAAAATGTCAGAATAGCTTTTCATCTTTGGCCTCATCGTTAGGCTGAGTCCCAGGAGCACTCCTGATTCCCGAGAGCCTGACCAGGTGCTAAGAGTGACAGCACTTTCTGCTCTGCCGAGGATCCCGAAGCCTGGTGGGCTCCATCCTTGCTCTCCAGTCAGCCACCCTCACTCCCTGGCTGCAGGCCCTTCACTCCACAAGCAATTGCTCAGTGCTCACCAGCATCCTCTGTCAAAGTAATGCTCCACGCTGAACGGACACATTTCATTGGTTAATTTCTTGATTATGAATGATGCAATGAAGTACAAAGTAAACTATATGTTTTATTTTATGGACTTAGATTATTTAGAATATATATCCTATTCTGTTTCTGTAGGCAATGGCAGCAGATAAAAGTGATGAATGGTTTGCTAAACAAAATAAACTAAAGGCTTCGGGCTAACAGAAGACATCCGCAAAAGAAGCATTCGTGATTGCTTCCCGGCACCTGGGGGCTTTGATGTGTCCGTTCGTGATAAATGCTCTCACAGCTTGGTGGTTCCCTGTACGGGCAAGGGAGCTGGGGTGGGGAAGATGTGTGTGTTAATCTTTGAAAGGTCTGATATGTTTTAGGTATAAAATCCTTTTATTGCCAGTCCAGTTAGAGGAGAACTCTTCCTGTAACCTGCACGGACTGGAATGGCACAGTCTGTGTGTAACTGTATTAGATTAGTAATAAATTATTTTCCAGCCTGGGGCAGCTATATGGGATATTACCTTTGGTTGGGATGGAAGGAATTTCATAAGCATGTGGATTTTATGAGAACACCTGTTCAAATAAATCCAAACCAGTTGCTTATAAAGGAGTCTCCAGCACCTGACAATAGTATGTTGTTCCGGTGTCCTGCTCCGGCCTTGACATTTAAACACGTTTTAAACATTTTGTTCCTTGAACGAAAAGATTTGGTTAACACCCCCACATTCCTTGCTTTAAAATTTTGAGTAGCCAGAGAAAATAGAAAGGTCTGATGTATTGTGTTGCTGCATGCTTGGCTCAGTGCTAGTTTCCTTATATAGTTTTTTAAAATATAAGAGAACATGTTACATTTCTTAAAAATTGATTAGATGATTTATTTAGCCTAAAAAAATTTTTAAATGTTTTCCTGTAATTTTCTGTTTGGTTCTATAGAACAGATAAAGTTTAATCACTGGAAACATAATTATATTGGGCATATTTATTATTAAATGTTTTTTGAAGATGTACTTCTGAAATCAAGCTGTTAATACCAACCTGTAAGAGTCATTATTTAAAGTCGTGGGCAGGTTCAAATTTTAGGAAAGAAATTGATGAGATTGGAAGGGACTGACCCAGAGGATACCAGTCCCACAATAATATATATCAAATTACTTGTAAGTGAAATCATGGTAGCCTCTGTCTTCTCCCTTGTTGGCAGGGCTCAGTATGGGAATTTCAGGGTCAATTTCAGCTTCCCTGCTTATAGGATGATCGTATCTTTGCTGAGAGAAAAAAATCACTTCTTGTTTCACAGAACTTTTCATTCACTTTAAATTCTCCATCTTAAGGAAGCAATCATGAGTTTCAAAGCAAACCAAGTCACATATATTCTTGCTCTAGACAAGTGGTTCACTTTTCTTTCCTATACATGGGGAAATTATTGTACAAATTTTGAATAATCAAATAAACTTCTGTGTCTCTTTAGACGATGATTTATTCTCAGATTTTTTATTAGATTAAGTAGTCTTGATGTTTATCTCTAATAATACTGTTCTCCTGGGAAAAAAACTGTACTTTCCCAGTATATCAGGCTGCTGTGACGCGGCTTTCTAAGTTTGCTGGAGTAAAGTAAGTGGTGTATGTAAGTACCGAATGACTGAACACATACTGGATCCCCCTTTATCTGCTTACCTTATGTTTTAACATACCCCAAATATTTTCTCGTAAATGTACGGTTATGCCTGCTAGAAGTTAATGCTGTTTATCTGCCTGGGATACTGGCTTTATGACACCAATCCCTGTTTATTTACCTCATCGCCTGTCATCTCCTCCTTTGTTGTAATCTTTAATATTTTATTCACCCTAAAACCCTTCCCTCTGACTTTCCATTCAACTTTGGCCTTCTACCAAGGAATCGAAACGTTTTCCTCTGCACATTGCAGCTAGTAATTTTCAACCAAAGTTTATGATTACCTTCCCACCTCTGCAGATGGTATGATCATACCATACAAAGGTTTAAGAAACATGGTTTTGCCCAAGCTGGTATTTTTAAACAGATGAAGTTGGAGAGTTCTTCCGTTTCTCCAGATTTATGTTGTTTTCAGAGTAGTCATTTTGCTTTTTCACTTGAGAGGTGTGGAGTCCCAGATAAGTTCAAATACACTGTGGGTATAAATCCAGAAAGGTTTAGAATGGCTATGCTGCAAGAGGTCTCCTAGATCAGCCTAGAAAGTTAATACGAAATGCCCCTCTGCCTGACATCTTGGTGGAATTCGCGAAGCCGTGGACATTCGGTTCTCCTTTACATGACTTTCTGCCCCCCTCCCCTCTCCCACACAGTGCCGTTGTGGTTTAGCAAGAGTTTTCAGGAGGGCTCCACCCTGTCCAAAAGGAGACCACCATGAGGTACAAGATAGAGGGAGATTCCAGTTGGGTCTAAGGTTTGTTGCCTTTACTCTGTAAGAAATGTACTCTGGCGTCAATGTCCAGTGAGGAAGTGCCCTTGCCTCAGACCTCTTTGTAAGTTAATAGAGTCAGTGGTTCAAAAACCACATAGTGTAAAAGGTGCGCACTGAAGAGTCTTGCTCCTACCCGACCCATCCGTCCCACTCCCTCACCTCCAGTTTCTTAGGTATCATGTGTATATATTCATATTTTCTCCCTTTCCTCCATAAAATTTAGCACACTATGTACATTATACCTTGCTTTAAAAAATAATGTATCTTACATTGCTTTCTACAGTCCTAATTATGGTACATTTTTACTATATCAGGTTTTACAGGGATTTATAGAATGTTCCATTATAATTACTATTTTTTAATTTTCTTTAAGATTTTATTTATTTTAAAGAGAAGGGAAGAGGGGGAGAGAAACATCAATGTGTGGTTGCCTCTCACGTGTCCCCCAACTGGGGACCTGCCCACAGCTGTGCCCTGACTGGGAATTGAACCGGCAACCCTTTTGGTTTGCAGGCCAGCACTCTGTCCACTGAGCCACAACCGCCAGAGCTATTATTACTATTCACATTTAATGCAAGTTGTGGTTTTAAAAGCGTCAAAATGTGTACCCTCTAAAGAAGAAAGAACAGTACAACTTTTGTGCCGTGTGGCCCTTGCCCAGTTTATTGTTATACGGACCAGTTCTTCCGTCACTGTGTCTCCTGGGTATACCTCATTCTTAAGTAATGTGCTTAGTCTATAGCAACTTCCTACAAATATGTTAACAGAAGATCTCAAAGATACCCGGTGAGGTTTGGTTTCCTTTGACTTTCCTCTGAAGTCTTTGTGGTGGTTGCTTCTGTTGTTTAATCATCCTTCATGAGTTGGAGCTAACCCCATGTCATGATTTACGCAAATAGTTTTGGGGTTTTTTTTTTTAACATTTTATTTACTTATTTTTAGAGAGCGGGGAAGGTAGGGAGAAATAGAGGGAGAGACACATCAATGTGTGGTTGTCTCTCATGCACCCCGAACTGGGGACCTGGCCTGCAACCCAGGCATGTGCCCTGACTGGGAATCTAACAGGCAACCCTTTGGTTTGCAGGCTGGTGGTCAATCCATTGAGCCACACCAGCCAGGGCAAATAGTTTTTAATTGAGAGAAAGTATTGGGAAGTTCTATGCCACCGCAGACCTGTTGCTTTGAAATGTCTCTGCCAACGTCATTGAGCACTGCTTATCATAGCTACCTGCATGACAGTCAGTACTAACTAAGGGCTAGAAGCCGAGCTCAGACTCTCTGGCCCTTTTGCATGGGTCAGGGTTTGTTGTGCTCCTAAACCAAATCCCATGTACATACATGTACATACTGCCCCCCAAACACCCCCAGGTAGAAACCAGGATTAGCTATGCAATCGTCTCAAGAAAATTTTGGTTGCTAGGCCTTAGATGTTTCAGAGATGGGATTTTGAAACCATCTGCTCCAGGGTTTCTCAGCTGCTGTGTTGTAAGGGGGTGCTGAGCTGCAGGTCTCCCAAAATCCCAACCCACCCCTCCCCATCGCTATCACTTGGGGGATGAGGCAGGCAATCCCAACCCACCCTGCCCCCATCGCTATCACGGGGGATGAGGCAGGCAAAGCAGGGCCAGTGGTAGCTACTTTGCATATCTGAAGGACTTGTCCAACGTTTCAGTAACGTTAAAAGCTGTGCCCGCACTTAGAGCTGGGTAGACGGGCAGAACTCTAACCTCTGATGCGATGTAGCGGAAGGGGCTTCCCGCATCTGCCAGAAAGGCTTGGAGGCTACCCCTACATCATGTGGCCACGCTTGCCCAGACTAACAACCCTCAGTGGAGAAAGGCAGAAGAATCCAGACTGCTGGCCGGTGTAAACCAGTGACCAGTGTGGAAGGAGTTGGAAATGGGGCTATGGAGGAAGATGTGCGCAGGGGTTTAAATACAGGCGCAGCAGCCTTGCTGAGGTTTTTACCACGGTGTTTGGGAGCGTGGGAGCGGGAGGAAGGTGGCTACCTTGACCACCTTGCAGACATGGTCTTGGATTAAGAACAGGAGCCTAGATGAGCTTCTATTTCTTTTCCTGAGCTAGGGTACCCCTGACTGGCCTGGTTTGGAAAGGGGAGGCAAAACTGTGTTTGTGGTGTTTTAAAGGGACTTTAGGATTTAACAGCGACATTCTGCCATTACTCTGAACCTGTATAACTTTTGAAAAAATAGTTCCTTTCCTTTTTTACCAAACTTTAGCATTGAGAGCCACAGTTCTTAACACACTGGTGGGCAAAAAGAACCCCAAGGTAACCCTGTGGAGGTAGGGGGTGGGGGGAGGGGTTTCCCTAACATTGTGATGCGTCAATTACCTCACTAAAAGTGACTTCCCTGAAAACTTTAACTTCATCAGGCCTGGTTCCAGTAGGGGCTTTTGGTAGTAGGACTTGACTTGAGCTTTTTGGAAGACAGAGCCCTTTTCCCCTCCCTAACGTTGGGTTAGTAGTGAATGGATAGCCCCTGGAGAGAAAGGGGCCTCTCAGCCTGCTCTCCTTCCCGGCTCCCCCAGAAGCGGAGCCTCTTCACTGGCCTCAAACCTTGGGCATTTTCCTAGCATGATTTCCTAGCATGACCCCCCCTCTCTACTCCAGCCAAATATCTACATATGATCTGAGAACAGGAAGGCTGGGAACACAAAATCATACCGAAAGCCAGTTTTGATGGAACTTTCCCTAGAGGAGAGATGCTTTTTATACATGAAGTGTATAAAAATACAGCTCCCCAGGACTCTCAGTCACTTTTAGTTTGCTTTTCCAACAGCACACACACACTTTCATGCAGTTGAAGTAATTTATTGATGTCTCAGCTGTGGTCGCTACGGTTTCCAGGCATCTCAGCCAGCAAGGTCTTTTACGAAGCCCATTTCCCTACCAGAGGAGCCATGCTATTGTACTTCATCTTGTTTGACCCTGTGTCCTCCCTAACAAGGTTCCTTTTTCTTCAGTTCTTCCACTTTAGCAATGTACACCCTCATGGCGTCCATCTTGGACATCCCTTTTTTCTTGTTCCATGCCTCCCACTTGGCCTTGGCTTTCACATCCGTGGCAGGCGGGGCAGGGATGTTGCAGTCGCCCTTGGTGGCTTGTTTGTAGAAGCTATACACCAACAGCTTCTCCTGATCACTCACCGGTCCCTTCAACTGCTTTACAGCAGTGCAGGCCAGCTCAAACTCCACTTGGCCCATTGCTGGAACTGAGGCGCGGCCCTTCGGTCTCTTCTAGTGATACCTGGCGCTAGAAGCTGGAGGAGGGTGGCGAGTTAGAAAACCCTGGAGGCTGGTGATTAAGTCTGGGTAGAAGAGAAAGGGAGAAAAGGAGGCAGGATAACATGTGGGAAGAACACAATATTTGTGTGTTCTCAGTGAGAAATCAAATGTTTTTATAAAGAACACACTGCAAACTGGGGCCCATTGGATTGGGTCTCCCCCCACAGTGGTTGGCTCTGGCTCTCACAGTGCATTTTCTGGAGAGGACAACCATTAAATTTCAAAGGTGTCTGTGATAACAGAAAATTAAGGAGCTGCTGCAGCTGTGGTCTGAAGGCGGAGCCCTGGGGGCGATTAAGAGGCTGTGGTGCCCAGCGGTCTGGGTGAGATGCAGAGGCCCACTGCCGGGTAGGAAGCCTGTCATTACAGAGGGGTGCGGCCGTGCTGGTTAGTCGGCAGCCTGGCAATGGACATTCAGTGTGGGGGTACTGGGTGGAGCAGAACTGGGGGTCAGGGACCCACTGGGGTCCAGAAGCAAGGCTGGGCAGGAGACTGGAGATGGGTGGCTGAGCGGAAATGGAGAGGGCCGGGCGGAGGGGCCAGGGTCTAGACCTGTGGAGGAGGAGGGGAGGGGCACGCCGCGACCTGAGGGCGAAGAGGGTACTAGCCTGTTGGCGGTTTGCAGACCTAGGGCCGATAGGAGGCGCTGTGAGTTGGGCGGCCTCGACGCCGCGGGTTCGTAGGTGAGGACCGCGCGTGCGCGCGGAGCGGAGGGAGCCGGCTGCTGACCCGCGCGGAGCCGGAGCTGAGACTGTGGGCGGGGACCGAGGCGCGGCCTATTGTCCCGCCTGCCGGGGGCGGCCCATTGTGCCGTGGTGCCTGCGCAGTACTCGCAGCCGTGCGGGGGAGGGGCGGTCCGCGCTGCTGCCTGCGACGCCGCCATGGACCTAGGTGGGTGTCGGGGTTCCCCTTCTCTGAGCCCACCTGAGCCGAGTCCCGCAACGGGAGACCAGGGCGTTGCTGAGTGGGCCTGGGCTAAGGGAAATCTCCGGGTGGGGGAGGGGTTTGGGAGAGTTGGGGTACCTTTGGAGACCAGGGGTCGTGAGACCTGGGTCTAGCCGCGGCCCCACTGCTCCTTGGCTTGTCTCTTGCCCCCTCGGCCCCTTTCCACGTGAAGGGCCAAACGGGTGTGAAGTTAAGATTTCCTGACAGTGCAGAGGGTTCGTGCACGTGCTTTAGAAAATGCCGGGCTTAGAGGACGCCCGGAGGAATCCCGGATGCCTGGCTGTCTCATTTGTTGAATGGCTGATAAGTTCTTGAGCAAATGACTTAGGCTCATCGATCAAACGGATATGATAATATGTCCACTTGAGAGTTGTGGCGAGTTTTCATTGAGATCACGTGTATACAGTGCCCTGTTCAGTGCCTTGCACGCAGCTAACGTTCATCAGACTAGCGGTTGTGGGGAGCTGTTGTGGCAGCTGAGACGGCACGTGCACCTTCTTCAGAATCCTCAGAGGCAGAGTTTGGAAGAAGGGAGGGAGGAGCTGGTATACATCGGTGGCTCCTTGCCCAGTCTCTTTACTCTTCTGGACATGTTCCTAAGAGGATAAGACCAGGAGCCTGCTCTGGGGGAGTTGGAGTGAGGCACCCCAAGGTGTGCCTGTAATACTAGGCTGTGGAGAAAAGTTCCAGTCCCTGGCCCCAGCCAGCCCCCAAGCGGTGGACTGCTAAGAAGTGTTCGGAGCCCTACACCTGTGGGTGATTTCTGCCCAACACCTTTGTAGTTCCAACATCCTGAGCAACTTGTTTTTGAGTTTTAGTGTTCTCTTCTATAAAACAAGAAAAATATAGTCCTTAAAAGGTCGATTTGAAGATTTAGAGAGACCTTACATGCATACCGCCATGTACAGAGCCTGGCCCGAGTGACAGTCAATATGGAGGAGTGGGCACTCACAAGCACCCGTTAACCAGTAGTGATAAAGCACTTGGGGAGTTTTCCAGCTATTAATAAATGCTCCTGGGGCTTATTCCTGTAATTGGCACGAGTATTTACACAGTGTCTCTGGAAAGTAGTTGTTGGGGGCCAGACATCTCAGCTGAGCTGACAGCGCAATGAAATTAAATCCACAGAGTCATAGGGAACCTACTTTGGAGCCCTGGAGAGAAGCCTGAGCCAGAGAGGAGGTCCAGAACCCACAGAGAGACCCCTTCAGCCACCCTAACCCTCCTTGGGAGGCACCCTTGGCCACTGGGAGCCAAGGTGGATAGCCTTCACCAGAGGGCTGCATCGAAGTGCTGATCCCTTGGCCTTTTGCTGCTCCCATAAATGGTGGAAGGAGCAGGATAGTCTTCAGTCTGCTAGAATCAGGAGTCTCTGTGTTGGCTCTTGGCCTGGGAAGATAGGCTCTTGGGGCCATGATGGACTGAGAGGAGTCAGGAGTATGGGATGGTGAGCAGTGTTCGTGCTCTGATGTAGTTTCTGGGCCGGTGGAAACACCTCTGAGAAAGATGTACATCTTTTCATGTTTCTGAGTTCAGGGAGGTCAAGAAGGGTGATAAGATTCTGATCCTGTCAGCAATCAAAAGATTTGGGGAAAACCAGTATTTATTAAGCACTTCATCGGGTTCTTTGTCTCCTGATTCTTAGTGTAGCTGTATCCTGTTTAACGCTCACCATGCCTGGGAGATGGGGTCGGAGCTAACAGCACCAACCCAGTGCCAAGGGCTTGACTAGGGTGTATCATCTGATCCTCGCAGTCGTTACATGCAGTTTGTGTTATCCCCACACATGCAGGAGGGAGGCTCAGAGAAGTCACCTGTCCAAGATCACACTGCTTTTAAATGCTGAGCTAAACTCATGTCTAATTAAAAATCCCAAGACCTTCCTCGATAAGTCTCAAGTTCATGGCTCACTGAAGGAAGGACTTTTCTTTCTTAATGTAGTGCATTATTTTTTTGGTATATCACTTGGTTTCTACCAGAGAACCAGGGACATGAGTAACTGTTCTCGATGGAAGAAGCTATGGGGTGGATTGTCTCCCTGAAAGGCAGGTCAGTTGAAAGCTGTTTGCAGGACAAGGCTATAAGAGACAAGGGGGAAGGCGGGGTTTGTCTGATTGCTTCCATGCGCACCGCTCAGTTTCATGTCCTGTAACATATCTGGTGGCCCCTGTAGTTTGATATTGTCCTTGTGCCCGCTCTCGAAACCCTTCTTCCCCAAATCCTCTCTGCTGGCCCGTCTTTTGCTTGGCCGGTGGGTGGAGGGTGGGGGTTCTAGCGTCTGTAGTCCAGCTTTTCCTGCAGGATCTCATTCTCTTCGTTGGTTCCGTTGATCCCCTCTGACTTCCCTCCTGAGCTTCCATGCATTTCCATTGGTGGAGGGCATCTTTCCCTTACTATTATACCTCCAACTCCAAATAACCAAGACTTAACAGTGTTCCCTCCAAACCTGTCTGAGTCTCCTGTGTTCACCAGGGGTGCCTGTTGTCTTTCCAGTTTCCACCTAGAGAGTTTGGGAGTCCTTTTTTATTCCTTGGGTAAGTCCTTTTGACTCGAGCTCTGCAGTGGCTCCTAGAAGATCACCACTTTCTTCCCCCACTCCCACCGAGCCTATTTAGAACTCATCTCTACCCTTGATCATGACAGCCAGTTTACTAACTGCTCTCTCTCCTTCTAACCTCTGCTTACTGTTTTGAAAATTTTCCCCACACTCTATTTTACTCGGCTTCTCTCTGTACAGGACCCTTGAATATCTGTGAAGAAATGGCTATTTTGCATGGGGGCTTTTTGCTGGCCGAGCAGCTGTTCCGTCCCAAAGCACTGGCAGAATTGACAAAGTCTGACTGGGAGTGTGTCGGGCAGCCCATCGTGGAGGCCTTGAGGGAGATCTCCTCCGTCACAGCGTGCTCCCAGCCCCTGGCCTGGAGGAGGAAAGCTCTGGTTGTCATCTGGGCCAAGGTTCTTCAGCCTTTCCCCGTCACCCCTTCTGACACTGAAACTCGGTGGCAGGAAGATGTGTTCTTCTCAGCAGGCAACATGATCCCTACCATTAACCACACGGTCCTTTTTGAGCTGCTCAAGTCCCTGGAAGCTTCTGGACTCTTTATCCAGCTCCTGATGGCCCTCCCCACCACCATCTGCCGTGCAGAATTGGAGCACTTTTTGGAGCACATGGCCGTTGACACTTCTTCGAAGGATGTGGCCTTCTTCCTCGATGTCTGGTGGGAAATGATGAAGCACAAGGGCGATCAGCAGGACCCCCTGCTCTCCCAGTTTAGGGCAATGGCCCATAAGTACTTGTCCTCCTCAGACGAGTTCTCCCACCCTCCAAAGAGGTTTAAGTCGGATCCGGACGTGTGTCCCACTATGCCGCTGTTGGCCATGCTGCTCGGTGGGCTGAAGCAAATTCAAAACAGAATCCTGTGTCCCGGGATGAAGTGCTGTGCGTTAGCCAACTTGGCTGACATGCTGACCGTGTTTGCACTGATGGAAGATGACCCTCAGGAAGTGTCTGCGACTGTGTACCTAGACAAACTGGCCACAGTGATCTCCGTGTGGAATTCGGACACCCAGAACCCGTATCACCAACAGGCACTGGCAGAGAAGGTAAAGGAAGCAGAGCGAGACATCAACCTGAGCTCGCTGGCCAGGCTCCCGAATGAAACCGTTTTCGTCGGGTTTGAGTTCATGCGCAGCCTGCTGCGAGAGTGGGGGGAGGAGCTGCAGGCCATGCTCAGCAGCACCCAGGGGACAAATTATGACAGCTACCGGCTGTGTGACAGTCTGACTTCCTTCAGCCAGAACTTGAAGGTCTACCTGGATACCACCAGCTTGTCCAAGGAGGAGAGGCAGGTGGTCTCCGAAGTGGCAGAGTGCGTTGGGGATTTCTTGAGGAAGACGAACAGGGTACTGAACAAGGGCGTGGAGAAGGACATCACCGCCTCGATCGCCATGGCCGTCATTGAGCAGAAGATGGATCGGCACATGGAAATGTGCTCCATTTTTGCTTCTGAGAAGAAGTGGGCCTTCTCGGACGAGTGGCTAGCCTGCCTGGTTAGTAACCAGGCCCTCTTCCGAGAGCCAGATTTGGTGTTAAAGCTACTAGAAACAGTGGCAGAAGTCAGCACGACAGACAGAGCCATCCCCGAATCTCGGATCAAACAAGTTATCAACTTGATCCTAGAATGTTATTCAGACCTGTCCTTGCCAGACAAAAATAAAGTTCTCTCAGGTGTCCTGGTTTTCTGGGGGCGAAAGGGCCTCTCCGAGAAGTTGTTGGCTTACTTGGAGGGGTTTCAGGAAGACCTCAACACGACTTTTAACCAGCTTGCACAGAGCGCTTCCGAACAGGGCTTGGCTAAAGCCGTGGCATCTGTGGCCCGCCTGGTGATACTGCACCCGGAGACCACAGTGAAGAAGGTGTGCGGCATGGCTGTGGTCAATCTCGGTACCCACAGGTTCCTGGCTCAGATTCTCACCGCCTTCCCCGCCCTCAGGTTCATGGAAGAGCAGGGTCCAAATCCATCCACCTCTTTCGTGGTGTCATGCCTCAAAGAAACCGTCTGGACCAAGTTCTCTACACCCAAGGAAGAAAAGCAGTTTTTGGAGCTCCTGCAATGCCTGATGAGTCCCGTGAAGCCCCAGGGGATTCCAGTTGCTGCTCTCCTTGAGCCAGATGAGGTACTAAGGGAATTCGTCCTGCCTTTCTTGATGCTCGACGCGGAAGAGGTGGACCTCAGTCTGAAGATCTTCATCCAGACTCTGGAAGCAAATGCCTGCTTAGAGGAGTACTGGCTCCAGACCTGCTCTCCGTTCCCCCTCATCTTCAGCTTGTGCCAGCTCCTAGACTGCTTCAGCAAGTACTGGCAGCTCCCCAAGGAGAAGCGGCGCCTCTCTCTGGATGGGAAGGATGTGGTGATCCACATCCTGGAGCTGCTCTGTGAGATTGTATCAGCTAATGCTGACACCTTCTCCCCAGACACCTGGGTCAAATCCCTGTCCTGGCTTCACCGGAAGTTGGAGCAGCTAGACTGGACTATGGGCCTGAGACTGAAGAAATTCTTTGAGGGCCACTTCAAGTGTGAAGTGCCAGCCACACTTTTTGAGATCTGTAAGCTTGCTGAGGATGAGTGGGCCTCCCAGGCCCACCCTGGGTATGGGCCAGGCACAGGGCTCCTGGCCTGGATGGAGTGCTGCTGCACCTCCAAAAGCATCTCTGAGCAGATGCTCTCCCTCTTGGTGGTGGGTGTGGGCAACCCCGAGGAGGTCAGGATGTTCAGCAAGGGCTTTCTGATAGCCCTGGTACAAGTCATGCCTTGGAGCAGCACCCAGGAATGGCAGTGCCTTTTCCAGTTGACCAGGAGACTGCTGGAGAAACAGCTTCTACATGTCCCTTACAGCTTGGAATATATCCAGTTTGTTCCTCTGCTCAACCTAAAGCCCTTGGCCCAGGAGCTCCAGCTGTCGGTACTCCTCCTGAGAACTTTCCAGTTTCTCTGCAGCCAGAGTTGTCGTAATTGGCTTCCTATGGAAGGCTGGAGCCACGTGGTCAAACTCCTCTGCAGCAGTCTGACCAGCCTCCTGGACTCAGTTAGGTTGATACAGTCGATTGGCCCGTGGGCCCAAGGACAAGAACAGGACCTGACCCAGGAAGTCCTGTTCTTTTATACCCAGGTATTCTGCCACACTCTGCACATCATGGCCATGCTCCACCAGGAGGTGTGCGAGCCACTGTACGTTCTGGCCTTGGAAATCCTCACCTGCTATGAAGCCCTGAGCAAGACCAACCCTTCTACTAGCGCCTTGCTCCAGAAGGTAAATGAGCAGCACTTCCTGAAGTCCATTGCCAAGAACATTAGCCCCGAGGAGCGGCGCCAAACCCTGCTGCAGAAGATCAGCAACTTCTGATCTGTGTAGATCGTTGAATAGCTGGGCCTCCGCTGGGCCCTCCGGGTGGGGTCTGTAGGGGCTAGAGCCAAGAAACGAACTTTCCAGGTGTGTGAAATTGTGCACAAGCTAAGAAGTTTATGGCAATAATGGTGTAAAGAAAATAGTTTCTTAGGTATTTATAACATACAGATTATAATAAAATTCTCATTTTGAGTTTCATCTTGTCTCTCGAGCCTCATCCCTAGTCCAGGCTTAGATACGCTGCAATTGGACTCAGCTAGAATCTCAAAGATCAAATCAAGCTGGGAGGAATGTGTTTATAACTGGGCTTCACCCTGAAATTTGGTAGGTTCAAAGTTTTCCACCCAGTGGAAAAATTGTAAGGTATGTGTGTTCTTTTGCACTGCAGCCCTCTTCAGAAGTCATTCTGTGGTCTTTTGGAAAGGGCAGCAATTAGGAAAAGAACTATTCTGCCACCAGTTGGCCATGTGATGTGTGTGCCCGAAAGGCCTGTACCACTGTAAGAGGGTAAAAGGAGAGGGCTGGACCAAGGAAATTGGGCGTTGGGGGTGGATTAAGGACCTCAAGAAGATGGGTGGCTTCTGAACTGAGGACTTCTGCCGTAACTCCAGCCATTCGGGGGATCCAGAGGAGCAGTGCTAAAACTAGCTCTGGGAAGCAAGCAGAGATGCTTCAAAGGATGAGTGTAATTATCCTCTGCCCAGGGCAGCTGTCGTGGTTCTGAAGAATGAGTGGGAGCAGGGGATGGTGTCTGCAGGCACATAAAAATGCAAATTGAAGGTGCCCGGGGCCTATTACAGAACTGTGCGGACTGGTTTGGGAGGCAAGGACAGGAAAAGGATGTACTCTAGCAACTCCTTCATATCTATGCCCTCACTTAAAGCGGGGCATTATTCACATTATTCACTTACAGTGGGCTGGCTCTGGGGCCTACAGTGGGGTGTCTGCCCTCCCAGGTCCTAATTGGGATTCACCTACGAAGAGAAAAAAGGGCCTGAAGTTTCAGGAGCACCAGGATTGAACTCCGGGACCCTGCAGTGTGGTGGACCATGAATCACAGAAACGGTGTTAGAGTGAGGTGCGAGGTAGGCCCGTGTGGGAGCTGAAAGCATTAACGTCCCCCTCCCCTCGAACCCCACCTTTGCCAGTTACATGGATGTGAACACAGACCAGAAGCAACACCACACAGTAGCCAGTCAAGGCAGGTCACAGGATGGGTCTTACAGGAAGTTGGTATTGATATATTGTATTTCACAAATGAGAGTAAGTTGGGAAATATTAGTGCAATTTAATCACCACAGGGGTGATTTATACAAGATATACTGACAGTGAACAAAACAATAACAATATTTTGCATTTTTTAAATGGCACCCATTAAAGACAGAAATATTCAAAATTTGAGGCACCGTTACATATTCAGGACTTTAAAAGTTTATGGACAACAGTGAATTAAAAGGCACTTTAAAAAATCTAGCTTTTCACAACCACTTGAAAAGAATTTTGTGGTAGCAGTTCCTAAACCCATCCTAGTTGATAAGGAGCGATTGGCACCAGAGAGTCCCATTTGCAAATGGTAGTGAAGGAGTCCGTCTGCGGACACATTTGGCCAGGGCTGTCACGCGCTCTTGCTCTCTGGCCGCCTGTAGCCACAGCGGCGCACTCACACAGGAACAGGCTTTGGACCCCAAGCTCTGGATTATCGGGAGGCAGTCTAGGCGGGACTTCTAATGGTTTGGAATGTAGAAGTCCATTTCCACTTCATATGAAAAGGACAGTGTCAAAGAGTGGGGTTACCCAGTAAATAGCTCGGTAGCCATCTTTCCACTTCCCCCCTGTAATTTTTTACAAGAGCATCCTGTGTGTGTAGATACAGGGAAAGCTGGGCTTGAAAGGGAATAGTATGTGTGTGTTTACAACAAACTCACAAGTTTGACACTGGTCTTACAAAGTCAGCCTGCAAAGATGCTGACCTACTAGCATCCCTACCTACTCAAGTGCTTCAGGTTCCCATCTCTGCCTCCTACCTGCCCGCCCTCCCCACTAATGCGACTACCCACTGGAAGTCAGTAGGCATGAGAATTCAATGTTGGCACATAGATGAAAGACGGAGGCAAAAGACCAATGGACTGGTTATCTAGTAAACAATAAAAAACTACCTACCCACGATTTCCGCAGGCCAACATCACGAGAAATTATTTCAAGAACCAAGTCATCACTTGCTTCTGCTGGCCCAGTATGTGTGGATATTGCCCTGAGTGTTTGCCAAAGTGGGTAGCCGCCAATATTAGGGCCAGTTGAGTACCCAGCTGTCATCACGGCCCACCCGTCTCCACACCCCATGCTTCTACCTCCCAGAGCCCTTGAAGTAAGACCCAAGGAAGGACCCTTGGGCTTGCATTATCCTTGCTGCCAGGGGAGGTCTGACAGGGGCCACTAGTTGTTACTAAGAAAAGTGCTTTTGCAAAAGGGGCAGGTTAGAAGAGGGAGGTAACACGAATGTTCTTTAGAAAAACTCAAACCCATCTGCTTATCAATACCCAAAAGGCTGAGGCCACCCAGGGCACAGTTTGGTCCGTGGAATACTGAGTGGAAGAGGCAGCTGGTGTGAGGAGGCACCTTCACTGCCTGACTCCTGGGAGCGATTACCCATCCTTTTCGGCCGGGGGAGCGTCAAAGAGCCCGGCTGCCTTCTTGCACAGCAGAGAAAACCAGTAGATCTGGGGAGCGATGAGGAAGGCATTGGCCACGTTGCATAAGAAAGGGATCCGGAACGGCACTTGGAGCAGGTTTAGTTTCACCTGCTGGCCGTAGGAGCAGTACATGAAGGGGAAAAGCAGGATCCGGCAGCAGAAGAAGGTGGTCAGCGTGAGGATCCCGTTCACCTTATACAGGAGGGTGTGCTGCTGCTTTAGCTGCAAAAGAGGGAAGGAGAATGCAGAGTCACCAAGAGGTTGGGCCTCCAGGAAGGGACTAGCCCGAGTCCTATAGCAGTAAAGGCCAAACGTCTAGCTTTCTGACACTTGGAAAATTTGGTTGAGCACTGCTGTATTTATATATACATATATCCTTGTGGGTTTTCCACCAGTGATGCTGGATTTGACCTGAGCCACCCAACTGACAGGAACAGTGCAACAGAGAAAATCTATGGCCAGGAAAAAAACAAACAAAAACGTGAAGGACTGTACCAAATTTGAATCAAACATACAATTTTGTCCCCACTGGCTTGGAAGACCAATTGACCTTTAAGTCTGTTCAAGGGTCTCCTATCCCTCTGTTCTGGCCCTGAGATTTCTCCAAGCCCCACAACACCGCGGAGAGGCAGAGTCTGCCCCTGCACTGTTGCTGCCGTTTCCTTCATACGTGCCTGAATCAGAATTTTGCCCAGCGACACAAATGGAGTGCTCAGTTCAGCCGTGAAGATGCAGCCAACAAAGAAGTCCCCCCGTTCTCCCCTAAGCTGCAGATGAAAGAGGAAAAAGGGAAGTAAGACATGGAAGTTAAGGAACCACCGGAAGGAAAATTCTAACCAGGGCTGTTGAAAAGGGTAACCGTGAGAGGCCATGACGGGGAAGGGACATGCGAAGTGGGCAGGGGCAGACCCATTTAATGCTCTGCTGGTGCCCCTGCTTTGATGGTCGAATCGCTAGGATCCAGAGGCAACTTCTGTTCGGCCGACTGCATCACACACCAAGCTTTCTCTGAATCAATGTCAGCCGGAAGGAACTCCGCAGCCTACTTTTGGGTATCTAACTTAGTCATGCCAAGGGCACTTAGCCAGGTCAGTTCAACAAAATCGGTGCCAGATCCTGTGCTAAATGTTAGGGAGACTTCTTTCAGAATGTAATGTGCTTTACCCTCTCCTTTTGTCCTTTCAAAAAAGCGGCATATAGCATAGCAGAGTAGCAGCTCTGTCATTTGGTACCACTGACTGAGCTACGTAAACTCTTACAGCCCCAGTTTCTTCATCTATGGTATAGGGCTAACAACTTCTAATGTCATTTCTAATTATTAGCAGAAAGCTAGGAGCTTTTAAATAAAGTGCCTGTCAACGGGTAGGCACTCAAAAATGACTAGTTTCTTGTCTGTACTCCCATCTTCTCTTGGGTGAAGTTTTTATGGGAAAAATGGATTGGGGAGAACTTTTGAGGCTATTGGCTTTGAGAGCCTGCTTTTGTGACATCAAAATAATGCAAACAGTGCTCTTGGCACTCTTAGAGCAAATAATCAGTTGACTGAGCTACTCTCATTTTTAAAAAATTCTTATGTTGTATTTTACATTGTTTTTCTATTGTATGAACTAGCAAAGGCTGGGGAATCACAAAGCGCCGGGGGATTGCTGGCAAGGACGATCACGAACATTGCTATGTGCTTTGCCCAGGGGATTCGACTTCGACTTGAGAAGCAGCTGGCGCGACCAGAGTGGGTGAGACTGGAAGCGACGGAAATCCTGACTCCTAAGTATTGGTCTTCAGTGGGAGAAACGAGGGGCCTAGATGGCTGGTGGCTATATCCCGGGAGGCCATACCTGGGCAATTGGCACAAGGACCAACAGAATGGCCACGTGGTGCGTGATCATGAGGCGGTTTTTACTTAGGTAGCTTCGAAAAATGGTGCGGGAGTCTCTGCGGTTCTGTTCTCTAGTTCGGTACCATTCACACAGGTACATGGCGTAGGTGTCATAGACCATATAAGGAACCAAAAACCAGATGTATTCTCGGGCAAGCCAGTGCCTGAAAGAAAGCATACGAGTGGTCCGTAAAATAATTATGGATACCGATTATGCAGGCAGGCTCAAAGCCAACCTCTTCTCAAAAACATTTCCTTCGGCTTTGTATTAACCAGATGTTTTTACTCCAAACATTTTACAGTGAAGATGCTGAAATTGATAGTGTGAACAACTTTCTCTAGAGCACAGGGAAACGTCGAGTCAAAGGCAGAAAGCATCCATGTGTTTAAGTGACTAGCTGTCACTATTTGCCTGACTTAGCTACCCATTTGTAATGGATTTTCTGGCATTTTGTGATATAAGCTGACTTTGATATTGATATCTCTACCAATGATTCAACAGCTCCACCAAGAAACTGGTTTGGAAGGCGTCCCAAATCCCAATCCCATATTTCCGGTTTAACTCCACTCGTTGCTCAACAGTTGGGAGTTTCCTCTTGTGTCTGCTTGTAACCCTCCTGTAGGGAGTCTCCGGCAAGCAACCCTGGCCATTTTCTTTACAATTCTATGGCTCATCCCGATTCCACTCATTAAGAAAAAGATGTCTGGTAATGAGCCCAGAGCTCAAGGACTACCTAACAGCAGTCAGATACCAAACGAGAAGCTGGGACAAAGGACGAGTGTTGCCATTAACTTCGCCAAAGGGGTTGAATCAGTGTCTGCTGAGTCAAAGTGATAGTTTATCACGGTCCTACAGCAGATTAGAAGGGAAGTCTAGAATTGCTACAATTTTGTTCCCATGTGATATATCATAATTCTACAGAAAATTGATGTGGGAAAAAATCTAAATTGAAATCATGTCCTATGCTTGGGAGAATCAGATTCACTAAATCAGCAAATTTTTATTGAGTACTGTGTGTTAGGTAAAAGAAACAATCAGTTTTATGGTTTTCAAACTACCTGAACATCAGAATCACCTGCAGTGCTTGTTAAGACTCCACCCCCCCAGACTTTAAAAAAAAAAAATTTATTCTAGAGAGAGAGGAAGGGGGAGGGAGAGCAAGGAAAAAAAAAAAGAAGAACACTGATTTGTTGTTCCACTTATTTATGCATGCATTGGTTGCTTCTTGCATGTGCCCTGACGGGAGACTGAACCCACAACTTTGGCATATCCAGATGATGCTGTAACCAACTGAGCAACGCGTCCAGGGCCCAAAGACTTTTAATGGTATACATACAGCCCTCAAATCTGTCTTTGTAACTTTGTCTCAGGTGATTTCCTAAGGAGCCAGTCCTCAAAATGCAACATTGGGAATATACTAGATAGTGCCTATTCAAGTTTCTTTCCTGAATGATTCCACACTTACAACAGCATAACTCAATAATGAGTAACGATGAAATAGGCAAACAACTAAGGATGGAAAATATGATATATATGCAGGTGAATTAATTAACCAAATTCCATTTAGTCAAAAAGATGCAGTATTCTACCGCCCACCTATGGTCTCCATTGCTTTCTTAAAGCAATTCCAAGTTTAATAAGTATAAAGAGCTATTAAAAGCTGAGCTGAAAAGCCGAGCTGGGCCTCTCCCCTTGAGTGGAGCCTAGGGTTTTCATATTTTGCACACAGTACTAATTCAATAAGATCTGAAATTGTAACAACAACAACAACAACAACAACAACAACAACAACAACAAAAGATCTGAAATTGTGGCTGCTTGGTAGAATTCCCTCAAGATTCATTAGCAAGAGATTTATTGTCATCTTAACTACCCCCTCGCCTGAAATTTAGCTTTCTTTATAAGATGAAGATAATCCTTGTCTTCCCTGACAAAGTTTTTGTAAAGATTAAAAAACTGAAAGTGTAAAAGTCCTTTTACATAAGTGCTTAAATTGAGAAAATTGCCTAGAGCTGTGACTCTTAGCCCTTTTAGGGATCCTGACCTCTTTAAGAATCTGATGAATTTCTTGGCCACCTACCACATTCTGCATATAAACTGGAGGGATACACAGATACCCCCTATCTATAGACAGTGTACATGAAGGCATAAAGTAAAAAGGCATATAACAGAAAAATACTTGGGTGTATAGTCACCCAAAGGCCTTTTTTGTTTTTTAAAGATGATCTAGTTGCCGGGAGAGCATCCTTGCGCATCCACGTGAAGGAAGAGGGCACAGAAATGTGTCTGTCCCTAAATGTGTGTCCCTGGCACTAAATGTGCAGGCCAGTGAGACAGGTGCCCCCGGGGCTCTCCTCCCACTGCAGAGTCAACCTGAGGGCAGGGTCGGGATCGGACTTCCCTGTACACTATCCCTCCTCAACATAACAGACAGTAGAGTGGTTCCAGAAAGACAGGTGGGGGGAAAAACGGCTTCAAAACCAAAAACAAAACACCACCATTGCCCAGGAGGAAACACTATAGAAAGTAGACCACCATTGTCTTTATGATTTGTTTCACTAGATGCCCACTTCCGGACCGGCCACTGGACTGAGCTCTAACACATATACAAGGCAGTTTTCTCAAAGCGCCAGAACCCTCCTTATCGCCTTCAGCAAATCACAGGAAAGACGAGCAGCATTCCTAAGGCTCTGCCAACCAGACTGCAGGTATCCTGGCCAATGAATGCTCCAGGCAGGGCCCCAGAGAGAGCGCTTCAAAGAACCAGAAGCCACACTCTCACCTCTGAACGTACCTATTTCATAAAGAACTTGGATCAATGGGCCACACTGTCCTCTCACATGCCACCTTAAATCAGGCTTAAACTCTGTCATTTTCTAGCATTTCCTCAGTTTACTCTCTGCTAAGGTGGCCATGCAGAAAGAGGTAAGGAGAGGAGGCGGGAACTAATTATGGTGCACAAGTTTTCCCATTAATCAACTTTCCAACAGCATGTGCTAATAAAAAACTAGTGTCTGAGAGCCACGAAAATGTGCAAACTTAGAAAAAGTTCAGTGCTGATATCTGTACTTTTCACCTGGCATTGGATGTTACCTGTCGGTGACCACGTCTCTACAGTAGATGATGATGACGATCCCAGAGCCGGTGGCCAGCACAGCCTGCGCTGAGGAAACCAGCCTAATGTGCGGCAGAAAAGAGAGAAAGAGGGGTGGGGGAGCGTGCTCAATCCAGTCCCGCGGACAGCATAAAGCCAAACCTCCTGGACCTGACCTTCCCCTAGGCTGCCGGAGCCTGGAGGAAAATGGTAGGGCTGCCGCCGCGCTCCCGACCCCCAGGGCAGCTGGCAGCTGTGTACAGGGGTTTCCTTCCCATCCTGACCAGAGCGGGCAACCCTCCGCCCTACTCCCCTCTCCCTCCAGGACAGGACGCACAGGGTCTTCCCAGAGCCCTGGCCAGCGCCGCAGAGAGGGGCAAGGAACTAGGAGGCAGGCCCCTCGCTTCCTGTCGCCCCCCCTTTCGCACTCCCTGGGCGCAGGGCCAGGCGCAGGCTGGTCCGGGCAGCCCGCGCGCGGCCGGGTGGGGCGGGCGGCGCCGGCGTCGCCGCGTACCTGGTGCTGATCATCAAGCAGTCGTACACGGTCCATTCAGGCCGCGCGCGGCGCAGCCCCCAGGTGCAGAGCGCGAAGAGCCCCAGGAAGAAGAGTGAGCCCCAGGCCAACGTCTGCAGCATGGGTGCTCAGGGCTCGGCGCCTCGATCGGCGCCCTCGGCGTGGCTCAGGTCAGCTCCACTCGGCTCCGAGGCTGCCGCGGCCCGCCCGCCCCTATTTCTACCCTCCACCCTCCACCCTCCACCCCGCCCCGGCCAGCCCGCTGCGACTCCGGCAGCCGCAGAGCGCTGGCCGGGATCCCGCACCGCCACTCCGCGTGACCAGGCGGGCGGCCGCGATAGGCGCGGGCTGGCGGCCCGGGGCGGGGTCTCGCCGCCACCGCCCCTGGGCCCAGAGGCGTCCCTGGGTTCCCCGGCTGGCCTGCGAGTGGACCACGGGAGCTGCCCAGTGGGGTCCCGGTGCCCCGATGCTGCGCCCTGGACAAGCAGCGTGCCAGTGGCCGAGACAGAGGTGGGAAGGGCAGAGGTTCTCGGGGCTTCTTCCCCCTCCCTCTGGGACCAGACAGACAGACGAAGTGCCCACAACTGCCACAGCCCTCCTCTCTTCCCCAGCCCCAGGCGAAGGGGACGGAATCGGAAGGAGAGGGCCCTGAGAAAGCCAGGTAGGAAAACCCAACCTGTGGAGAACACCTACCATCGGAGTGGGATGAGCCCTCCAAGCAGGGGCATTGCCCCTTGCGAACGGAGCGATGGGCATGCCTCCTTGGGGGAAAGAAGGAAAGGGTGGGTGAGCTTGTGGCTATCTGCTTGTCTGTGGCCTGACTTATCAGCTTCCATGCACTCTTGCTTCCAAATTGGAGTCTGAAGGAAATGGCCTTCCTGCAGGCCAAAGATGGCGTTTCCACAGCCTTCCGACTGCTGCAATTTCTCCAGGAGGGATTGCCCCTGAAAGCATTAAATCCTGCCGCAGAATGCATCAGTTCCTCGCAGGGTAGCGTCAAGGTGGAAGGAATATCATGTCTGCAGACTCTGGCTGTGCCATACTGCTCTCGGTTTGGGGTCAAAGTACTACCCAGGGTTTGGTGACTGTTTTGTTTTTGGCAGTGGCTCTTACTAAAGGTTCCAGGCCAGGTGCCCTAAATTTGAGTGGCCTGGAATTGATCACTTTCACTCAGTACCAATTACATCAGCCAATACAGTAACCTCAGCATTACCTGCTTCTCTCCCTCTTGGGACTTACCAAAGTTTTACTTTGCTTTGGTCTGTATCTTCCTCAGCTAATGTGGGGAGAATACAATTCATGTATGTCTACTGCAATTGAAAAGTACTGCGGGTCTCCTCAAATCAACCTCGTGCAAAAGGCGCACAAAAGCCCCGTAAGAGGACTCTGTCTGGAACAATCCCACTAAGCCTCTCTGAGCCTCTGTTTCCTCGCTGTGACACCAAGAGGCTGGATTGCAAGCTCTTTAAGGCTCTTCCAGCTCTAAATTCATAAGACTGTATGACTTTTATAAGGTAACAGATGATGCGTTTGATGCCAATTAAATTTCCCTAACATGGCACTTATGGGTATAGAAACAGATAGTGTAACTACAGTTTTTAACATCTTCCTATATGTTGCTTAGATGAGGGATTTAGCAAATATTTAGAAAGCAGAAAGCCAACGAAAACTGTGAAATTTCTTCCACTTAGGGCAACATTTGTAACTCCCAAATTCCCTGCCAACATTCTTGGAGAAATGGGAAAGACACGTAAGTCTGGTAGCAAGGTCCAGAAGGCGACAAAAAGCCTTCTGTACTTTCACACTTGCATGTGGACAAAGGACAGCTATCTGTAAACTTCCCTTTCTCTCTAGAAGAATGAGTCCTTGTGCACACCACTCTTCATTCCTCACGCATGTATCTCAGTCACTCTGGCTCTCCCGGAGACCAGTGGTTGGTTACAAGTCCGCCCAGCCTTTTCTCCTTAATGGGATCGACAATGTGTACCAAGGATGCTAACACTTTCAAGTGACAGGAGCCAATCTATACCCTATGCAAGAAGTTGTTTGTACAGCTCTCGAGGAGTCTATGAAATGAAAACAAAACAGATGTTTCACGTATGGAAGATAGCTAGTAAAATGTGTTTCCAACACTACGCTTTGAAGTCACCAGAATGTTTAGGTTGAATCACCAGAAAGCCAACAAGCATAAACATGAGTCTCTTCAAGGGATCAAACCCCTGTGGGCAAATGATAAAGCCAAATAAAAAGCACTAAGCCTTTTCGCTACAAACTTCTACTTACCCTTCAAAAGTCTTTTTAAATTTTTCTTCTGAGAGTACATTTATTAAAGCCGGGTCAGGGAAACAAGGAAGGCTTTAGGACAGAAGAAGCAACAGGAGAGAGACTAGGCAGGGCTGCTTTGGCTCTCTAGAAACGTTGCAGGAAAGAAGTGAACCAAGGCAGGGCTGATGTCAGCTCCCTGGGAAGTCAGAGAAAAGAGGGCCTTGGAGACAGACAGATTTAGGGGGTTAGCCCAGGATGAGCTACCGCTGCCGCTGCCCATTGCTCCCCTGGTTGCAAGTCTTGTGGTGACCCACAGAGTTCAGGAGAATGAAAATTCACTCCGAAAGAAGCTTTGAGTGGGCGTGCCCCAGGGAGAGCATGCCACCCTTCAAAAGTCTTGAGTCAAATACTTTGTCCTCCAAGAAGGTTTCTATGTATTTGTCTCTCCAGGCAGATTTATAAGTTCATTTTTAAAACAGATTTTATTTAATTATTTTTAGAGAGAGGAGAAAGAGAGGGAGAGAAATGTTGATGTGAGAAACATCTATTGATTGCCTCTCAAATGTGCCCCAACGGGGGGCTGAACCTGCAACCCAGGCATGTGCCCTGACTAGGAATCAGCAGGCAACCCTTGACTTCCTGGGACAATACCCAACCAACTGAGCCACACTGGTCAGGGCTATATGTTCATTTTCTAACCTGCCTTTGTACTTGAGTAGTGAGCTTTTTTTTTTTTAAATTTGTATGTATGTTTCCCCACCAAACTGTTGGCTCTTTGAAACAGGACCGTGTCTTTTCATTTTGTTTCCCAAGTTAGGCCTGGCACATTGCAAGAGCTCAAGAAATGTTTCATACTTTTTTTTCCTTTTTAAATCCTCATCCAAGGATATGTTTATTGATTTGAGATAGAGAGAGAGAAAGAGAGAGAGTGGGAAAAAGAGAAAGAGAAACATCGATTGGTTGCCTCCCATACACACCCCGACCAGGATCGAACCTGCAACCTAGGTATGTGCCCTGACTGGGGATGGAAACTGACCGTGTACTAGACAGCCCTCCAACCAACTGAGCCAACCAGCCAAGGCACGTTTGATACTTTTTAAAGCTAATATTTATTGAGTACGTACTATGTGCCAGGCACTATATCAAACACTTTGTGTGCATTATCTCATTGGGTCCTCATAAAAAAATCCATAATCATATTTCCAGCCAAGATGGAGGCATAGGTAGATACACTGTGCCTCCTCACACAACCAAAAGAAGGACAACAATGATTTAAAAGCAAAAAACAACCAGAACTGACAGAAAATCAAACTGTATGGAAGTCCGACGACCAAGGAGATAAAGAAGAAACTTTCATCCAGACCAGTAGGAGGGGCAGAGACAGGCAGCCGGGCAGAGAGGACTTGCGGCAAGGCGGTAGCTGGAGGACCCAGTGAGGCGGTGGATTGTGGAGTGGGGTGGGCAAAGCTGCAGCTGGCCGGCGAGGCAGCAGCTGGTGGACCAGGTGACAGACCGCACAACCCAGGGCTCCAGCTCGGGAAAATAAAGCCTCAAACCACTGATTGAAAACACCCGTGGGAGTTGAGGCAGCAGTGGGAGAAGCTCCCAGCCTCATAGGAGAGGTCGTTGGAGAGGCCCACAGGGGCCTAGAGCATGCACAAACCCACCCACTCGGGAAGCAGCACCAGAGGGGCCCAATTTGATTGTGGGTAGCTGAGGGAGTGACTGAAATCCAGCAGAGAGTGGAGCAAGCGCCATTGCTCCCTCTCGGCCCCTCCCCCACATACAGCCTCACAGCACTTCCACCCGATGAACACCTAAGGCTCCGCCCCTTTATGTAACAAGGGGGTGCCAAGACAAAAAAAATGGCCCAAATGAAAGAACAGATCAAAGCTCCAGAAAAAATACAACTAAGCGACCAAGAGATAGCCAACCTATCAGATGCACAGTTCAAAACACTGGTAATAAGGACGCTCACAGAATTGGTTGAATTTGGTCGCAAATTAGATGAAAAAATGAAGGCTATGCTAAGAGAAACAAAGGAAAATGTACAGGGAACCAATAGTGATGGGAAGGAAACTGGAACTCAAATTAACGGTGTGGACCAGAAGGAAGCAAGAAACATCCAGCCAGAAAAGAATGAAGAAACAAGAATTCAACAAAATGAGGAGAGGCTTAGGAACCTCCAGGACATCTTGAAACGTTCCAACATCCAAATTATAGGGGTACCAGAAGAAGAAGAGGAAGAGCAAGAAATTGAAAACTTATTTGAACAAATAATGAAGGAGAGCTTCCCTAATCTGGCAAAGGAAACAGACTTCCAGGAAGTCCAGGAAGGTCAGAGAGTCCCAAAGAAGCTGGACCTAAGGAGGAACACACCAAGGCACATCATAATTACATCACTCAAGATTAAAGATAAGGAGAGAATCTTAGAAGCAGCAGGAGAAAAGGACACAGTTATCTACAAAGGATTTCCCATAAGACTGTCAGCTGATTTCTCAAAAGAGAACTTACAGGCAAGAAGGGGCTAGAAAGAAGTATTCCAAGTCATGAAAGGCAAGGACTTATATCCAAGATTGCTCTATCCAGCAAAGCTTTCATTTAGAATAGAAGGGCAGATAAAGTGCTTCTCAGATAAGGTCAAGTTAAAGGAGTGAACTCCACCCCACAAACTTATATTTGTGAGTAAACAGTTAGGAACAGTGGTTATTAATCAGAAACTCCATTGTAAAACAGAATTATTCTTCCTCGCTTGTCAACTTTGAAGGCAGCATAATAATTAATCACATTGACCTTGAAGGCAGAAAGTACTGAATTCAAATCCCAACTCTGCCACCACAAGTGTGACTTTTGGCAATATTTTAATTACTCTGGGTCGTACACAGTGATGATAATAGATTATTTATTTATATTTTTAATATATTTTCTTGATTATGCTACTACAGTTGTCCCATTTCCCCCCCTTCACTCCACTCCATCCTGCCCACCCGCTCCCTCCCACATCCCCCCCCTATAGTTCATGTCCATGGGTCATACATATAAGTTCTCTGGCTTCTACATTTCCTACACTATTCTTACTCTCCCCCTGTCTATTTTCTACCTACCATTTATGCTACTTATTCTCTGTACCTTTCCCCCCTCTCTCCCCCTCCCACTCCCCTGTTGATAACCTTCCATGTGATCTCCATTTCTGTGGGTCTGTTCCTGTTCTAGTTGTTTGCTTAGTTTGCTTTTGTTTTTGTTTTAGGCGTGGTTGTTACTAACTGTGAGTTTGCTGTCATTTTTAGTGTTCATATTTTTTATCTTCTTTTTCTTAGATAAATCCCTTTAACATTTCATATAATATGGGCTTGGTGATGGAGATCACATGGAGGGTTATCAACAGGGGAGTGGGAGCGGGAGAGAAGGGGGGAAAGGTACAGAGAATAAGTAGCATAAATGGTAGGTAGAAAATAGACAGGGGGAGGGTAAGAATAGTGTAGGAAATGTAGAAGCCAAAGAACTTATCTGTATGACCCATGGACATGAACTAAAGGGGGGGAATGTGGGAGGGAGGGGGCGTGCAGGATGGAGTGGAGTGAAGGGGGGGAAATGGGACAACTGTAATAGCATAATCAAGAAAATATATTAAAAATATAAATAAATAAATAAATAATCTATTATCATCACTGTGTATGACCCAGAGTAATTAAAATATTGCCAAAAGTCACACTTGTGGTGGCAGAGTTGGGATTTGAATTCAGTACTTTCTGCCTTCAAGGTCAATGTGATTAATTATTATACTGCCTTCAAAGTTGACAAGCGAGGAAGAATAATTCTGTTTTACAATGGAGTTTCTGATTAATAACCACTGTTCCTAACTGTTTACTCACAAATATAAGTTTGTGGGGTGGAGTTCATGGGCTCTAATGCTGCTGTAATCAACACCATTATTTACACACACACACACACACACACACCGGGATAATTTTCAAAGCATTTTTACATATATCATCTCACTTGGTTCTCAAAATATCTCAGTGAGGTAGGTGAACATATTATTTTCATTTTATAGATGGAGAAACTCAGGTGCAGAATGGTAAACTGCCTTGCCATCCTAGAAGGTGGCCAAGACAGAATCTGGGGCTCCTGATTCACATTCCAGGGTAATTTCAACTACTTCGTGCTGTAGTGTTCGGATTTGAGGAGTTTTTAATTATGCTTCTTGTGTGGGTTTCAAAAGTAAAGTTTGGATTACTAGACGTTAAGACTCATTTACCAAATCAGAGTCTCACCTACTGAACAGGAATTTATAAAGCACCCGGTCTGGGAGGGCTATGGTGGGATTTCTCTGGGGTTTCTTCTGGCTCTGAGGTATATGACCCTGCCTTTTGGTAGCCGCCCCCATCCTCTCGCTGCTTTAGGCTGCAGTCTATAAACCATTCGGGACAGGATGCAGGGCCCTCCCACGGGTGCCCCTGGTTTTCCAGCCTTAAACTGAAAGTACCGTATTTACTTTGAAAATACGCAAGTAAATGTCATTGACATAAGTCATGGGCGGGCTGCTATCCTCGATCAAGGCTGTTTTCTCATCCAGACAAACGATTCTGCCTTATTTAGAAAAAATGATTAAGGAAAAACAATTGAGATTCACAGGAGACACCTCTACATCCAGAACTAAAAGAAAAGTTGGAGGTCTCCATCCACTCAACTGAAAAAATCATAACAGAGAAAATGGAACTGTCTCCTAAAATAAAAATTTTGTTTCAACCCGCACTTCAGGTCTGCCCTGGGGACACATGAAGCAGAGACAGCCAGAAGGAGGACAAAAGGAGAAATGAAGTGATGGGAAGAGAAATGCAGAGAAAGCTACAGCACAGGAAGAAGACCCACAGGAAGAGCCTGAGATAAATACAGTTCTGGGGAACAGAAAGGCCAAGCTGCACTCTTAGACATGGGGAGACAGACCTAGAGACACAGACCCAGAGCCCGCAGCTCACCGGAGAACTAGAGGAAGAGGGCTGTGAGAAAGGTAAATGAGGCCTCCGAAGAGACAGGGAGTGACAGCTTCGTGTGGAGTGTCACACCCCTTGGGGTTAGCACCAGCGAAAGCCACACTGCTTTCGAAGACACAGACACAGCATGATGAAGGAGGCAGCTGTTCTTAGGACTGAGAATGTGGCCAGGAGGAAACTGGTGGCTCTTCTCTTTTTTGCTCCTGCACTTTGCCCTCCATAAAACACCTTATCAGTAGGGCTTTGCACTGATATTTGTATACGTGTTTCCCCTTTAGACTGTGTACCTGTAATGAACAAGTGGGGACTGTTGGTCCAAGAGGCAGCCACAGCATACAGCACTGGGGTTGGGGTGACAGGACCTGGGTTCCAGTCCTGGCTCTGCCACCCATGGGCTGTGTGACATGGGGACAACTACTTAACCTCCTGTAAAATGGGGGTTCCCCTCCCTACCTTACAGAATTAGATGAGATGTTTTCAAAACTACGTGTTAACTATGGGCTGCTGGGCACAGGCAGGGACTATTTTTCTTTAACGTGGTATCGCTGCAACCCAGTTTCTTGCCATTAAGCTTCTCAATTAACATCCATTGGATTGAAGGTGCCCTGGGCCTGGCCTTCGCCAGAGTCCAGATGCAGCTTCCTCAGTTTTAACCTGGACGTTTGCAAAGGCAAACTAAGCGTAAGAAGCACAGCCGCACCCCAAGCACGTGGCCTCTACAAACAGTGACCACAGCTGCACACTGCAGGGACGTCTTTGCTCCTGTACACAGTGATAAAGACCCCTGTCAATAAAAACAGAACCTGCACACAGGATGGATCATGCAGTGCTTGCGTTTGCAGACTGCTTTGTATGTTTTCAAAGCATTTTCTTTCACATCATACTCATTTCCTTTGTATACATGCAAAATTTTGCTTGTTTGCTCATAGTCACACCTGACTAAGAGTAGTAAGTCTAAAGGCAAGTTAAAAAAACTATTCAAAGACATTGAGCCATTAAAGAAATTACCTTTGAAATGAGTCAGAACCAGCACATCGCTGTGAACAAATTCAGCTGCCTTTTTGAATTATCACAGCAATAATTTTTAGTGTCCTCATGTCTCATAAGTAATTCCATAAAAGGTTTATTTTGTTCAGTCTACTTAACTTGGTGATTATATTTTTAGTTTTCTGATCATAAAAGTAATATGTTAAAAAGTAAAACATGCCCTCTATGGAAAATAATAATCACAACTGAAGCCATTACTGATGGATGTTATTCTCGGATATTAGCATTTAGGTAGGAGTCTTCCCAGTTCTCTTTATATGTATTTAGTTTATATTTGATTGAGATTGTGCTGTAAATTAATTTTGAACATTAATGTTGTACTTATCATAAGCACTTTCAATGCTACTAAAATTTTCAGACCTCATTTTTTTGTTAAGTAATTTGATATTTGAATTATTATAGATTGTCTTTCAAAAGGGGTTATCACTGGTTTTGAAAGGAATTCTTAATTTGGGGAGAGTAGGTTTGTTCTGGTAACTTTAACCTTAAAAACATTAAGATTTCCATCCTTATTAGCACTCAGTTTCTGTCTTTCTTTAAATGTATTTTTAAAAGATTTTATTTATTTATTTTTAGAGAGGGGGGAAAGGAGGCAGAAAGAAAAGGAGAGAAACATCAATCAGTTGCTTCTTGCAGGCCCTCAACTGGGGGACCTGGCGGACAACCCAGGTATGTGCCCTGACGGAGGATTCGAACCAGTGACCTTCAGGTTTGTGGGATGATGCCCAAACCACTGAGCCAATCAGGATGTTTCTGTCTTTAAAGTGGGTATGAAAATATCTGTAGAAACCCAAGCTCCTATTTATCTAGTTTTTTTCTTTTTATAGGCTGAGCTCTATTAAGCTATTTAGTAAACTAGGCGCGTGATATTTGTTAAGAAATGAGGAAGGGAAAAGCCGTTGTTTGCGAAGCTAAGCCCCTAGTGTCTTTTACCCTGCACAGCCAATTTCAACCACAAAGTTAATTACCTCTCAGCAAGATTGCAGGTGAAAACCTAAAAGGCGAGAGGCTAAAAAACAGCGCAGAAGAGCTGGTAAGTGACAAGGGCTTCAAAGGCTTACTAGGGAAGGGAGCTGCATTATAAATGCCCACGCACTTACTTGGCAGCCGAGTGTCACCACTGCTCTGTGACTGACCTCACGAAGTGCTAATGGTCAGTCTCAGGACTGAAAGGACTGTTGGCTTATGAGCCAGACCGAAAGACATTTGCTCCGCAGGCGGAGCAAACTCCCCCGTTGCCAGGTAACTTGATGGAGCTGCCGAGCACAGGTCTTAGAAGGCCTTCAGTAATATTGGTAGACGATGAAGAACAGGGAGCACTCGCTCGTCAAAATCCTGCCGCGTTCCTTCTTTTGTGAATTATAAGTCCGTTGTTTCCTTTGCAGTGTCTTGAGCTTGACTGGTTTGTCTTTGTGTTTTCTTCTGCTTAGATTTTAAGTGTCATGTCCACCCAGTCTGCGGCTGTCTAACACTCTGCTGTTGGGCTCCAACGCGACAGCACACACGCAAACCTTCGAAAGAGACTTCAGCCTCAGAAGGGAGGAGAGAAAACGACCGCCATGCCAAACAATGTGCTACCCTCTCAGGAAGGACTAAGACACTCCACTGAAATAGGGAATGAGATAACTGCAGTAAGGTGGCGGATACATGGCCAACACACAAAAATAAGTGGATTTCCTATCAGCCAGAAATTACCCATCAGAAACTGTAATAGAAAAAAGGGACCAATGTTTCATTTATAAAACCACTAGTTTTAGACCTAACAGGAACTATGCAAGACTCATATGAACAAAGTTACAAACCTTTACTAAAAGACATAAATGCCTAAATGAATGGAGAGCATGACCCTTAAGGGAAGATTCAATGTTGTAAACATGTCAGTTTCCCCCAAATTGATCTATAAATTCAATACAATTCCAATCAAAACCCCAACATGTTTTTAATAGACTCAATAAATACTTTTAAAGCTTATATAAATTAGAGATAATGTGAAAGAATAACCAAGAAATAAATATTTTGAATGAAAAGAAAAACCAGGGATGGGGAGGAATTTACAATATATTAAAACATTCTACAAATTATCATAACGGAAACAGTATAAAGGAAACAAATAGGTCAATGGAACAAAACTGAGTCCTGCCCTGGCCGGGTGGCTCAGCTGGTTGGAGCGTTGGCATGTGCACCAAAAAAATGCCGTGGGTTTGATTCCTGGTCAGGGCACATACCTCGGTTGTGAGTTCGATCCCTGGTAGGGTGCGTTTGGAAGGCAGCTGATCGCTGTTTCTCTCTCTCCGTCCTCTCCTCTGTTTCTGTAAGATCGATAAACGTGTCCGTGGGTGAGGATTAAAAAAAACAACTGAGTCCTGAACCAAACCAGCTAAACTTAATCTGTGGCAAACACATCATACTTGTGAGGCCAGAAAGGACTATGTAAGAAAACCACAGAAACCATTAACCTTCCTTTGGAAAAATAAAATTAGTTAAATAGTGCTCCTCCCCCGCCCCCCACATTCACATCCACCCAGAACCTTAGAATGTGACCTTATTTAGAAATGAGGTCTTTGCAGGTAAAATTAGGCTAAGGATTGAGATGAGACCATGAGACCTTACTGGATTCGAGTGGGCCCTAAGTCCCATGAAGTACACTCATAAGAGACAGAAGAGGACTCGGGCACAGAGAAGGCGGCGATGTGACAACAGAGTGAGAAATTGGAATGCTGCATCGACGAGCCAAGAAATACCAAGGACTGCTGTCAGCCACCAGAAACTAGGGGACAGGTATGGAACAGTTTGTCCTTCAGGTCCTCCCAAAAGGAAACAGCCCTGCTGACAACGTCATTTCAGAATCCTGACCTCCAGAACTGTAAGAAAATAAATTTCTATTGTCATAATGTACCCACCCACGGTAATTTGTTACAGTAGCCCTAGGAAGCTGATACAACACCCTGACAGACACCAAACACAAACATAAATTCCAAATATATCAGTGCCTCACCTGGTGTAGCTCAGTGGATTGAGCACAGGCCAGGGGACTAAGGGGTCGCTGGTTTGATTCCCAGTCAGGGCACATGCCTGGGTTGTGGGCTGGGTCCCCAGTTGGGGGCACGTGAGAGGCAACCACACATTGATGTTTCTCTCCCTCTCTTTCTCCCTCCCTCCCTCCTGCTATCTAAAAATAAATAAACAAAATCTCTAAAAAACCCCCAAATACATCAAAGGCTGAACATAAAAAGCAACACTATAAATACATGCACTGCTGAAGCAAGCACAACACTGTATTAGAAGAACATTTTGAAAAATCTTTTAAATTCACAGGCTAGAGAAAGCTTTCCCAAAGCATGAAGCCCAGATGGCCTATAGACAAGGACGGGCAGATTTGTGTGTATTAAAAAACAAAACCAAACCAAAAAACTCCTGTACATCAAAAGGCACTATTAGCAAGTTAAAAGACGAGTAACAGTTTAGAAAAAAAAATATTTGTAGTACATACCAGAACAAGGGTTAATATTCAGAATAGTCAAAGAGATTGTACAAATTATGAAGAAACAAACGACCCAGAAGAATGATTGAGATGCCATATAGACTGGAAATACACAGAAGAAATACAAAAGGCCAATGGAAGCTTTGTAAGTAAATATTTAAAAGACTGATACTGTCAGTGTACATAACGATACAAGGATACAGGTACTTTTTCAATGCTGGTAGAAGTATAAGTATGTATTACAAGGATATAGTATTGTTTGTAGCAGCAAACGTTTATAATCAATCTAAACATCAAGTAAAAAATACTTTATGATATAGTCAAACTGTGGAATACTATATAGACATTAAAAGGCGAGATAGACCAAAATATAAAGAGCTCCCGAACATGCTGTTAAAGGGAAACGAACACATCGCTGAATAATAAGTATAGCGAGATATGACTTAAGATTTTTTTTTAAATCTGAAAGTGTGGCCCTGGCTGGTGTGACTCGGTTGGTTGGAGTGTCATCCTGTAAACTGCAAGGCCGTGGGTTCAATTCCCAGTCAGGGCATATGCCTAGGTTGTGGGTTCAGTCCCGGTTGGGTTTGATGTTTTTCTCCCTCTCTACCTCCATTCTCCTCTCTCTAAAACCAATAAGCATGTCCTCCGGTGAGGATAAAAAAATAAAATTAAAAATTAAAAAACTATAGGTGTGATTGGCAATACATATACTGCTATACAATCACACAAAGAAAGGTTTGGAAAGCAAAAAACCAAATCGCTAACAGCGCTTCCTTTGGGGAGAGAAGTATGTATGTGCATACGTTGGCTTTCTGTGTATGTGGGGTGATGTGAATTAAGAGGGGGTTTTGCATTTTCCTGTGTTGGATGAGTTTTCCAGTCAAAAGTCATTATTTGTTACATAAACAGAAAAGAAAGGAAAATTAGCACCCACACCTGGAAAGGAATGGCTCTCAGTGTTAAACCTGCTTAGCGCTCTGTGGAACATCATTCAGGATGTGTGTGTGAGTATTTTGAAATAAACTTAGAAATTCAATGAGGAAAAGCACGCTGCCTTGAAAAATACATAAAAGGTAATATTTTTATTTCATTTCATTTATTTATTTTTAGAGAGAGGGGGAGGGAGGGAGGAAGAAAGGGAGGGAGAGAAACATTGATGCGTGAGAGAAACACCGCTCGGTTGCCTCTCATAGGTGCCCCAACCTACAACCGGGCAACACCTTGACTCGAATCTAACTGGTGACCTTTCACCCTGTGGGATGACACCCACCCAAATGAGCCACACCAATAAGGGCATGGAAGGTAATGTTTTAAAACCATGACAAACATGTAACATACTTCTGGGGTCATCACCTATTAAAGTGTCAAAGCATCACACAAGCTCAGGGAAAGCATTGGCTTTGATTTTCCCAAGCTTTCCCCGCTATAACAGGACCTAGGTCAGGAGGTTAGAGAGGCAGGGGAGCAAAAGTGCTGGCCTGCAGTGTAACAGAGTTAGTGTCAGTCTAGCAGGCCGATACTTCGCCTGGCCTTGGCTCCTCGCCCTGCTGTCCTACCTACCTCAAGGACTGTGGTGAAGACTAAGAAACAACGCATATGAAAACATTTAAGCTGTGCATCAAGTACCAAGCACGTGCACTGTATTGGATTAGTCCCTAAAACCATTCACTATCGTTTAGCACAGTGGATTCTATCTGCCCATAAAAATGCTAAACTCTAAACCCATCAGATAAATGTGCCTAGGCCAGGGCAATGAAGGCAAAGAAAAAGAGAAACAGAATAAGCAAAGTGACCATTTTCACTGGCTGTTGACAATATGTGCCTGACACTAAAGAGAGAAACCCGAGTGTGGGTATAAAGATTTGGGGACTAACGATGGCCGTGAGAGTGGCCTCTCAAAGCGGTGAGTCTCAACAAGGGGTTGGGGTTGAGGAAGCAATCAGAATCTTGGACAATACTATATTGAGGAAAGAAAACTTTTTACTGGTTTTCTGATGTAGACCTAACAAAGTATACCTGGGGAAAAAAATCTTGGCTGGTAGAGAATGGGTATCAGCTGCATCTCAGTGATTGTAAGATCGGAGGGATGACGAGGAGACCTATCAGAATGCTGTGTGGGGGAGGGTTGTTGTAAGATTTCTGTGTTTAGCAGAAGGAGGCATGGGTTTTTTTTTTTAAGTTTAAGAAATAATGGGATCCTCCACCTTAAATTTGCATGCAAAATGTTGTGCAAACGTGTATTTTTCTTTCCCTCCTCCAAGGGGTCTGGATTCCAAAAAGATGAAGAACTACTGGTAGAGATCAGAGAAGAGGAGAGGCCGAAGATCTAGCTCAGGGACTGCAACAGAACTCAGGAGGAAGAAGCAGAGTCAAAGAAAGCAGAACACAGGGCTGGCTGCATCCAGCCAGGGTGTTAGATACAATGAATTAATGGTAGTTACATTCTAATGATTGTACTACTTAATGGCAGTTTTATAAAACAAGTGTTTGTGTATTCGTTGTAAGATTTGCACAAAAGAAGCTGTCAGTTCCCCCTATATATTGATTACTTTGTTAAGTAAGTAAAGGAATTACTAGATATGAACCCAATGTAGCCAGTGGGGAAGGGGTCTCATTTAAAATCATCTGGGAGCTAGCGTACACACAGGACTGACTGCCTGAGCTATGACCGTGGGAACAGGGGAGCTACTGAAGCTAGCTGGAGATTATGATCTGCTTAACAAGACTGAGCGTGCACAGAGAACCAGAGTACCAATCAAAACAAAACCGGGTGTCCAGGATATGGAAACATTCAGAATGATACGAATGTCAGGAAATGCCAGGGTCCAGGATATTCAGAACATTCAGAAATTAAAAGACAGCAAAGAACCTGTCGTCATGAAAAGCCAGGTACTAATAACAACCCATAAAGTAGCACCAAGAAAACATTTTGAACAGAATTTCATGTAGAAATTAAAGTATATTCCTCCACTACAAATTGGCCTGGGAGAGGATCTAAGTGCGGTAGTGCCTGGCAGTCCTCGAGGGCCTGAGGGAATTCGGAGGGGGTGATTTTGGTTATCACAGTGCTGGCGGAAGGGGCCACGCTGCTGGCACTAGGATCAGGTACGCCAGGCATCCCACAGTGTTTTACAGGAAGTTTCACAAACGCCCAGCTTTTCCGGAGAAGGTCACTATGGAGAGGGAAGGTCCCTATAGAGAGGGTGTCTTGATCTTATAAAATGTACTCTGCACAATGTCTACTTGATACATTCTAGTACTCCACAAACAATGAAACCAGTTACAAATATAACAGGATATTGGAGATTCATTTTAACAGATTTAGGAAAAACACTGAATTGCAGAGGTGCATGAAATTAAGAGATCTTACTGGGTTTCATTAACAAAGGCTGTTTTGAAATGACTTAATATTTCATCCTATATACTTACCATTTTTTTGGCATAACGTTTCACAAACGTTATGAATTCCTCATTTTGGGGTGCTGTGAATCTCAGAGATGTGCCCCATGACTCCTCGACTGCCTGTCATATACTTCTTTTCCAACCCAGCCTTTACCATCACCTGTTATTAGAGGATAGGGTCTCCAAGGTTTGTGTGTGTGTGTTTAAATATTAGACTGAATTTATGCCTCATTTGGTGACATTTCAAGGTAGAAAATATGTTTTCTGTGGTACCTTGTCATCAGCTGTACCCTATTCCACAGCATGACAGGAAATTGTTTAAAAAGAAAAAGCCCAGCTCATTTGAGAGAATATCAGAAGCTATTTTTGTATCCAAATTTCTCACATCTATAAACTTCCACATTTTATTTAAGTGTATGATCTGTCTTTTCAGGCTTCCCCTTTCTACTGAAGGTTTTTCCCTCTTTTGCTTATCATAGGCAAAGCAGTCTAGCCTGTTATAACTTATTTTAATGCAGTTTTTTAAAGTATTTTATTTATATTTTTAGAGAGAGGGGAAGGGAGGGAGAAAGAGAGGGAGAGAAATATCGATGTGCAAGAGATACATCCATCAGTTGCCTCTCACACACCCCCAGCTGGGGACCTGGCCCGCAACCCAGGCATGTGCCCTGAGGAGGAATGGAACTGGGGACCTTTTGTTTTGCAGGCTGGTGCTCAATCCACGGAGTCACACCAGCCAGGGCATTAATGTGGTTTTTTAAAACATAGTATCTACCTGTATCTCTCCTCTTTTATAGTCCCACATTTTTTGTCCTGTGTAACTTACATTCATTACTAGTGTCTTATCTGCAAAGGGGAGAAAGGAAAAAAGTGATGGAGTTGAGAGCTTCTGAGCAGGGAAAGGTTTGGGGTCAGAGGGGGAAGGCAGTTAAGACATGACAGTGGATGTGTAAAAGGACAATCAATGGAAACTGGGAGCATGAATTTCTACTGGAGATGGCCACCCGGTTACATGACCCTCTATGGCCATGCGGGCTGCCCGGAAGCAGAAAACAAAAATGAGGAGCCTAGGGCTGATGATAGGCACGGTAAACCCGGTCTGGTCACTCCTCTGCTTACAATCCTTCCAAGGCTTTCCATTCCTTAACATGACCTCCAAGAGCCTCCACTACCTCGCACTGCCTATCTCTCCTCTAGTAGCACTTTCCCCTTGGCTTTCAAAGTCCTGTCACCCTGGCCAACTTCTTCATGGCTTTCGCATATTCCATTCCTTTCACGTGTCACCCTCTACTGTCCGCCTCCACCCTTTGCTTCTGCTTAAAATTTACTTCCCCAGAGAAGCCCTTCCTGACCAGTCAGAACACTCTATCACCACAGTTTCTCGACATACGCTTTACTTGTCTCTCATGAGACCTATCACCATTATGTGTTTATTTGTATGAATACCCTTTTCATGCATGGATATAACTCCACGGAGGCAGGCCCTTGGTCTGTTCCGTTGATGGATCATTCCCCAGCACCCAGCCCAGTGCTTAGCACCAGCAGGAACATTTGGTCACACATTCAATAAATGGGCAAGGTTTTCGTTTCGTTTTTAACTACATCTCCATGTTCTCATCTGTTAATGGGGATAGTGATAATAACTACCCGCCTCAGAATTGCCACACAGATTAAGAGAGACAATGCATGCTGAGCATGGTGCCTGGCATGTAGTAAGGGCTACGAAATGTTAGTTGTTATTATGATCATTAAGCATAAGCTCTGTGAGCAACCAGAACTCTCGTGCATTGCTGGTAGCAATGCAAAAAACGATACAGCCACGAGGGGAAATGTTTACCAGTTTCTGATAAAGTTACACACAGACTCATCACACAACCCAGCAATCCCGCTTCTAGGTATTTACCCAAGTGAAATGAAAACTTATGCACACAAAAACCTGCACATGAGTGTTTATAGCAGCTTTATTCATCATTGCTCAAAACTGGAAACAACCCTAACATCCTTCAGCCAGCGAATGGATGAGCACATGGTGGCGTGTCCGTGTAGTGGAATACTACATGCAAGAAGAAAGAAGAAATGAACGGCTGATACATGCGACAGCACGGATGAAACGCAAGTGCATTACGCTAAGTGAAAGAAGCCAGACTCAAAAGGTGACGCGTGTATGTTTCCACTTACGTGACATCCTGGAAAAGTCAAACGGTTGGGACAGAAAT